>NC_069780.1:27570000-28195000 GCF_027406575.1 Nycticebus coucang
ATAATCCCCGGCTTTCCAGTTAGTTTTCTTTGTGAGGTACCCAGCCATCTCTGACTTCTCTGTGGTCCACACTGAAGCTGTCCCCTCCACTCTGTCTAATATCCTGCCAGCTCACAGGGATGGTCTAAAAAACGATGTGTCTTGTTAGCCATCTTGGATAGGTCAGCTGTGGTGGACTTTAAATAATCTTAGAAAATCAAAAGAACTCTCACTGGATCATTTCTAGTGTCCTTTAATCAGTGTAACTAGTGTGTGTATGGTTTTCAGATAATAGGAATTTGGTTTTTCTTTTAACCACCTTAGAGGCATCAAACATTTTTATGGTCAGATATTTACTTATAAGTGTGTCAACATGCACAAGTTAACATAAAGAACATATTGCTCTAGAATTGCCAAGGGAACAATTTCATGACTAGTTCATGACTGTGTCAGTAAGCTTTCAATATGTAGTCATTGATATTAATATCAGTGCTAGGAAACATTCACTCAACAGGAAGGAGAGGAAAGGGAGGTCCTATAACTTCAGTTTGGAAAAATTTGAAGGAAAGAAGAAAGTCCTTGATTTTTTGCCTGACATTAGGAGCATTCGTGGACTGCCTTTAACCTCTTTCATTTTGCCATCTGTCATCTCCAGTATAGGACCCATGTTCTTTAAGAGGTTGTGTCCTCATTGTCCCACAAACAGAAGTCTATTCCTCTCAAGTCTTTGCTCATCATGGTTTTTCTCCTCTTTTCTGTCCCCATGACCTATTCAAATTCTGCCCTAACTTTGAGACACAGGACAAGGCCCCCTCTGTGCAGATATACTAGCTGCATCTCACAGTCATTTTTCCCTTCTCTGCATCCCTGTAGAACTAGTGCCTCTTCTGTGATATTTTGGGCCAATTCTCATTTCTTGATATATACATTTGGCATAGAGACAAATCTCTCAAATTTTATTGGAAATTCCTGGTCAAGGATCCTAAGTTTCATTTATATTCTCTATTGCACCTAGTATCATATATATACTAGGTGTTTAGTGAATGATTATTGAATTCCTGTGCTTATTTATGTTAGGACAATTACTGTGCTAACTGTGAGGAACCTCATGATCCAGAAAATCCAGTGATTCCTCTTTTTTTTTTTTTTTTGTAGAGACAGAGTCACTTTATCGCCCACAGTAGAGTACCGTGGCGTCACACAGCTTACAGCAACCTACAACTACTGGGCTTAGGCGATTCTCTTGCCTCAGCCTCCTAAGTAGCTGGGACTACAGGCGCCTGCTACAATGCCTGGCGATTTTTTTGTTGCAGTTTGGCTGGGGCCGGGTTTGAACCTGCCACCCTCGGTATATGGGGCCGGTGCCCTACCCACAGAGCCACAGGCGCCGCCCTCCAGCAATTCCTCTTTAAGGGTTTATATATTTGCAACAGGGTCACCAGTGGTTAGGTTGACAGAACGGATAACCCTCAGGTGAGGTGGGAAATGGACATTGCTAGGAGTGAGTTTGGGAGTGGAATTCAAAGGAGAAAGATGGCACCTATCTTTTCCTTGTCCATTCTCAGCACTTAATGCCTCCTGTGGAGTCAGTGCTCAGATATTTATTGACGAAATCGAAGAAGTGACTTCTACTTTGAGTCATGTGAGCCTTAAAGGAAAGGTATTTTATTAAGATTTATCAGGAAAGACAAGTTAGAATTGATAGGTATAGATGAAATCAGTAGCATGGACAAAGAATCTTGAATTTGTCTCTTATACATTTTATTCCTCTCCCACACCTTTGGACCTAGCAGTTGAGAGAATTGTAGCTACTCCACCTTGTTTTCAGGGCCTGGGAACATACTTTTGGAACTCTGGTACATACTTACAAGCTTCCATCACTTCAAGAACGTATGGCTCCATGAACCACCAAAACCACTTTGGGACAATTTCTATCTCAGGAGACTGTTCTTAATACCCTCTGGCAAGTACTCTACTTTTACTCTTTGCCCTGACTTCTAGAAGTTTAGATAGGCAATGGGAAGAGGAAGGGATACATGATTGGATAAAAGGATTAGAATCAGAGGGACTTAGAAGGCTTGGAACAACCTCTGCAGTGGTTCTCAACCTGTGGATAGGGATCCCTTTGTAACAATGAAAATACATCGCGGCATTAGGAAGGTTGAGAACCACTGGAAGGGTAAACCTATCAATCTCTAAGGGTCACAGGGCATCATGTCCCTCTGCTTCTTTTTCTCTCTGTTTCTCTGTAAGCCAGCCCAATTCTCTATTACATTTCCATTTAAGTATCTCCTTCTATGGGAGAGGAGGGTGGGACAAATGGAGAGAGGGTATTTGGTGGGATCTCACCTAAGGTGCACAACGCAAGCGTAGTTGTTTCAAAAGGGTAGTTGTTTCAAAACAACTAAGAGTGTATTGTAAATGTCCTACCACAAAAAATAAGTATGATGATGGTGATAAATTATGTTAATCAGTTTGATTTAAGCCCTCCACATTGTATATAGAATCATCACATTGTACCCCATAAATGTATACAGTTATGATTTAATAAAAATTAAGTTAAAAAATAAAATAAAATATTTCTCTAAAAGAAAAGTATCTCCTAAATTCATATCACACAGAGAGAGGATATGCTTGATTCCATTGAGATCAGGGATTCCCTGTGTGGTAGGCAGAATAATGTCCCCCCCAGAATGTCCACTCCTAATCTCTGGAGCCTATGAATATGTTGCTTTACATAGCAAAAGTGATTTTGTACAAGTGATTAAGTTTAAGATATTGATAAAGTGAAATTATCTTGGATTATCTAGGTAGACCTATATAATCAATTTTAAAATTAAACTTTTTTAAAATTTCAAAATATTATGAGGGCACAAATATTTTTGTTTACATGTATTGATTTTCTTGTGCTTGAATCAGGGTTGTAAGTGTGCCTATAATGTTCATTATATCTATAAGGTAGGGTTTTGTCTACCCCCATTTTCTCACTCATCCCCTGCTTATTTTCTGCTGAGTTTTACTTCTCTCTGTGCACATGTGTGCTCTTTGGTTAATTCTAATTCAATAGAGAGTACATGTGATGTTTGTTTTTCCATTCTTTAGATACTTTACTTAGGATAATGGTATCTACTTCCACCCAAATTGTTGCAAAAAGCCGCAAATCATCCTTCTTCGTGGCTATATAATATTCCATAGTATTGGAATATTATAACCACATTTTGATAATCTACTCATGAATTGATGGGCACTTTGGTTGATTCTACATCTTTGCAATTGAGAATTGTGTTGCAATAAACATTTAAATGAAGTGGCTTTTTGATAAAATGACTTAATTTCCTTGAAGTAAATAACCAGTAGTGGGATAGCTGGATCAAATAGTAGGTCCACTTTTAGTTATTTGAGAGATCTCCATACAACTTCCATAGACATTATATTAATTAGCAATTCCAACAACAGTGGATAAATATTCCATTCTCTCTGCATTCATGCCAGCATCTTTTTCTTTTTTTCTTTTCAACAAACCTATACTAACTGGGGTAAGATATTATATCATTGTGGTTTTATCTCTTTGCTTAGATCTACTTGTGTTTGCTTTATGTATCCAGGAATTCTTGTGTTAAATGCATAAATATTTAGGATCGTTTTGTCTTGTTGAAATGCTTTGCTTATTATTATATAATGAACATCTTTATCTTTTTTTTTACTATTGTTGATTTAAAGTCAATTTTATCTGATATGAGAATGGCTATACCTGTTTTCTGTTTACATGGAATATTTTTTTCCAGCCTTTCACCTTGAGTCTCTATGAGACCTTTTTGATTAGGTGTATTTTTAGAACATATCAGATCCTTAGGTCGTATTCCATTCATCTGACCTATGTCCCTTGAGTTGGGCACCTAGACAATCCATGTTGATTGGTATGTTGTTCTGTTTATCCTTTTGGGTAGTAACTTATAGATTTGTTTTCTCTCTTATGCTACTATTTTATATGAGCTCTGAGCTTTAGCTTTGGGTGGTTTTACATTAGTGGGTCTATTGAGCTAATCCATGTATAATGCAATTCTGAGTATTTTCTGTATGGCAGCTCTGGTTTTTACAAATTCCCTCAGTGTTTGTTTGTCAGGAAGTCTTTATTTCTCCTTCTTATATGAGACTTAGTTTTGCAGGATACAAAATTCTTGGTTTGCAACTTGTTCTGCTTTAGATGACAGAAGATGGAGCCCCAATCACTTCTTGCCTTTTAGGTCTCTCTTTAGAAGCCTGCAGTTTGACTGCTGGGTCTTCCTTTGTAAAATACTTGATGTTTTCATGTCATGGATCACAGGAGTTCCTTTTTTGTGTCAACTTTGGTTAGTCTAATGTCTTGGTGAGTGCCTCTTTGCAACGAACCTTCCCAGTGTTCATTGAGCTTCTTTTGCTTTAATGTCTAATGCTCTGGCATGGCCAGGGAAGTTTTCCTTAATTATTCCCTCAAATAGGTTTTACAGCCATGAGTCTTATATGCCATTTTACATTATCCCATATTTCTTGTAGGCTTAATTCATTCCCTCAATTCTCTGTTCTTTATTTTTGACTGATTAACAGTAAACAGAGTTGTCTTCATACTCTGAGATTTTTTTTTTTTTTTCCAGCTTGGTTTAGTTTATTCTGAAAACTTCCCTCTGAGTTTTATATTCTTTAAGTGAATTTTTTCATTTCCAGAAATTCTAAATGTTTTTAATATGTCAATCTCTTTAGTACATTTTTCATTCATTTTCTAAATTGTTTTTCTGCTTTCTTTTAGTTGGTTTTCCATTTTTGTTGGTCTTTATTTAACTTCTTTTAATGCATATTTAGAATTCCTTGTCTGTCATTTTTTAATATTTTTATTTTTTTTGTGTATATTACTAATAAGCTGGTCTTCCCTTTGGGGTGTATCTTTTCATTCTGATGTTTCACACTTCCAAAGTTCTTTCATTAAGTTCTTCTCAACTGGAGCAGTTGTTGCTCCTTAATTTTTCATTTTCTTTTGTTGGATGGGGTTTCTTTTTTCTTGTCCCTCACTTCTAAGGCCATGATATAGTATATGTTGGGTAAGAACGTCTGGCTTTGCTTATAGGTGTTTTCTGGTGATCTATATTCTGGATAGATGCCTTAGTTTTATATATCTCTAGTGTAGTTGTTTTTTTCTCAGTTGCTAGGTGGTTTATAGCTGTAGCAGTGGTGAGCTATGTGTGTGGGCAGATTCCTTGTCTCTCTTTGATGAGGTAGGATGAAAGTCTTCGAAATCTTTTCTCTTTCCCCAGCCCTGTGGTCTTCTTAAGAGTGTGAGTTATATTGGCATGCCCAGTTTAACCTCTGAGACAGTAGCTGGTGCTTGTGGGTAAGAATCTTGCAACTGTTCTGTTTTAGATGACAGAAGATGGAGCCCCAATCACTTCTTGCTTTTCAGGTCTCACTGTGGTCATGTATGCCCTGTATGATTGAGTTAGCAAATGCTGTGAAGAACTGTGCAAATTAACCTCCCTGGCAGTAGTTGATACTTGCTGGAGGGAACAAGCTGAAGTGTTGTTTTGGGGACCTCTGATTTCCTCTAGCCATTCAGAAGTTCAGTTCTGCCTGTGTGGGCTCCCTTGTCTCCTGAGGTTAGTTCACAATTCTCTACTCTGTGCCCTTGAGCAACCTGGTTGAGTCCCAGAAGTACAGAATCTGGTCTGTCCCCAAGTTCCCAAAGATTAGTCTCTGACTGTGCTAGGGAGATACATGTTTGTCCTGAGTTGTCTATGGGGTACTCAAAAAGGCTTGATGTCCCTCTGGTTTGGGATGTGCCCTGTCCAGATGTAACAGCTGAGAAAGCAGCTCCAGAGAGGTCTGATGATCAGGGAGCTCACAGTCTGAGCATCCCTTAGTCTGTTGAAGGTCTGTAAGAGAAATATTTTGGGCCCTAATCCCTACAGAAGCTTCAGTGTGGTGTATGCACCAACAGGGGAAGCAGCTGCTCCTGAGACCGTGGGCTCAATCTTTTCTCTTGGAAGCCATGGTTAGGGGAAGGGAATGGTATGGAAGTAAAGAGTCGGGATGGAGAAAAGTAGCACTCTGGTCATTTCTGTTCCTCTCCCTTGGACCCACTAGCCCTTGTGGCTCCTGTACTCTGGGCTGGAGTTAGAAATATTTGGATGGGAATAAATAAAATGAAAACTGAAGGGCTGAAGCCCTCTAGGGAGATCAAAGGTACGTAGTGGATAGAGAAGCAATATAGCACCTGCTGTCACAGTTCAAGTATGTGGTGATGGGAAGCAGTCTTTGGAGTCCTGGTAGCCTGTTGCTTTGTCTTTAAGAAGCTCCCAGTTCACTGGCAGCTGTTGCTTTGGGGCTTGTGAGGGTAGAAGGGCTCTCCAGCAGCATGGGAGCCCACTTACTGCCAGAGATGTGAGTGAGAGAAAAACATACTACTCTACCTATACTTTTTGCTAGACTCCCAGTCTTTCAGGGATTGATCACTGCTGATAACTTGCTCTTTCTTGTTCACCTTGACAACTTCCTCCCATGGAATCTCTTGTAGTTTCTGGCATTTTTTCCTTGGAATTACACCCAATCTTTGTTTGTTTGTTTGTTTGTTTTTCATCTAAAACTTTTCCTTCTTTCTGAGATGATCTGGAAGTGATGTTTCTGGGCTGCCATTTTCTCCTCCCCCAGTCTAATCTTATAGGTTCTTGAAATTGTACAAGCTTTTCCAACTGTGGTCATATAGGGGAGACCTGACATGGTGGTCATGCTTACAACAGGGGTGTATTAATTTTTTATTGCTGATATAATAAATTAACACAAACTCTTTTGGAAGATTAACAGGCAGGCAAGGGCTGGCATCTGTAATATAATTCTGCAGCTAATGATGAGTAGTACTGAGATATGACTCCAAAGCCTCTGAGGGAAAGACATTTTCTTTTTCGCAAGGGCCCTCATAATTTACACGGGCCTAAGAAAGAATATTGTAACTGTCAGAATTATCCTCAGTCTTTGGGTTAAGTGACTTGGAAAAATGGTGAGATCATATTATTCTAAATGTTACTAAAAAGAAAAATTATAACACCACATTGTGCATAAATATCTGAAAACATAAAAGGTTTTGAATACCCACATTCAAAACCATCAAATAGCATTCAATTAGAATTTATTTTTATTTTTATTTATTTATTTTTTTTGAGACAGAGTCTCACTACATCACCCTTGGTAGAGTGCTGTGGCATCGCAGCTTACAGCAACCTCAAACTCTTGGGCTTAATGATTCTCCTCCCTCAGCCTCCCAAGTATCTGGGACTACAGGTGCCCACCACAACACCCAGCTATTTTTTGGTTGCAGTTGTCATTGTTGTTTAGCAGGCCCAGTTGGGCTCGAACCCACCAACCTTAGTGTATGTGGCCAGTGCCCTACCCACTGAGCTATGGGCGCAGCCTCATTTTTATTTTGATACTGAAGCATGTGTAGGGATAAATTGTAAAAGCAAGGTGGGAAAGGAAATTTTTAATGAAGTAAAAAGAACTTTAGAATAAAATAGATAAATATTCTATAGGGCTGAGTACAGTGGCTCATGCCCATAATCCTAGGACTTTGGGAGGTTGAGGTGGAAGAATATTTGTGGTCAGAGGTTCAAGTCCAGCCTGAGCAACGTAGTGAGATAGTTTCTGTAAAAAAAATAAAACAGTTGAGTGCTGTGGTGGATGTCTATAGTCCCAGCTAGTCAGGAGGCTGAGGTAGGAGAATTATTGGAGCCCAGGAGTGTGATGTTGCAATAAACTAAAATCACACCACTGCACACATGTCCAGGCAGCAAAGGGACACTCTGTCTCCAAAAGGAAAAATAAATATTCCATAGAATTTTAGAATAAGTAATCTATTTAGAATGAAATATATTTTAGTTCTTAGGGCAATTTCTGAAAAATCCATGTTCAAAACCATCATAGTATTCAATTAACATTTCATTTTGATTTTAATACTGAAGCAAAGATGTTGAGGGAGTTAAAATGCTTGCCAAACTTCTTGTGACCGTAGAGCCTGGAGTGCTGCCATGGGGAGCTTGTGTGAGAGAACAGAGTGTTTGTTGACATTTCTCCTGTGAAGAGACTTGGAAAATAATCAAGAAACCAAAATCCAAACCCACAAACATGTTTAGTCCAGGGTTTTTTTTTTTTTTTTTTGTGAGAGCCAAACTGCAGACCATCTGAATGTCCCACAGATGTTTTGGTGATTTATTTTGAATTATTCTGATGGTATGTTTGGCAGATGCTTAAAGCTATAACCACTAAGAAAATATGGAAATACTAAACGTTTATTGAAACAATATAAAGTAATATGAATACCACAATTATCACAATATTAAGGTACCTAAAAATTAAAAAGAGTTGTTTTTTTTTTGTTGTTGCTCATTTTTTTTTTTTATGTTGTTCTTAGTAGAGTGCCGCAGCATCACAGCTCACAGCAACCTCAAACTCTTGGGCTTCAGTGATTCTCTTGCCCCTGCCTCCCAAGTAGCTGAGAATACAGGTGCCCACTACAACGCCTATTTTTGTTGTTGTCGTCATTGTACTTGTGGTTGTTTAGCAGGCCTGGGCTACATTGCTGAACCTAAGAAGAATTCTTTAATCGTGTAGAATTTTCTCCTTTTCAAATTTTATATTATTTTCCATGAAAAACACAAATTATTACTATTAATATCTTACAGTTACAGAGTACTTCCTCTCTAGGTTCTGTGCATACATTGCCTCATTCAATTTAATTTTTAGAATTAACTTATGAGGTGGGTACCATTGCCATGCACATTTTACAGATGAAGACACTGAAGCTTAGAGAGTTTACTTAGATTTCCCAAGGTAACACTTCTAGTGGTAGAGTCAGGGTCTCAAGAATTTAACTCTTAATAATCTGCCTAATAATGATGATGGTGTTAATGGTGATGACAATGATAGTTAATATCTTTGTCACTCTCAGTACATGGAGGTACTGTTCTAAGTGCTTAGCTTTTGTCAACTCAAACCTCACAATAACTCCATGAGGTAGGTTCACTATTATCCTCATTATATAGACAATTTTTAAATGAATGTCTTTGTCATCATTAAAACCACTTTTTTAGTTTAGTAGCACATTTTCCCAAGACATATCAACATTGCTTCAATATAAGTTGCTTGAGAAACAAGACCTTTTCAAGCAAGAGTTGCTACAGTGACTGGAGATTTTATTCCCAGCCAAATACCTCTCTGGAGTCTTTGTCTTACTCCAGGGGGTGCTTTGCATCCGGCAGCACCTGCCATCCTAGAGCTTCCTCACCCCCATCCTGGGGAATCCCTCCATTCTCTCCAGGATGAAAAAGCATCAGCTTCCCAGATCCCATGTCTTTCTTTGAATCAATTTATGAATTTGAGGGGCACTTCATTAGGTATCTTCTGGAGAAAAGGTATGCTGGGGATATCCTTATTGAGATTTTTAACATTTCTATTGTATTTCCATTCCTGCTATGATACTTTTAAATTCACATATGGTATCATTTTTTCTCCTTGGAAATATTAAAAGCAGCCTTTTAAAAAGTTTCAGATTAATATGAGGGTACAGACTATTAGGTGACAGTGTTTGTGTTTGTTAGGTAAAGTCTCTGCTGTATTTGTGCCCCTCACCTTAGAGAGGTACCATATATCCCTACCTCGTGCCCATTAGGTGGGAGCATATCAGTTCTCCTCCTCACTCCCTCAGCTTGAATTAAATTGAGTTTTCTCTTGTGTGGGTGTACATTAGATTATCTACTGGCTTCATATTAGTATTGAGTACATTTGAATACTTGCTTTTCCATTCTTATGATACTTTACTAAGAATAATGTGCTTCAACTACATCCAGGTACTATTTCATGGTATCCATATACCACAGATTGTTAATCCATTCCTGGATTGATGGGCACTTGGGTTGATTCCACATTTTGGTGATTGTAAATTGAGCTGTAATAAACATTCTAGCACAAATATCTTTATGATAAAATGCTGTTTGTTTTTTTTTTTCTTGGTAGATACCTAGTAATGAGGTTGCAGGATCAAATGGAAAGTCTATTTTGAGGTCTTTGAGAATTCTCCATGCTTCTTTCCAAAGAGGCCGTTTTAGTTTGCAATTCCACCAACCGTTGAAGACTTTTTTGTTTTCACATTTTATGGAATATTCTTCCAGTTTCCTTTTCATTTTTGTTCTCTATATTGCATAGTAGAAAGCTAGAATCACCTCAGATATCTGATGATTCTTGGTTGTCTGCTTCTTTTAAGGAATGGAGTGCTAACAAGCTTCCAAGAAGCTCTGAGCACATGGGTGGCAGCTGAATACTGTGAGTGGCCACGAAATTTTCCAGTGGGGTTTATTGCTATGGGATCTGAAGTGTCAGTCTGTCCAGGTCTTTTCTCTTGGGCTGGCCAGAGTTTTCATATAAAAATTTTCCAAGCCAAAACAATTGTGATGATAATGTGTCAAATGGTCTATGAAGCGAGTGTATGATGCCCCATGATCATATCAATGTATACAGTTATGATTTAATAAAAAAATAAAATAAAATAAATAAAGTACAAAAAAAAACAACATTTTCCAAGCTTCTGTGTAGAAGACACATATATAGCTATCTTGGGGTCTAAGAAGTCAATTGGAAAACCAAATATAGCCTATTTGGGAGAAAAAGGTACAATCCAGGACTACCTAGATAACTCCAAAGTTTTCTCACATTAATCGTGTAAGACTATAGCAAATATCTATTAGACATTTTAGTATTCATGTTTTTAGCTTTAAATGTTTTCTCTTAAGGCCTATGAAAATTTATTTTTCCCCAAACATTTCTACCTGTCTTAGACGAACTTAGGTTCCTATAGGATCCAATAAGTAACACAAAGCATGGACAAAGAGCTCTTGAAAATCTTTCTTGGGCTTTAGTGATCACAGAGAGTAGTTTATATCACTTTGGCCATTGTTGGGCTAGAAGTATTTTTAAAGATAATGAAAATAGCAATTATAGTACCTTTAGGTTATTTCAGAATTACATATGAATGTTGGCAGCTGAGATCTTTATTTCTTTGCAGCTTTTTAGAAGGTAATAAAGTAATGGAATCACACATCTTGTAACAAGTGACCCAATAGTTATTGTTAAAGAGTTAACCTTAATTCTTTAACTCTTTTCAATCTCAAGTTTCTGAGATAAACAGGTAGTTCTATACCTTTCCACATCTTTCTTCCTGCTCATACGGACCTATACATTGATAAATAAGAATTTTTATTTGCTTTGATTTTGTCTTTCACAGAAATTGGATTTTACAATACTTATTTCTCTCTACCTTGTTTTTTATACTTAGTGATATGCTATAGTCATCCCTCTAGGTTTTAAGATATAATTTCTTCTTTTAAGATCCACTTATCATCCCAAATGGGGCATTTGTTATTCTTTATTCTTCCAATAAAAAATGTCTCAAGACTTTTTTCTTCTGCAAACAAGTCTGCAGTAAATAGCCTTGTCATTCTATCCTCACACACTCTTTTATTTCTAGGAATTGATTTGCTAGTGTGATAAGCTGGGAAATTTGTGTTTTAAAATTTTTATAAATACACTCTGGGAGGCATTGTGGCAGGCACCTGTAGTCCTAGTTACTTGGGAGACTGAGGCTAAGAGTTTGAGATTGCTGTGAGCTGTGATGCCACAAATCTCTACTGACTTTGTCTCAAAAAAAATTAATAAATATTGTTAATTGTTTTTTGTAAACCTATGACAATACAACTTTCTGTCAGTAGTGTAAACTAGAAGTGAGTAGTGATATCTCATTTTGTCTTATTTTTCATTATTTTGACAATTATCAATGCTCAACCTCATTTCATATGCCTTTTGGCCTATTTTATTTCTTCTCTTAGAATTTTTGTTATTGCCCATTTTCAGATTGTTGTTTCATTTCGTTAAATAAAAAAGGACCTGGATATTAGAGATCTCACTTATTTGTCAATTATATGTGTTACAGATATTTTTCCATGTATATTATTTTCTTTTTTATTTTATTTCTTCATCTCAAAATTTGAAAACTTTTCCCACAATTTGGTTTTAAATAGTTTCATGAAATTATTGAAGTTAAACTTTCAGTTTATGTGAGTTTATATATATCATGAGAAGTCAAAGAATCCAAGCAATATATTCTCACAATCTAGGCATATTTTGCCCTTGTCACCTCTGTGTCTATTACTCAGATTATCCTGTTTTCAACATCCTTGAAGCCACCTCTCCAACACCAGGGACCATTTCTGCAGACATACTTGATTACAGACCTGGTCAATAATTTCTGTGCTGGAATATCTATTTATGTGTAAATATAATCTGAGAAGCCTGAGCAGGTGGACCTCTTGAGACCAGGATTTCAAGACTTGGGATTTTCTACATACAAAATTATATCATCAGCAAAAAGTGATAGTTTGACTATCAACTTGGATAGCCTTTCTTTCTCTTGCCTGATTGCTTTGGTTAGGACTTTCGGCACTATGTTGAATAGAGATGGTGATAGTGGACAGTTCAAGTTCTTAGGGAGAATGCTTTCACCTTTCCCCATGTGGTATGATGTTGGCTGTGGGTTTGTCATATATGGTTTTATAAATTTTGAGTTATATTCCTCCTATGTCTGGTTTTTAGAGGGTTTTTTTTAATCAGGAAAGGGTGCTTAATTTTGTTGAATGTTTTTGCTGCATGTATTGAGATGATCTTTGCTTTTGCTTCCATTTATCTGTTGAATCACATTTTTTGATTTCCATATGTTGAACCGCTCTTGCATCCCTGGGATGAAGCCAGGTGATTGGTGGATTATCTTTTTGATATGCTGTTTAATTCCATTTGCTAGAATTTTATTCAGGATATTTACATCTATATTCATAAAGAATATTTGTCTATGGTTCTCTTTTTTCGTTGTGCTTTTTCTGGGCTTTAGGATGCAGGTAATATTGGCTTTCGATAATGAATTAGGGGGAATTCCCTTCTTCTCAATGTTATAGAATAATTTCTGTAGGATAGCTATCAGCTCCCGTTTGTATGCCTTGAAAATCCTCTGTCTTTAAATGTCCCAGAAGAAGGGGGAGTTATCAGATTTAAAATAACTGATTATTGACTGCTCCAAACTATTTCTTCTATTCATTATAGTTTGAAGATTTGGGAAAGATAAAACAAAATGCCTTAGAATTTCTTTCCATTAATGAAGAAATTCACTTCAGTTTAGCTGTTGATTTACTTCCAACTTCCTGAGGAAGAATACAGAATACTTCCTGTATTTTAGAATACAGGTTTTAAAATAGTTTTGAAGTTATTTCCCAACTTATTCCTCTTACCCACCCTGAACCCTAACCCACCCAAGTGATATTTATTATTTAAATTTACAATGAACTAAAAATGTTTTTTGCCTTAAAACTTTAGTTTTATCTATGGAAGACAGATATCTGCCCAAATACTCAAAATTATTGGTTTCTGAGTGAGTAGTAGTCTTTAAATATGTTTAGATAAGAATGATCTATTGATCTCTCTGATCTGTTTTCATTGATAATATAGCCACCAAGTTATTTATTGAAATGTCAATTACCTCAAAAAGCAATCCCGGACATCAAAAGTAGATCTTTTTTTCTCTCTCTAGTTATCTTTGTCTGTTTTGTTTGTGATATGTTAAGCAAGCTTAGATTCTCTTGGTGAGTGTGAAAACACCATGTCGATGGTCTTCTGGACTCTGAGACCCAAGTGAATAAAATTAGCAATAAAATTAACCCAAGTGAATAAAATTAATTTGATCAAAATAGTGTTTGGCGGCATCTCTGCTGCTCCTATTCTTCTTTTATTCTTGCTCCTCCCATTTTTCTCTTCTCATTCAATGGCTCACTTCCTGAATATTACTAGTGTGTGTGAGAAATCAAATTTAATGCACATTAACAAAATAGTGAGTTTAACATTTTTCAGAGAATACCTAATTCAGGGTTATTTGTGTAGTAGTCATTTGGTAACAGACTTGAATAATCAGGTGTCTACACCATAATCCAGCACATACTTGGGCTCACTCTATTTTAACTTCTGAGTTCCTGTCTAATAATTCTGCCACGATCACTTCTTTCTTTTTTAAATTTTGTCTTTCTCTTTTTTAATATCACTTTTCTTCTAATCTTAGAGCAGTTTGTATGATTTGCAAAGTATCAAAGGGCAAATTCAGAGTTCATTTTTATTACCTCTTTTTGTTATATAATAGTTCTGGAGGTACTATGTCAGCATATCAGAGTTATTTATTAAACCATCGACATGAAAATTTTTAACTTGAATATTTCCTTTTATTTTGACTAAGCTTTTTGCTGCTGGCTAAAAGTGAGTGCAAGCTATGTACCTTCACAGAGTTACAGTTTTGGAGGGAGACTAGCCAACATAGAAGTTCTTGATTCTAGAGTTAAAAGTTACTGAAGGCTACACTGACCGGTACACTATTATTGGCCCACTGGGATACCAGCCACTCTGTGGTTCCAGTTTTCTGTTTAGGTTCCAAATTGCCTCCTTCTCTAACAAAGTCAATGTAATCAAGAGCCAGTGATGGGTGCAGAAGGCTCTCCCACCCACACCTACCCACTCTGTGAGGACACCGACAGTGCCCATCTAACCCCCTCTCTGCACCTGCTCCCCTAACCTGGAAGGAAGGAGGGTGGGAGCTGGATCCAGGGCTCTGTACCATTGGAAGGATTTTATGACCTCTATTGTAAGGTGGACATTAAAACCACTTCCTTTTGTCTGGGCCTTGCATCGTCAGCACCACAGTAAAAATCACAGCTCACGCTGCAACACATAGGGTGTCATGATGTTATGTCAGGAACATTCTGAAAGCTGCCTTGGTGCTAAGTGTCTCCTTCAGTATGTGGTACTTTATAGTTGGCAAGGCTCTTTCACCAGCATCATCTCATCCAATCTTGATACGGTTCTAATGGGTGAGCAGCTTAATTTTTTCAAAGCAAAGATGAACACACTTCGGTTTAATAAGTCTATTGAGGGTCATATAGTAAATGGTAGATTATTTTACTCTCTGTCTATGGTCCATAATATGAAACAGATTGTAGACATATCCACAAGTAGCACTTTTGGAGACAGCTGTAATTTCTATAATAGGAATAAACTTTTAATAACACGTTAGGAATAAAGCTCAAATGCAAATCTTCCTCTGAGCATAGGAAAACATTAACAACTGGGTACCATGTGCCTTTACATATTCAAAATACTAAATGAATTCTAGAATCATAGATTTAACTTAAGAGATGGTAGTTAAAAGTTCTAGATTAAAATTAATTTTGGTAAAAATGTATTTCTGCATATGTGTACATATCAACTTAAAAAATATGTGGATTTCAGTTTTTTGCCATTTTTGGTTATCCATTTTATGTGCTGTGCTGATATCTTTTGCCATACCATACTTCAAGCTGCCGCATGATTTTTAATTACTTTATGCCTCATTTGCAGTCATTAATCATTAACTAAGACTGTTTAGCCAATAAAGCACTTTCATGAGAAAAAATTATGAAGTTTTTGAACATCATTCTAGGAATAGTTCAATTTTCACAATGAGTATCTGAACCTCACATTTATCACAGGAACCATAAAACTTGTTTTTGTTTAACAGAATGATTATATTTTCACAGTAAACAAAAGCATAAAAACAATAGATACAATTTCAATTCCTGTATGAAAATGTGTGCCTATTCATTGACTTAAGAAATTTCTTGGATTTAGAAGTTCTGAATCTACTCTACTTATAAATCTGAGTCTATCCTTCATCACACTGTAGTTTTTTACCCTGGAATTTTGATACATTTTATAAAAATAGAAAATATATGTAGTGGAAATGAAAATAGAGATAGAAGACTTCAAGTCCTATAGCCTGATGTGTGAGTTCAAGGCAAGAGGAGGGTCCCCTCCACTGGACAACAATGCCTGTGGGTTAAAAAGATACACAGACATACAAGAAGGCACAAGAAGTTTATTTCTTCAACGAGAAAGGTGACAAAAAGTAGAATGATGAAGAAGGAAGTTTAACTGGTTTCAGTTCCCCAGGTGATATTCAACATCTTATCTAGCTCTCACTTGAATTTTAAATATTTGCTTGAAAAATAATCTCATGTCAATTTCTGTTCCTTGTGGAAAGCGCTCAAGTGTAATTGACTGATAACATCTCTGAAGAACAGGATCAGTGACTTTGCCCAGTCTGTGCTGTAGAGGGTGTGGGATGCAGGAGGCTGAAGACTGCTGGCAGAGAAGGCATCTGTCTGGTCTCAAAACGTCAGGATGGTACGGATGCTGCAATGGGAAAGAAAAGACACTGTGTTAACACTGAGACAGTTCACACCCTTCCAGGTGACAGTCCTCCTGAGATGTCTCAGTGAAAATCTGTGTTTCCAGCCACTCCATTCCCATCCCTAAGCTTTTGGGTCAAATCAAATAAAAAGACAGTTCATCTTTCTTCAT
The DNA here is from genome assembly GCF_027406575.1 of Nycticebus coucang. Taxonomy (NCBI): domain Eukaryota; kingdom Metazoa; phylum Chordata; class Mammalia; order Primates; family Lorisidae; genus Nycticebus; species Nycticebus coucang. The sequence continues at coordinate 27,586,471 of NC_069780.1, forward strand.
TGTTCTCTCTTGTATTTTTCCAGTCTTAGGCTTGTTTGTAACATCCTCAATAGGACTGCCATTTAGACTTCAATTCTACATTAGCATCCTCAAAAAAATCACTTCTGAGTGCCCTTGTTCCTGGGAAATGAAGGAATATAAAACAACAATGGGTAACACAGTGTACTAAGTTCTTCCTATTTGTCAGATACTTTGTAGATACTTTTCATGCATTATTTCATGTAAATCTCATCCTAAACAACAATACTATTAGGCAGTCTTTCATTATTTTTTATTTTAGATATTATAAATACTGAGATGTAGAGAGATTTGTAATTTGCTCTGGGTCATACATCTAATATGGCTTGTTGGAATTCAAAATTGCGTGAATATAAAATTGTATAAATTACAAGATACTATCCTGGAAGGACTGATAATTTAATAAAGTGAAGGCCATGCTGAAAATTTAATAGAGCTTTTGATACAGAGATGTTTAAGGATTCTTAAAAGTAGAAAATAAAGCTAATTTGTATTAATTCTAAGAGATTTCATTCTTACAAAGATTAGAAATACAGCATTTATGCTTGGAATTATACATTTTACCTTTTCTAAAAACCATCCTCTGATGGATAAATGCTAAGAAAAGATGGTCTTCATGCTTCTTTAAAATTTTTTACATAAATATGTATGTACAAATATAACCATGTCTGTACATAACTTTGAAATATAGATAGCATACAAAAGAAAGTAAAAATAATGTGTACTCTCACAACCTAGAAATAACCACTGTTAATATTTTCTTGAATTGTAATCAACTTTTTTCTAGACATGCGTTCATGTTTTACTGGTCTTACTGAAAATTTGAAATCGTATACTCAATTGGCGTTCTCCATTTTATGAACCTTAGATTACATCAGGGGAATCTCCCATTGTAATGAAATCATTTCTTTCTATTGACTTCATTTATTTCTAGTACATGATTGGGATTTATTTAATAATTCTCTTAATGTGGAACTTCCAGGATGTTTCTAATTTTTTATATTATAGAGAATAGGCAAAAACTCTTAAGTGCATATGTATGTTTGAACATTTGATTATTTCTATAGAATAGTTTTCTAGAAACGAAATTGCTTAGATAAGAACCTAAGTTTTTTCCAAGATTTCTAACATGAATTACTCAACTGCTTTCTCAAAAAGATGTAATAATTAACATTCCTACAAGCAGCATATGCAGGTTCTCATGCCATCTTATCCTCCACCAATATTAATCATTTCAATTTTTGATCTTTGCTGATTGGTAGATTCATGATATTAAAATTTTCTGTTTAATTGTATGATACTCTCATGATGTGAATGTAGGCGCCCTTCGTGAATTCTTTTGTTGTTCAACGCTGCTCTCTGGGTTTGGTCATCTCCATGTTTGTCATTGTCTTTCCAGCCTGATGATGGTGATGATGATAACTAACATTTGATGACTACTATATTCCATATCCACACACATAACCTTTGGATGGCAGTGTAGTTTAATAGAAAGTGAACTGATTTGCTAACAACTAGATTTTTGAATTCTAGTTCCCCTGCCTACTAAGGACATGGTTTTGGCCTGAACACGTTCTGTCTGAGTCTCACTTTCTCCTCTCTCAAACATTGAAGTTGAAACTGGCACATCAACATGGTTTGGGACTCACATAAGATAATACAAGTAAGAAAATCAGTAAAACAGCTGGTGCTCTGTAGACATTTGTTTCTTTCCTTCCTCAAGAATATTTGTCTGATGAAGTATCTAGTCTAATAATTTATAGGAGTGCCTGGGAAATATCGTTTGGTTGAAAATCTCACGAGAGGAAGGGTAGGGTAGCAGAAAAAGCATGGACTATGGAGGGATAAGCCAGCAGCTGGATATAACTGCCTATTACGAGTTGTGCTTTGTACAAATGCAGGTAACAAAATTTCTCTTACTAGAACAGTGATAAATGTTAAAAGTAGGAAATAGAATTTGCTTATTTTTCTAATATTTACAAAAAAGTAACACAAATTTAAAATAGCATGTTGTACATTTCTCCTTTATAGAGACTTTCATATGTAAAAAAACTCTTTGTAAGTTGCAAAAACAAACAAACAAAAAATAGAACAAGTAACATCTGAATAGAAAAAAATATATAGTGTAGTGCTACCTTTTCCCATAATGAAAGTGTTGGGGATGTCTTGAATACAATTTAAATTCACAGCCACTAAATGTCAGCCTTACTTAGGTGCCCAGGCAGAGGCTTCAGGGACTCCACGTTGTAATTACTATTGTGTGACCTGATCTTTGTTTTGGCAAAGATGACTATTCTCTTGGAAAGTAGACTGAGTGGCTCTCAGAATTCAGATTTGCTGTAACCAACTTCATTTGGCTTCAACAGAATAGGAAGCTTCCCACAACATTATCTTATATTCTCTACATGTGACGACTGAACTGATAAAGGAAAATCAGGGCACTCTAATTTTTTCTCTTCCTACTTTTTCATTCTTGGTCAGCCAAGCCGTTGCCACAAAAAAAACAAAACAAAATAAAACAAAAACAAAAACAAAACAAAAAACCCTTAAAATCTACCTCTTTCCAGAGCGAAGCAGATCAAATCCTTCATTTATTTTTTCAAAAGGTAGAACATTGGTTATTAGTGTATCCAGTGAAAACTTCTTAGACATAAAATCAGCCACAAGTTTGGGGACAGAATCTTTACTCTTATAGCCTGAAAAGAAGAGAACATTGTTAGATTCAGCCAGGAGTAAGTAAGAAAATTGGGGAGAAGACTTTCCAAGTAATATTAAAATGAAAGTTGCTGAAGGTTCTACATTCCTCAGACTGCTATTACTGAAGTCAAAAACTACAGAGTGTTTCATATCCTTTTGCAGTGCTTTGACTTAAAAAAAATCTCCCCAGGCAAACCAGGGTCCTTAGTTATCATTGGTCTCACAGAGAAATTATAGTGCTGGTGATTATGCTCACAGTCGAGGAGCAAATTTGGGCAATGAGTGTAGACATGAATTATAGATTCATGTGTTCTTAAATTTCGTGTGTTTTGTTAGAAATTTTGGTGCCTTATGCAGTCACAAGAATGAAAAGAGGTCCTATTAATTTATGGGGACACCAGAAATGTCTTCCTTATGACTTTGTGTCTTCCTTAGCTCCATATAGTTGATTTGGAGCCTACAGATGCCACAGGAGTTTTGATTAATTCTTGACCTCGTTGCTTTTCACAACCTGGCCTTGTCACTTGTATAAGGGGAGATAATCTGATGTTAGTGAGAATTTGGCTCCCAAACATTACTACATACCACCAAAAACACCTCCTTTCCAGGTGCGTCCCGTCAATAGCAGTATAGGGTTCATTGAAAGATTTTGAGAATAAGGAGGGACCCCTACAACGACACTTGTGCCACACGCTTCATGACAAGATAACAGAGCAGCCATCTGGAATAAAAAAATCAATACTTAATATCGTCAAAGTGGACTCTGATCATATTTACTGCTAATGCACAGTATCATGTTGTATCGATTTAGCTGGACTGGAAGTGTGTGCAGGGACGAGATGATGTCTTTTGCTTCTTGTTTCCCCTCTGTGCCTAGAATAGTGCTGTGAATTTAGGAAATGCCCAGAAAATATCTTTTGAATGCAAGAATGGATGAATACGTTTGTGTATACTTAACACTTCCTTACGAAGTAATAAAGAGGCAAACAGCATTACAAACGTATCTACATTCTGGTTCCTTAAATAAGGGTACTGTTTGGTTCTCAGGCAATCTATGAGTTGGTGGATTTATTTTTCATTGATTTATTAAGAATATGTTTTGAACCCTTTGAACTTGATTGTTTGATAGTGAAAAAGATATAATGATTGCATCATCAATCTGTCTCTTTCCCACTTGATTGTTTGGATACCTGTTCTATTTTATACATGGACATGTTTTGAACATTTTTTTCAATGTGTATGGATTTTACTTTAAAGTACACTTCTTATTCTGAAACCTCAAAAGATAGTCCAGAATGTCTTTTCCCTCTAGCAGCTTTAGAACATGTTCTATAGTAAGAAAATGTTTTAGGATTCCCAAGCCCTATCACAATTAGTCCTTTGATTTTGGATTATTACATTTGGAAGGCCAGGTATCCTCAGAACATGTGGCTATGAGGCACTGGTGTCTTCAAACAAGGTAACAATCTAGTTCCACATGAGAAAGTGGAGGGAAAAAATAGAAAAGGAGTATAAGAAGAAAAACAGCTTTGGAAAAATTGGATTCTCTTGAAACTTCATGTGTAAATAGCATATTGTCCCAGATAAAGGCTACAAAGGGCTTTACTTTCAGGGTGCTGCTCCCCTTTACCACACTGCCTGTACTTACTGGAGAACCTAAACATGGGGATTTGTTGGTCTCTGCAGACTTTTTCAGTAGGAGTCTAGAGAACTCAGCATAGGGAAAATACAGCTGGCGATGTGTTTCCCATTACACATGGTGGTATCTGTAATTATTTGAAAGTAATGGGATGTATATTTCAAAGATGATGTAAGCACTGCAAGACTGGGGATAGTACTCATTTTAATAAGGCCTGCTGACGTTTCCTGAGAGCTTACCACATGACAGGTACCAGTGCCCAAGGTATCTTACATGCATTATATCATGTAATCTGTACACAACGCATTGAGATATGTATCTCTTAAATTTAGGAGATGTTATATCTGTCAAATTTTTTTTTGTGTGTGTGTGTTGAATTTTTAAAATACTCAATTTAACACATATTTAGTACCAGCTGTGTGCCTGGTGCTCTCTGTCTAGTAAAATATAGTGACACATTAAAGCAGCCACTTTCCTTGGGGCATATTTTGGTTAATAAAATAATATTTGATCTAAAATTGCTCATTCCTTTTGGCCAGTGTATGATATGTAAAAATAAATTGGAATACATTAAAGCATATAAACAATTGTTGAGCCATTTTTGTTAAGAATGTGGGGAGGAATGAAACTTACCGAATGTGTATTATTCATATTTACTGAAGTTTCAACTTTTTACCAATAATTAATAAAGTAAATCTGTAATGTTCAATTAAAAAACAAACCCTTTTTCTTTTCAAGAGGAAGTATTTCTTGACACAGCCTTGTTTAGTTGATGGAACCAAAGATTTTTTCAACAATAAAGCAAACAAGCCTGGTAAAAACAGGAGATGTGAAATTGCTATTCATTATTTTAACCATGTTCTTTATACAGAGTATTTATATTCTGAAGTCTAAAAGCATACTCCAGATTGCAGACACAGAAATCTCAAGGCACATCCTGTACATACCATAGTGTCAAGCCGACCAATGACCTCAAACGAAAAATCCACTCCTCCATCAGTCATTTCCACTATCACCTCCTGGATCGGCTTCTTGTAGTCTTGTGGGTTGATGCATTCAGTGGCACCCACCTCTTTGGCCTTTGCAAATTTATCTTTATTGATGTCCACGGCAATGATCCTAGATGCTCCAGCTGCTTTACAGCCTATGATAACAGACAGGCCAACTCCTCCCAGGCCAAACACAGCACAGGTGGAGCCCTGGGTGACCTGTGTTTTCAGAAAAGGCAAAAATAGATTAAGTAACTATTGTTAGAATATGCCTCAGCTTTATTAAGTGCCATGCCTTGTCCATTACCAAGAGCTACTCAGACTTGCATGTCAATCTGCTGTCAAGAGCTCTTTTGGCTTTAGTTATCTTATGTTTAAATCGAGGAGGTTGAACTACTTAGGGGTTCTCAAACTTTGCTGCATATTAGAGTCATTTGAGGAGCATAAAAAAAATTTCTCACTGCAAGGCCACAACCATTGCCAATTAAATCAGCATCTCTGTAGTTGGGGCCCAGTCCCTGGGTGACTCCAATGGGAAGCCCAGGCTCAGAACCCAGGACTGGTTGCTCTTTGAGTTTTAGATGTCAGTGACTGTAATCTCGAAGAGAATCTCATTGCTTAAATCCATTGATAGCCAGCTTTACCTACAGGCAGTTTGTGGAAAATGAAATAAGTGGAAAATGCTATTTAAGGAGACTCAAAAATTATCCAATCAATATCTTAATAATTAACTCCACATTCCATTAGTTAAGACAAGTATCGTCAAGACCAGTATATCCCTGCATTACAAAATACATGATAATTAACAAAAAATTTATCTATATTTCAATAATGAATAAAATCTATTACTGAGTACTCTCAGCTTCTGCTCTACGGGTAGGCTCACTGAGACCACCTGCCAAAACAGATGAGGCAATTCTCAAGAGACTGTGTCCTAAAGTCACAGAAATCCAGGCAAGATGTGCTCTAAATTGTTTAAATTGGCTAGGGGCTAGTTAACAAACCCAGTCTTCTATAGTCAGCCTTAGGGTATCTGTTCACTTACTCACTCAATAAACGTTACTCTGTACTGTGTGGTACAATACTACTTTCTCCCTTATTTAGGAGAAACTAAGGGTTGTGATGGGATTTAAAAGTGCTAACGATTATGTAGTGTGATTTAAGATTAAGCAGGAGATTTGAGGTGAATATTCTAGCATCAGCTCTCACGCTGAGCAGCAATGAGCTTTGTGTCCCTGGACCTCAGTTTCATAAAATGAAGGGTACTCATAAGATTTTCAGCCTGTTGGGAAGAGGTGACTTTAAAGAATTTCTCCCTGAAGTCGACCACTTCTGAGGAGTGTGTGTGTGTGTGCGTGTGTGTGTGCGTGTGTTCACAGAGGGGGAGAAGTTGCAGCAGTGAACTCCCATAATGAATGAATTAAGTGTGTAACTGTATTACTTTTCTTAGAAAAATCCACTGAGTGGGTGACTTTTGGTTTGGAGATCTATCATAAGGCTTTCAGATCTACGGCTGATCCTAATGGTGGGAGTAGTGGATCTTCAAAGGGAAACTTCGTTTCATTTATCTTTGCTGCCTCAGAACCCTGCAGAACCTCCATGCCTAATGTATGTCTAGGTGCTCTCTAATTGTGGAATAAAGGACTACAGGAGTTCTGAAATTTAATAATCACAAAAGGAAAAAACATGGAAGAATAATTATTGAAAGTGAAATCTTAGTTTTTCTTAATCAAGTCTGAATAGCTTTTTATTTGTGATAAAGAGCTGAATTTTCTAAGACAAACTGTCACTTCCTCCTGGGACTATTTTTTCTGCTCATAATCAATACCTCACATCTATGAAAAGTAATCTCTGATTCTCGTGAGAAACGGCTTCCTTTGTGGTTCCTGACAACCCGAGGGTAACTGGTCTTATCACCTGTTGCCATTCCTACCTTGGCAATATTGACCGCAGACCCATAACCAGTTGTAAATCCACAGCCAATGAGGCAAACTTTCTCCAGTGGTGAAGCTGCATCAATTTTGGCCACAGACATCTCATCCATCACAGTGTACTGGGAGAAGGTGCTGATGCCGAGGAAGTGGTGGACAGGCTTCCCCCTGCACGTGAACCTGGTGGTGTTATCCTGCAAGGTCCCCTGATTCTGGTTCAGTCTGGTCAGTGCAACACACAGGCACACCGGGCATGAGACAGCAGCATAACTAAGGTGCAAACTCAAGAGCTGAGCAAAGAGTATGAGAAACCTACTTGCTTTTCAAGCAGAAGTTGCCTTCTGAGTGTTTACAAACTCTGCATTTTCCACACTGAGGAGTAAAGAGTGGGATGACTTTATCACCTGGGGGGGATAAAACAATTTCTTAAATTTCCAGAAACTTATAGAGCAAGACCTTTAATCTTACATGTATGTATAGAGGTGTGTGTCTTTGAAAAGTCTCTAAGAAATAGAGTCCAGTCACATCTGTGTCATTTGTCATTGCTGGCCCATCTTTTCATTGGTTTGGGTTTGCATGTGTCTGAAGAGTCCCAAAGAGGAAATGTAAATATGGAAAATAGCATGGATTTAAAAATTGTTTATCTCCTGGCTCGGCACCTGTCTGTAGCTCAGCACCAGCCACATACATTGGAGCTGGCAGGTTCGGACTCCAGCCCGGGCCTGACAAACAATGACCAAAGAATAGCTGGGCATTGTGGCTGGCCAGCGCCTGTGGTCCCAGCTACTTGGGAGGCTGAGGCAAGAGAATCACTTAAGCCCAAGAGTTTGAGGTTGCTGTGAGCTGTGATGTCACAGTACTCTACTGACAGCGACATAGTGAGACTCTGTCTCAAACAAAAAAAATTATCTGTTATTAATAGTTAACTTTTTTTGAATGTTCTGATTTCTTCTGGGGGGGAGGTTTACCCACATCATCTTATTTAATCCTTAAGTAATTAAATCTTAAATATTCTCATAGTAAGTATCAATAAAAATTTTCAGTTGAAAGTGTCTTCCATAGTTCCACAGACTTGGAACGATCTAGTATTTTGTTATAATTTGAGTTACAGTAAAAATGAGAATTTTAATAACAAATTATTGGCTCTTTGCAATGACTATGCTTTGAAAGGAATGCTTTTTAAAAAATCTTAGTAATTTTTTGAGGAAAACTAACCAAAATAGGCCAAAGAAAAATGTAATAATTCCTCTGAAAACCCCAACTCTCAACAGTGAGTTAGGCTGTTTCTTTCTGGATAAGAACTGACTTTCAAATGTTCTCAGTTGATGATTTGTGATTTTTCCATATCTCTTTTCCCTGGTGTGGTGAAAGGAGAGGGAGCGAGAAGAAAATATGTCATTTTATTATTAAGTTATTTCTAACTACAGGAAGTAATAAGAGCATAAGCTCAAAGTAGACATTTTCATAAAATATTTTCTGTTCACAGTTTAATTATTCGAGTAGGCAGAAGTCAAATCTACTGGCCAAAATGAATTTTTGGAGTTAAGCATAATTTTTATTTACAATCATCTATTCTACCTATCCCATCAGACCAAAACTAATGGCTGGCCCATTGCATTTTATAAATAAACTGTACGTGGGAATGATGGTATGAAAATTTTCTATTTAGTCACCTTTTACCTCTAAAAGTATTTATATTATAATAACACACAATGAAATTAGGGTAAAATAAATATCAAAGATAAAAATAAATTTTAATTAGTAACCAGTCCCATTTAACCATGCCTGGCTAACGGTAACATAACAGACATTGTCTATGGCCAGATGCCTTCTGTTGTGTTCCTTTTTTTCTCTTTCCTTTAGTTGGTTTCATTCATTCCATGCTCTAGAAGTGAGGCTATATGAGATGAAACTGGTGAGCAGGTCCATGTTCTACCTAAGAAAAGATCATGTGGATTCAGCCATAGCCACACAGCCTCCATGTTGTGAACTCAGCACAGAACAGTTTTCATCTCCTGATCTAGAGATTCAGGACCAAGACTCATGTTTCTTCTCTTGTCCCTTGCTAGGTTTGGGCCCTGGCAGAAGACAGTGCCCAGCAACACCAGACTGGAGTGACTAGGTGAGGAACTCCACACTGGCAGGCGCTGCGTCTCCTGTGATCTCACATATCCATAGGCTCTCACCTGGTGTGTGGCATCTTGTAGTTCCTCAAGAAATATTTGTTAAAGGGGAGAATGTCTGAGTGCCTGAATGTACATGTGCCTGAGCCAGGCAGGGAGGGAAGGAGAAGAAACCCTTCAAGGCCCAGCTGGTCTTGGGGTTGAACCAAGTCACATCCCTTGAGTGTCAATTCTGTACCTGGTTTGATCGTGGTCACCCCTTCTCCAATGCTCTCAACAATGCCGGCAGCCTCATGGCCTATTATCACAGGAAAAGGGACGAACATGGTGCCATTAACTGCATGGTCATCTGAGCGACAGATTCCTGTGGCCACTATCTACAAAGTAAAGGAAAGATTCAGGAAAGATATGACCCTCAGATGCATTTAACATGTACAATTTTATGAAATTGTGCTCCTAAAACATGTTTAAGGATTCCTAATGGTCCCTAATATTACCCAATACAAAAGGTGCCCTTTATCTCCAAGCAAGGCTTTATGTTAAAACCCTTCTCCACCTTCTTTTCCCGAATTAAACAATCTAGATAATCTGTGACATAATTGAACCTGAAATATTTGTCTTATATAATACTAGATGCCAGGAAAGTATCTAATGTTAATTGATTTAAAATCTTTCTATATATCCTTTTGCTCTTTTTAAATATACAGGCACAGAAGTTATTTTTTTTACCCCTGGGATTATGTGGCATTACATTCTTTGGTCACTTTTAAAAAATTTAACAATTCATGGTCACATATATCCTTGACAACAAATGTAATGGATTTTTTGTATTTTCAATATTTTTTGAATTTTTTTAAACCTAAAATTAAATAGAAGTGAAAACAAAATTTCACCTTGATCCGAACTTCATAGGCCTTAGGGGGTGCGACCTCCACCTCCTCGATGGAAAAGGGTTTGTTTGTCTCCCATAGCACAGCTGCTTTGCATTTTATTACCTGGAAAATCAGAGAGGATAACTTATTTTTTCCCACTCTTGAAGTCAGTATTTCTATCTTTTCATCTTTGTATAGGGATCATCTAGTCCCATGTGAGATGCTTAATAAGTGCTCCAAAGAAATGAACACCTCTGGTTTACAAAGAGAATAAAACTATAGTATCTTTTTTCAAAGTATAAAGCAATATCATAAGGAAAAAGAAAAAGAACTCACTATTAATATAGTAAGACATTGAGATAAAAGAGAATATGTTCTTTTAGACCATCCTTAGGTTATTTTTTCCCTCAAAGGTATTTATTTCTGCTATTTCCCATTGCTCTCCTAAAAATTCACATTTATTCACTGTTGGCTTGTACATAAAATTCTAAGTCACTATTATTTTGCTGACAGAGCCAGGGTCTGTTAACATAAAATCTATTACTTCCTCGCTCATTTTTCTGCTTAGGACCAAAAGCTATGTCTTTATAACAACTTGCCCTCTGCCCTAGGATGCTTTCTCTTTCTCTTTTTTGTCTTTTCTCCTCTGATTTCTCCCCTCACCACTTCTGTGTGCTACTTGTTTGCGTCGCTCATTGAAGCTTAACTTTGAAAACCTGTTTTGCATCGCAGGTGTAATCCCACCAATCACGCTCCCTCCGCCAGCATCTTACAAGGGTACATGTGAAACTTAGTACATGTAGAATATAAATGTCTTAACACAATAACTAAGAAAATGCCAGGAAGGCTACGTTAACCAGTGTGATGAAAATGTGTCAAACGGTCTATAAAACCGTGTATGGTGCCCCATGATTGCATTAATGTACACAGCTATGATTTAATAAAAAAAAAAGAAAACCTGTTTTGCCATCTAAGTTGAGTATAGAGATTCCTTCCAGATTAGATCTGAGACACAAACTACAGAGGTTAGAACTCTTGGTGTGTGCACATCCATATATTTTTAAATTGAAGGACTTGTGTGTTTGAATTTCTAGTTAGCATAGCTTATCCATAGATGTTTCTAAAAATAAAAGTTGAACACATTTTCAGTGGTTGCTATCAAACCTATCTTCATTGTTGTAAAATGTAGTTAACAGAGTTCTTTCTAGAGAGAACCATCATTGCAAAAATGATAAATTCAAGAAAAATGTGTTCATTTTCATAAGTTGTTAAATCCTTCCACTTTTCAGGGTGCTTGACATGGGCAATGCCAAAATGAATATGAGAATCCTTGAAAACAATATAGTAGTAGTGGGAGGTCCTAATTATCAAGTGCCTATGATGTGACGGGCACATTGTGGCTTGTGCTGGGTGAGTCACAGGCTCTGTCTTCAAATCCGACAAGGAAGCTACCAGGGCAGTATTATTGAATCACTTGCCTTATTTTATGAATGAAAATACCGATGATTAACGGACTTGAATTGAATAACTTTCCCCAAGTCACAAAGCTGGCTGTCCAGAGAATTAAGAGCAATCCAGCCTTTTCACTCCCCCATGGTAGTTAAATGTTAACAAAAAGTTAAATAACAACAGCAACAATAATAATAGCTTTGACAAACATTTATTGACTTATTTCTATGCACCAGGTATGATTCTAGATGCTTTACAGCAGCAGTTCTCAACCTGTGGGTCGTGACCTATGGAACTGTATTAAAGGGTTTCGGCATTAGGAAGGTTGAGAACCACTGCTTTACAGCATTAATCTATTAAAGTCTCACGACCCCTTTATGAAGTAAATGTTAGTGCTTTCATCATTTAGCATTTGAGGAAAGTAAACTGCAGGAAGTTCAGATATAAATTAAATGCTATCAAAAGGCCAAGTTATTAACATTGCATCCCAGGAGAGAGGATTGATTGCCTGTTTCATCATTTATTGTTTTCATTAAAATGACTGTTTTACACTTTTGCTCCATGAACTCATTATTCTTATTAAGCTGTGCTTTGGTAAATTTAAATTTTTCTTTTTCCTAATTGCTTTTCATTTGGAATGCAAATACTAATAAGTAATTGATGAAAATAAAGCGAGGTGGGATAAGACCATTGACCATTGACCATTGGCCACTTGTGATTCCAAACAATTGTACTGCTATGAGCCTATTATGTCACACAGTATGTATAGAAATGTCAGAATCTTTAAATTGAGATGACAGCAAGACGTTTTACTGTGTGCCCCACTCCTAACTCAACAAAGATCCTGGAAAGGTTGCACAGCCTTTTGTAATTAAACAATTAAAAACAGGATCTGGTTATATTGATTCACCACATGCATGTGCATTTCTCTGCGCTTGTCAGGACATTGAACAAATAAATATCAATTTATGAAAGACTTAGAACCTGTTTTTCCAGTGCTCGTTTGAGATTCAAATTGTGTTAGTATTCATTTTCCATAAAATCCTGTGGACTTTTGTATGGCGAAGACACTGTTAGGCAAGATTTCTGTGGAAATGACCTAAATTGTGCCATAACAGATCCCTTTTAATCAATATTTGCATGTCGATGTTCTCTTGCATTTTTTAAAGAGATATTATAGTAAGTTTAAAAGCATAGTTCAATCTTCTCAAACTCCTCTCACCAAAATTTTGTTAGACTTGACTTTCTAATGTTCATAAAAAGAATGTAATTACAAAGAGTAACACATTTCAATTACGATTTTTAAAAGATTACTTCTTTTTTTTTTTACAACTCACATTTCTCTGAATAAAGATAACTTCTCGATAGTCAGACTTTTCTGACTTTGGAATTACAAACTAGTTATGATTAGCTTGGAATAAACTCACTTCACTGCACATTTATTTAATGTAGGAAATAAAGACTTTAACAGACACACATTCTATACATTCTTGTTAAAGTTATTTAGGAATAGCCCATTTTCCTTGTAGTTCAGTAGATTATAAGCTGTAGCACAGGTTGCATATTTTATATGTCGAATCATTTTAATTTAGATATGAATTTTAAAGCTGTCATTGAATACTGTATCCCTCTACTCATTTTATTAATGAGAATATATTTCTAACAGTCATATTTTTTGCTTACTTTTCCTGCTGTACTCATGCTGTTTCTGTCTTCTCTGCAGACCAGGAGACTGATGAGTTCTAGTGGACCTCTTCCCTGCTTGAATGCATAAGGCAGATTTATTGCACGGATATCTTGTTTGCTTGAGTAACACCCAAATCCACATGTGATCTGTGTCTTTAAGCCACACCCATCAGATTGCTCTCAGCCCAAGTCAGAGATAAGGGCACTGAACCAGCACTCAAAACCTTGACGTTATGACATGCCTTTTTCAGATAACATTTTCTTATTATTAGGTTAAATATTTCCCTACACATGGATTTTAATCTTCCTTTCTCTCTTGATCTCCATGTTTCTCCTCTCTCAATCCCACATTGGTCATTCAGAGTTCTGTGTTCCCTTTGTCTGAACTAAGCTCCAATTCTGAATCCACAGGAAGGAAGAGAAAGGAACAGGACTGAGGAAGGAGGACACGTGAGGTAGGACAGAGAGAGCCAGGAGCCAGAGGAATGTGCCTACTCTGGCACTCTCCTCTTCACAGCAGAGCATCAGATGCCCAACCAGTCATAGCAAAGGTGTCACCTTCCCCAGGCATTTCTGCTCCATGCAGCTCCACTCAGTGCTGACTGAACACTTCCCTGTGCCAGGCTCTATGCTGGGTCCAGCGTGGTGGCAGGGATGAGTAAGGGATGACTTCTACCCATGGCAAGAGGCAGTCTGGGGCAGTAGTTATGGCATGGCTTTTGAGATCAGGCAGACACCATTTCTCATTAGCTGTGTGAACTTGGGCTCACTATTTAACTGTTCTTTGCCTTGGCTTTTTGGCTTTGTTATCTGTAAGATGAGGATGACTAATAGTACTACTTGAAAGGACTGTTTGGTGAGTCAATAAAGTACTTCATGTAAAGAACACACAGCAGATAGGATCATCTTCAATAAATATTTGCTATAATTATTCATAAAAAGAAGCTGACAATTAGTGAGGGAAAAGGCACAGAAGTAAACAAGTCAGACTATCCAGGTAGTACTGTATCAAAGGAGGGCATTCTGATTGTAACAATCAGCGGAGGCTTTGTAGAGAGGAGATATTTGAGTTAAGAGACTAAAAGATCAGGCAAAGAGACCAAAAATTTACTTGGGTATTCCATTATAAAACTTTTATTATTCCATCGAACTTTGTTCAATTCCATAAGTACAGGTAAGAGAATATGAGTTCGATTTTTAATAAATGCCAAGTCTTCTACCAACACTTGGGGACCACAGTGCATTTAACTGTTTAATTACATGTATTCTGTCAACATATACACATAAACTGCATATTTCTCTAGAATTGTCAATGGAATAACCTTCATGTCTGTTTCCAGTGACACCAATTATGCAGGTGTTCAGATCAATAGGAGGGGTGCACTACTCCACCCAGCAGAAAGGTGAGAAAGGCCTTGTAGCTCTTCACTGTGGTCTTATGAGCATTGAGTGGCATCACTTCTACAGAATGGCCATTAATCTGTTGTCCTGCTCTCCTACCTTGACTTGTGGGGAGAGAGCAAAGGAAAGGAATCTGGCTACTTATCAGATAGTCCGGATGTTATCAAGGAGTTGACTTGTTGCAATCAATTTGAAAGACTCATTAGATTGGTGTGTTTAAAGAATGATGGACAAACATAGTGGGGTATCAGAAATCATTTGAATTTTTAATAAACTGGTGGTTTATTTACGAGGTATAAATTTTCAGAAAGCTAATGGCCACAACTTATTTAGCAACTACTATTCATAACTCTACTGGGAGTTTTTCCCCATAACGTTATCAAATATAATTCTCAGAGCAACCCTGCAAGGGTGTTTTATTATTCCCACTTTACAGATGAAGTAAGATAAAATCATAGGTCCCTGAATGTCTTTTCTAAGTCAGAGATGTTGGCTTCAAGAACAGAACTCAAGCTGGTATTAATAAGTGTTTTATAATATGAATATAATGGTCTATCATGGAAATATCAAAGGATAAGAAGTGAGTGGTATATCTGGAACAACTGGACCTCAGGAGCTAATGGACTGTCTCTCCTGGTTGCTTTCGTCTGTCTTTCTCTCTGAATACACCCTGGCCCTAATTCTTCCATATTTTACCTGGAGCCTGTCTTCACTCAGTTGTGCAGGGTCTCTAGCCTGCATCAGATGTCTGGCCAGGAAGCAATCAGTTAAAATCAGAAGGTTGAGGTTATGCAGGCGTGTGAAGGCATATTATTTTTAAAGGCATCCCCAGGCTGGTATCTGCAGCAGGATCCTGAGTCACATGCATCTGATTCAGAAGCCCATGTTCTTTCTTCTATTCTACACAAAGGGACACACACACACAGCATGAGCAAGACATCCAGCTATTTAGCCACAAAAAATTCCCCCACATTTTGTAATCCTGAGAGAAACTACTGTAACTGGCAGGGAGCTTAGAAATCATACCCTCCAAATTCCTTATTTTATAGGACAAATGACTTGGCAAAGCAGTATGGTTAATGTTTACTTAAAAGGTATTTAGAAAGAATAAAGACATGACTGTTCTTGTGAATGCATAAAGATTCTAATAGCTTTCAAGTATTGTGGAGTTGAGGCAGGCTAAGGAGCCCAAGCTTCAGGAGAAATATGTTTAATTTACCCAAACTAACACCACAAATCAAATATGCACTTCATTTCATGCTGACAGTAAAACCAAAATTGGTAGGAAAGTTAAAGTTATTTCCTTTTTTTTGCAGTTTTTGGCTGGGGCCGGGTTTGAACCCACCACCTCCAGTTAAAATTATTTCTTTCATCAAGTTAGAAAATATTTCGCTAACTTGGTGCTGGTCGTGACATAAAAAGCATGTATGGAAATGTTTGTTCATAGATATCCCTATGAAAGTTTTTGGGAGATAATCTCAGAGAAGCCAAAAGGGAAAACTGTACAGATATTTTAGGCAGTTTCTTCTGAACACCAAAATAAAAAAATATAAACATGCCAGCAAATGTTCTAGTGAAAGATTTTAGATCAATGAAGTGCTGTGCAGATGATCATTTTTAAGATGATGTAGAAACAAAAATGTATAAAATGATTTTTAACAATGCAAAATGCCATGATTCCTATAATCTAGACAATATAAAAATACATACCAGTGAAGGATGCAATCTTGAAAACAGCTGTCTAAGGATAAAGAATCTATGATAATTTTCCATAGGGTAGTATTATTTTCTTTGATCATCATTTTACATCACTAATAATAGCCATAATTTATTGAAAGATTATTTTGTTATGTGTTTTACTTATATCTTCTTTTAAATTTCGAGATATTTTGGGGATACAAATGTTTTTGGTTACACATATTGATTTTGTTACACTCGAGTCAGGGTTATAAGTTTGCCTATCACCCAGTGTTATTGATAGTGTTCATTGTTCCCCTTAGGTAGGTTTTCACCCAGCTTCTCTGCCTCCCACCCTTCCCCTCCTTGATTTCCACTGAGTTTTACTTCCCTCTGTGCACATGTGCTCATTGGTTAGTTCCAGTTTAATGGTGAGTATTTGTGGTAGTTGTTTTTCATTCCTTAGATACTTCATTTAGGATAATGGTCTTCGGTTCCATCCAAATTGTTGCAAAAGGTCTTAATTCATCCTTATTCATGGCTGAATAATATTCCACAGTGTACATATGCCACATTCTGTTCATTCACTCATAAATTTACAAGCATGTGGGTTGTTTTTATATCTTTGCAATTGTGAATTGCGCTGCAATAAACATTTGGGTACAGGTGTCTTTTTGATAAAATGGCTTCTTTTTCTTTGGGTAAATACCTAATAGTAGGATTGCTGGATTGAATAATGGGTCTACTTTTAGCTTTTTGAGGAAACCTCTGTACTATTTTCCATAGAGGTTGTACTAATTTGCAGTCCCATCAACAGTGTATAAGTGTTCCTTTTTTCTCAGCATCTATGCCAGCATCTATTGTTTTTGGACTTTTCAATAAAAGCCATCCTAACTGGGGAAATGTGATGTCCCATGTGGTTTTAATTTATATTTTCCTGATAATTAGTGATATTGACCTTTTTTGTATATGTTTATCATCCATTTGTCAATCTTCTTTTGAAAAGCTTTTTTTCATGTCTTTTTCACACTTTTTAATGGGATTCTTTGATTTTCCTTATATTTGTTTAACTTAACTTTTATTATTAGTAGGAAGGTATTATCATAAGTCATACTTTATGAAGAAACTGAGGAATTGCTTAAGATTTCAAAAGATTTTCCCAGAGCTGAAGTTCCTAACTAAGGAATGATAATATAACAACTAACAATTATGTGGTACATAGTTAGTATGTACCAAGCACTGTTCTAAGTGCTTTACATTTACTAACTCATTTACTTAATCCTCAGACCAACTCTATGAGGTAAGTACTATTATTATTCCTTTTCATAGGTGAGAAAATCAAAGCCCACGCCTAGGCACATCTAATTCTGATGTGTGACTGAATCAAATTAGAATTCACGCCATCTGCTTCAAAGTCTGCCCCCTCTCTGCTTACTGCTCTAGTCCCAGGGCTTGGAGAAATAGTAAAGAAGAAATGAAGAAATAAAATTTTAAGGAAAATTTAAAGTACTTGCAGTGACTCCAAAACAGCTCTGAACATTCCAACCTGAATGAGTGGGAGAAAAGCTTTATTGGCTAACCCGGGAGGTTAATTTGAACATGATAAAGTTTAAGTAACCTTGAAATAAGCTAAGTGGAATGTCTGGCTGAGTGTTGGGAAGCATGGGGATGGTGTAAGCAGTACAAAATGACTCAATATGTGGATTTGAGATCTACAAAAAGGTGACAATTCTTAACTCTCAGTATGCATTAATTTCTTAAGAGAGAAATCTGGGGCAGAGACAAGATGGCGGACTGAAGCCAGCTTTCAACAAAGGCTCCCGTCCAGAAGGAGAGTTAAGGGATAGGAATTTAGTAAGTATCCTGGTGGACTTGAGCCTCACCAAGAGAGAAGGCTGAAGAACGCACATCAACACCGCTGAGGCAAGCTGTGATCACAAGGACGCAAACAAAAGGTACAAAATCCACCACCAAGCGGACGGGAGTCCCCCTCCCCCATGAGACCGGCTCTAGAGCCCCAAAATTGAACAAGCGGGCAGAAATTAAAGGCCCTCCCACTACACTCCACGCGAGAGACCTTCTAAAAACTGGACCTACCTCCCCTACTGGGGTGCCGTGGCGTTCTCCTGCCGGACATAGGGCTGAATAAAACTTTGGGAATCCTTTGCCGGCAACCCTGAATCCCCGGAGCTCCCCTCCCGCCCACTGAGGTCTGGAGGTCTGTCCCCCAGGACTTCGGATCCTTGGGTGATTTCTCAAGGGGAGTGGACAGTCCCCGAGTTGCGACTGGTCAGCATTGACTCTGAGGCGCGCCCAGTGAGGAGAGGGCACCGGGCTGAGGGGGAGTCACGCCTCGCGGCACTTCCCTGCGGTGCAGTGCACCAACCCTCCCCGGGCATACGGGGCCCAAGACTGAATCAGACTCTGGCCTCCCCGCTGAGAGCTGAGAACCCCTACTCTCACTCGGGGTCTGAGGGCCTATCCCCCAGGAGTTCAGCTCCTTGGGTGATTTCTCGAGGGGAGTGCACAGTGCCTGAGCTGCGTCAGGTCAGCGCTGACTCTGGGATAAGTGAGCGAGGAGAGGGCACTCTGCTGAGGGGAAATCAAGCCTTGGCGGCACTTCCCTGCGGTGCAGTGCACCAACCCTCCCCGGGCATAGGGGGCCCAAGACTGAATAAGACTCTGGCCTCCCCGCTGAGAGCTGAGAACCCCTACTCTCACTCGGGGTCTGAGGGCCTATCCCCCCGGAGTTCAGATCCTTGGGTGATTTCTCGAGGGGAGTGCACAGTGCCTGAGCTGCGTCAGGTCAGCGCTGACTCCGGGACACGTGAGCGAGGAGAGGGCACTCTGCTGAGGGGAAGTCAAGCCTTGGCGGCACTTCCCTGCGGTGCAGTGCAGGAGCCCTCCCCGGACCGTAGTGTTGCGTAAAACTGAATGAAACTCTAGCTTCCCCCCGCCCCACTCCCAATCGGGGTCTGGGGGCCCATCCCCCAAGAGTTCTGATTCTTGGGGGATCTCTTAAGGGGTGTGGACCCAGCACAAACTGCGGCCGCTCAGTGCTGACTCTGGGGCGCGGGACAGAGGAGAAAAGGGTCGCCTGAGTGCCCACACCAGAGCAGCAGTTCCCTGGAGGTAGATCAACAGCCGTTTTTTCTTTAACGGCAGAACGCTCACTTCTGGATATTCTGAGACCACACCCCCTGTCTCCCTGGGCAACCAGAGGAGGCCACCGGTGACACGGCTCACAAACCCGGAAGCCTCCAGGGCGGGGCCGACCCAGAGAGGTGCTCAGACGCAATTCTCCAGCAGCAAAGACGTTTGAACTCAAAACAGCCCGTCTCCTGTAGGCGACGACAGGAACAGAGACAGAACCTCACAAAGTTGTCTGTTCTGTTCTGTTCTGTTAGCAGCATCCATCAGGGACGGGGCTAAGCCTGAGTGAACACCTCCTTCCCATCACCTGCATCAAACACTCAAAGATGTCAGGCCCCATCTCCTCCTGCTAGATAGCGGCAGTCTGCGGGGGCCTGGCAGACTTCCTTGCGATTCAGGCAGGTGCAAACCCCTGGAGTGTCTGTTCACTGCAGGCAACTGGGTTAGCCATCTGCAGAGATACCAGTGACTGGGTCCCACGGAGGGGCAAAGTGGGGAAGGAGACGTCAACCTTCCCAGACTGCTCTGTTTGCTGGGTGGCTCCTCCTGACTCCACGCTGCACTGGGGTGAGCTGTGTCAGAGGAGTCACCAGGCCCCTGTGATCCAGTTCCCAGAGACCTCTTGAACCCTTCCACCTGAGACAAGTGCCGATTGAGACAGTTGATTCGGACCTTTTGAACTGGGCTAATAGACTGAGGACTTTTCAGGCGGTGCCCTGGGTGTGCGATTGTAGGAAGGTTTGATTCTCCTTTTCCAAGGGGCCAGAGGTGGGCAGGCAGGGTGACTTAATTGCTGATTTTTCCACACAGCTGAGACTTCAAGCCAGAGTAGAAGTTGCAATAGGATCGAACAGAAACCAGCTGAAAACAAGACAGAACCACTTTGCTCCACCACACCAGACAGGGCAACAGTTTCTCAGGCCACAACACTGTACGGGCCCTCGATAAAACCCCAGGGGAAAAACCAAAGGGAGTAAACCATGGGGCGGAATCAGCGGAAAAACTCTGGTAACATGAATAACCAGAATAGATCAACCCCCCCAAGAAAAGATACGGCAGATGTGATTGAAGATCCCATTCATAAACAACTGGCTGAGATGTCAGAAGTCAAATTCAGAATTTGGTTTGCAGACAAGATTAATAAAATGGAATTAGGAATTCGAGGAGAAATTCAAAAACTGTCTCAAGGATTTAACGAATTTAAAGACAAAACCACCAAAGACTTAGACACACTGAAACAAGAACTTACAGCCCTCAAAGATATGAAAAATACAGTAGAATCCCTCAGTAACAGAATGGAGCAAGCAGAAGAAAGGATTTCTGACATTGAAGATAAAGTCTTCGAACGCTCCCAATCTCTCAAAGAGGAAGAGAAATGGAGAGCAAAAACAGATCACTCACTCAGAGAGCTCTCAGATAATTCGAAAAAAAACAACATAAGAGTTATAGGAATTTCGGAGACTGATGAAGTGGCTGCCAAGGGCACAGAGGCCCTTCTACATGAAATTATGAAAGAAAATTTTCCAGACATGCCTAGAGAATCTGAAATTCAGATAGCAGACAGCTTCAGAACCCCAGCACGATTCAACCCCAATAAGCCATCTCCCAGACATATCATAATTAGCTTCACTAAAGTTAACATGAAAGAGAAGATTCTCAAAGCAGCCCAGCGAAAGAAAACTATAACGTACAAAGGTAAGAATATTAGAATAACTGCAGATCTCTCTGCTGAAACTTTTCAAGCAAGAAGAGGCTGGTCATCAACTTTTAATCTCCTAAAGCAAAAAAACTTTCAACCCAGGATCTTGTATCCAGCTAAACTGAGTTTCATCTATGATGGAGAAATTAAATACTTCAATGACATTCATATGTTGAAAAAATTTGCCATAAGTAAACCAGCTCTTCAGGATGTTCTCAGACCTATCCTCCACAATGACCAACCCAATCCTATACCACAAAAGTAAACTCACTCAGAAACTTCAGATCAAACTCCAACTTCCACACTGGCGAAAGGATTAAAAATGTCCACTGGACCTTTGAAAAACTCAATACCCAAAATTCCACCAGACTTATCAATACTCTCCATCAATGTGAATGGCTTAAACTGTCCTCTAAAGAGGCATAGGTTAGCTGACTGGATACAAAAACTTAAGCCAGATATTTGTTGCATACAAGAGTCACATCTCAACTTAAAAGACAAATACAGACTCAGGGTGAAAGGATGGTCATCCATATTTCAGGCAAATGGTAATCAGAAAAAAGCAGGTGTTGCAATTTTATTTGCAGATACAGTAGGCTTTAAACCATCAAAAGTAAGGAAGGACAAGAATGGTCACTTCATATTTGTTAAGGGTAATACTCAATATGACGAGATCTCAATTATTAATATCTATGCACCCAACCAGAATGCACCTCAATTTATAAGAGAAACTCTAACAGACATGAGTAACTTGATTTCCTCCAGCTCCATAATCGTTGGAGATTTCAACACTCCCTTGGCAGTGTTGGATCGATCCTCCAGAAAGAAGCTGAGCAAAGAAATCTTAGATTTAAACCTAACCATCCAATATTTAGATTTAGCAGACATCTACAGAACATTTCATCCCAACAAAACTGAATACACATACTTCTCATTAGCCCACGGAACTTACTCCAAAATTGATCACATTTTAGGTCACAAGTCTAACCTCAGTAAATTTAAAGGAATAGAAATTATTCCATGCATCTTCTCGGACCATCATGGAATAAAACTTGAATTGAGTAACAACAGGAACCTGCATACCCATACAAAAACATGGAAGTTAAATAACCTTATGCTGAATGATAGTTGGGTCAGAGATGAGATTAAGAAAGAAATCACCAATTTTTTGGAACAAAATGACAATGAAGACACAAACTATCAGAACCTCTGGGACACTGCAAAGGCAGTTCTAAGAGGGAAATTTATAGCACTGCAAGCCTTCCTCAAGAGAACGGAAAGAGAGGAAGTTAACAACTTAATGGGACATCTCACGCAACTGGAAAAGGAAGAACATTCCAACCCCAAACCCAGTAGAAGAAAAGAAATAACCAAAATTAGAGCAGAATTAAATGAAATTGAAAACAAAAGAATAATACAACAGATCAATAAATCAAAAAGCTGGTTTTTTGAAAAGGTCAATAAAATAGATAAACCTCTGGCCAACCTAATCAGGAAAAAAAGAGTAAAATCTCTAATATCATCAATCAGAAACAACAAAGACGAAATAACCACAGACTCATCAGAAATCCAAAAAATCCTTAATGTATATTACAAGAAACTTTATTCCCAGAAATATGAAAATCTGAAGGAAATAGACCGATACTTGGAAGCACGCCACCTTCCAAGACTTAACCAGAATCAAGTGGAAATGTTGAACAGACCCATATCAAGTTCAGAAATAGCATCAACTATACAAAACCTCCCTAAAAAGAAAAGCCCGGGACCAGATGGTTTCACGTCAGAATTCTACCAAACCTTTAAAGAGGAATTAGTACCTATATTACTCAACCTGTTCCAAAATGTAGAAAAAGAAGGAAGACTACCCAACACGTTCTATGAAGCAAATATCACCCTGATCCCCAAACCAGGAAAAGACCCAACAAGAAAAGAAAATTATAGACCAATATCACTAATGAATATAGATGCAAAAATATTCAACAAGATCCTAACAAACAGAATCCAGCAACACATCAAACAAATTATACATCATGACCAAGTCGGTTTTATCCCAGGGTCTCAAGGCTGGTTCAATATACGTAAATCTATAAATGTAATTCAGCACATAAACAAATTAAAAAACAAAGACCATATGATTCTCCCAATTGATGCAGAAAAAGCTTTTGATAATATCCAGCATCCCTTCATGATCAGAACACTCAAGAAAATTGGTCTAGAAGGGACTTTTCTTAAACTGATAGAGGCTATCTACAGCAAACCCACAGCCAATATCATATTGAATGGAGTTAAATTGGAATCATTTCTACTCAGA
Organism: Nycticebus coucang; assembly: GCF_027406575.1. NCBI lineage: Eukaryota > Metazoa > Chordata > Mammalia > Primates > Lorisidae > Nycticebus > Nycticebus coucang. The sequence goes on from NC_069780.1 coordinate 27,610,116, forward strand.
TCAGGAACCAGACAAGGCTGCCCATTGTCTCCATTGCTTTTCAACATTGTAATGGAAGTTTTAGCCACCGCAATTAGGGAAGAAAAGGCGATCAAGGGTATCCATATAGGGTCAGAAGAGATCAAACTCTCGCTCTTCGCAGATGATATGATTGTGTATCTGGAAAACACTAGGGACTCTACTACAAAACTCCTAGAAGTGATCAAGGAATACAGCAGCGTCTCAGGTTACAAAATCAACATTCATAAATCGGTAGCCTTTATATACACCAACAACAGTCAAATTGAAAAAACAGTTAAGGACTCTATCCCATTCACAGTAGTGCCAAAGAAGATGAAATATTTGGGAATTTACCTAACAAAAGACGTGAAAGATCTCTATAAAGAGAACTATGAAACTCTAAGAAAAGAAATAGCTGAAAATGTTAACAAATGGAAAAACATACCATGCTCATGGCTAGGAAGAATCAACATTATCAAAATGTCCATACTACCCAAAGCAATATATAATTTCAACGCACTCCCTATTAAAGCTCCACTGTCATATTTTAAAGATCTTGAAAAAACATTACTTCGTTTTATATGGAATCAGAAAAAACCTCGAATAGCCAAGACATTACTCAGAAATAAAAACAAAACAGGAGGAATCACACTACCAGACCTCAGACTTTACTACAAATCGATAGTGATCAAAACAGCATGGTATTGGCACAAAAACAGAGAAGTAGATATCTGGAATAGAATAGAGAACCAAGAGATGAATCCAGCTACTTACCGCTATTTGATTTTTGACAAGCCAATTAAAAACATTCAGTGGGGAAAAGATTCCCTATTTAACAAATGGTGCTGGGTGAACTGGCTGGCAACCTGCAGAAGACTGAAATTGGACCCACACCTTTCACCATTAACTAAGATAGACTCTCATTGGATTAAAGATTTAAACTTAAGACATGAAACTATAAAAATACTAGAGGAGAATGCAGGGAAAACCCTTGAAGAAATTGGTCTGGGTGAGCATTTCATGAGGAGAACCCCCCGGGCAATTGAAGCAGCTTCAAAAATACACTACTGGGACTTGATCAAACTAAAAAGCTTCTGCACAGCTAAGAACACAGTAAGCAGAGCAAGCAGACAGCCCTCAGAATGGGAGAAGATATTTGCAGGGTATAACTCCGACAAAGGTTTAATAACCAGAATCCACAGAGAACTCAAACGCATCAGCAAGAAAAAAACAAGGGATCCCATCGCAGGCTGGGCAAGGGATTTGAAGAGAAACTTCTCTGAAGAAGACAGGCGCACGGCCTTCAGACATATGAAAAAATGCTCATCATCTTTAATCATCAGAGAAATGCAAATCAAAACTACTTTGAGATATCATCTAACTCCAATGAGACTAGCCTATATCACAAAATCTCAAGACCAGAGATGTTGGCGTGGATGTGGAGAAAAGGGAACACTTCTGCACTGCTGGTGGGAATGCAAATTAATACATTCCTTTTGGAAAGATATATGGAGAACACTCAGAGATCTAAAAATAGATCTGCCATTCAATCCTGTAATTCCTCTGCTGGGCATATACCCAGAAGACCAAAAATCACAACATAACAAAGATATTTGTACCAGAATGTTTATTGCAGCCCAATTCATAATAGCTAAGTCATGGAAAAAGCCCAAGTGCCCATCGATCCACGAATGGATTAATAAATTGTGGTATATGTATACCATGGAATACTATGCAGCCTTAAAGAAAGATGGAGACTTTACCTCTTTCATGTTTACATGGATGGAGCTGGAACATATTCTTCTTAGTAAAGTATCCCAAGAATGGAAGAAAAAATACCCAGCCCTACTATGTACACAGCCCTACTATGTACACAGCCCTACTATGAAACTAATTTGGGACTCTCACATGAAAGCTATAACCCAGCTACAACTTAACAATAGGGGGAAGTGGGAAAGGGGGGGGTATGTAGAGGGAGGGGAATCGGTGGGATCACACCTGTGGTGCATATTACAGGGGTATTTGCGAAACTTGGTAAATGTAGAATGTAAATGTTTTGGCACAGTAACTGAGATAACGCCAGAAAGGCTATGTTAACCACTGTGATAAAAATGTGTCAAATGGTTTATGTAGTGAGTGTATGATGCCCCATAATCATATCATTATATACAGTTATGATTTAATAAAAAAATTAAAAAAAAAAAAGAGAGAAATCTGACTTCAAAGAGCAGTCTTCAAGAAAAATAGCAGTAAAAAGTGAAGAAATGAACAAATTTCATTTTCTGAAAATACTGATTTTCAATATTTTCATAAGGCAGAATCCTGAAGAGACAAGAACTCTGCCACAGGAAGCCAAGAGGAAGGAAGCTGATTGAACACTGAAGCTGGTTCCCAGAGGTCCTCTGACTGTGGGGGCAGGGTGGGCCTGCAGCCAAGGGCTGGGTAATCAGAAAGGATGAGAAAGGAAGAAAGGTGAACACATCATTCTTTAAGAAGGTTGTCAGTGAAAGGAAGCAAGGAAGAAAACAGGGAAGCAGCTGGAGTTAAAAATAGATGTAGTATATAGATGTATTACACATTTATATAAAATAGATGTATTAAAAATTGATATATAAATGTATAATGTGTGTGTAAAAATTCTTTCTGCATATAAATATATAAATTTTATATGCATTTATATATTATGTGCAGAAAGAATTTTTTGCCATTTTCTCTTCCTTCATAGTCACTGTTTCTTCCATTTTATTTCCTTTATGCTATTCAGTTGTTCTCTGTATTTTATATTGTTGAATGGTCACCTAGGATTGATTTGTAAATTCTGAGCACACAAATGGTGTTTATTCACTACTGAATATATTATAGGGTGATATGGTGGCTTGGAGGCTTATTTGGAGAATCCACGATGTCCGAAATTTTAAGTTCTTTCTTTTTCAAATTTCTCAAAGCAGAGATATTTGTCTACCTGCCAGCATTCTGGGAACACAGTGGGAAAGGAAGATTCTGAGAGAACCTATAAACCCAAGGTTTATATAAGGAAGCCAAGATGACAATCCACTTGATGGGAATGACAAAAATCCATGACTAAATCAAAATCACCCTGAGATATCACCTAACGCCAGTGAGAATGGCCCACATCACAAAGTCTCAAAGCTGCAGATGCTGGTGTGGATGTGGAGAGAAGGGAATGCTTTTACATTGCTGGTGGGACTGCAACCATTTTGGAAGGAAGTTTGGAGAATCCTCAAAGAACTCAAACTAGACCTCCCATGTGATCCTGCAGTCCCCTTTTTGGAAGGAAGTTTGGAGAATCCTCAAAGAACTCAAGCTAGACCTCCCATGTGATCCTGCAGTCCCATCACTAGGCATCTACCCAGAAGAAAAAAAATCCTTTTATCATAAGGACATTTGCACTAGACTGTTTATCACAGCTCAATTTACAATTGCCAAAATATGGAAACAACCTAAATGCCAACCAACCCAGGAATGGATTAATAAGCTGTGGTATAATTATACCATGGAATACTAACTAAAAAAAGATAGAGACTTTATACCTTATGTATTAACCTGGATGGAGGTGGAACACATTCTTCTTAGTAAAGCCTCACAAGAATGGGGAAGCAACAATCCAATGTACTCGATTCCAATATGAAAGCAGTAGATGATCTAATACAAGGTGGAGGGCAGGGGAGAGAAGAGGAGGGAGGGGAATGGGAGGTCATGATATATGACACACCTCTTGGGGGCAGGATGCAATTATAAGAGGGACTTTACCTAACAAATGTAATCAGTGTAACCTAATTCTTTGTACCCCCAATGAATTCCAAACAAAACAAAATAAAAATCCATGACTATTCAGTTTAACCCAGAAAGTCTGAATATTTTAATATCTGAAATTTATAAACCAAAGTACTTTAAACTCTACAATAACATAAAAATCAATTAAAGAAACAAGATGCCAGATGACTCACCTGTGTTTTAAGTATTGAAATTATTCAGCTTCTTTGAATTGCTATCTGTCTTAAGTAATTTTAGGTTTCAGCCTCTTAATTATCCAGTAAGAAAATAACATTTCCATATCACTGTGTCTAATATGCCTCTTATTCAGAATCCTTAAATAACTTATCAAGCTTTAGACATAGCTAAAAATAGACTCACTGAAAAAAAGTCTCAGCCAGCTCCTAAATTTAACATCCTACAACCATAACTACTGAGAGAGTTTCCAGCAAGGAGCAAAAATCCTAAAAACTTATTAACCTAACCTGGAATTGAAAACCCAGATTTCATATGAGAAGAAAACAGCAAAAGAACTCTGGCAACATGAAAAATAAAAACAGATCAGCATCCCCAGGGGATCACAATGGAGCTATAGCAGTGAACTCCTACTATAAGGGAATTGTTGAAATAGAAATGGAATTTAGAATACGGATGGCAAAGAAGATGAATGAAATTGAAGAGAAAGTTGAAAACCAACATAAAGAAGGTCTCTGGAAATTTCAGAAAATTAATGAAAAAGTCACTAAAGAAATTGACAAAATTAAGGAGGATATAATTAAACTGAAAGAAATGAAAGAGGCTGTGTGTGGTGGCTCATGCCTGCATTTCTAGCACTCTGGGAGGTCGAGGGGGGTGGCTCGCTTGAGCTCATGAGTTCGAGACCAGCCTGAGCAAGAGTGAAACTTTGTCTCTACTAAAAATGAAAAACTGAGGCAAGAGGATCGTCGGAGCCTAAGAACTTGAGATTGTTGTGAGCTGTGAGGCCATGGCATTCTACCATGGCAACAGCTTGAGACTCTGCCTCAAAAAAAGAAAAAAAAAAAGAAGAAGAAGAAGTGGAAGAGTCATTCAGCGATTTTCAAAATGCAGCAGAAATTTTCACCCCCAGGTTAAACCAAAAAGAAAGAATCTCAGAGCTTAGAGACAAAGCTCACAAGCTCATTCAATCATATAAAGAGATAGAGAAGAGAATTAATTACAAGTGCACAGAAATCACATAGAAGACATGGAACAATAAAAAGGTACCCCTGAGGGATAAGAAGAAAGTAGAAAGTGCCAGAAGCATGGAAAATCTATCCATTTGAGGAAATTATCATGGAAAATTTCCCCAACATTGCTAGACATCTAGACATCAGATACAAAGTGGTCCTTGAACTCTGGGTAGAGTCATAGCAAATAGGACACCTCCAAGACACATAGTATTGAACCTGACCAAAGTCAAAGTGAAGGAGAAAATTCTACAAGCAGCTGGACATAAGCAACAACTGACATACAAGGGGAAAAAAACCTATGAATATAATAACAGCAGATGTCTCAGTGGAAACCTTACAAGCCAGAAAGGAGTAGGCGTCCATCTCCATTCTTCTAAAACAAAACAACTACAAGCCTAAAATTTTGTATACTATAAAACTAAGTTTCATATTTAATGGAGAAATTAAGTCTTTCCAGACAAGCAAACACTGAGGGAATTTGCCAAGTTCAGACCTGAACTGCAAGAAGTACTGAGACCTTCAATATACACGGATCGATATAATAGACGCTCCCCAGTGTAAAAATCCCTGAAAGCTAAAGGTCAGAGCCTAGTCACCACAATGACTCAAGAGGTAAAACAGAGCAATAAAGATCTACTAAACAGATGGAGCAGAAATCCACCCCACTTATCAATCTTTTCAATAAATGTAAATCACTTGAACTCCTCACTCAAGAGACATGGGCTGGCTCTATGGATAAGAAAAAATAAAAGCCAAGTATCTGTTGTCTCCAGGAAACACATCTAACTCATAAGGAGTCATTCAGACTCAAGGTGAAGGGATGGAAAACAACATTCCATGCAAATGGAAACCAAAAGAAAGTTGGTATGGCAGTTCTCTTATCAGGTAACACAGACTTCAAATCAAAAATAAAGACAGACAAAGATGGTCATTATATAATGGTAAAGGGTACAATTCAACAAGATATAACAATCCTAAATGTTTATGCATCCAAAACAAGTACATCCAGGTTCATAAAGTGTGGGGAGAGGGCCCCCACAGCCTGGGAAAGGCTCAGGATGTGAACCCCCAACCACTTCTCCTCCTCTAATAACATTCTTTTCACTTGCCAGAAGTTACATAGCCCATGCATACTTTCCTTGTTATTGGCAAGCACACACTTTTTCCTCTGTAAGGTGATCTCTACCTGATGTGCCAAGTTTACCCGACTTTGTAAGACACTGTATAAATGAAGCTGTTTCCACGGTTCAGGAGCTGGCTGCAGCCATCAGCTGCATCAGTCCTCCTGACACCATCCTATCTCTTGGTTCCTGTCTTTAATAGCTTTATTTCTCAATTTCCCACCATTTCCACTCAGGTCAACTCTCCCTCCTCACCCCAGGTCTTCCTCTCTCGCACCAGGTCATGACATGTGGCGCTCAAACAGGGACCCAAGTATGGAAAAGTGAGTCCAAACATGTGAGGGAATCCTTGTTCTCCACCATTCCCTCTCTAGTTCAAACAGGGACCAGGGTATGGGAAAATGGAGCCAAGCAGATGAGGAAACCCCTGTGAGAAGAGATGTGGGGAAAAAGTGAGAAAAAGTAAAACTGTATGGTAAGTTTTGGGGGTAATCATGGTCGGGAGTAGGTCTGTATGTCTATGTGTTTGTGTATGTTATGTGCCTTTGATTTCACTGGAAATTGGTAGGTTAAAACTAAAAACTGTAGAAACTGTAAGGCTGAAGGCAAAAACTGGAAACTTTGTTCAGGAGGTTTCCCAAGGAAGGCACTGTTAAAACTGCAGAAAAATGTGGGTATCCTGGTAAATATTACAAAAGATGCTCAGCACAAGCTCATGAGAATATCTAGATGGCGTTTCTTACTTCCCAGTGCCAGAGGCTGCAGATCAGCGTATTAATATCAGTCCTCCTTTTGAGGCGGGGAGTTGGGACAGGTGTGGTCCTGCAGCTCCTTTTGCTTTGGCTTTGGTAGATGCTTTGAGTGGTGAGGATCTCCCTCCTGATGGAGGTCAGTTGCTAGGGGTTGCCTTTCTTGAGAAGATAGTTGGTTGTGGAGGTTTGAATTGACGACTAGGCTGCTGAGCAGGCAGACAAAATAACATTCCTTTTACTGTAGAAGGGCTCAGGCTTCTATGACAAACCAACTACATTATCCACCTGAAGCCTATCAGCAAATCAATCAGTTAGCTTTACAAAGCTTGGGGAAAGCTACTTACCTCTGGAGTTAAGATTGAGGAACTTCTAACTGCTCCCTTATATCATCATCCATCTTTAGCAGGAAGTAGTTTAGGGCAGTCAGCGCCCATTTACCCCTAATGGCAGTTAGAGCTTCTATTTGGAGATGGAGGATTGATACAGGATGGACTATTCCTTTACATCCTGCAGATTGCAAATGTTTTGCTTACCATCTGTTCTTCATTTTGGTGTGAACCGTCATGGTCAAAAATCATGTCAATTATAGCAGATGGATATGACCCAGGATTCTTTTGAAAAACTTTTGTTCATTTTATAGTTGACACCTACTCTGGTTTCATTTTTGCTTCCGGTGAATCTGTTAAGTATGTTATTGCTCATTGTTTAAATGCTTTTGCTCTTTTAGGAATTCCATGACTAATTAAGACAATGGTTTTGCTTATACTAGTAAATCCTTCTCTTCCTTTTGCTCCACTTTCTCTATTGCTCTCAAAACAGGTATTCCATACAATCTTCAGGGTCAAGGAATTGTCAGACATGCTCATCACTCTTAAACTTCGAGTTTATAAATTACAAAGGGGGAGATATACTCCAATATAGCTCATAATTCTTTACTTTGAATGTTGATATCAGGGACATATAGCGGCAGTGTTTTGGGAATGCACCTAGTTCTAAACATCCTGAGGAAAGATTCTCTGACTGGTATTTGGCAAGGGCCTGACCCTGTTCTGATATGGGGGAGAGGATATGGTTGTGTTTTTTCTTAGAACAGCTGACATTGGCTCGTTGGCTCCCTGAATTGAGCCAGAGGAACTTGTTGAGAAGCTGAGACTGACACCCCGGGAGATTCATCACTGAGCCAAGACATCAGGGAGTGCAAAGCCTCTGACATAGAACAACTGAAGAAGCTGATGCAACATTGTGGTATACCAGTCACCCCTGAGAAGTCCTTCAACTAAAATAGTTTATTCATGAATTGAAAAAATATAAAATAAAAAGGGAGGATATGTGGGGAGTGGGCTGTGGGTGGCAGGGCCCCCACAGCCTGGGAAAGGCTCAGGGACTGACTTCCCCAACCACTTCTCCTCCTCTAACAACATGCTTTTCACCTGTTGGAAGTCATGTAGCCCATGCATACTTTCCTTGTTATCGGCAGGCACATAGTTTTTCCCCTTTAAGGTTGATCTCTACCTGATGTGCTAAGATTTACATGACTTTGTTAAGACACTGTATAAATAAAGCTGATTCCACAGTTCAGGTGCTGGCTGCAGCCATCAGCTGCATCAGTCCTCCTGACACCATCCTATCTCTTGGCTCCTGTCTTTCTTCGTGTCCCTCTCCCTTTCAAGGTTTTATTTCTCAATTTCCCACCATTTCTACTCAGGTCAACTCTCCCTCCTCATGCTGGGTCACGAGAGGTGACAATAAAGCAAATTCTACTTGATCTAAATAAAATATAGACAGCACTGGAATAGCCGAAGACTTTAACACCTTACTGACAGAACAGGACAGATCCTCCAACCAGAAAATGGCTCTTTTCTATAGCAAAAGAATAACAAAGCCTAAGAGTTGACTCTTTAGAGTTTCTCCAACCTAGTCAGAATATCCTCTAACTTCATCTCTTATTACTTGACAATTCCAACTAGCCAAATTTGTACATGCTCATATATATAGTCATACATTGTTTAACAATAGAGACACATTCTGAGAAATATGTTGTTAAATGATTTAATCAGTATGTGAACATTATAGAATATAATTACACAAGCCTAGTCTACAAACCTGTACAGTATGTTACTGTACCAAATGTCATAGGAAATTATAACATAAATATTTGTGTATTTGAACATGGAAAAGGCACAGTAAAAGTACGTGTGCCATATCTTATGGGACCATTTTTGTATATGCAGTTTGCCATTGACTAAAATATCATTTTGTGGTGCGTAACCACACACACACATTTATCATGTTTCCAGTAAAATATTTCACCTATTTTTCCAAGGTACTAATTCTACATATACTATTTACCCATGAGCTTTACCTTTTCATTCTGCTTTTCCCCTTAAAAATGTAAGGTAAGGAGGGCGGTGCCTGTGGCTCAAAGGAGTAGGGCCCTGGCCTCATATGCCAGAGGTGGTGGGTTCAAACCCAGCCCTGGCCAAAAACTGAAAAAAAAAAAAAAAAAAAAAAAAGTAAGGTAAGGACTTCTGTAATTACAATTAGACAAAAAATATGAAACAGTTTTCAGACTCTAGATAGTAGGCACTGTAGCACTATAACACCCAAGAATTCGTAAATAACCGAGGTGAGCCTAATGATTACTCTAGCTTCTTTCTTTTTTTTTTTTCTGGGACCTTTGTACAGCAGTATCAGAGGCATTTTCTAAAATGTGTTACAGGGAGAAAGAACATGAAGAGTGTGGCGGTCTTGCAGAGCTGAGATGAACAAGACATACTAGAGGCAAGTTTTACCTCTACCCTGCTAGTTTTTTTGGGTAGGCCTGAGAATTAAGTTGACATAAAACACAATGAAAGAGAAGAATATGGATGTATTTAGTACAAGCTTTGTGGAGTATGGGAGCTTTCTTAAGGAAATGACCCATAACTGAACACAGAGTTGAAGAGTTATATACTAAACTGGATAAAGAGTAGTAAAATCATGAAAATGTGACAAAGCAAAGGGGCTTAGGCTAGGGTAGTTAATTGAGTAGAATTATGACCAAAAAGATTATAGTCAGTTTAATAAGGGAGGTTTGTACAAATTTCTTACAGGCTCATCTGCCTGTCTCTGATAAGAGTGACAACCTCTATCGGGGGAATGCACAGGGAGAACACCCTCCATTGTGGGAAGCTTATCCCTGGTGCTGTGTTTTGAATGTATGTCCTACAAAATTCATGTGTTACAAATGTGATGGTACCTTTAGAAGATGATGAGGCCATGATGGGTCTTGCCTCATTTATTGAGTTAAGGTCCTTATAAAAGAGGTTTCATGTGCCTGGAACATGCCAAATGTTACATCATTCAGACTGACTTGAATATTACAGATAAAAGAAAATATTGAAAAAAGTCAGAAAATAAAACAATATATACAGAGAAACAAATTATAGCAGATTACTCATCAGAAACGATACAATCAGAAGACAAAAAGGTACTGAACAGAAAGTCTGTCAACTCAGCATTCTTTTGTTTTGTCTTATTTGCTTTTAGTGATAGGTTCTTGTTCTGTTGCCCAGTCTGAAGTGCAGAGGCATAATCAGAACTCACGGTAACCTTGATCTCCTGAAATCTTGCCTCAGCCTCCTGAGCAGCTAGCACTACAGGCACATGCTACTTTTCCTGGATAATTTTAAAATTCTTTGTAGAAATGAAGTATTGCTATGTTGCCCAGGCTGTTCTCAAAATCCTGACCTCAATAGACCCCCACTCTTCCTGCCTAGATCTCCCCAAATTCTGGGATTACAGGTATAAGCCATCATGCCTTATATATAATGTAACAGTGGCTTTAGCTAGAATACTGAACACATATAGGGAACCCACCAATAATGTATGATGTATATTACTATTGCTAATTGAGAACAGTTTGACAATAGCTGACAGCTATTAAAAAGAAGTATAACACCACAGGAGATGAAGAACAAAAGAAATAAGCTCGCATTTAAAGTGGAATCACATAATTATAAAATAGAGAGGGCTGGCTATAAATATTAAAGACTTGAAATCAACACTAGACTCGCCTTACAAGTAATGCTTAAGGAAATCCTATATGTAGAAATAAAGGAATAACTATCATTGTGAAGACACATTAAAGTGTAAAACTCACAGGTAGAGCAGATACATAAATGAGTAAGAGAAAAAAATCAAACTTTCACTACAGATAACTACGCAATGAAGAGGAAGAAATAGAAAACTTGAATAAACCAATAACGAGTAATGAAGAGGGAGATGGAGGGGAGGGAGGGGGGAGAATGGGCAGAGGGAGGGTGATTGGTGGGATTACACCTACGGTGCATCTTGCAAGGGTACATGTGAAACTTAGTAAATGTAGAATATAAATGTCTTAACTAATAACTAAGAAAATGCCAGGAAGGCTATGTTAACCCGTGTGATGAAAATATGTCAAATGGTCTATAAAACCAGTGTATGGTGCCCCATGATCGCATTAATGTACACAACTATGATATAATGATAATAATAATAAAGTAATGAAATTGAAGTAGTAATACAGTTTCCCAGCAAAGAAAATCCAGGACCAGGTGGCTTCACTGCTGAATTCTACTGAACATTTAAAGAAGAACTGAGATCTATCCTTCTCAAATATTAAAAAAGTTCAAAGAGGAGGGAAATATTTCACACTTATTTTTTGAGACCAGAATTTCCCTGATACCAAAATCAGAAAAACAACAGAATAAGAAAACTACAGACCAATATTATTTATAAACATAAATATAAACGTCTTCTACAAAATGTTTTAAAACAAAATCCAAAAGCATATCAAAAAGATTGTGCACCATCAAGTAGGATTTATCCCCAGGATACAATTATAGATCAACATATGCAGATTAATAAAGGCGATACATCACATTCATTACAACAGAATAAAAGGTATTTGATAAATGCAGAAAAAGCATTTGATAAAATTCAGTGTTACTTCCTGATAAAAAAAACTCTCAATAATTTAGGTATAGAAAGAAGGTACCTCAGGCCAGGTGTGGTGGCTCATGCCTATAATCCTAGCACTCTGGGAGGTCAAGGCAGGTGGACTTCCTTACAGGTTTGAGACCAGCCTGAGGCAGAGCGAGACCTTGTCTCTAAAAAGAGCCAGGCATTGTGGCAGGCACCTGTAGTCACAGCTACTCGGGAGGCTGAGGCAGGAGACTTGAAACCCAAAGTTTGAGGTTGCTGTGAGCTATGACACTGTGGGTGACAAACTGAGGGTGACAAAGTGAGACTCTGTCTCAAAAAGTACCTTAACACAAGAAGGCCATATACAACAAACGCCCAGCTAACAGGGGAACAGGAAAGTTGCAAGCTTTTCTTCTAAGAATTGCAACAAGACAAGAATACCCACTTTCACCACTCTTATTCAACATAGGACCGGAAGTCCTAGCCACAGTAATTAGGCAAGAGAAGAAGATAAAGGGCGTCCAAATTGGAAAGAAGAAAGTCAAATTATACCAGTTTGCAGATGACATAATTTTATATAGAGAAAAATCTAAAGGCACAAATTCTTAGAACTGATAAATGAATTCAATAAAGTTGCAGGATACAACTTTAACATATAAAAATCCATAGCATTCTTAGACACCAATAACAAACTAGATGGGAAAAAAAATCAAGAAAGCAATCCTATTTACAATAGTTAGAAAAAATACGTTGGAATAAAAGTAACCCAGAAGATGAAAGATCTCTAATAATTTTTTTAAAAAAACCTCTGATGAATAAAATTTAAGTGGTTCCCTCAAATTGAGAGACATTCATGTTCATGAATTAGAAGAATATCATTAAAACAACTATACTAGCCAAAGCAATCTACAGATTCAATGCAATCCCTATCAAAATACCAATGGCATTCTTCACAGAAATAGAAAATACTAAAATTTGTATGGAACCATAAGAAGACTACAAACATCCAAAGCAATTCTGAACAAAAAGATCAAAGCTGGAGGCCTGGCACTATCTGACTTTGAAATACAGTACGAGGCTAAAATAACCAAAACAATATGGTCCTAGAAAAAATAGACATAGAAAAATGGACAAAATAGAAAACCAGAAATTCTTATATTTATAGCTACCCGATTAAGAAAAGGACAATGTTTTCAATAAATAGTGCTGGGAAAACTAGATATCCATATGCAGAGGAACAAATGTAGATACCCCTCTCTCACCATAGATAAAATAAACTCCAAATGAATTAAAGAGCAAAATATAAAACTCAAAACTATGAAAATACTAGAAGAAAACATAGGGAAAATATTTCAGAAAATTGGTCTGGGGAAAGATTTTATGGATAACACTGTAAAAGCACAAGCAATAATAGCAAAAATAGACAAATGGGATTATATATAACTACAAAGCTGCACAGCAAAGGAAATAAGAGATAACTTCTAGAATGAGAAAAATATTTGCAAACTATTCATCTGATAAGGACTTAGAATATATGCAAGGAATTCTAACAACTCAACAGGAAGAAAACAAAACAATTTTAAAATAAGCAAATTCAATGGACATTTCTCAAGAAAACATACATGTATAAATGGCCAATGAGTATATGAAAAAAAATGTTAAACATCACTAATCATCAAGGAAGTACAAATGAAAATCATAATGATATATCATCTTACCCAAGTTAGAATGGCCATTATCAAAAAGATAAAAAATAACAAATGCTCACAAGGATGTAGAGAAAAGGGAACTCTTATATACTGATGGTTGAATGTAAGTTAATATAGCCATTGTGGAAAATGGTATGGAGGTTTCTCAAAAAGCTGAAAATAGAACTACCATGTGATCCAGATATATCATTACTGGGTATACATTATAAGGAAAGGAAATCAATATATCAAAAGGATATCTGCATCCCTATGTTTATTGCAGCACTGTTCACAACAGCCAAGATATGGAATCAACCTAAGTGTCCACTGTCAGATGAATGGATGAAGAAAATGTGGCATATGTGCATAATGACACACTATGTAGTCATTAAAAAAAACACAAAATTATACTTTTATGGCATCATGGATGAGTTTGGAAGACACTATATGAAGTGAAATAAGCCAGGCACAGAAAGATCAATATTGCATGTTTTCGCTCATAAATAAATTGACCTTGTAGAAGTAGAGAAGAGAGTGGTAACTAGATGTTGGGAGGAGTAGGAAAGTGTGGTGGATAAGGAGAGATTGGTTAATCATTATAAAATTATAGCTAGATAGTGGAATAAATTCTAGTGTTCTATACCACTACAGGGTGACTAAAATCAAGAATATTTTTTCTGTATTTTCAATTAGCCAGAATGGAGGATTGTGGATGTTTCCAACACAAATGATAAATGTTTGAGGTGATAGATAGGCTAATTATCCTGATTTAATCATTGCCTATGTACACAAGTATTAAAATACCACAATGTAGTCCATAAATGTGTACAATTATGTGTCAATTAAATTTTTTTTAAAACATAAAAAGAGAGAGGTCATTATATAATGATAAAGGGGTGAATTCAGCAAAGTCGTATAACAGTTATAAATATATATGCCTCCAATAGAAGTTCCAGAGCCTTGTATGTATATGGCTTTCTTGTGTTAAATCTGAAGGGATATAATATAATAGATACAATAATAGTAGGGAACTTCACCCCAGTTTTAATGATAGACAGATCATCTCATCAGAAAATCTATAAGGAAACAGTGGACTTAAATTACACTCGAGACCAGAGGTTCTCAACCTTCCTAATGCTGCAACCCTTTAATACAGTTCCTGTGGGTTGCGACCCATAGGTTGAGAACCACTGCAAAATGAGACCAACAGATATAAAGAATATTATATCCAGTTCCTTAAGAATTCACATGGAAAATTCTCCATGAGAGGTCGTATGTTTGGCCACAAAAAATGTTTTAAGAAATGTAAGATCAAAATCACATCAGGAATCTTTTTTGACTACAAAGGTATAAAACTAGAAATCAATCACAAGAATTTCAGATAATTAACAAATTCATAAAAATTAAAAAAACGTGTTTCTGAACAATCAATGAGTCAATGAAAAAATTAAAAGGGAAATATTAAAATATCTTGAGACAAATAAAACTGGAAACACAACTGGCTAAAGCTATGGGACATAGCAAAATAATTCTAAGAAGAAAGTTTATAGCAATGAATGCCTACATCAAAAAAGAATAAAGATCTCAAATAACCTAATGTATACCTTAAGGAACTAGAAAAACAGAACAGAGTCTAATGTTAATAGAATGAAGGAAATAATAAAGATCAGAGTAGAAGTAAACAAAATAGAGACTAGAAAAACAACAGAAAAATATTAATGAAAGTAAGAGTTGATTATTTGAAAAGATAAGCAAAATTGGCAAACTTTAGATTAAGAAGAAAAAACAAAGGCAAAAACTTAGAAAAAAAACAAATAAAAAATGAAAGAAAGAATGTATCGAACAAAAATACATAGGAAATTACTATGAATAAGTACACCTTTAAAAAGTACAAATTTATAGACATATTAATTTACTAAGGCTGAATCTTGAAGAAATAACAAACCTGAACAGCTCAATGAGGAGTAGGGAGATTGAAGCAATAATAAAATGTTTCTCATCAAAGAAAGCCCAGGATCTGATGGTGTCATTGTTGAATTTTATCACATGTTTAAACAACTAATACCAATTTATCCCAAAGCCAGGCAAAAACATTACAAGGAAGGAAAACTACAGGCCAATATCCCTAATGAACACAGATGCAAAAGTCTTCAACAAAATACTAGCTGAATTCAATAGCACATTAAAGGGATTATTCATCACAATCAAGTGGGATTTATTACCGGGATACAAGAATGGTTGAACATATGCAAAGCAATAAGTGTGATATATCAAATTACCAGAATAAAGAACAAAAACCATCTGATCATCACCTAAACATGAAGACAACATTGAAACATAAAACAAAGATGGTATAGCTATGATTATTTTAGACAATATGTAGTGTAGAACAAAGGTGATCACAAGGGATAATGACAAACGTTACATAATGATGGAGGTATCTCACCAAAAATATATAGCAATCCTTAATGTATGTGTACCTAACCACACTTCAAAGTACACAGAACAGTAACTGCTACAATTGAAAGGAGAAATAGGAAAATCTAACTATTAGAGTGAATTCAGCACATTTGTATCAGTACTTGATAGAAGAATTCGGAAGAAAATTAATAAAGATAAACCAGACCTGAACAACACATTACCTAACAACTTGATCTAATTAATCAATTAATAATTAATGGAATATTACATCCAACAGTGATATACTATGTGCTCATTTCTAATGACTTGGAACATTCATTAAGGTACTCTGATGAGGCTCAGCACCCGGAGCACAGTGATTACGGTGCCAGCCACATACACCAAGGGTAGCAGGTTTGAACCTGGCCAGCTAAACAACAATGATAACTGCAACAAAAAATAGCCAGACGTGTGACAGGCACCTGTAGTCCCAGCTACTTGGGAGGCTGAGGCAAGAGAATTGCTTAAGTCCAAGAGGCTGAGGTTGCTGTGAGCTCTGACTCCATAGAATTCTACCGAGGGCAACATAGTGAGACTCTGTCTCAAAAAAAAAAAAATCATATTTTGAGTATCTCAGGATACTCAAAAAGTAATGGTTAATATTTAAACATTACATGGTTTAATTAAAAAAGACTCATGATATGCAAAGAAATGGTTAATATTTAAACATTACGTGGTTATCAAATATAGACTTTGATTTCTTCTAATTCATCTGCTGAGAATAATCTTATGATTCTATCAAATCTTTTAAGTCACCTTGATGTTTGCTTTCCTATATTAACTTATATGATCCATAAAGTAGTAAAGTTAATTGCTCTGTATTACTCTTTGAATTGCTACGATATCACTGAGGTAGGTCATTAACATCAAAGCTGTTGGTTTAACAACTAACATGAAGTTCTAATTCTTGAAACTGACTTAATTTTATACCAAGGAAGACTTTGCACCTAACTAAATCTGGGTTTTATTGAGGAAGTCCAGGTGTCCCAGTGTTGGTTCACATACGGGCATAAGTAGGGGGATCATATAATGAATTGTCTAAACTAGAATACTTCTAAGAGTAAAAGGTAAGCTATCAATAATTACTTTGCAGAAATAATAGTTGTCCCTGGCAAAGCAAAATTTATCATTACCCACATATAACCATTCAGTGTAGCACGGGTTTTACATGGTGCATGAGCTTATCAATCATCATATAAGTACCATTCATAATCTCTCAGGGGACTGACTAGCACAATAAGCAAAATGTCAGTATTCCTATTACCATGAACAGAAGATGTGAAAATCAACAGGGTGACAATTTGGGGGAGACTAACAAAAATAGAAATTCTTGACTCTACATGTTCTGTTTTTCATTTTTAGAAAGCACCAGGACTCTCTGAGGCAGATGAGATACTTGCACACTGTTGCATTACATTACTAAAGGCTTTGATTTCAACTCACCTCCTTCCTTACCTCTGTACACAAAAATAAGATGTCAGTGTTGGGCCCATAGGCACCCTCCCAACCATTTGGAAGATTGTGCCGTGCTCTGCGAATCTGTCTCACCTGTGCTTAGGTCCCCACCAACCTTCCCTTTAGAAGTGGTTTGGGGGTGGGGCATCACATAAGCATTGTATGACCACAGTATTTTACATGGGCATTTAGACACTCTTCATTTCTCTAGATTTCACAGTGGCGTTGCTATCAAAGGATTATGAATCAGGGCACACATGCCAGCTCAGGGCAATCCTAACATAATGATTACAACTATAGTCTTCAAAGAAAATAAAGCACTTTCATTAATGTGGTATCTTTCAAAATGAATGGATCTGGTAGAGCAATGATTAGTTCTCCGTTTTTCCACAAATGAAGAAACACACTCAGAGAGGTTAAGAATCTTGCTCAAGGTCACACAGTAGGTAGATCTATTTACTTTGATGTTTTTGTGTCTTGCATAAAATATTTGTGATAGAAACTAGGTTTGGTTGAACATGAAGTAACTTTTAAATGTACCAACGCTTTTATCATTTATCATTTAAAAATTTACCCTGAGATTTAAAATTAGTATTAGAGTTTTCTCTGAAAGCAAGATATTTGTAATAATTTAAAAAGCAGCATACATCGGGTAGCTAAGTAGAATGTTGAGTCTTGAGAGAAGAGAAATGAAGACAAGTTCTATCTACTTCAGAGGCCCAGAATTTGACAAGCTCTCGTGAGACTTGGGCCGTCTTTCTCAGACAGCTCTCTCTGCAAGGACAAATTCATGTTCAACTCCAGTGGCCAGACCATGAAGCCCAATGGCCAAAAGTCGGACGATTTTGAGTCGGGCATTTCCCAGGCCCTGCTGGAGCTGGAGATGAACTCGGACCTCAAGGCTCAACTCCCGGAGCTGAACATAACTGCAGCTGAGGAAGTTGAAGTTGGTGGTGGTTGGAAAAGCTATCATAACCTTTGTTCCCGTTCCTCAACTGAAATCTTTCCAGAAAATTTAAGTCTGGCTAGTACGTAAATTGGAGAAAAAGTTCAGTGGCAAGCACGTTGTCTTCATTGCCCAGAGGAGAATTCTGCCTAAGTCAACTCAAAAAAGCCGTGCAAAAAATAAGCAAAAGCATCCCAGGAGCTGCACTCTGACAGCTGTGCATGATACAATCCTTGAGGACTTGGTCTTCCTAAGTGAAATTGTGGGCAAGAGAATCCATGTGAAATTGGATGGCAGCCGACTCATAAGTGCACTTGGACAAGGCCCAGCAGAACAACCGGCGCACAAGGTTGAAACTTTTTCTGGTGTCTATAAGAAGCTCACGGGTAAGGATGTTAATTTCCCAGAGTTTCAGTTGTAAACAAAAAATGACAAAGTATATTCACACACACACACACACACACACACACACACACATACACACACATACATACATTTCACAATATTTTTCTCTCAGGCTCATCCACACTGGGACTAATACTTGGGAAGGAATCATAATCTTGGTGCTATAGCAATAGTTTAGGTTTTAATATTTCTTTCACCGGGAGGCTCTACTATTTAAGAAGATAAGTCATTTTAAACATCTTTGTTATTTTTCTCTATTTTATTTCATTCATTCATTTATTCCATTAACATTGGTAGCAAGTTTGAAAATACATGCATTTATGCATACTATGTCTAATATATGCAGTCAGTTGTATTTTTAAAATTATGTCTAAAAAATGTAGGCCACTGCAATGACTGAAACAATTCTTTCTTTTGTTAAAAAGGAATGCCTATTTTCCCAAAGTCTCTCTGTTCTATGATTGTTTCTCAGGGCATCTGGGGGAAGGAAGACTTCAAGACCTCCTTGCCTGGGGAAAGATGGGCTTCTTGGCACTCATGATACTTTCCTTCCCTCTGTCTTCATGACAATGGCCCTGTGTTCCTGGGTGCTGCTTGCCCACCCCACTTGTAGCAGCAGGCCTCCTCTGATGGAGCTTCTGGTCTGGTTTATTTTGTCTGGCTACAGCCCAGGGTTGCTCTCCTGATTACTCAGCTCACCTTACCTCTGCCTGTGACAATAGATCCCTATTCCATATCTGGCCTCCTGCTCTGATGGTCCGTCCCAAGCCACAGCTGGTGAATCTGGTACCTCACAAATCCAGGCCCTGTGGGGAGGGCTGTCACCTGGCTCTTAAGTTACCTGACTTTCAGTCATGTCCTTCCTCCTCCGGCTCTATACCCTGCAATAAGGAGATAATGGCATATTTAGTTTCTATCCCTGCCTTGTAGTGACAGAAAGCTGCCCTGAAAATTAAAACTTCAGGGCTAATTTCTGTCTAACCATTCTTTGTTGCTGAATTAAACTCTGAAGTGGTTCTGTCCCAATAGGGCTGGGTGGTTTCTGGCAGGGCTCTCTGCATAGACCCAAACAAGACTCAGCAGCTCCCTCTTTCCACAGTGATCTCTCTTTCTTAATACCCAAGCCTGGATGAAGTCATAGAGGGGTCAAGACACTTACATCTGACTGTTTTCTCCTCCCTTTCCCCTCTTCATCCCACAACTCCCTAGTACCAGAGAGACTGGCTTCCCTCCCTCCGCATTATAGCCTCTTCTTGCGATTGTGCAGAAAGCCCTGACATTCATGGGTGGATTACCTTTCTGTCAGAAATATGAGTGTTCTACAGGTTAAAAAAAAAAACAGAAAACCAAAAAAAAAAAAAAAAAAAACAGAAAGGATCAAGAAAGTTCTCTCCCCTGAAAAGCTTGGCTTTTAAGTTTTCTTGTCTTACTTCAAAGTCCTATTTTAAATGTTGAGAAGTAAATAGCAACAATCTTAATTCCTATTTCCCTGGCCACCAATCATATAGATGTTTTGGGTCAATTGAGAAAGTCTTAGAAGTGTGAGAGGTAGATAGACTGATCTCTTCATGGGTCTCCAATTCAGGGAAAAAGCATGCAGATGGGCCATCGCTGCGGCTCCCCGCAGATCACTGAAAAAAGAAGAGCTCAGCCTAGAGGCAGCCTAGTCAGGGGAATGTCAACATGACCATCCCTGTGTGGAGGATCAGCAGAACTGGTGGGTTAAGACCTTTGGACTCCTGATCAGCAGTTTAGACTAGGGAAGTTAAAATATCTGCCCTGCAGGGACAAAACCTACTTTCCTCCTCCCCCTATTTAAATACACATTATTGGACCATTCTAGACGTTCCTTTATCCTGTGTTCCAGATTATCCCACCTTTCTGGGAGCTGAGCTTTCCTTCTAATCCTATTTTTTTGAACATAATAAAAGACCCCTGAGAGATTGGATTGGCGGCATTGCCTCAATCTGCTACTTGGTGTGAGAAGATGTATGCCTCTCCAGGCTTCTCTGACTCTATGCATTAAGTTGGTGTGTGGTCTCGTTATTTCCCCCAGCATAGTATTCCCTGTTGACTCCCAACCCAGGTCGGGGCCCATAGCGCACAACGTTAGGAAATGGTAGAGACAGAAACAATTCTAATCCAGAAGGCTAGCTATAAAGTTGGGTGGAAAATTCTGATGGCTTTTAAATCTCCTTTTTTTTTTGCCACAGTTGAAGGTCATAGTTGTTGAGTAGAAATATCTGCTTACTCTCCTTCTGGACAACCATCTCTGTCATGCTGCCTGAGCTTATGACATGCTTTTGAATGATTTGAAGCACTTACATAACTGTGGGGTTTCCACATGAAAAATAAATGCAAAGCACCTGGCCTCTAGGAGACAAGCCCTCCCAGACATACATGTAGGGTAGTGTATGTATAGACCCCCACCATCTGAGGCTTCCTCTGTGCCTTGTTCGTACTTTTGGACAAAGAGAAGGAAAAAATAAAAAAGAGTTTCTCATTCTATGTGGCCATGTTCCAGGTGGCATGATATTTTAACTTTGTTTCAGAGCCTCTGCCTTTAAAAAGAAGACAAATATTTAATCTTGCTCTCATAGAATTAAAATCTTGGAATGCAACACAGTCGCTAGCAGCAGGAAAAGGATCAGGCCCAGTGCCTGAGTCCCTGAGTCAGAGTCTCTAGGTTTTCTCCCAATCACATTATCATGGTTGGAATAAATCCAACCAGGCTTAATAGCAGGGTATGTGCTTCATATAAATTAATATTCTCAAGAGTCTGAAAAGTTTAGCAAAAGTTAATCAGAAGGCCAGTTTGTAAAATTCTTCTAGAAGCAAATAAATAACTAAAAGGAATATGTGTGTAAGCTTATATAGAATATGAACATGTTAGGAAGGAGAATTAAGCAAAATATCATAATTTTTTTCCTTTTCTACTATGAAACTTTTGATATCATTTATTCTATAATCTTAGAATTGTGTAGTTACTCTAAACTTAATGACAGTATTCTAAGCATTAGGTTCTAAGTATTATGCCTTTGGAATATTTGAGAACTTCTTTATAGGGCTTTTCTGATTCTGCAACTCTGTAGGAAAAATAAAAATACTTCTATTTCATTTGAAGTTTTTTATAAAAATTTTACAGCTAGCTGGTATTATTTAGTCTAAATTACATTATACATGATAAAACAAAAGGTCTTGAAATATCTGGAATGGGAATGTCATGCATTTTCTAGTATACCTCACCAATATGTTCTGATCCCAGGTTTCTTGGGTATGAAGGTTATTGTATTTTGGAGTTAAATTATTTGGCTAACATATAGGTTAATACATTTTGGGTGAAATTACTGGGTTCACATTATAGGTGAGTAGCTATATTCCCTATGTCTCCATCCAAAAAAGCGAACAATGACTAACAAAACATGGCATCCTTGGGATAAATTCAAAGACAACAGTCAGAATAGATTTTCCATCTGTATCGAGAAGCTTACCAGAGTCATACCACACACATAAGCTTTTGAGCCAGACTGAGAATTAATAGTGCCAAAGGAAATAGGAAAATATTTTGTTTTACGTCTCTTCTCTATGCCCTTTTTAGGTTGAAGAGCTCTATTGACCATTGGGAAATTTGGCAATCTTTGCACTGATTGTGAAATATTGTCTTTGCCCACTAGTATTATCTTATTTTCTCTAGCCACATCTTGCAACATCACTGCCTCTCTTTCTCCACCCTGGCTTCTTCACAAATATAATGTATTGTATGAAAGGGGTCTGTAGAAAGCACATGGCATCTTGGGACACTTCATGATCTAAGGAAAAGTAATGCAGTGTGCAGAGTTAGTATGTGGTAATGGTTCATGAGGAACCATTGTAGTTCCACACATTATGCTGCTCAATTAAGAACTGTACATTGAATGACTAGTTGCTGTCCATAGGAATTAAGTATTTTAGCTTTAGCTACAAAAGAAACGGTTCCACTCATCCTATCTTTTGACAAATGAAGTTTTTGGAGATATATATAAATTTTTTTAAAAAGTAAACAAGAAGAAACTAAAATGGGGCTTACAATAGGATTACTGCAGCATAAAGGAGGTAAATACCACCTCAAAATATCAAAGAAAATAACTATATATATAACTTTATGTAAGAAATTGCAATTTTTTTCTTTCGTTTCTTTTTTTTTTTTTTTTGAGACAGAGTCTCAAGCTATCACTCTGGATAGAGTGCTGTGACATCATAGCTCATACCAACCTCCAGCTCCTGGGCTTAAGTGATCCTCTTGCCTCAGTTTTTCTATTTTTAGTAGAGATGGGGTATAACATTTTTCTTAGGCTGGTCTTGAACTCATGAGCTCAAGCAATCTACCCACCTCAGCCTCCCAGAGTGCTAGGATTATAGGCGTGAGCCACCGCACCCAGGTTTCTTTTTCTTTTTTTATTGTTTGGGTTTCATTGAGGGTACAAAGATTTGGTTATACTGATTGCATTTGTTAGGTAAAGTCCCTCTTATAATTGTGCCCCCTCCCCAAACAAATTATAACTTTGGAAAGCAGTTGCTTCTTTGGTGTTCACCAAGTATATGAGTGGTAACACCTTTGTGAAATGGATGCTTTGACCCATTAAGCTAGGGTAAAGGCTGGAATCAAAGTGTAATCCAAGTGAATGAGGAACTTGTGCAATGAGCTAGAGATACAGCAAACAAACTAACAAAGAAAACCTCAAATGGATGTAGAAAAGCATAGAATCGACACCGCTGATATCAAATTAACAATCTAGAGAAGAGATTTTTGATACTCGTCAAGAGACTCTAGAATAGATTAAAAGAAAATACTTCTTGAAACAAAATAGTAGAGGTCAAAAATAAAAAGATGGTGACAATATTTAGAGCACCTGTTATGTTTTAGGCATATATTGGGCAAATTCAAACAAAAAGAAATCAAAATGATTTTTATGAAACCATTTTTATGAAATATAGGGTATAATTTAAGGCAAAAAAGATCATTTTCTATTTATAAAAAAACTGCATAGTCAAGAAATTAAAGAATGTGGTATTTTAAAAGTTGGAATTACAGAGAAAATAAAAGAAGTAAACACTTAATGGAAACTTGGAAGTGCCAATCCATTCTAAGGGAGAGGAATGCATACAGGTTGGGCCCCTATCTACAGGGAAGTCAGTCTCCAAGTCACAAAAGACCAACATAGGCTGAAGCCCTTGCTATTCAAAGTGAGGTTCACAGTCCAGCAACATGGATTGGGAGCTTCTAAAGGACTCAGAGATACAGAATCTTAAAGCCCACTCCATACCTACTGAAGCAGAATCTCTATTCTAAAAAGATCTCCAGGTAATTCATGTGCACATTATTCCATCATAATCAGATGTGTACTTGATATGTAAATAAGACTTTGAATAATATTAAAAGGGTAACATTATTAATATTATTAATGCTACACACTCTACATAGTCTTTTTTTAACTATAGACAAAACTCCTGTTATCTTCTAAGAGCAGAAATTATACAAGTCATATAGCCTGAAAAACAGATTAAAATTTAATTACACAGGTTTAGAAACACATATTCCCCAACTAACCAATAAATGAACAATAATCTTAGTTAAGTATTGTTTCAAAGAAGAAATTAAAAATAAAATTGTGGACTTTCTGGAAACTTACATACTAAAGCTTATATAAGATGCTCTCATCTGTATTTATAGGTAAAAATTTAAATTATTTAATAAGAAAAATTATAATTGAGATATCTAAGTTAAGGAAGTAGAAAAACTATAATAGCTTTGTGGAAAAGGAGAGGCCAAGATACACATACCTGTTGGCAAAAACAACTCAATCACGTGTTTATTTATACAGGTTGTAAATCGTATTACTCAACTACCTATGGTATTCTTTAACTGGTGTGGAGGCCAATTACCACCTAGGCAGCACTGCACTGTGCCCTACCAGCTTCCTAAAAGTGGAAATCTCAGTAGCCTGAAAAATTGAGACCCAGAGCTAGAATTGCTCACTCAGTAAATAGAGGGCTAGAGAAGGGTTTTACCCCATTAGGATAACCTGATGACCTTCTCAGTTTTCTGTTTTCTTTTATTACTTTTGCAGAGCAAATAATGTGGGACCATCGTGATATATAATCACAATATTTTTCTTCCCCTATTTAAGATACAAAGCCTAAGCTTCTTATTAAATTCTATGGATAAATATGTGTGATTTTTAACCTAAGCATAGAGAGAATTTTAAAAAGCTGTGTGTTCATTACATATTTACTTCTTTTACCATAGATAATCCAATATTTGCCAGAACAGGTGCCCAGCTCTTGGCATAGTTTACTTAAGAACAATGGCAAATTTAAAAAAAAAAAACGTAATCACGTCTTTTCTTACAAGGAAACAAAAAAATTATTGTATGGTTGTGCTGGAAGGTTGAAGTAAAGCTAGTAAAGATAAGAGCCAGGTCTTGTTGGGCTTCAGCTGAGAGCAGTGTTTATGTGGGATATAGCAATCCATACAGGAAATGTTGGCTGGGAACTGTGGTTCTCTGTCTTTCATTAAAGCTTATGAAAAATCCTGAGTAGGGTGGGAAAGAAGGAAACAGAGGGGAAATGGCTTTCTTTTCTTTAGAAACTCAGTTTAGCCGGGGCGGCGCCTGTGGCTCAGTGAGTGGTGGGCACCTGTAGTCCCAGCTACTCGGGAGGCTGAGGCAAGAGAATCGCTTAAGCCCAGGAGCTGGAGGTTGCTGTGAGCTGTGTGAGGCCACGGCACTCTACCAAGGACCATAAAGTGAGACTCTGTCTCTACAAAAAAAAAAAAAAAAAGAAAAAGAAACTCAGTTTAGCCAACTCTTTTCTCAATTTTTAAATTTTATTTTATTTTATTTTTAATTATTTATTTCAATAGATTTAGGGGGTACAAGTGGTTTTTTTATACCTGGATGAATGGCACATGTATAATAGTGAAGTCAGGACTTTTAGTGTACCTGTGATCTGAGTAGTACACATTATACCTGACAGGCAATTTTTGAGCCCTTGTCCCTCTCCCATTCTCTCTCCTCTGCATCTCCAAAGTCAATTATGTCACTCTATATGACCTTGTATAACTATGGTTTAGCTCCCACTTATATTTGAGTACATGTGATATTTCTGAAATACTTCACTTACTTTTATCCCAGTTGCTGCAAAAGACACTACGTTATTCTTTTTTATGGCTGAGTAGTATTCCATGGTGTATATATACCACATTTTCTTTGTCCACCCATCTGTTGATAGGCACTTACATTTATTCCACATCTTTACAATTGTGAATTGTGCTGTGACAAACCTACGGGTACATGTGTCTTGTAATATAATGACTTCTTTTCCTTTGGGTAGATAACCAGTAGTGGGATTGCTGGATTGAATAGCAGGTCTACTTTTAGTTCTTTGAGGAATATCCAAAGAGGTTGTCCTAATATACTTTTTTCCAAAGAGGTTGTAGTAATATACTTTCCCACTAACAATGTATGAGCATTCATTTTTTACCATATTCATGCCAACATCTATTGTTTCATGACTTTTTAATAATGCCCATTCTGACAGGGTTAAAGTGGTATCTCACCATGGTTTTAATATGCATTTCCCTGTTGATTAGGGATGTCAAGAATTTTTTCATGTTTATTGGCCATCATTATATCTTCTTTAGAAAAATGTCTATCCATGTCTTTTACTCACTTTTTAATGCAGTTGTTTTGTCATGTTGACTTGTTTGAATGCCTTATAGATTCTGCATATTAGTCTTTTGTTCGATGTATATTTTGTGAATATTTTTTCCCATTTTATAAGTTGTCTATCTACTCTGTGGTTATATCTTTTGCTGTACAGAAAGCTTTTTAGTTTAGTTAACTTTTATTTACTTATTTTTGTTTTTGTTGTATTTACTTTGGGGGTTCTTAGCCAGACATTCTTTGCCCAGGCCAATGTTTAGAAGACTTTTTCCTAAGTTTTCTTGTAGAATTTTTGTGGTGTCAAGTCATACATTTAAGTTTTTAATCTGTTTTGAGTTAATTTTTGTGTTTGGTGAAAGACAGAGATGCAGTGTCATACTTCTGTATGTAGCCCTCCGATTTTCCCATTTGTTAAAAAGGGCATCTTTTTTCCCATTGTATGTTTTGTCTGCTTTATCAACAATCAGTTGATTGTAGGTGTATGGTTTTATTTCTGTGTTCGTTATTCTGTTCCAAATCTAAGTCTCTACTTTTATACAAGTACCATGTTGTTTTGGTTACTATAGCCTTATAGCATAATTTGAAGTTGAGTAATGCGATGCTTTCAGGGTTGTTCTTTTTGTTGAGGATTGCTTTGGCTATTCAGGCCTCTTTTTTCATTACATATAAATTTTAGGATTGTTTTTTCTAATTCTGTAACTGAGCTTATTTGAATCCTCTCTCCTTTCTTTGGTTAATCTAGCTAGTGGTCTATTTATTTTATCTTTTCAAAGAACCAACTTTTTGTTTCGTTGATACTTTGTTTTATTTTTCCAGTTTCAATTTCATTCAGTTCTTCTCTAGTCTTTGTTATTTCTTGCCTTCTTCTAGCTTTGTGTTTGGTTTGTTCTTTTTTCCCTGGCACCCTGAGGTGCGAAGTTAGGTTATTAATTTGTGATCTTTCTATCTTTTTCGTGTAGGAAGTTAATGCTATGAATTTTCTTCTCAGCATTGCTTTTCTTCTATCCAAGATAATTTTGTAGCTTGTCATTCAATTCAAAAATGTTTTTTATTTCCACCTCGATTTTGTTGTTGACCCAAAGATTGTTCAGTAGCAGACTGATTAATTTGTAAGTATTTGACAAGTTGTTAGAGTTCCCAAGGAATTGATTTCTCATTTTATTTTACAGTGGTCTGAGAAGATACATGGTATTATTTTGATTCTTAAAGACTTGCTGAGACTTGCTTTGTGGCCTGATATATGGTCTATGTTAGAAAATGTTGCTTGTGGTGGTGGTGATGAAGTCCTCTGCCTTGACGATCTGTCTAGTTGTGTCATTAGAGTGTTGATCTCCTCCACTGTTATTTCTTGGTCTTTATTTCATTTCTTAGATCCAGTAGTATTTGTTTCATGAATCTTGATGAGGTAGCAGATGCAGATGGCTGCAGGATGCACAAGCCACTCATACCTCCCTCTCTTAGCAGTGACAGGGGTCTCTGTCCTTTGGAGGCACAAGAGCACCCAGATTCCAACCCCCATTCCTGGCCCAGCTGCAGCAGAAGTGGTGGAGGCAGCTCACCCCACCTGTGTCCAGGGTTTCAGACTGGCTGTGGACTATGGCTGAGATGCTCTGAGGAGGGAGTCAGGGAATTGCCTCAGGGGGCAGGGTAGGCTCCTCCCTGAAGTGACAGCTTGGGAGAGGACAGTTTCCTCTCCCAGGAAAGGCCATAGCTTTTTTCCTTGGGGCACATAAGAGTGTTTGTTGAGGGTTTTTAGAGGTAAAAGAGTGAGTCCCAAATGTGATAGACACTCTGTTAGTGTTGGGGCCGCCACTCTGATTAAGCAAGTTTCCTGGTTTAATCATCCCCTATGGAACTGTCAGAGTCCCAAATGGACCTGCTGTGGTTGTCCTCCTGACCTCCTCTAGGAGGGCAGGAGGAAAAAGCCTTGAACGGTGGGATATTGGTGTCCTGGTCTACTTTGCTGTAAAAGGACCTCTGTATGCTTCACTCTCTTCTCAGCTGGAAGTGGCCCTCCCTGGATGCCCAAGCTCTAGGAGACCCATAGTTCCCCAAGGGCCCACTTGTTGCTTAAGGCAGGCTGCTGGGTCCAAGTGGATACTGGGCAGTGTGGGCTACACATCTAGTGATCTAGAGACTCAGAGGCTGCAATTCCAACGTTAGGATAGCTACAAAAACACTACTTGTCCATGAAGAAAGGGCAATAAGCCACATCTTCCATGTCTATAGATGACATGATTCTGTAGGTAAAAATATCCTAAAGGCACTACCAGTTAGTAAAGTTGCAGGATACAAAATCAATATACAAAAATCATATTAGCAATGAGAGATCCAAAAAGAAATTGGAGTTGGGCATGGTGGCTCATGATCATAATCCTAGCACTCAGGGAGGTGAAGGTAGGAGGGTTGCTTGAGGTCAGGAGTTCGAGACCAGCCTGAACAAAGGGAGATCTCGTCTCTACTAAAAAAAAAAAAAGAAAGAAAGAAAAATTAGCCAGGCAGGGTGTTGTGCACTTGCAGTCCCAGTCACTTGAAAGGCTGAGGCAGGAGAATCACTTGAGCCTGGTAGTTTGAGCTTGCTATGAACTAAAGTGAGGCAAAGGCATTCTAGCCAGGGTGGCAGAATGAAACTCTATCTCAAAAAAATCCCATCGTCAACAGCATCAAAAAGAATAAAATACCCAGGAATATACTTAATAATGAAGTGAAAGATCTATCCACTGAAAACAACAAGAAATTCATGAAATAAAATTTGGAAAGACACAAATAAATGGGAAGATATTCTGTATTTATGGACAGGAATAATTAATATTGTTAAAATGTCCTTTTTGCCCAAACTGATCTTCAAGTTCAATGCAATCCCTATCCAAATTCCCTGGCATTTGTAACACCTTCCACAGCTTCTGTACACTGTGCATTAGCACCATGTGGACATTGCGAAGGGTATGGCTTGTGCTTTCTGGGCACACTTGGACTACAGGTGAGGTGGCCAAGAATTGCTGTGCTGGAATGCAGGGAGCAGAGACTTGAGGTGGCCCTCGGCTGTTGTCCAGAAGGTCCCATGCATGTTCTGTGGCGCTCTCCCAAAACTGTTCTTTGCTTGTGCTACAACATGAATAAACCTTGAGGACATTATGCAAAACAAAATAACACATACTGTATAATTAATCTTATATTAACTATCTTAATTAATTAATCTTATATTAAATAAAGTAGCCAAATTCATAGAAACAGAAAGTAGAATGACAGAAGAGGACAAATAGGAATTATCGTTAGGGAGTATAGAGTCTCAGTTCTGCAAGATGAAAACGTTTTGATCAGTTTCACAGTAACTGTACAATTGAACCATACACTTAAAAGTGGTTAAGATAGCAAATTTTATGATAGCTGGTTTTTTTTTTTGCTGCAATAAGAAAAAATAAATTCAAATCAAACTTTTAGACATCCCAAATAAAAAGTATACTGGATGGGAAGAAAAGCAGATTAGGTTTTGCAGAAGCAAAAAAATAGTGCATTCAAAAAGAAAACAAGACAAACTATTCAGAGTTAAATACAGGGGAAAAAATGAAGACAGCATCAGTGAGAGGTGAGACAACTTCAAGAAGCATAAAATATGTGTAATTTTAGCCCCAAGAAAAAAAAATGGGGGAAGAAAACATATTTGAAGACTTAACAGATGAAAACTTTTCATATTTGATTAAAATTGTAAAGCCAAGGAACTCAATAAATCCCAAGCACTTGTAATGTGGAGAAAATTCTGGCAAGGCACATCATAGCCACATTGCTCAAAACCAGTGATAAAAAAAAAAAATCTTAGAAAAGATAAAATAGAGATTGGTTATGTTTAGAAGAATAAAGCAAGCAAGACAATAGATTTCCAACTAGAAACAAGGCAAGAAAGCAGAGAGACAGCGATGTCTTTAAAGCATTCATAGAAAAATACCTGTCAATCTAAAATTCTACAGCTAGTGAAAACATCTTTTTTTCAAAATGAAGGTGAAATAGAGTATCTTCGGTATAAAAAGGCTATAAGAATTCATCACCCTCAAACTCACAGAACAAAAAATACTAAAGAAAAGCCTTCAGGCAGATGGAAAGTCTGCAGTGACCACAAGATCAGTGGTTGTGTTGGGATGGGAAGACAGAGAGGGGTGGAAATGGGAGATCACAGAGGGGCACAAGGGTCTTTGCAAAGTAGGAAATATGTTCATTATCTTAATTATGAATACATACAAAAACATATCAAATTGTACACTTAATACCTATGCAGTTCATTATATGTCAATTACAATTAAAAAAAAGCTTTTTGAAAAGCCTACATATACATTATGAGGTTAATAGGTAATCTTCCCTTACTACTCCAGCAGTCATCAAGCTGGCTTTACCTCCCTCCGTTCAGCTGTGTTCAGCTTATGCTGCAGTAGGATGTCTGAATCAAGACATTGAGTCATAAAGTCATCTTTTAAAAGCATTGTAAACTTAAACATAAAAACGGTAACGTTCCCTACAAGGAAAGGAATTTATTTATTTTCCCATGTGAACCAATTTTTAAAATTTCCTGGAGGAAAAAGAAATCTGATTCATGCAGAGACGTAAGTGACTGGTGAAATACTCCTTCTAAGAGAAGGTTTTCAGGAAGAGAAGAGTGAGAGTAGAAATATAAAAGGCAGGGGATTATACGTCTTCATTCTTCTGAGATTCTAATGGCTCGTGCCCTTTTTCTCACCATAATTATCAATAATGATGTCATTCAATCTCAAAATTGTGCTGTTTGGATAATAAACTATATAGCCATCTGCCAAAGCTGGCTAAGACACAGGAGATAGAGGACTCCAAAGATGAAGAGAAAAGGCAGGAAGTGCCCTTGAGGATTTTTATTGTTTCATGCCTTAAATTTAGTTCTTTATCCATCTTGAATCAATTTTTGTGAGTGGAGAAAGGTGTGGGTCCAGTTTCAGTCTTTTACATGTGGATATCCAGTTCTCCCAGCACCATTTATTGAATAGGGAGTCTTTCCCCCAAGGTATGTTCTTGTTGGGTTTTTCGAAGATTAGGTGGTTGTAAAATGTTAGTTTCATTTCCTGGTTTTCTATTCGATTCCAAATGTCTATGTCTCTATTTTTGTGCCAGTACTATGCTGTCTTGACCACTATGGCTTTGTAGTATAGCCTAAAATCTGGGATGGTGATGCCCCCAGCTTTGTTTTTATTACTAAGAACTTAGCTATATGGGGTTTTTTCTGGTTCCGTACAAAACACAGAATCATTCTTTACAAATCTTGAAAGTACGCGTTGGTGTCTTAATAGGGACGGCATTGAATAGATAGATTGCTTTGGGAAGTATAGACATTTTAACAATGTTGATTCTTCCCAGCCACGAGCATGGTGTGTTCTTCCATTTGTTAATATCCTCTGCTATTTCCTTCCTTAGGATTTCATAATTTTCTTTATAGAGTTCCTTCACCTCCTTTGTTAGGTATATTCCTAGGTATTTCATTTTCTTTTCTTTTTTTTTTTTTTTTACAGCCCCGAATTCCCTGGAGGTTGGGGCACTCGCATGACATTGCTAACTTCTTTTCTTTTTTTTTTTTATTGTTGGGGATTCATTGAGGGTACAATAAGCCAGGTTACACTGATTGCGATTGTTAGGTAAAGTCCCTCTTGCAATCATGTCTTGCCCCCATAAAGTGTGACACACACCAAGGCCCCACCCACCTCCCTCCATCCCTCTTTCTGCTTCCCCCCCCATAACCTTAATTGTCATTAATTGTCCTCATATCAAAATTGAGTACATAGGATTCATGCTTCTCCATCCTTGTGATGCTTTACTAAGAATAATGTCTTCCACTTCCATCCAGGTTAATACGAAGGATGTGAAGTCTCCATTTTTTTTAATAGCTGAATAGTATTCCATGGTGTACATATACCACAGCTTGTTAATCCATTCCTGGGTTGGTGGGCATTTAGGCTGTTTCCACATTTTGGCGATTGTAAATTGAGCTGCAATAAACAGTCTAGTACAAGTGTCCTTATGATAAAAGGATTTTTTTCCTTCTGGAAAGATGCCCAGTAATGGGATTGCAGGATCAAATGGGAGGTCTAGCTTGAGTGCTTTGAGGTTTCTCCATACTTCCTTCCAGAAAGGTTGTGCTAGTTTGCAGTCCCACCAGCAGTGTAAAAGTGTTCCCTTCTCTCCACATCCACGCCAGCATCTGCAGTTTTGAGATTTTGTGATGTGGGCCATTCTCACTGGGGTTGGATGATATCTCAGGGTTGTTTTGATTTGCATTCTCTAATGATGAACATTTTTTCATGTGTTTGTTAGCCATTCATCTGTCATTTTTAGAGAAGGTTCTATTCATGTCTCTTGCCCATTGATATATGGGATTGTTGGCTTTTTTCATGTGGATTAATTTGAGTTCTCTATAGATCCTAGGTATCAACCTTTGTCTGATTGGAAATATGCAAATATCCTTTCCCGTTGTAAAGGTTGTCTCTTTGCTTTGGTTATTGTCTCCTTAGCTGTACAGAAGCTTTTCAGTTGAATGAAGTCCCATTTGTTTATTTTTGTTGTTGCAATTGCCATGACAGTCTTCTTCATGAAGTCTTTCCCCAGGCCAATATCTTCCAGTGTTTTTCCTATGCTTTCTTGGAGGATTTTTATTGTTTCATGCCTTAAATTTAAGTCCTTTATCCATCTTGAATCAATTTTTGTGAGTGGGGAAAGGTGTGGGTCCAGTTTCAGTCTTTTACATGTAGACATCCCGTTCTCCCAACACCATTTATTGAATAGGGAGTCTTTCCCCCAAGGTATGTTCTTGTTTGGTTTATCGAAGATTAGGTGGTTGTAAGATGTTAGTGTCATTTCTTGGTTTTCAATTTGATTCCAAGTGTCTATGTCTCTGTTTTTGCCAGTACCATGCTATCTTGACCACTATGGCTTTGTAGTATAGCCTAAAATCTGGTATGCTGATGCCCCCAGCTTTATTTTTGTTACTAATAAATGCCTTAGCTATGGGGTTTTTTTCTGGTTCCATACAAAATGAAGAATCATTTTCTCCAAATCTTGAAAGTACGATGTTGGTTTTTTGATAGGAATGGTATTGAATAGGTAGATTGCTTTGGGAAGTATAGACATTTTAACAATGTTGATTCTTCCTATCCATGAGCATGGTATGTTCTTCCATTTGTTAATATCCTCTGCTATTTCCTTTCTGAGGATTTCATAATTTTCTTTATAGAGGTCCTTCACCTCCTTCGTTAGGTATATTCCTAGGTATTTCATTTTCTTTGAAACTATGGTGAAGGGAGTTGTGTCCTTAATTAGCTTCTCATCTTGACTGTTATTGGTGTATACAAAGGCTACTGACTTGTGGACATTGATTTTATATCCTGAAACATTACTGTATTTGTTGATGACTTCTAGGAGTCTTGTGGTTGAGTCTTTGGGGTTCTCCAAGTATAAGATCATGTCGTCAGCAAAGAAGGAGAGTTTGACCTCCTCTGCTCCCATTTGGATTTCCTTTATTTCCTTGTCTTGCCTAATTGTATTGACTAGAACTTCCAGCGCTATGTTGAATAGTAAAGGTGACAGAGGACAACCTTGTCTGGTTCCAGTTCTAAGAGGAAAAGCTTTCAGTTTTACTCCATTCAGTAAAATATTGGCTGAAGGTTTGTCATAGATAGCTTCAATCAGTTTTAGAAATGTGCCACCTATGCCTTTACTCTTCAGTGTTCTAATTAGAAAAGGATGCTGGATTTTATCAAATGCTTTTTCTGCATCTATTGAGAGGATCATGTGATCTTTATTTTTGCCTCTGTTAATATGATGGATAACGTTTATGGACTTGCATATGTTAAACCAGCCTTGCATCCCTGGGATGAAGCCTACTTGATCATGATGAATGACTTTTTTGATGATAAGCTGTAATCTATTGGCTAGGATTTTGTTGAGAATTTTTGCATCTGTATTCATGAGTGAGACTGGTCTGAAATTCTACTTTTTGGTTGGGTCTTTTCCTGGTTTTGGTTTGAGGGTGATGTTTGCTTCATAGAATGTGTTGGGGAGGATTCCTTCTTCCTCAAGTTTTTGGAATAATTTCTGCAGTACAGGAATAAGCTCTTCCTTGAAGGTTTGATAGAAATCTGGTGTGAAGCCATCTGGACCAGGGCATTTTTGGGTTGGAAGATTTTTTATTGTTTCTTTGATCTCAGTGCTTGAAATTGGTCTGTTCAGGAGGTCTATTTCTTCCTGGCTAAGTCTAGGGAGAGGGTGTGATTCCAAATATTGATCCATTTCCTTCACATTGTCAAATTTCTGGGCATAGAGTTTCTGATAGTAGTCAGAGATCTCTTGTATCTCTGTGGGATCAGTTGTTATTTCCCCTTTATCATTTCTGATTGAGGTTACTGGAGATTTTACTTTTCTATTCCTTGTTAGTCTGGCCAATGGTTATCTATTTTATTTATTTTTTCAAAAAACCAACTCCTTGTTTCATTAATTTTCTGAATGATTCTTTTGTTTTCAATTTCATTGATCTCTGATTTGATTTTGGAGATTTCTTTTCTTCTACTGAGTTTAGGCTTAGATTGTTTTCTTTTTCCAATTCCATAAGATGGCTTGTGAGATTGTTGATGAGCTCTCTTTCTGTTTTTCAAATGTAGGCATCTAAAGCGATGAATTTTCCTCTCAAAACTGCTTTTGCAGTATTCCACAGGTTTTGGTAGCTTGTGTCTTCATTGTTGTTATGCTCAAGGAAGTTAATGATTTCCTGTTTTATTTCTTCCTTCACCCATCTGTTATTCAACAGAAGATTGTTTAATTTCCATGCCTTTGTGTGGGGTCGAGCGTTTTTATTAGAGTTGAGTTTCACCTTTAGTGCCTTATGGTCTGAGAAGATACAAGGTAAAATTTCAATTCTTTTGATTCTGTTGATATTTGTTTTGTGTCCCAGGATATTATCAATTTTGGAGAATGTTCCATGGGGTGATGAGAAGAATGTATATTCTTTATCTTTGGGATGGAGTGTTCTATGTGCGTCTATCAAGCACAGTTATTCTAGGGTCTCATTTAAATCTCTTATTTCTTTGTTTAATTTCTGTTTAGAGGATCTGTCCAGCTCTGTAAGAGGAGTGTTAAAGTCCCCTGTTATTATGGTATTATCAGATATCATATTGCTCATACTGAGTAATGTCTGTTTCAAGAATCTGGGAACATTTAAATTGGGTGCATAAATATTTAGAATTGAAATGTCTTCTTATTGTATTTTTCCCTTGACCAATATAAAATGACCATCTTTGTCTTTTTTGACTTTAGTTGCTTTAAATCCACATGAATCTGAAAATAAGATTGCAACTCCTCTTTTCTTCTGAATGCCATTTGCCTGAAAAATTGTCTTGCAACCCTTGACTCGGAGCTTTAATTTGTCTTTTGAAGCCAGGTGTGTTTCTTGCAGACAGCAAATGGATGGCTTGTGTTTTTTAATCCAGTCAGCCAATCTATGTCTCTTCAGTGGGGAATTCAAGCCATTAACATTTATTGAGATAATTGATAAGTGTGGTAGTATTCTATTCGTCTTATTTTGTGAGAATCCATTGCTTAGTTTTATCTTTTGCATCAGTGTGGAGGTTAGGTTCTGTCCTTTAATTTCTGAGTTCTTACTTTGCTGCTGATCCATTGTGGTGGTCAGTGTGCAGAACAGGTTGAAGTATTTCCTGTAGAGCTGGTCTTGTTGTGGCGAATTTCCTCAATGTTTGTATATCCGTAAATGATTTGATTTCTCTGTCAATTTTGAAGCTTAGCTTAGCAGGGTACAGAATTCTGGGCTGGAAATTATTCTGTTTAAGTAGATTAAAGGTAGATGACCATTGTCTTCTTGCTTGGAAAGTTTCATTAGAGAAATCTGCGGTCAATCTGATGGATTTGCCCCTGTAGGTCAACTGGCGCTTACTCCTGGCAGCTTGCGGAATCTTTTCTTTTGTCTTGACTTTGGACGAGTTCATTACAATGTGTCTTGGAGAAGTTCAGTTAGAGTTGAGGCAACCTGGGGTCCGATATCCCTCTGAAAGCAGTGTGTCAGAATCTTTGGTGATATTTGGGGAATTTTTCTTTCATAATATTCTCTAGTATGGCTTCCATTCCTCTGGGGCATTCTTCTTCCCCTTCTGGAATTCCTATAACTCGTATGTTGGAACGCTTCATAAAGTCCCATAATTCTGACAATGAACGTTCTGCTTTCTCTGTCTTCTTTTCTGCCTCTTTTACTGTCTGAGTTATGTCTAGAACTTTGTCTTCTACCTCTGAAATTCTTTCTTCAGCATGGTCTAACCTGTTGCTGATACTTTCCATTGCATCTTTAAGTTCCCTAATTGACTATTTCAGTTCCTTCAGCTCTGCTATATCCTTTTTATATTCTTCATATCATTCATCTCTTATTTGATTCTGTTTTTGGATTTCCTTTTGGTTATTTTCCACTTAATTAGCAGTTTCCTTCATTGTTTCCATCATTTCTTTCATTGTTTTCAACATGTGTATTCTAAATTCCCTTTCTGTCATTCCTAACATTTCTTTATAGGTGGAATCCTCTGCAGTAGCTACCTCATGGTCCCTTGGCGGGGTTGTTCTCGACTGGTTCTTCATGTTGCCTGGAGTTTTCTGCTGATTCTTCCTCATGAGTGATTTCTTTTATCTGTTTCCTTGCCCTAATTTTCCTTTCACTTCCTCTTGCTCTTTAAGTTCTCGTGCCTATGGACTAAGGGTTAGATGAGTCCTTTGGTATAGGACAAGAAGGGTGAGAAGGTTGAAGAGCAAGAAAGGGAGGAAAGAAAGGAGGACTGAGTGAAAAGAAAAAAATAGGGAAAGGAGAGAGGGTGGGTAAAGGGAATATTGACAAAAAGAAGAGAGGCACAGAAAGAGGGAGACAGATCAATATAGGTATACAGTAGGGTACTTTGACACAACCTTTAAGAAAAAACCACCTTCTGGAGGTGCCCAGTTGGGTGGGTCCCTTGAGGTCAGCAGCTCTTTGCTAACCTGATCAGCACAGTGCCCCACCTCCACCAAGTAGAGAGGAAAGACAAAAATGCTGTAAATCAAACCAAAACAAGCAAACAGAAAACTTTACGGGGTAAAATTGGGTGAAAAAGCAAATAATAGTGGTAGAAAACTAGCAAAAATGAAGTTCTAGTTATTAAAAAAGGCAGCAATGGGAAATTATAATTAAACTAGAAAAATTGAGAAAGAAAAAAGATCTGTATGGAAAAGGTTGAAATTAAAAAACAAAACAACATCAACAACATCAAAATAAACAAAAAAATAACCAAACCAAAAAAAAAAAAACAAAACAAAATCAAAAACACAAGCAAAAACAAAGCAGTATGTGTATGTTGTTGAATATTGTCTGGGCAACACGTGGTCTTCTGGGGTATGAGATGTTAATCACAGTTCCGATACAACTGAAGGTTGCTGATTTCTCAAACACAGCAGGTAGACACCCTCAATCTCTCTTCAGCCCACTTAAACGGCACTTTGAACTTGTAAACTTGCTGAGCAGAAGCTTTCCCAGGAAAGTGCTTGTCGCTGGAGTCACTGCTGAAGTGGCTATCCACTTACCCAGTGTGCCAAAACCGGTCTCACTTTTCCCCTGAGGGTTAGGGCTACAAGGCGGCTCAGACCCCACCCTTAGGCTACTCGGTGGCTGGGTTACCAGCTCCCACCCGATTCTAGCTCTGCGACCCTGAGGGCGGAGCTTGCTGGGGCAGATCGCTGACAATGGCTCCCTATGGCCCACAGCCAAACACTATTAGCTCCGCCTGGCTCAGCGGCTCAGACTGGGACCCTAGACAACGGCCAAAGTTCTCCACATTCCCACTTAGCCTCTCCCCAAGGCAGTTCAACTGAGTGCCAAGTCCAAAGACACCAAACAGTTCACCAGTAAGGCCTTTCCAGTTTGCAGTCTCACAGCTACTGAACTTACAGTTGCGGGCGGGTTTAGACGGATTGAACACACGTGACCACTTTCCAGTTTTCCACTGTTTTAGTCCTCTTCTTGGGGTCCAGAAGTCTCTCGCTGACTCTCTGTATCTTCACAGGGGTGATGATAGGCAGATCCCACCAGCCAGAGATGCCTGGAGTCCTATCTCCCCAGACTCACGGTGCCCAGATGCAAGGAAGCTGTTACTCGGCCGCCATCTTGCTCTCCTCCCCCGTATTTCATTTTCTTTGAAGCTATGGTGAAGGGAGACCTGATAAATTTTTAAAGGCCCTATCTCCTAATACCATCACATTGGGGATTACAATTTGAACATATGAATTTTGAGGAACACAAACATTCAGACTATGCCAAACACCTCACAGGTGGAACTAAAGCAAGTATTCTTTGAAATATTTATCCAAAAGTATCTCTTTAGGCCCTGAGTACTCACTGGGCTAGATCCAACCATATAAATAAACAAGAACATCGCGTGATATTTAGAATTTGACTCACCATTACTAGAAGTCCTAGTAACTGGATATCTGGGGGATGAGGAGTTTAAGAAGTAATTTGGAGCAGCCTGTGTATTGTACCAGGTCCCAAGTCCTGAAGGTGGGAGATTCAGTCTCATCTTTGCTCTAGAGCAGTGGTTCTCAACCTTCCTAATGCTGCGACCCTTTAATACAGTTCCTCATGTTGTGGTGACCCCCAACCATAGTATTATTTTTGTTGCTACTTCATAACTGTAATTTTGCTACTGTTATGAATGTTAACGTAAATATCTGATGTGCAGGATTTATTTAGGTGAACCCTGTGAAAGGATCATTTGACCTCCAAAGGGGTTGCAACCCACAGGTTGAGAACTGCTGCTCTAGAGATGGAGAGTACCAATCCTACCATCTTCTCCTGCACCAGCTCAGCGCTGTACAGATCAGCCCTTACCCTCATTGACAGAATGCAGAACAAGTACTGAGACCTTCAGGAGACAGTCTCCTTCCTTCTCCCCAGTGCTGCAGAGAGCTCAAGTCATGAGGAGCCAAAAGCTCGAAGGCCAATAGAGAGCATCCTCAGTCTGAGAGAGACTTGTAAGCTATCTCCTGCATGGCACTGTCTCCTCAGAAGGGCATTGCCTACCCTGCTCCCAACTTCCCCACCCCAAGAAACTCCTTCCTCAGCTGAATCCATGTTCCCAGCCAGAAGAAGGAAGTAAGCTCTTTTGCTGTATACAAGGTCATACAAAAAAGTCCACTTTGGATTTCTATTACAGTCCCTTCACCATGTGTTAAGCAGCCGAAGGCAAGGCACTCGCACCCACATACAATCAGCATGTGTCACTCTTCCACAGTGACCAAGGCAAAGATCCCTCTGGCTTTTCTGAAACCAGTGTCACTCAGTTTAGACCACTGTGGCCACTTCTCAAACATTCCTTTCACTACTGTACTTTAACATGACTTTATTCTGTAAAGTTGTAAGGAAGCTGAAAGGTTTTTCTTATATCCCTTATCCCCACCCACCCCCCAAGGGAGGACCCAGCCCATAGTGAAGCCTCTTCTTGTAAAGAATCTCTAAGTATAGGCTTTGATTCTCATTTTGGGACTACAGTAGAACCTCTGAATGTATGGACCACCTTGGGAGGTGGTCGACCTAAGGAACTAGGCCTACTGTACCGATATGTACATGTGGTGCATGTCCTGTCTATGAAAATGAGGTCAATTTAAGGAGGTGGTCAGTAAAAGGAGATGGTTGACTACGGAGGTTCTACTGCACTTAAATAGTTTGTCCTGGCGATGTCTATCCCATATTTCTAAATTTGAGGTAGCTGAAAGTCAAGCTAATTATATGTAGGATTATGGCTCACTCTGGGAGCTAATGAGGGAGGATTGCTTAAGGCCGCGAGTTTGAGACCAGCCTGAGCAAAAGTGTGACCAAATACCTACAAAAAACCAAAACCAAACAAAACTGAACAAAAAAATCAAAAATGAGCCAGGTGTGGTGACTTGTGCTAATAGACCCAGCTACTTGGGAGGCTGTAACAGGAGGATCACTTGAGCTCTGGAGTTTGAGGTTGCAGAGAGCTATGGTGCCACTGAGCCCAGGGTGCAGATGGAGACTCTGTCTCAAAACAAACAAATA
This sequence comes from Nycticebus coucang, assembly GCF_027406575.1. Classification (NCBI taxonomy): domain Eukaryota; kingdom Metazoa; phylum Chordata; class Mammalia; order Primates; family Lorisidae; genus Nycticebus; species Nycticebus coucang. The sequence continues at coordinate 27,650,679 of NC_069780.1, forward strand.
AAAAAACCAAGTTAACGATTAATGATGAAAATACTTATGTTCTCCCTAAAATGGGTTTGTGGATGCAAAGTTCAGGGAAAAAACCAACCAGTGCTACAGCTGAAACATACTACAAACTCAATATGTTACCTAACGTTGAACCTGTAGTGGTTATAAAACTCCGAAATCGAAAGTGTTCTTGTATGTTCCCAGAATCTGAAAAATATCTTACAAAATAGTTATCTCAAAACTGATAAAGTAATGCTCTAAAAAATACATAAAATTTCAGCCTTGGTTCTCAAAAAACAAAAGATTTTTCATGCTCATTTTTCAGGAAAAGAAGCTGTGTGTTAAATAAGAAGACAGAAATCTAGCTACACAGTAAGGAGTGGGTATGATTTGAACACCCTGCTTTAAGTCCCAACTATGTTTCATAGACTAGTAAGTTACTATGATAGAGAAAACAGATTCTTTTGTTCCAGTCATTTGTCTCTTCAAGATACAAATCTCCTTTTAAGCATTGCATTATTCCATAGCTCTGAAAAAATGAATTCATGAACATCAGCGTAATGCATTCATATTATAAAAGAGGCGGGGGAGTGGTGGTCATAAAAGTCAATTGCAAATTTCATAATGACTTTAATTTCCCTAGAGAAAATAAGTTTATCAAATCTTAAGACTTGATTCTCAGTTTTAGAAGGTCCTGCTGCTTTGAGAAGGAAGTACCAGGGGCAGAGAACTAGTTTAAATACTAAACAATCATAACATATTTTTTCGACAAGACTGCAAAGGGTAGTGAACAAAGAACTGCTTTTCTTTTGGCTGGCCTGTACAAACTCTTGTCTGGTAGGCTTATTTTGTGCTGATCAGAAGCTGGTCAGTAACGTGTGGTTCTGATTACTAACAAACAGAATGTGCACGCCATAAAATGGGAAATTAAAAAAAAAAAAATGAAAAAAATAGTTACTGCTTTAAAATGTTTGGTAGACAAATTACCCCCAAACCTGAAGTTTGCAGGGGGATATCTTAATGAAAGAGAGATTGATAGTGAATAACTAAAGACACACTAGTAATTGAAAGGAGGCCTGTGGTGGTCAGGACTTATGGGTTAGCCTCTGCATTTGATAGGTGAATCATTTCGCCAGCAATTCCCAGTCACTCTTGGCCACTGCTCCCAACAGGCAGATTCTCAACTCTTGCTGGATTCTAGTAACTCTCTTCCTTGCCATTGACCTTCAGGCATGGGATGATATTAGTTTCCCCTGGCAGTGAGACCCCAGATAATTCATCATCCCTAGCTGGGTGATTAATCCTGCCTACACCTCTTAAACAATCTTCAATTAAGCTCTAATTTGTTTAAGCACTCATTTCCTGCTAGTACCCTGACTGACATAGGGGATTACAATTTGAATATATGAATTTTGAGGAACACAAACATTCAGACTATGCCAAACACCTCACAGGTGGAACAAAAGCAAGTATTCTTTGAAAATGTTTATTTATCCAAAAGTATCTCTTTAGGCCCTGAGTACTCACTGGGCTAGATCCAACCATATAAATAAACAAGAACATCGCGCGACATTTAGAATTTGACTCACCATTACTAGAAGTCCTACTAACTGGATATCTGGGGGATGAGGAGTTTAAGAAGTAATTTGGAGCAGCCTGTGTATTGTACCAAGTCCTGAAGGTGGGAGATTCAGTCTCTTCTTTGCTCTAGAGCAGTGGTTCTCAACCTTCCTAATGCTGTGACCCTTTAATACAGTTCCTCATGTTGTGGTGACCCCCAACCATAAAATTATTTTCGTTGCTACTTCATAACTGTAATTTAGCTACTGTATGAATCTTAATGTAAATATCTAATGTGCAGGATGTATTTAGGCGAACCCTGTGAAAGGATCATTTGACCTCCAAAGGGGTTGCAACCTGCAGGTTGAGAACTGCTGCTCTAGAGATGGAGAGTACCAGGTCCTGCTAGTACCCTGACTGACATATGTCCTGCTCTCAAGCTGATCACCAGACAAATCAGTAAACAATGACTATTCAGTGTGAGTACTACTGTGATGAAAATACTGGTTTCTGGCTTACCCAGTTAGAAGGTAACCAATATAAGGAACGAAGAGAACCTAAAACAATACAGCAACCACAGAGGCAAATGCTCAGGGATCACTGAGTTAAAGCATTCTTTCAACCTACATTCATTTATTTGGAACTCATAGGTGAGGAATTATGTGAAGCAAAGTGGGAGAATGGGCTCATTCGATGACACTAAAAACTGACAAATGTAAATAGAGTATAACAAGAAAGATGTGGAATTATATTGCAGATATAGAGAATCTCCCTAATTCCCAGTCTATGATATTGTAAGCAAGAAAAGGATTGACATGCTGTTTACATACTGTGTAGGCCATTTTGGGTCCATTTTTCCTCATTCCTAAAGCAGTTCCCAGCTCCTGCTGGACCAAAGTGGGAGATGTGCTTTACTCAAGTTGCTCTTTGGTCCAGCATTTCAGGGTTTGATGTCTTCACCAAACACGAAATTTTCAACTACGGTTTCATTTCTCACAGCACTATTATAAGAGAAGCACAAACGGCATCTGGAAAAGAGCCTAAGGCACATTCAAAGGAAGCTGCAGCTCCTGATCTCTCCTCTTATCAGCAGAGTGAACTCACTCACAGCTAGACACTGCCACCTTCCCCCTCTTTGTAAGTCCTGCAGAGGAAACCAGTTCTGTTGGAACCAAGAACCTGCTGAACGTCTATTCCTATTGATCTCTCTGCAGCAACTGGAGAAAGAGGAACAGACCTGTAGGGAACCAAACACACAAACAGAAAATTAATATATAGCAGGGTACACAAAATGACAGAATTGACACCAAGGTTATTGAAAGAACAGAGAGAATTGAGATCAGGACGGAAGTTCTGGAGGAGTGAAGGCTACACTTAATACTAAAGTGTGAGCAGGAATTTGCTAAGACGGGGGCAGGGTGGGAGAATACTCTGGCAGGAGGAATAGCAAGAGGGAAAGCAAGAAAGGAAAAGAAACTTCAGCATGGTGGGCGCAGCATTTTAATGTTGCCTGAGCATTGTAGGTAGTGCATGGGAAGATGGGAGCTCAGACAGCCCAGCTCCAGGGGCCCTGGGTGCCTGTTAATAATACTGGTGGCAAAGTGCAACCCCTGAATGAATTTTTTTTTTTTTCGAGACAGAGTCTCACTTTGTCACCCTTGGTAGAGTGCTGTGGCATCATAGCTCACAGTAACCTCAAACTCTTGGGTTCAAGTGATTCCCTTGCCTCAGCCTCCCAAGTAGCTGGGACTACGGGTGCCTGCCACAATGCCCAGCTATTTTTTTTAAGAGGTGGGGGTCTCAAACTCCTGAGCTCAGACAATCCACCTACCTCAGCCTCCCAGAGTGCTTGTTAAAGAAACTAGTGGCATAGTCAGATTTGCTTTTTGGATGCTTCACTCAAGGGACTGTGCAGAATATGTATCTGCGGGGAAGAAAGCATTATCCAAGACATATGGAATTTCCCACAGCTCTTTTCCTAATTACCTTGGAGGAAAACAAGAGGATAGCAAAATTTCTCCTGAAATATGGACAATTTTCCAAAGAAAATTAAGTCATACAGATTATGTTTTTGGTGTTTCATGATTCCTAAAGTATTACTAAGCTTATCTCTAATGAATGCTACAGCAGTTAAATCCATGGTAGTTAGACCCTGAATCCTCTTTCTTGGTTAAGGAAAATGCCACCCACATGTTTCTGGCATATCATTTCTCACGTTTAGTTTCCTTGCAAAAGAGTCATTTAACCATTAAAAGCATCTTTCTAGGGGTGTTACATTGGTTGACAAGAAAGATGGGGTAATGTATAACTCATTTGTATCAGGACAAATTAATTAAAATATTTTATATGAGTACTAGACAGATTTGGGGTTAGGAAGACTGAAAGAGTTTCTGTTTTTTTTCTCTCTCCTTTTCTCTCTTTCAGAAGTCAATAATCTTGTAATAGGTACCATTTAATTGAATGATTAGGTGTTTTCCCTTTTAGGGACTCTACTGTTACTCTACTATAAACATCACCTAAGGCACTGGCACCTAAGGAATAGGCCTGGTGTCCTGTATGAAAGTCCTCGGTCTGGTAGCTAGGACTAAGGAGCTCCAACCAAGATACCCAAATCTTACAAGGGTATATGTGAATCCTAGTAAATGTGGAATGTAAAGGTCTTAGCAAAATAACTAAGAAAATGCTACAAAAGCTATGTTAACTAGTGTGATGAAAATGTGTCAAACGATCTATGAACCAAGTGTATGGTGCCCCATGATCATACTAATGTACACAGCTATGATTTAATAAAAATAAATAAATAATAATAAAAAAAAAGAAAATAGGGTGTGAAAGGAAAAAAAAAAAAGTTGAGAAGCAGCCCAGGTTCTTCATTTCACCTTCCTTACAATTAGAGAAATAACCCAGGTAATATGAAATATTTCTGATGGTTTAAACACATAATAAAGCAATGATCAGGATGCCGGCCACATACACAGGGGCTGCTGGGTTCAACCCTGGCCCAGGCCTGCTAAACAACAATGACAACAACAACAACAAAATGGCTGGGCATTGTGGCAGGTGCCTATAGTCTCAGCTACTTGGGAGGCTGAGGCAAAAGAATCACTTAAGCCCAAGAGTTTGAGGTTGCTGTGAGCTGTGACGCCACTGCAATCTACTGAGGGCAAAATAGTGACACTCTGTCTCAAAAAAAAAAAAAAAAAAGATGAGACTGAATATTTTTTAAACAAGACAAACCTCAGAGTGTGGAGAAATTGCCTTAGAAAATAAATGACTTAACATTACAATGTTTTAGGGGTCCTCAAACTTTTTAAACAGGGGGCCAGTTCACTGTCCCTCAGACTGTTGGAGGGCAGGACTATAGTTTAAAAAAAAAACAAAACTATGAACAAATTCCTATGCACGCTGCACATATCTTATTTTGAAGTAAAAAATCAAAACAGGAACAAATACAATCACACCGCCTCATGTGGCCCGAGGGGCCGTAGTTTGAGGATGCCTGTGAGGGGCAGCAGTCCAAATTAGGATAAAATTCTGTAATGTCAAGGATCCTGTAAGTAGGTAGGGATTGACTAGAGCCTCCTGCAGTACTTGGGCTGCAGTTCTGGAACCCAGTACTCTCAGTTTTTTTCTGGTATGTTTAGTCCTCTATCAAGCTGACTCCTTTGAGTGCTTCCCAGAACATTCTATGGCTTCCTGGGGAGACTTTCTGATTCCAGTTTCCTGAGGAAGGTGCTAGATGGATCTGCTGTTTTGAAGCAGTGAATTGAAAGTGCTTGACACCTCTTTCCTATGGAGACACTCCTCAGTTTTCTTTTCAGAAGTAGAGAGAAAACAAGTTATGACTATTTCAAGAACCTTCATGAGAGCCTTTGAGAGAGTTAGATGGGCCCTCAGAAAAAACATGCTAAGAGTTTTAGTTAGAGGTGGAACCAGTATCAAACTCATGCCTCCTGAATCAGGCCACCACATCACGCTTTCAAATGAAGTTGTAATTTGTGATCAGAGTAGAATATTTGCAGGTCATTTATTTTTTGACAGGTACATTTGTTTTGCAAAAATAAATAGTACCACATTTGTCACATGCCAGGAAGTTACGTAAGTACATGGTTCTTTGCAAAACTTTTGCCTTAAAATTTATGCTTCTCAAGTTAAAACACCACATCTATTATTTATTTATTTATTTTAATTTCAGGTTAATGTGAGGGTACAAACAACCAGGTCACGTATTTGAACGCCATATCTATTTTTTACATGTTAAATCGCAAATTCAAACAAACATTTTTTTTGAGGGGTTTTTTTTTTCCAAAAAAATTTTTTTTCAATTAATATGAGGGTACAATTTTTAGGTTACATTTTTCTTTTCCAGGGTAAAGTTCCATTTGTAGAAGAGCCCCTCACCCAGGGGGCGTGTTATACACCCTCACAATGTGCACATTAGGTGAGATCCCACCTTATACCCTCCCTCCTTCTGCCAAATGCCCTCCCCTCCCCCCCTCCACTTCCCTCTACCCCTGAACTGAATTATATTAATCAAACATTGTTTTTAATTAAAATGTTGATTTAAATCTGAAGCGAGGTTCTCGCTCACTCAAAGCGGAGAAAAATAAGTCTAAATTTAAAATTTATTTGACTACCCGAAAGAGCCATTGCCAAGAATAAGCCTTGCTACTTCACTCACTTTTTTTGGCTAAGATGATGGTGTATTTACTGGGTTGGACAGTTGACACAGCCTTAAATGTATAATCCTTTTAATCCAATTGTTGAATCAGCCAAGAATGTTTGCTTAGTGTCCACTGAGTACAGAATGTTCTACTAGGTACTGATTTAAGAAGGAACTTGGAGCGCATGCCTTATCTTCTGGAACTTTACATGTGAAATGAACTGGACTTTTGAGGAAGGCCTCAGTCACCTCTCTGCAGCCTGTGGGGTGACTGGCAATACCAGAAGCATAGCGAAAACAATTACTAGAATTTAAGGCAGTTTGCCTGGGTAACAGGAATTTCACTCTCCTTAACGAAGGGATTCCAACTTTGTGAGAGGATGAGGAGCAAAAAGATGAGCAAATAAAAGTGCATGAAGAGGATGAATATGATACACTCATTTGTGAGGCCTTGGTTAGTTACTACATAGGAAGATAAACAACTTTAGGTGTAAAGAGGGCTGGGAAACAAGAAATAAATGGCTGGTGGAAGGAACTTTTGCAGAGACTGGTGTGGAGGTCATAGGGGAGGGGTACTCCTGAGAAAGCTATCATCTCTATACAGTCTTTTTTTCCCTCTAAGCTAAAATCATTTCATGTCAATCTTATAATGATTAAAGCACATTCTTTTCTGGAGAAGTATGTGAGGAACTGATTATTGAGGTCAGTAAAGATATAAAAATCTCCATAAGGAATTAACCTTTTTCTCCTTCATGAACCTAAACATTAACATCTGGAGACAAACACCAGCCACATGGGCCTTATTAGAGTTGCTGATAGTGTGTGATGACTTTTTCCCAAATTACTGGTCTTTGGGCATATTGTTCCTTCACTTGAGAGAATTTTGGCCCTTTCTTCAAAGGTCTGGCTCTAGCTCATCCTCCTATGTGAGTTTAAATTTACCTTTCTCAGAGGTAACCTTATAGAGGGCACCTTATAGAAAGCTGAAAAGTCCCTTTTTTCCCCTCTAGCATAGAACAACGTGTAGCACTTATCAAAAATTTAAGTAATAAGTTTGCACATTTATTTACTGCTTATTAAATGCATCTCTTTCTCTTACTAGATTATCTGCTATAAAAGAGCAGAGAACACATCTGATTTTTTTCTTCACTGTATATCTAATACTCAGCTTATTGCTTGAGACAGCTGAAGTGGCAGGGAAAAAAAAAGCTTAGTGGGGCGGTGCCTGTGGCTCAGTGGGTGGGGAGCCAACTACATACACCGAGGCTGGCGGGTTCAGACCGGCCTGGGCCAGCTGGGGCAACAATGACAACTGTAACAACAACAACAACAAAAGTGGCCAGGCATTGTGGCAGGCACCTGTGGTCCCAACTGCTTGGGAGGCTGAGGCAGGAGAATCGCTTAAGCCTGGGAATTTGGGATTCCTGTGAGCTGTGACGCCCGGGCACTCTACCCAGGGAAACAGCTTGGAACTCTGTCTCAAAAAAATAAATAAATAAAATGAAATAAAATAATAAAATAAAATAAAGCTTAGTGAATGAATATGCTTCAAACATGATTTAAGGGATTAAAAGTCTAGATTATTCTTCAAATGAGAAACTAGATATTTCCTTTAACATTTTTCTATCTATTTCCTACTCATTTAACCTTTAACATTCAAGAACTCAGTTTTATGATGTTTTGTAGCTACATTGATAAGAAATGAAAAATATGTAAAAATGACCAATTTCCTGATTTCTGAGAACTAGCATTTTCTAATGACTCAAAAAGCTATGCATAGACATGTTTCCCCTGGGCAAGACAGCAGAGGATCTTTCTGTTGTCTATTTGGACAGGACAAGCTCTAAAGTGAAGAAAGATTCTACAAAATTTTATAAAAAATATTAAATGTGTATTTAAAATTTTACATATACAATGTATTTATAAAAATATAATCTGTAAGAAGTTCTAGGAATACAGTGGATTTCACTGTAGAGACTGTGATCTGAGCATATTTATGTGTTTATTCCTTGGATTTATTTCTTTTGACATAACAGTATTTGTACATAACTCTTGATATTCTTATTTACCATGTTTTTCAAAATTTGAGGCAAGAGACATTGGGGAATTAATTCACTTTTTACATATTTTCCTTGTTAAAATGCTTTTGGGGGGGAAGATTCTGAGATCTGAGCTACAGACATTGCTAATGGATGGATGGGAATAATGTCTATAAATGCTTCTTAGGTGAAGACGTTATGTTTCCTCATGTTTGTGTGTATGTGTGTCTATACATATTCCTTCTTATAAACTGACTATATACAGAAGGCTCAGAGTACAGCCATAGCTAAACCTAGCTGATGATGAAGCTAGTTCACAAAGAAATTCTTTATACTTTTCAGTCATTTCAGCTGTTTTTTTAGATTGACAAACTTGTAAAAGAAAAGAGAACTTTTACTCCATGGATCTATTTTTATTGGGCTGTGACCATCATGTAAAAGTGGCTCCTAATGACCTGGACATTTTGCAACCTACCTACCCAAGCAGGATTCTCCAATCTACATTATGTTCTTGGTTTTAAATCCTCATTTTTTGCTTTGACCACTTAACCTCTTATTTTTCTCATGAAGTATTTAATATGATTTTTAGGTATATTAACACTTTACCCATAATCAAGAAAAGCCCAAAATAAAATTGCTCTTTTCAATTAAAATATATCACCACGAAACCTTTTGTAAAGAATTTAATTTTATTAAAAATTTTAACATGTTACAGATACATAGAGATCTGCCAGTGCACTTGTACCAGACTGAAAGCAATTTTTATGAAATGGAGTCATTGCTAAATACTAAATAAGGACTTAGAGCCTTGTAATTCTACTTAATCCGAGGGAACATTATGGTAAATACTACAATGTGATTCTAGCTGCACTTTTATATTTAAGTCGTATTATAAAAAGGCATATTTTCTGAAATATTAAGGTGGTTTGGTAATTGGCCTCATGATTGCTAGTAATATACTTTTTCAGTTTCACCACGGTATGTAATGATAATTCTTAGAGTTAATCATTGAAAAATATGCCCTTCTGTTAAATAACCCCATTTCTTTCTTAATCTAATTGAGCAATGTACATGCAATGAGCTGATTTCAAAACTTAATCCGAGTTAATGTATAACAAGTGTTTTTGAAAACTTCCATTCAAATAAAAAAAATTTACAATGTGTTAAATGAATATGCTTTAGAAATACAATTACTACTAAAAAAAAAAAAAGAAATACAATTACTATATCTTTCTATGCTAATCAGTTTTAAGTGGTAGGAGCTAGTTAAAACTCTTTTAAGGACATCTCTGTTTCAATATAGAAATCCAAGTATTTGTGTTTTCAAATATGTAATTTATAGTCTAATAAACGATAAATGAAGTTTTTAAATATTGCTATGAATCCCCGTGTTAATTCCCAAGTGCTCATAAGACTCTATGTGTTTAGAAAGGTGCATAAACATGAAGGTTCTGTAGCTTCACCAAATAGTCTCCTTGCACTTGTATTGTGAGACAGATCCATGATTTCAGAGGAGGGAACTACAGACATGGACGCTCCAGATCACCAGCACACAACACGGACCTCCTGGAAGTTAGGATCTCAAAATGTCAGGATCGTTCGAATGCTGAAATGTACAAAGAGTTTTCAGTGAGTGGCTTTCATATTTTACGAACAAGAATAGTTTAAACAATTGCCCTTTTGGTCAGCCATAGAAACTTTGGGTCAGTTCTGTGAGTAGAAATCCTTTGGGCTTGAAGTCTTCACCTATTTTCTTTCTTGTACATCTCTGATGAGAGTATCTGAGCTGATTCTGGAAGCATCATGAATGAGCCTGGGCAGGTGGGAGCAGGAAGAGGGCAATCCAATGTGCTCGGACACCTAGGTGGCGGAGAGATCCCACATGCAGATGAGATCTGCTTACCTCTCTGTAGCCCCAGAGCCTAGTGCACAGGCTGGTAGTGTAGCTGCTAAATGTTTGGTTGTTGAACTACCAGATAAATTAATGAAGGTATTATTGAACAAAAAGCACGCTGAGGCATTGTCATTTTGGAGTGAGTTGAGCCTGGCAGCTTAGTACAAGACTGACTGGAATGGTAAAACACAGAGCCTAGAAAAGCTGTCATAAGGCTACCGTGCATCCAGATCAGAGATGATGTGACTGAACAGAGGCAAGGATCATGGGTTATGAGAGGGAGAATGGCTGGAAATGAAACTAGAGGTTGCATCATCTGGGTTTAGCCTCAGTTTCTATGTGGTGAGCAAGCATGACAAAAAAAAAGACAACATGCTGTGGCCTCTCTGTAAAGGTGGAATAAGTGACATTATTTACTGAGATAAAATGTACCGCTGGAAGAATTATTTTGAGTGAAGTTGATGGACGTGGGGAATTCAAATGGAGTTGTGCAGGAAGTAAATAAAAATTAAAGAGTTTAGGTTTATAAAGGTTATTTTGGAATTCACTGAGCTAAGGTGATATTTGAGGCAAAATTCCTGACAGCCAGAGAGCAGAATTTATGTCTCGTTAGAAAACAACTAGTAATTATTTTCCAAGCAGGCCACACTAAGCTATCAGTTTTGCTTATCTCAATATAGGAGTAGTGGGTGGTTGTGACAGTTTCTCTGAAAGAAACTCTCTGTTGACTTGCTTAAAAGTAATTTAAATGTTATGTTCATCACATGATGACCCTGTAGGTAAGACCAGATGTAGAGACAAGACATAACACTGAATAAACAGGTGAAAAACTCGTGAAAATGTGGATCTCAGGTTAAGGTACATTTCCTTTTACTAATAAAACCCAAATCCTTAACACATAGTAGATGCTCAATAAATATGTATATCCTCAATGAATAAAAGCCCATCTCATCTTGCAGACAGCCTCTTTGAATGCTGTTCCAGACCTCCATGAGCAGATGTTGGAGTTGAAGTTTGAGCAAATCCTTCCTACTCCACCTCTGCTTTGCTTAGCCCCAGAAGTGACAGGAGCAGTGACTGGAAAAGCCATGTTTACTGGAGCTTGCCAAGCTCTGTCAGAGAAGTTTGGCGTGTGCTGCGAGGGGCATGGGCTTTGCACCGAGTCTGGGTCCTGGTGCTGCTCTGAGAAGGTCTGACAAGTTATTTATTTACCCCTCACAACCTTAGTTTCTTCATCTAAAAATAACAAAACCAATATCCACAAGAAGCAGAAGGATGTATACTTGAAAAAGCACTTTGAAAACTTAAAAATAAAGAAATTTTACAGTATTATTGAAAAAGCTATCAGATTCATGATAAAATTAAAATAGTAAAGGTGAAATAAATCTAACAACAACAACAAAAAAAGAAAGCCCACCAAGTCCACAGGATTTTAGGACATTGATTAGGAAGTCTGAAGAAGAAGTAACCACCACCTATATTAATCTGGTTAGATTAAATCAAAAGAAATATGAAGGAAACAGGCACACTTATAAGTACTACATTTAAAAAGTAGCCTGTAGAGAAGAGACAAGATCACCTTTAAAAAAAAAAAAAAAAAGATACCTTTGACCTGAATAGAGCAGTTCAAATCCTTCATTGATTTTTGTAAAAGGTAAAACATGAGTTATCAACTGGTCCAGGTCAAATTTCTTTGCCATAAAATCAGTCACTAGCTTTGGGACATCGTCTCTGCTTTTCCAACCTGTAAGTAAGCACACATTTTCTCCTTAGACTTCACTAAGAAATCCTCACATTGTGTTATGGTCTATTTGTCTCTCTCCCGCATTATTACCTGTCCCCATATCAGATGATTCTCAGAAGCATACAAGTCACCTGCATGTGTCCTTTGTCCCCGTCTAGAATATTCCCAGCAGAATATTGTTAAAATGCAAGTCACATCAGGACATACCTCCCTCAAAAGCCTCCTTCTTTTCTCACTCAGAATAAAATCCTAAAACCCTGTAATGGCCAAAAGGCCCCACAGGATCTGGCCCTCTGACCCCAGCTGCTGCTGTTCCTCTGTCCTCACACTGCTGTAGACGAGCTGGCCTGCTCAGTCCTCACTTGCCAACACTCATTGGCATTTACTATACCCTCTCCCTGGAATATTCTTTCCCAAGCTTTCTGAAAAGCTCATTTCCTTTATGCTTTTGCTCAGATGCCACCTTATCAGAGAGGCCATGCCTGAACTTCACAGAATATTCTTCCTCTCCGTACTCCCTGACCCTCCCAGACTACCCGTGTTTCCCCTTTGCACTTGTCACCAGATGCTGCACTCTGCATTGAGCACTTTACTGTCCGTCTCTCCACTATAAAACGAGAGGGGTCTCAGACTTCCCTAGAGCAGGGACTTGGTAGGTTTAGCTCTGCTAGATTCCCAGCTCCTGGAGTGATGCCTGGCACTCAGCTCACAAAATATTTGTTGAATAATTGAATTTTACTTCTATCCCTGAATAATCCACAATCTCTACATCACAAAAACAGTTGAAGTGAAGAAACTCCACTTATACCTCTGAGTATAATTGTTCCTCAATTCAAGTTTTATTTACTCCAAGAACTCTTCTTTTTTTAAAAAAAACCTCCTCCATACCAACCATCCTCTTGCTTTAATGCTTGAAATAATGCTGAGGAAAGAGGATGAGCTTTGGCCTCCGAGGGACCAGTTCTAAACTCCAACTCTCAACTTGTGAGCTTTAGGGACAAAGGACTGAATAGTTCCAATCTCAGTTTCAGTTTTCAGGAGCAGCTCCCTCAGATAGTTACTGAGAAATAAAATTAACACATTTATGTAAAACTTTCAACATATAAATACTACATAACTCTTTTTATGATTTGTTTTATAATATTTATAGCTACATTTATTTTTAAATTATTTCCTTTATACCTGTTTTTGCATTCTTCACTAAATTATATACTTCTGATTCAAGAACAGTCATTTATTCCTTTTTGTACTCTTAAAGAGTAGACTCAACAAATACTTGAATGGTTACTATTTTCTTTTGTTGTACATGGCAGACTCTAATATGGAAAATGCCACCAAGGTACCTAGTACAATTCTAGATGAAGTTGCTAGAAAAAGAGACCCACCAAAGAGAGAGATAAAAGGATTCACTGTGTCACCTGCCCAGGGGAGAGTGACTTTGGCTCTGCCTTTACTAAAGCAATAGTGATGGATGAGCAGTAATTCCAGTCATTCCTGTGTGAATCTGAACTGTTCCTGTAAAATGTGACAATCCCTTTTTGTTTGTTTATTTTTTGGGTCCAAAAGTTCTGCCAGTGGTACTGGGAAATGAATGAATTCTGTTTTCATGTGCATCCTTGTGTGTATTAAGATGAATGGATTAAATCAGAACTTCCTGCCACATAAATCATCCCAAGGAAACACCACTTCTGCCTCTTACATAGGCATTCGGGAACCTGGAGCTGCAAGCAAGTATCAAAACTGCCCACCAATATTAGCCCTCGATCAATGTAAGCAGTGGATAATTATCTTTTATATTATTGTGGTTACAGTTTCATTTTAGATCACTTCATACACATGCTTGGTAAAAAGACTTGTTAGGGAGATGTGATGAGGCAATGGGCTTCTCTCCCTTGCCAAGCAACAGAGTGAAAGTCACCACGCACAGTCCAGAGGCTGTGCTGTTCTCACCTCCAAAGACGCATCCCTTCCACGTGCGTCCTGTGAAAAGCAGCATTGGGTCAAAGGTGAGCATCTTGGCTGATGGAGGAGCGCCTACCACCACGCTGGTGCCATAGTTCATATGGCAGGACGCCAGGGCATCAACCTGAATTAAAAAGGAAGGTGATTATTTGGTTCATATGTTTCTTGTAGATCACGTGTGCTCAGAAATGACCTACACACTATAGCAGATCCTGTAGCTGGCTCAGTTTATAAGACATGAGATTAAATTAGACTGCTTTTTTTTTTTCTAGCTTTAAAAACTTCTCAATACAACATTAGTTCTTAATTAAGCTACTACAAACTTTTCCCTTTTAGGCAGAAGGCAATACTTAATGCAGTATTTGTGGCATTTTCATTGTACCATGGACCGAAACAGAGAAATCTGGTGATATTGTCATACCAACATCACCACTTTAGGTAAGCCCTAGGAAGTCATTTGAACCAAATTCAATTTGATTAAGTATACCAAACCAATCGACATGGTTTTTTTAGTTTAAAAATTAAGTAACATACCAAAATTTGGAAGAAGGAATTCTTTTTCTTACCAGTTCTGAGACTACATTTTCTGGTCTTTAGTCTACTCATTATTAGTTATTTATTACTAATGTTTTAAATACTTGCTAGATTGTAGTAATAGATGCTGACATTTTTCAGGCATCAGTGTTGATCCAAGTATCATCTGGTAATCAATAGTCCCTATATAAGATAACCAATATTGCACATTTCTCCATAAACATATAATCCAAAATGCTAGTTATTGCTATGGAATAATTATAAGCGATTCATAGGAAAGGGTGATTACCACGGCAATAGTAGTAAATTAATGACCACCTACTCCTAAATCACCAAAAACATTCAAGTGAATTTATTTATTTATTTATTTATTTTTCTTTTTTAGAGACAGAGTCCCACTTTCTCACCCTCAGTAGAGTGCGTGATGGCATCACAGCTCAGAGTAATCTCCAACTCCTGGGCTTAGGACAGTCTCTTGCCTCAGCCTCTCGAGTAGCTGGGACCATAGGCGCCCGTCATGTCTGGCTATTTTTCTGTTACAGTTTGGCTGGGGTGGGTTCAAACCCATCACCCTCGGTATATGGGGTCTGTGCCCTACCCAGTGAGCCATGGGTGCTGCCCTCAAGTGAATTTAATGTGCTACTCAATCTTGAGCAAAATCAGTTTTGTCCTATTTTTCCAAGTCTCCTTTCCCTTTCCCAGCCCAAAGTGTTCTAATGCTAGAGTTGCTATATTGGTTTTGCAGACCTGAGTGGGGGTCTGGTGCTGCCATAAAGAAGGCATGTTTAGAAAGTTGCACTTAGAATTCATATTCTAAGGGAGCTCAGAGGGAGGAAAAGAAAGCTCAGGTGTGAAGAGTGAGAAGTTGGCCATATCATAGATTCAGGCGAAGAGACTAGAATATTTGGAATCTCCCCTTTCTCTGGCATGTCTTCCTTATTTCCTCAGGGAGTCACCTTGTGATGCTTGCTTTACTGAAGTGAAAGAGTTAGAACCACCTGTGCCAAGAAATTCTCATATACAAGGGAGATAACCCTCAAAAAAGAATACCGAGTGAGTCCCTTGCCCTCTAGTCATCTGAGAATGGTAGGATATGGTACTTAAGTTGGTCAGGTGGACCTGCTCTTAAGATTTTGACATTTTTAGGCAAAATTGCCATGTGATTGCCTGATACACATCTATTCCATGGGTGATTAGTGATCAAACCATGGAAATAAACTTTACTTTGCACATGTCTAATAATTTAAGCATGTTGCAGCTGCCCAAATTCTGCCTCTTACCATAGTGTCAAGACGCCCAATAACTTCAAAGGTGTAGCTCACATTGTTCCCTGTCATTTCTGACAGCACCTCACTGATGGGCTTGGTAGAGTCCTTGGGGCTGATGCACTCGGTGGCTCCGACAGCCATGGCTTTCTCAAATTTGTCTTTGTTGAGGTCAATCCCAATGATCCTGGAAGCACCAGCTGATTTACAGCCCATGATGACAGACAGGCCAACTCCTCCCAGGCCAAAGACAACACAAGTAGAACCAGGTGTGACCTGTGGAGAGAAATGTTCCTGTGAATATCAGCAGTAGAGTTAAAAAGCGAAACCTGCAAAGAACCTCTAGTGTCACAAACAAAATTCAAATTTTTTTTTTAACAAACAAAAACAACATCCATGATGTCAGCTAGGACCAGATCATTCATTCTGATGATATGCCGCAGAGAGGGCTAGAAACAATGGAAGACCTGAGAATCAAAAAGGAGTATTTGCCACAACCAAATGGTCTGTGCTAGGTAGATGAAAACCGCTCAGAAAGGCTCACGCCTTCAGGCCTTTGTTTCGGAAACTTTTGCCACCTTCTTGGCCATCACCCACAACCTGCTATAACCTCATAGCAGAATTAAGTAAACATTAAAGATCTCTATGATTGCTACTCTGCAAAGACATGCTAAATCTGTTTTAAGTTTGGTCTCAGTAACGTTTTCTAAATAATCATAACTCTTGAGTTGCTTGTAAATAAATTTGTTTTTCACTGAAGTCCAAACTCCATGTGACAATTAGGTGATGAATGTGTAGCTCTAGGAGGGAAATGTGGTTAAATCAATTTTGGGATCTTTACCCTTTACCATGCTATATTAAAGAGGATTCTAGCCACAAGTTACATTCCTGCCAGAAGAACACTAATCCACTTTTACATCAGGCAGCAGGGAGAGCTGAGCACAGGGAAACCCACAGAAGAGGGTCTGTCTTCCTTAATGTGATACTTTCTTTCCTTTTTTCAGGGCAAAGGCTTATGGTGGGCGAGGTCTGTTTGCAGACCTCCTAGTTGGCTGGCTTGGTCCTCCTTTCTAGGAATTACCTGAGGACATAGTCTGTGTTTGTATATGGAAGCACGTGTTTTGATATGTCTGCACCTTTAGGTGGAGATTGACAGAGGCCTGCAGAGATTTTTGTAAAGTCACTTGCTGTGAGTTTTCATTTCAGCCTTGGCATCCTAATCCCTCCGCTCAGTTCTGGCTTTTGGAGTGTCCACGTTGGTGCAGTCATTTTCTTAAGTATCATGCAGCTGTTTATACATCTATTTGACAAACTCATCTTTTGCCAGAAACTCACCTGCCTGTTATCCTAGTTTATTTGCCTGTTTTATTGCCTAGATTTGAGGTGGAATACTTTGTTGATGGTTGAGTTTTAGGTCTTACAATGTAGATTCAAAAGCTTCTGATCCTGCTCTGTCTCCCGAGACCTCAGTTAGCCTTCTCTATTGTGTCATTAGAAAGCTTTATTGGTGAGTCCAAAGGGGGATCTTTCTAACTGAGACTGCCACAGTAGACTTCTCCCTACATCTGAGTCGCCTATTTGTGAAGTGATAGTTTTGACCCTCCTGTCACTCTACCTCTGAGACTTCCAGTAGATGAAAGCATCAGTTTCTGTTAATTTCAGATGTAACCCCCCCCCAAACTTCCCCCCTTTTCCTGATCAACCTGTTCTAAGGAAGGAGAACTAGGAATTAGTATGTACAATGAGTTGGCCAAATTATTATTTTAAAATATAGTGAGGTTCTACTTTTTACTATTGTTTTATTTCATTGCAATGATCCCTTAGTATTCCTTAATAAAAATCTATATTCCTCCTTTAAAAACAAAGGACTTTAAGACTGACTCTTAACCAGCTTCTTGGGGGATAAATGCTGAGGCCTTGAACTCCTGTATGTTAGGACGGTCTTTGAATAACTGAGACCTTGGCCTATGCCAGATAATTTATGCTAACAATGTGATGTATGGTGAATGCCTATTTTCAGATGCCTGTAGCTTTGAGCTATTACCTTGACCTCTTGTGGAGCTGGAGTTGTGTTGGGTACTACATATCTACTTGAATGACTCCCAACAAAAATTCTGGATACAAAGCTTAAATGCACTTCCCTGGTTGACAACACTTGGCGTGTGTTGTAATAAATCCTTGCTGGGAGAATTACACACTGTCATGCCATTCTACTGGAGAAGATAGCCAGAAGCCCATGCTTGACCTCTCCTGAACATGACCCGGTAAGTCTTTTCCTTTGCTGATTTTAATTTGTAATCTTCTATGTTAAGAAACCATAATCATAAGTATAACCATTTTTGTTTCTGAATCCTTAAAGCAAATTATTAAAAATAAGGGGAGTTTTGGGGGACTTGACTTTCCCACTATTGAAAGTTCAGCCTATTTTTACATAGTCAAACACAAAAAAGTATGTTCATTCAAATAATTTTTCTTTTTCTTTCTTTTTTTTGAGACAGAGTCTCACTCTGTGGCCCTGGGTAAAGTGCCATGGCATCAGCCTAACTCATAGCAACCTCAAACTCTTGGGCTCAAGCGATCCTCTTGCTTCAGCCTCCTGAGTAGATAGGACTATAGGTGCCCACCACAGCGCTTGGCTAATTTTTCTATTTTTAGTAGAGCTAGGTCCTATTCTTGTTCAGGCTAGTCTTGAACTCTAGAGCTCAAGCAATCATCCAACTCAGTAGGATTACAGGCATGATTAAGACATGGCTTCCAGGAAAAAATATTATATCTTTTTGGCAAATATCTTGGTAAGTAGCATATTAACCACATACTAATATGATGCCAATACATCAGTACACTAAAAAATTGACAAAGAATAATGTACAACTAGATCCAATGTCCCCATCTTTCCTTCCACCTCCATATTGGCAGAAAATTCTTCATGAAAAGCATCAAGGATACCCTGGAAGGAATATTCTATGTCTGGGATTTTGTCAAGGAAATTTAGAACCAAGTGGTAATTAACATATTCTACTTCCTTCAGTGATTCCATAAGGGCAATCCAAAAATTTGTTTGAAATATTTACTTTTAAAAACTCATTCAGGGTGGCACCTATGCTCAGTGAGTAGGGTGCCAGCCACATACACCAAGGCTGGCAGGTTCGAGCCTGGCCCAGGCCTGCTAAACAACAATGACAACTGCAACCAAAAAATAGCTGGGAGTTGTGGTGGGCACCCGTAGTCCCACCTACTTGGGAGGCTGAGGCAAGAGAATCTCTTAAGCCCAAGAGTTTGAGGTTGCTGTGAGCTGTGATGCAACAGCACTCTACTGAGGGCAACATAATGAGACTCTGTCTCCAAAAAAAAAAGACAAAAAGAAACAAACTCATTCAGTTAGCTGGGCACAGTGGCACATGTCCACAGTCCCAGCTACTCAGGAGGCTGAGGCAGGAGGATTGTTTGAGCTTAGAAGTTTGAGGTTGCAGTGAGCTGTGATGTGATGATTCCACTGCACTCTACCCTAGGAGACAAGAGTGAGAACCTGCCTCAAAATAAATAAACTCTCCCCCCAACAAAAAAACCTCAGTCTTCTTTTCAGATTATTTGTCAGCTGCTATGTCCCCTTCAAAATTTGTATGTTGAATTTTTTACTCCCCAAACCTCAGAATCTGACTTTCTTTGGAGATAGGGTCTTTTCAGAGGTAACCAAGTTAACATGAGGACATAGGCAGAGACACGGGAGAAAGACAGCCAAGATAAGCCAAGGAGAAGGGGTTTGAGTAGATCCTTCCCTGACAGCCCCAGGAGAAACCAGCTCTACCGACCGACCCCTTGACTTTGAACCTTTGGTCTCCAGAACAGTGAGACAGTAAGTACCTGTTGTTTAAACTGCTTAGACGCGCTCCTTCTCTGTAGCAGCTGTAGCAAACTCACACACAAACGTTGATACTTATTTTGTGAATGAAGAAAGATTAAATTTTGATGCAAATCTAAATGTTAGAAATTGAACAGGAAGGAGATGTGGAGCAAACAAAAATCAAGATAAAAATCTGAAATTTTGTTTCTAGTTTTTTAGAAATAAAATCTCTAGCCCGAACTTTTCATTTTCTTCAGTTGATGTGGTGTTGTGTAGAAACAGCCTGAAGAGGAGATATGTTTTCAAAACCTTTTGTTCTCCCCATCTTCAGGATTCTGAGAAAATCATTTAAAAGGATTCTGAGAAAATCATTTAAAAACAAATGAGGGAAGGAAATCAGCCCACTCTGTTTCTGACCTTGCCAGTTTTAACAGCAGCCCCGTATCCAGTGGAAAATCCGCAGCCGATTAAACAGACTTTCTCAGGAGGAGCGGCATCGTGGATCTTGGCAACGGAAGATTCATCCACCACCGTGTACTCGGTAAACGTGCTGGTGTTCATGAAGTGATAGACCGGCTTGCCCTTGCAGGTAAACCTGGTAGTACCATCGGCTAGTACTCCACGACCAGTGACACTGTTTGATACACCAAACACACGTATTAGTCAATTCAATTCAAAAATTAGCCCAGGAAGAATTTGAATGACACCAGAGTAAAAGGGACTGAAACCTACTCGCTCCGAACGCACAGGTTGCCTTCTGGGCTGAGGCAAGCATTGCACTGTCTACACTGCGGCAGGAAGAGAGGGATGACTTTGTCACCTGCAGGAAAAACATCATGATATAAGGTGCTGTTCATTAAAGTTAAAATACGAAATAAATAAGCGTGAACTGAGCCCATACAACATGTAAAAATTTCTTGAAAGTAGCCTAAGGTTTATAAACACCATAAAATTTGTTCACTGAAGGTTGAGATTTTGCCAAATTACATATCCCTCAGTACAATCCATTCTCTTTTTATGCTTTCATCTCCTGAAACTATGATAAAGATCATTATAATAATTCCTAGCATGTGCATTTCTTTTGACAGATAGTCAAAGACCACTTATTTCAAACTTGTGACTTGACATCCATATACCTGGTTTCACCGTAGTGACTCCTTCTCCAATGCTCTCTACAACCCCTGTTGCTTCATGTCCCACAATTACTGGAAACTTAGACACCATTGCTCCTTTTATCACATGGTCATCTGTGCGACAGATTCCTGAGGCCAAAATCTGTGTTCAGAGACAGAAACACTAGACCAATCATCAAACGGTCATTTTATTGCTGGGAGAATAATTAACTTGTTCTTGAAGAAATTATAATTGTTTACTTAATATGATGATCAACAGTAACAGAGTTGACTTTTAGAAGCCTAAAATTAACAATTTGATAAGATCTTTTTCTTCAAGAAACTTACAATATTGCTGCTTCTTGCCCTATGTTGAATCTTGGTACCTTTCTGTAGTAAACTGGTGAGCTTGTGAGGGAGTCAGAATACAGGTGTTACCGTGTGATTGCCTAAAAGTAGATTTTTGTAGCTAGGCCCTCCTGGGACTTTCTTAATGAAGTGCAGAGGGAATGGTGTGCAAGAAGGAATTGAGGAGCAAAATCTTACTGCAATGCTTAGATAAGAGGAGAGGGTCAAAGAAAGATGGGAAGAAATGCCCACTCAACACTGGTGTCCAAAGTAAAGGTTAATCTCTGTCCAAAGGACTGGGGGCGGTATACTCCAGGAAGTTGTGAGTTCTCCAGACACAAATGAATCCCTTTTTCTTTGTGAAAAGTGATCTGAATACAATCGGACTCCCAGAAGGTTTTAAAAGAATTTATTAGTCATAATTATTAACCATTTTTTATCAGACACTACATCAATAAAAATTCAACAAATGAATTTAGCAAAGCAAATTAGCATGGCTGGTTTTTTAATGGATAATGAACTCACTAATTTCACATCCTGCATTTCCAAATCCTTAAGAATAATAACCAGAGAGAGCGTTAATACCTTAAATTTTGGAAACATCTCCTTATTTAAAAATTTAACCACACAACAGTGATGTACACAATATAGATGGGGAGACATTTTAGACTCGTGTACTCCAAGGCTCTTTCTTACCTTAATGCGAACTTCTTTAGCCTTTGGTGGGGCAACTTCAACTTCCTCAATGGAGAAGGGTTTCTTCTGTTCCCACAGCACAGCTGCTTTGCATTTAATAACCTAAGAGGTCGGAAGGGTTATAATGGGTCCTAATTATGTCTTCATATATAGACTCCTCAAACAATATTAACATGGACAGAAGAATACGTATAATATTCTAATTTTCCCAGAATGATTTTCCTAAACACTAGAGCTGTAAGCCTTCTAGACCATCTTGTATAAGACTTTGATGCATAAGAAATGCAGCCCAAAGAGATGAATGATTGATCCATGGTCCCATAGCACATGGAAAGCAGGGCTGGACTAGATCTGAGCTATGCTTCTCCCAGCCCACTGATTTTTTTTCTTCTTGCTGATATTCACATATTATTCCTATAATCTAGATTATTTTGCTACAATTTCAGATGCAATAGACTAAGAAAACTTCCATTGGTGTATCATTAACTCACAAACCACAAATTTGTATTGAATTGCTAAATAAATCACACAGCAATGGTGAAGAAATGAGACAGTTGATGTGGTAAGTGACAAAGAGAACCATGAAGGTCGGGGAGTATGTGGACTGTGACTGTAGCTCCTGGATGACTGAGTCTGTGTTTTTGCATCTCTCCATGCCTTTTGCACTGAATCCAGTTTTTGCATTGGGTAGGTCTTAATAAGATGGGAAGATAAAGCTTCTCATCTCATAGAAATGGGAATTAGCTGTGGAGTGACTGACCTCCAGTTCAACTAGTTTTGCTGGAGTTATTCAATTAAATGGTTTCTATCACTAAGATTATTGGCTTCTGACAGAGAAAGACAGTGAGAATGAGAGAGAGTGAAAGAGAGGGAATAAGTGAGAGAGAAACTCTTTCCATTTTCTTACTCGCAAATCTGTCCAGGACTCCTAAAAATATTTTAGTTAATTTGTATAGATGAGGTATTCCTCATGTTATCAGCTGATGCAACACTCCTAGAGAGCTCCTGCAGATGGCTAAATTATTCTTTTGCAAAGAGGTTAAATGTGAGAAACGATATCTTGGAAACAGATGGGTGGCTGAAAGGCATCAGTAACTCAACTTAATATTCACCCTCTGCCTTGCTACTGAAAATGGTAGGGGTCACAATGTAATTTTACCCACTGTTGAAGTTAGAAACCTCCCACACACATTCTAAAACATATTGCAGGTAGATTTATAGCTAAGATTTACTTTTACAATCAAACTATTTTACCAATCAATGAAAATGTAAGTATTAATCATAAGGTGCATGGAGGAACTTTTAAGCCTAACATGGTAGAAAAAGGTCATAAAGGAAGCAGATGCTAAGAACAAAAATTTTGTGTTGAAAAACAATGAGTAAATTTTCCAGATTAAAATCAACTACTCTCCAAGGAAAAATACTCAAAGCAAGAATGATAAAAGTTGCCATGTTTGATATACACAATGCTTAATCAAATTTATAAGGAAAGCTCTGAGACTTCCATTCCTAACACTCCTGCCCCTTCCCACCTACAACTTGACGAGTAGAGGATGTAGGGAGGAACACAACAGGTTAATGAACAGATTGTGAAGTGTTTATTCTACACAATCATAAAAAGGGTTTTTTGTTTTTTTTAATAAAGACAATGAAATACAATTGTCTGCATCTTAAGTCAATAATGACTTTTTATTAATGAGAATACATAGATATTGTCACAAGGGTAGTAAAATAGGCCATCTCATTAATGCTGACCTCTTTAGAAAGTAATTTCCAGGGTACAACATAATACCTAAGGTTGTTGTGAGTTTTTCTTTTTCTTTCTTTCTTTTTTTTTTTTTTTTTTGAGGCACAGTCTCACTATGTCACCCTTGGTAGAGTGCTATGGCGTCACAGCTCACAGCAACCTCAAACTCTTTGGGCTTAAGCAATTCTCTTGCCTCAGCCTCCCAAGTAAGCTGGGAGTACAGGTGCCCACCACAGCACCTGGCTATTTTTGTTGCTGTTGTTGTTGTTGCAGTTGTCATTGTTGTTTTAGCAGGCCTGGGCTGGGTTTGAATCCACCAGCTTCAGTGTACGTGGCCAGCGCCTTACCCACTGAGCTACAGGCGCTGCCCTATGTTGTGACATTTTCATCCTATAATTCCATTTACAAAATCTACCTTGAGAAAATGCTAATCTCAGAAAAATATTAATATGTAAGAGGTCATCCAAGCCTTATTTATAGAAGAAAATGTGTAAACAATAATAGAGAAGTGATGAAATAAATTGTGGAAAATACAGAAATTGGAATTAGACACTAAAATGTTTATAAATTGTTTGTAATAAATTGAGAAAATACTTAATGTTAAGTTGGAAAATAGGATAAAATACAGATTATGTGAGAACAGCCACATAAAAGATGGGTTGAGGCTTGGTGCCCATAGCTCAATGGTTAGGGTGCTGGCCACATAAATCGGGGCGGGTTTGTACCCAGCTTGGGCCTGCTAAACAACAATGACAACTACAACAAAAAAATAGCTGGGTGTTGTGGTGGTTGCCTGTAGTCCCAGCTACTTGCAAGGCTGAGGCAAGAGAATTGCTTAAGCCCAAGAGTTTGAGGCTGCTGTGAGCTGTGGTGCCAGAGCACTCTACCCAGGGTGACATAGTGAGACTCTGTCTATTAAAAAAATAAATAAATAAAGATGAGTTGAGAAATGTATAGAGGGAAATACAAACAAAAGTTTAGTTAATTGTAGTTTGGGGATGTAAGATTATGGTTGATATTTTTCTCTCATATTTTCTGATTTTCCAAATGTTCTAGGATGGTCTTTGTTATGGGCTGAATTGTGTCCCTCTCCAAATTTATGTGTTGAAGTCCTAATCTTCAGTACTTCGGAAGGTGACTATTTGGAGATAAGGTGGCTCATCCTAGGAATTATAGGTGGTGTGACTTAATCCAATATGACTTGTCTTTATAAGAAGAGGAGATTAGAACACAGATACCATACAAAGGAAAGGACATGTGAAGACACAGAGAGAAGGCCATCTACACTCCAAAAACCCAACCATGCTGACACCTGATCTTAGAATTCTAGACTCCAGATCTATGAGAAAATAAATTTCTGTTATGGCTCTACCAAACTGGCAACAATTATTATTTACTTATCTAGCGAAAAACGAAACATTTATTATACAGAAAAAAAAATGTAATCTCCAATTAAAGGGGACCTCTTCTTTCATGAGCTACACCAGAACACTAAAGGAATTTGGGAAATACATAACCCTATGTAGCCACACTATTATCTCTATAAAGCTTGTATGCTCTTTATATGTTATATACTGAGTCATTAATTATAATTGAAAAGTTGAGGCTACTGAGTTCCCCACCACTAGAAATATTCTCACCATGGCTGGACATCCGCTTTGCATAGACAGCATAACTAGACCTGATGCATGCACCTAAAGCTGCACATTTTTCAGATTTCTTCCAACTTTAAGGTTCATTAATATCCCTGGGTAGAGTTGCTAGCTTCTGTAGTGTAAAATTAATTCCCCAAGTAATCTGGTTTTGCTGAATGTCTGACTCAAAGTAGAATGCTTTCATTCTATTTTTATTTAATTCTAAGAAAAATCATTTCAAGTTTTAGGGCCTCTTGATTTGATAAAGATGACTCCAAATGTTATCTTTATTTTCCTAAAAACCTTAAGGTTGGCTAAATGCAAAGTGTTTAAATAAGAACAAAACAAACAAAAACATCTAACACTTGAAGCAATTGTGTGCCCATGTGAAAGGAAGAACTACGCTGATTTACTTGCAAATTTAAATAAATGAAAGTTATTTCTGAAGTTAATATCAACTCTGCTGACTCTGTTATTTTTAAAGAATAATATACTTTATAATGTACTCTTGTTTTAAATTTTTTTAAACTTATATTTTTATAGAAACTATATCATTAAGAAGTTTAAAGTTTTAAAAGCATGATACTTTCTTGTCTACTTTGCAACCCAGAATTAGCATTTTTCATAGTCAACAGAAGGAAACTTTTTTTTAACAGTTGGCTTTGAGGTTTTGAACTATAGACAGGAACATAATGTGTGCTACTAAGATTGCTGAGGTCTCCTTATGGAAACATTCTGCTATCCTGAGTTTGGATCAGTCGTAATGCCAGTATAAAGCACATCTCTATTTTCCTCCAGTGTCTTTCCCTGTTCTCCACTTAAGCCTGCCTCTGCTGGTATTCTCTGAAATGCTTCATCCAGCATTTCCTGCTTGATAGGCATTTCATTCCTCAAGAATTATCCCCAACTACTTAATTATTTTAATGGATCCAAAGTTCTGAGAATCAACCCCACATCATTAGACCATGATGATGAAGAGAAAGATATTCAGCTTACTTTTCCTGCAGTGCCCATCCTGTCTTTCTCTTGGTTCTGTATTTCTGTAATCAGGGACTCTTTCCGACTGATACTCAGTTTCTTCTGCTGTTAATAACAGCATGTTGTGCCTTCACATAAATACTCTGCCTCAAAAGTTCTGCCTTCGGCAATATGACTCATAGCTTTCAAAACCTTTCAATGGTCCACAAGCCCCACCCCTGGCAGACAAAGCTGTGAAAAGAAATACAATAACTATTACGAACAGACCAAGAGTACAGCTCTAACAAGGACCAGGATACTCAAACTTATGGAAAGGGGTGAAAGTATTTCTATCAATCTTATTTTGGAGGATATAAAAACAGGTTAGATTAATTCAGGTCAACATAATTCATAAAAAGTGTTTTGTATGCTGCTTAAGTGCAAGCTGCTTTTCTGGGCACAGCTGATTTTAGAGGTGTGTGTGGACACTTGTGTTCATACTCTAGTCTACAAAGACTTGATGTAGTTTGTGGAAAACATACAATTAAATATAAATGGCAATAGGGCCAAAGAAATGTAAAAAAGTTGGAATGGGTTTGGCAACAGGAGTTGGCGGTATATAAAATACAAATATGGATGACTGTGATTTCTTGGTATTTTGGGGATAAAAAGTTAAGTAGAACTTATACCTACATATAGAGAAATTATCATCTGACCTCAAATCACATCATCCATAGAGTTGTCTCATGGTTGTGTCGCTTGCACATAACACAAAGATACTCAGAACAGGGGCTAAAGGGGAATTGAAATCCAGCCTGTATATTAGCTCTCAAATTCCAGAGAAGATGCAATGACACTAGAATATCCTGGACACATTAACTCCAGATTTTCTTTTTCGAGACAGAGTATCACTTTGTCACCCAGGCTAGAGTGCCACGCCTCAGCCTTGCTCACAGATACCTCTAACTCCTGGGCTCAAGTGATCCTCTTGCCTCAGCCTCTCTAGTAGCTGGGATTTTAGGCACCCACCACAATGCCAGCTAGTTTTTCTATTTTTGGTAGAGATGAGGTCTTGTTTTGTTCAGGCTGGTCTCAAACTCCTGACCTCAAGCAACCCACCTGCCTCGCCCACCCAGAGTGCCAGGATCATATGTGCGAGCCACCATGCCTAGTCTGGATCTACTAACTCTTGACAGGAGAATGTCCAAGATAGATTTTATTTTTGACCATGGTTAGTGAGTATACTGGCACACAATGCCCTTCCAGTTAACTCAATCTACACAAAGGAGGTCTTACTCTTGTGGAGTGATCCAGCCAATGCTGTTCAGAGTATGAAATCTAGAACCTGGACTCTTACCAACCCAGAGAAGAAATTTGCAAAAATATATTTTTCAGATAACATATATAAATAAAAGTATTTTTAAAAAAATAAATATAAGCATTGCCACAAATCTCTCTCTCAATGTCATATAGTAAGTGCTAGGTCTAATTTAAGATATATTTATGCCTAATTCAGAATAGGAATTAGTTACTCTAATTCATTAGCCAAACTAAACCTACCAGGTAAAAGCAATGTCAATTGATCAGGCTTGTGAGTAAGCATCATGGTTTCAACAGTAAATGCTAAAGAAATCCGGCATGTCTTGTGGGCATGATTAGACAAAGGTAAGCAGGTGTGCACCAAAAGAGTTATTCTGAGTCTCAGTTTCCAAATCAAAGAAACTAAACTTTATCTCAGGAATAAAAACTTGTTTACTTGTGAACAAAAGCAAAAGGGTACCAACTGGGAGGGAACTGTGTGCCAATATGGCTGTTACCAGCACAAAAGACAACAGAGCCAACTGATAATCTCTCTCAAGGGCTTGGCAAAACGTCATAGCATATTAATGTAAGAAACAAAACTTTACCAAAAAATAGCTTATCAAGTGAGGCTTAATATCTAAATAAGTCTTAATGTGTTCTAATCCATTGTCCATAAGAATTGATTAGATGATGAAATTCAAAAACTGAAATGTAAGAGGTAACCAAAAATTTGACCTAAAAACATCATGGTCATGTTGGATATACAGTAGGTAAGTCTTAAATTTAGGTTTAGAGAATTGTCCAGAGAAATCTTTCTTATAAACACCATGCTTCTATGAAATTCTAACATTGAAACTTTCAGGGTAATCAATCTCCTAATTACCATGGCCCTTCACAGTTTATAAGAGCTTTTCTGTATTCCAAAATTTACAATTACCTTAATGCTTACCTCAAAGTACCCTTGTATTTCTAACTTACTTAGGTCAGAATACAGGGGATCTTAGAATACCTTTGAGAATTGCGTCACACAAACCTGGGCTTTGGAACCAGATTCACTTGGTTTTTTTTTTTTTTTTTATTAAATCATAACTGTATACATTGATACGATCATGGGGCATCATACACTTGCTTCATAAACCATTTGACACATTTTTATCATAGTGGTTAACATAGTTAACCAGATTCACTTGGTTCGGGGCTGGGAGCCTTGTTTGAATATGTATCACCTCAGCTTTCACATTCATAAAATGGGACTAATAATGACAACATTGCATGGGTGTCCTGAGGATTAGTGGTGAGGGTCATATCATAAAGCTCTTAGAACACTGCTAGGTTAATAATCAGTAGCAAATGTCATCATCATTAACTTCACTCCAGTAGGTTTCTTGTATTATTATTATTATTAATATTATGGTTTGGTTGCTTGATGTTTAAAAATATTTAACATATAACCACTTGAAACAACATGTTCTGAAGTCTAATCTCAGTAAAAACTGCCTTGTAAAAGTCAAAAACTATAACAAGACATAAAGAAGATTGTGATATATAAAATGATAAAGAAGTCAATTCAGCAACAGGATATAACAATTCCAAATATCCATGCATCCCACATTGCAACACCCAGAATTACCAAATGGACCTAATAAATTTTACAAAATGTTTCATCCAACAGCAGCAGTGTACATGTTCTTCCCTTCATGTCATGGACCTTCTCAAGGACAGACCATATATTAGATCATGAAATAAGCCTTGAAAAATTTTTAAAAATTAAAATTACACCAAGTATTTTCTCTGACCACAATGGAATAAAACTAGACATCAATTATAAGAGGAACATTGGAAAATATACAAATACATGGATATTAAATAATATGCTCCTGAATGAGGAGAAGAATCCACAGAAGGATCAATGAAGGGACTAAGAAGGAATGAAAAAATTTCTTGAAACAAATAAAAATGACAACATAACATATCAAAACCTATGAGATACAGAAAAAGCAATAATATGAGGAAAGTTTATAGCCATAATTGCCTACACCAAAAAGTAGAAAACCTTCAAATAAACAACCTAATTATACATATCAAAGAACTAGAGAAACTAGAGCAAATCAAACCCAAAAGTAGTAGAAGAAAAGACATAATAAAAATCAAAGCAGAAATAAATGAAATTGAAACAAAAATAAAAAAAGATCAACAAAACAAAAGGTTGGTTTCATGAAAAGATAAACAAAATTAACACATCTTTAGCCAGACTAAGAGAAAAGGAGAGAAGATACAAATAAATAAAATCAGAGGTGAAAAAGGAGACATCCCATCTGATATTGCAGAAATTCTAAGGAGACTACTATTCTAATAGAGACTACTATTAGCAAATATATGCCAATAAATTGGAAAACCTAGAAGAAATGGATGAATTCTTAGACACATACAACCTACCAAGATTGAACCAGGAGAAATCTAAAACCTAAATAAACCAATAACAATGAAGTAGAAGCAATAATAAAAATTCCCATCAAAGAAAAGCTCAGGACCCAATGGTTTCACTGCTGAATTCTTCTAAGCCTTCAAAGAAGAATTAATACCAACCCAACTTAAACTATTCCAAAAAAATGAGGAGGAGAGAATACTCCCAAACTTACTCTACAAGGCCTATATTACCTTGATACCAAAACCAGACAAAAACACACAGCAGCAATGACAACACTGTAGGCCATTATCACTGATGAACATAGATGCAAACATCCTCAATAAAATACTAACAAACTGAATTCAACAACATCCTTAAAAGATTATTCATGATGATGAAGTAGGATTTATCCCAGGGATGCAAGGGTGGTTCAACACATGCAAGTCAATTAATGGCATTGCTATTAATGCAATTAATGTCTTGTATTTCAACAGAACAAAATCACACGATTATTTCAATAATGCTGAAAAAGCATTTGAGAAAACTCAACATCCCTTTATGATAAAAACTGTCAAAAAATTGGATATAGAAGAAACTTATTTCAATGATGAAAGTCATTCATGTCAGACCCACAGACAGTATCACACTGAATGGGAAATAACTGAAAGTCTTTCCTCTAAGATCTAAAACAAGACAAAGATACCCTCTTTCTCCACTGGTATTCAGAATAGTATTGGAAGTTCTAACGTGAGCAATCAAACAAGAGAAAGAAGTAAAGGAAATCCAAATCAGAAAGGAGGAAGTCAAATTATCCTTGTTTTCACTAATATAATCATAGTATATCTAGAGAAATCTAAAACCTCAAAGAAAAAGCCTATTAAAACTGGTAAATAGGACAGCACCTGTGGCTCAGTGAGTAGGGCGCCGGCCCCATATACCGAGGGTGGCGGGTTCGAACCCAGCCCCGGCCAAACTGCAATAAAAAATAGCCAGGCTACTCGGGAGGCTGAGGCAAGAGAATCACTTAAGCCCAGAGTTGGAGGTTGCTGTGAGCTGTGTGATGCCACGGCACTCTACCGAGGGCCATAAAGTGAGACTCTGTCTCTTCAAAAAAACAAAAAAACAAAAAAAAAAATAGCCAGGCTTTGTGGCAGGCCCCTGTAATTCCCAGTTACTTGGGAGGCTGAGAATCACCTAAGTCCAAGAGCTGGAGCTTGCTATGAGCTGTGACACCATGGCACTCTACCGAGGGCAACAAAGTAAGACTCTGTCTCAAAAAACAAAAAACAAAAAAAACTAGTAAATTCCGTAAAGTTGCAGGATACAAAATCAGTATACAAAACTCAGTAATGTTTTTATATATCAACAGAAGACAATCTGAAAAATAAGCCAAGAAAGTAATGCATTTACAGTAGCTACAAATAAAACAAAATATCTAGAAATAAACTTAACCAAAGAATTGGAACATATCTATAATGAAAATTATAAAACACTTATGAAAGAAATCAAAGAGGGCACACACAAAAATGGAAAGATATTCCATGCTCAGGGATTGAAAAAAATCAGTGTTGTTAAAATGCCCATACCACTTGAAGCAATCTGCAGATTCAATGCAATCTCCATCAAATACCAATGACACTCTTCACACAAATAGAAAACATAATCCTAAAATTTATATAGAAGACTCAGAATAGCTAAAACTATTCTCAACAAGAAGAACAAAACTGAAGAATCATGTTACTTGACCTCAAATTATACTACAGAGCTGCAGTAACCAAAATAGCATGGTACTGGCATAAAAACAGACACACAGCCCAGTGGAACAGAATACAGAACTCAGAAATAAGTCTAGACATCCACAGTTAATGTATCTTTTACAAAGATGCCAAGAATGTGTAGTGGGAACGGACAGTCTCTTCAGTAAATGGTGCGGGAAAAACTGGATATCCACATGCGGAAGAATGAAATTAGACCCTTATCTATCACTGTATACAAATATCAAATCAAAATGGATTAAAGACTTAAATCTAAGACCTAAACTATGAAACTACTAAAAGAAAACATTGGAGAAATGTTTCAGGAAACTGATCAGGGCAAGGACGTCTTAAGTAATTTCCCAAAGCAAAATTAGACAAATAGGATCACATCAAGCTAAAAAGCTTCTGCATAATAAAGGAAACAATCAACTAAGAGAAAACAACTCATGGAATGACAGAAAATATTTGCAAACTACGCATGTGACAAGGGACTAATAGCTAGAATATTTAAGGAGCTGTAATAACTCAACAGGAAAAAATAAAACAATCTGATTAAAAAGTGGGCAAAGAAGACATATAAATAACTAACAGGTATATGAGAAAACACTCAATATCACTAGTCATCAGAGAAATGCAAATCAAAAATACAGTGAGATATCATCTCACCCCAGTTAAAATGGCTTTTATTAAAAAAAAAATATGCAACAACAAATGCTGGAGAAAATGTGAAGAAAGGGGAACCCCCATACATTATTGGTGGGATTGTAAATTAGTGCAACCACTATAGAGAATAGTATAGCAGTTCCTCAAAAAACTGAAATAGAATTACCATGTGATCCAGCAATCCCACTGCTGGGTATATCCAAAGGATGGGAGATCAGTATATCAAAAGGTATCTGCATTCCATGTTTATTCCAGCACTCTTTACAATAGCCAAGATTTGGAATCAACCTAACTGTCCATTAACAGATGAATACACAAAGAAATTGTGATACAGCAGCTTGGTGCCTGTAGCTCAGTGGCCAGGGCGCCAGCCACATACACCAGAGCTGGTGGGTTCGAATCCAACCCAGGCCTGCCAAACAACAATGGCAACTACAACCAAAAAATAGCTGGGTGTTGTGGTGGGCACCTGTAGTCCAAGCTACTTGGGAGACTGAGGCAAGAAAGTCACTTAAGCCCAAGAGTTTGAGGTTGCTGTGAGCTGTGACACCATAGCACTCTACCCAGAGTGACAGCTTGAGACTCTGTTTTACAAAAAAAAAAAAGAAAAAGAAAGAAAGAAATTGCGATACATATACACAATGGAGTACTTACTATATAGCCGTACAAAGAATAAAATCCTGCCATTTGAAACAATATGGATGGAACTGGGAACATTATGTTAGGTGAATAAGACCATCACAGAAAGATGAATCTCACATATTATCATTCATATGTGAGAGTTAAATATTAAAAAAAAAATTGATCTTATGGAGTCAGAAAGTAGAATGAAGGTTGCCAGAGGCTGGGAAAGGTGGTAAGGAAGGGGGATAAAGTAGAGATGGTTAATGGGTAAAAAATATAGTTGGATAGAATGAACAACAGTTGCTAACACAACAAAGTGACTAGAATAAGTTGGAGTATACTTCAAAATAACTAAAAGAGTGAATTGAAATGATAAACAGCTGAGGTGATGGCTCCTCCAATTACCCTGATTTGATTTATTTGCATTGTATGCCACTGAACATCACATGTACTGTACAAGGATATTAATGTACATCTGGTACGTTCCCATAATAATTAACATTTAGAAAAAAAAGTCTTGCCGACATTGACTATGAGGTCACAGAAGCCTTCAGAATTTCCTCAGCATATGGATACTAAAGCTCCTCCTGGACCTGGAAGTGCTACCAGAAATTAAGGTGGAACCAAACAGGCAAAATAAGATCCGTACATGGGTCGACAGGCCATTGGTTTGCCCAGGATTGAGGGAGTTCCCAGGATGCAGGCTTTTTAGTGCCAAAAGTAGGAGCGTCCCAGGCAAATGGCCACCAGCCAGTTAGCCCATCCACACTTTGCATGGCCTCAGGGTCTGTGAGTTTGGATGGCCTACAGGGTCATGCTAGCTTCGGGTGATCATCCCTGCTCTCTCTTAGCTCCGCTCCTTTGCTCTTCTGTCATGGACCGTGTCATGGACTCCATCCAGAATGCTGATCACCCTTCTCAGGATGACTGCAGAGTCAGGAGTATCATCTCCAGGGGTGACTGGTAAGTGCTCTGGCCAAGACACTAATGCCCTGAACTTCACAAAGAGCCCTGCTTCAGAAGCAAAGTGAGGTACTATGTGAGGAAGTGCTTATTAAACTTAATAAACTGTCAAACATTCAGCAAATGAAAATTAAATAGATATCTGGAAGGGTAAGAGAGAAAGAAAAGGGTCCTTGTGTGCACATGAAATGGATCTAGTTTATTGCTGAATCATTCTTAATAGCAGAAATAGTTATGTAATTGTACTCACTGAATGGTACACAAGGGCAAGTCACCCACAATTACAGTAAACACTGCTGACTTGTGCTGTGCTTAGGCAAACTCCTTGAGGGTGGAGTTTTATTTTGGCCTTTCTTCCTAAAATTTTCTTTCTCCAGCTATAAACTCAGGTGGTGAGTCCTAAGGCTGAATGCAAGCTGAAACTCATCCCCTCATGCCTTTGGCTCTGCCAAGCCTTCTGGGGACCCAGCACCTGCAGCTCTGCCCTGATATGAAAGCTTTTGCTAATCCTTTTGCAGGTACGCCTTACCAGCTTTCAGAGCTGCCACGGAGATTGTGTTTGGCAGTTTCAGATAATTTGCTTCTGCACGCACACCCTACTCACGAAAAGAATCCAAAGCAGATTTTTTTGTTGCAAGGCGAGGGCTTCACATCTGCTTCACATTACTCAGCTTACCAACTAAGTGTACTGGCTGATAAGAATTCCAATTCAAGGTCGAGGATTGTGGGGGAAAAAAAAAATCCAAGTTCTTTTTATTCTATTTATTATCTCCCTTTTTTAAAAAAGCACAGAAAAATCAATTTTGCCATGTATTTGGTTGAGGACATGTTGAAAATGACTCTAAGGCAGCAAGGCCACGTAGTTCTTCTTTCCAGAGGGTGAACCTTGAGCCTGTCTCTTGCAGAGGACAGGTGTGAAAATGTCACAGCAACTATAAAGGGAGTGACATGCCTAAGATCTGGAAGGCATGAGGCTCAACTTTGGGAAGGAGGCAGAGGTGGCTGTAGGGGGCTGTTCAATGATATATTCTCTGTAGCTATTTCTAGAGTTCCCCTCAGAACTTGTCATCCTACAGAGTAGGATTCTGAAATGTGAACCCAGAAGTGACCATAGACTAATTCATTGTAGAGGTTTGCACCATGTCCAGAGGGAACTCTCAGAAGAGCTGGTTCTGCAGCAGTGTGGCAGCTGGGGCAGGCAGAGAGGAAGCTCATTCGCCTCCCACCCCACTTCAACTCTCACAGTTTAGCTTTAACTGGCTTTATATTGGCAAGCCTTAGTTTGGGAGGAAAAGGAGGTTCCTCTGGGTTCTGGGGGTGAGGGGAGTATTGCCTTGTGTTTTTCAAAGCTTGGAAGTAGAAATATGAGTGAAACTCTTAAGACTCATTTGATGTCTGTATAAGGAAGAAAGTTTCAATCTTAAATGGGTTAACTTACGAAAGTTTTGAGGTGCTTCTCCTTAAAAGACTTCAGGATTGGGCGGCGCCTGTAGCTCAGTGAGTAGGGCGCCGGCCCCATATGCCGAGGGTGGCGGGTTCAAACCCAGCCCCGGCCAAACGGCAACAAAAAAAAAAAATAGCCGGGCGTTGTGGTGGGCGCCTGTAGTCCCAGCTGCTCGGGAGGCTGAGGCAAGAGAATCGCGTAAGCCCAGGAGTTGGAGGTTGCTGTGAGCCGTGTGAGGCCACGGCACTCTACCCCAGGGCGGTACAGTGAAACTCTGTCTCTACAAAAAAAAAAAGACTTCAGGATTGTTCCTACACGGAACAATGCAAATGGACCTCTTGCACCATTGGGAAGGTTAGACAAACTTCAGTGTTGTGTAAGTCTACGAAACATGAGAACTGGCAATTGAAAACACAAAGAGGTAGTGAGGAGTGCATGTGTGGGCCAAGTCTGCAGAGTTCATTGTGACTTCCTCCGTTCACTTCCCTGCACTGCTGTTGCTGGCTGCTGGAGAGGGGAAGCTGAACTTGCACCAGCACATCTCAGCAGGTGAACTGGAAAGTCCTTAGAGATCTATGTCTTCAAAAATAATTGTATCGCATTGAGCAAAGTGAAAGCGAGGAAGAGGAGACACCAACAGTAATTTGTTATAGTTTTAAATAGTATAAAAACCACAACACTCATCAACTTCTTTACTGTTTTGTTTGGTGTTATGGAGCTGGTGAAATCGCCTTTGTTGCCTGGGCTTCCGAGTACAATGGAAACGCTCCTGTCACAGTGAATCAGCTATTTCTGCTTTGGCTGCTCCACCCAGGTGCTCCTTGTGGCTTATATTATCTTTAAGATGGATAAAGACTAGATCAAGGGGAATGTTGAATTCCATCTCCCTGGGATTCTGTATTTTTATGAGGTTACTTGGGCCTAGAAACTTCTCACTTTTGTAAATTCAAAAGCTTGACTGATTGGAGTCTATGTTTGAGTAGATTCTGAAGTCTTTTATATTTTTATTTTTATTTTTTTTTGAGACAGAGTCTCACTTTGTCACCCTTGGTAGAGTGCTGTGACAGCTCACAGCAATGCTTGGGTTTCAGCGATTCTCTGGCCTCAGCCTGCCAAATAGCTGGGACTACAGGTGCCCACCACAATGCCTGGCTACTTTTTGTTTGTTTTTTCTTGTAGTTGTTATTGTTGTTTAGCAGGCCTGGGCCAGGTTCAAACTTGCCAGCCCTGGTTTATGTAGCCGGCGCCCTATCTACTGAGCTATGAGCGCCAAGCCTGAAGTCTTATTCACATCAATTATGCTCACGAAAAATTAATAAACACTAGGTGCTAATTTATTAATTTATAATCTCTGGCAATGTACACTTTGAACATACTCTGCATAAGAAACATGATGGCTGATATAATATTTAAAACATTTATTCACCCAAAAGACTGATCAATCAGAATGAGTCCACAGCCCTGAATAGCAGATGCTGGTTGGCTTGCCATTTCGGGACATGTCGGGTAGACGGCAGCCCTGGAAATGTGGTGAGAGTTAATATTTCAGTAATTCTATTAATTTGTAATCAATTTGTGTGGGTTATTTCATTGAAAGCTCAAAATTGATCCTTTAAGGAAGGTGTCTAAGAAGCAAGGGCTCAGAGATTTTAGATACTTTGCCTTTGGTCTCACAAGTAGTAAAATGTAGCATCTGGTTTTACACACAGGTTCATGGGTACCACACTATAAAATGTACTCCCTCCTGGTAAATTCACAAATGAAACAAATTTAGATCATGTGGTCAACTAACGTTGATATAAGAGCAAAGGAGTCATTGTTTCTTAAAGGAATTCTTTAACAGTTTTCCTTATGAATTCCAGGACTATCTCTAAAAGGTAAAAGCAAAAGCTTTTACTTAGTTTACTTAGATTACACAGGCTGGGCTACAATGCCTCAGGTTTCTAGGCATTTCTTCAGGGCTATTATTTTGCTTGTACTAGATTCAGCTGTCTATCAATACTTGGCAGGAATGAAGCTTACATAAGAGTAAGGCATTTTATTCTGGATAAATGTTTGTCAACTTTGGTGGCACATTGGGAAAGACCTGAAAATCTATTAAAAAATACAAAACCTGGCCAACTCCCACGTGCCCTCCTTTTAACTAAACACTGTTTGGGGTCCATCTCCCCAAGTGATTACAGGGTGAAGCCTGTCTGGGACCAGTTTCTTCCCAACTAGCAGTGCCACTAACAGCTTGGTCTCAGCCAGCATCAATCCTGTTAGTGGTCCATAATGAGAAAGGCTTCAATATTGAGAGTATTTAAAAACTTCTATAGCAACCTGGCAAATTAAGTTTATGTCTGTTAAATCTAATAATTTTTAAAATGAGCTAATATTTTGTAGCTCTTTAGTTTTTTGTTATATTTTTCTAGTAATTTATTTTTATTGTATGTTACAAACAAATCAGTCCATGGCGGTTTGGGGGAGAGTTGAAAGTGGTCTTTACCAAAGATGGCTTAAGAAACACAGCGCAGAACCACATATTAGGATCACCTTGGTTCGTCCTAAACACTGTACTTTGGGGGATTTGCCACTATAACATTTGTCCCTGCAAGACTGGTGCTAAATCCTTTGTTGTTGTTTTTTTTTGTTTCATTATCAAGGTCAAGTATGGCATCATGCTGAAGGTCAAGGGTTGGCCTTGCCTTTGCTAGTTCCCTTTCAGATGACATAGGGGCACTCTCTTTCTTCTATAAATGTGCCTGGCAAAAAATGGAAATGAGTGAGTATGAAACTGCATATTGCCTGTAAGTGATAAAAGCAGGCAGGGGGAGGTATGCCTGTCTGATATCTGGGGTTCCTCAGCTAAACACACTTCTGGAAGAAAGAGCCCTGGGCATCATTGCAGAACCTGTGGTCAAGCAGCCCTGTGATCTTGTTTTCTCTTTTCTGGCACTAGGAGTGAAGTTA
This sequence comes from Nycticebus coucang, assembly GCF_027406575.1. NCBI lineage: Eukaryota > Metazoa > Chordata > Mammalia > Primates > Lorisidae > Nycticebus > Nycticebus coucang. Next base: position 27,688,775 of record NC_069780.1, read on the forward strand.
CATGACAAAATGGAGCCTTATGACAGTTTTCTCTGAAGACAAGGTCAGGAATTATATAACCATGAGAAAGCTGGTGACTAAACTGAGGTCAGAGCTAAAATTCTGCAGGATAAGTCAAAGCTGAGAATGAGTTTGTGCTTTGTCCTGAATTATTTCAAAACTAAAAACTTCCAATTTTAAAATTAAAAAAAGGTTTAAATATCCCTAAAACACAGTGAACTTATTTTCCTAATCAATGCACAGTCTGAGAAAGAGTTTTGACTTTGATGTTGTCCATGTCACTTCCATTTTTGAGACCTAGTATGGGAAATCTAACTTGGACACTCAGATGTGCGAATTTCTAAAACATTTCAAGGCTTTCTGGAAAAAGTGGAACAGAGTGTTTTATATAAAAAAATGATTGCAAGTCAGAGATACAGTGAAATTTTTACCAGTGTGTTGGAAAGAGAATAGATGATCTCCTTCCTTCTGAAACTATGGTGTGTCATTTGCTAGAAATGACCTTGGTGATTTGTGCTCTCTACATGTATTTCTCTTTATAACTGAATGTTCCTTCAATTAATAGTAGCTAATGTTTATTAGCTCACTAAAGCATTATCTCATTTGATCATAAAACTATAAAGAAGATAATATTATTAAGTCCATTTCAGAGTGAGGGACTAAGACACAATGTCCCTCAGAGGGAATCTCACAGGGGAAGTGACATGTTACATGAGGGACACAGAGCCTATGGGTATTTGAGGGACTGTTTATAAAATAGGTCAACAAAGAGGGAAAAGAAGAAGAGAACAAGTTAAAAGAAAAAAAAAAAGGATATAGGAAATGAGCTGAAAGCAGACAAGTGGTCTGAGTCCTGGAGCCAATTCTAACATGAGCCAGCCCCCAACATGAGAGTCCCCAGGGCCCCACATCCACGGAGCAGAGGGCAGTGTCTTGCTCACCAATGCCTAGAATCTCACTCAAGAATCTCAAGAAAAAAGAAAGGGCTCTAGAATACAAACTCCCAGGCACAGTCAGGCTAGTGTGAATTTAACAAACTCTTGGGCAAACCGTCCAAATCACTATGTCCATGGCTCAACTTCCTCTTTTTGATCTGTTGAATCCTCAAAGAGTCAACTACCCTATTTTCATTGCTATCATCACCTGGGACCCTGTAGGAACCAAACTTGAAATGAGGTGCTAAAAAAGAATTGAGACTTAAGGGAAAACAGATAAGGATTTGCATTCCAGGTATGAGACCTCAGGCTAGTGGCTTCATTTCTTGCAACCACATTTTTCTCATCTGCCGACTGGAGAAGAAGGGAGACCACATTGAACAGGGTTTAAAAGTTTAATCTCTGGACTCTGACATCCAATTAAGAAAATGGTTAACTTTGACAAATTACCTAATTTCTGTAAGGCTTAATTTATTCATTTGTAAAATGAGGATAATACTAATAACACTTATTTCACCCAATTGTTATGAGGATTGAATGAGATACCATATAAGAAATACTAGACATATTCCATGACAAACTGTTAATTATCAAGTGTTAGCTTTTATTATCATTAATAAAGATCAACGTTAAGCCTGACACAGTGTAGCTGTCCAGTGTGTGGTAGCTACCTGTAATTATTAGGATACTATTAGGTGAGCTTTGAATAATTTATATGCACATTATTTTGTCTGAGCTGCCACTCTCAATGAGTAGTCAAATGATGAAAGCCTAACTTTCTAGTTCTTTTTTATCTAGATAAATGAGCTTCCTTAAGAAATCTAGGCTCAGAGTGTAGGTGAAATCTCAAGCAAGCTTGAATACGGCCTTGTGCTGGTAAGAAAGGAGGTATACTGGGTTGAATGGCATCCCTCCAAAATTCATGTCCCCAGAACCCTAGAATGTGATTATTGTCCTTACAAGAAGGTCAGGCAGAGACACACTGAGGAGAACAGCACGTAGCCACAGAGGCAGAGTTTGGAATGATGCATTTACAAGCCATCTACAATGCTGGTGACCACTAGAAATTAGGAGAGAGGAATGGAACAGATTCTGCCTCAGAGATTCCGGAAGGCTCCAACCTTGATGACACTTTGGTTTGGGGCCTCTGGCCTTCAGAATCTATGAGAGAATAAATTTCTGTTCTTTAAGCTGCCGTGTTTGTGTGCCCTTTTTTGGAAGCCCTCAGAAAAGAATAAGTGAGGGATCTCCAGCCAAAAGGAGGAGTGTTGCAGTATCTCTCCTCTCTAAGCAAAGTCATCAAGGAGGGGAGAAGAAGGTGTGTATATGTGTCCCAAATGTACCCCGACAAATGCAGGACCTCACAAAGGGGGTTACAGAAGACATCGCAAGGGTAGATGCACATTCTGTTACACCAGGGGCCTACTGGGCACCTGAGAGTAGTTTTATGAAGCACAGGTGGGTGGCCAGGCATGCAAGGGCAGGGAAAACAAATTGCATTAAAAGGAACAAAATATTTAGAGATTGGGCTGCCCAAGTACTGCAAGGGTGACCCACCATACAAATTTAGGGTCTGGGTACCCCAGGCAATGCTAACTCACATAGGCGATAAGCTAATTACCTTCTCATATTTCAAAGATAATACTGATACCTAAGTCTAAACTACTTATTACATAAAAGTTATACCAACCAGTTTTTAATTTTAATCAGGGGATAACCCATTAACAAAACAAAATTTTTAGAAGTATGTTTTGTCTTGTTTTTTTGCTGAACTATCCAGGGGCCACTTTGCTAAGATCTCATGTATTTTAATAATTCCTGGGAAACCTTTCTTGTCAAACTCAAACAGATTTATTCAACAGGCAGCAAAGCAAATGAGCAGTGAGAAGGAGCCCGGTCATAGTGAGAGTGAGATTTCTCTCCAGCAGCTGAAAGAAGTGGAAGGACTAGTCCTTCAAGGTGAAGGCTCACAGTGGGATCAATGAGGAGTGACTGGGATGTGAGAAGGAAAGAGCTGAACCAAACTGGAGCCTGAGAAACTTAGTTCACAGGACCTACTAAAAGTCACAAACATCGGAAGTGTGAAGTGGCCACATATTTACTTAAATCTTTCTTTCACTCAATAAGTTTTTTTTTTTTTTTAATCAGTTTCTACTGGGCTGGGCATGGTGGCTCATGCCTGTAATCCCTGCACCTTGGAGGGCCAAGGGGGGTTGCCTGAGCTCACAGGTTCAAGACCAGCCTGAGCCAGAGTGGGACCTTGTCTCTAAAAATAGCCAGATGTTGTGGTGGGTACCTGTAGTCCCAGCTACTCGGGAGGCTGAGGCAAGGGGATTGCTTGAGCCCTGGAGTTTGAGGTTGCTGTGAACTGTGATGCCATGACACTTTGCCAAGCGTGGCAAAGTGAGACTCTGTCTCCAAATTTAAAAAAAAAAAAATTAGTTTCTACTATGGACCTAGGTACTGGGATGTAGCTGGTGGGGTCAGGTATTAAATTGATTATGAGGTAGTTTCTATTCCAAGAAGCTTAGAATATAATAGAGTCTCCATAATCTTTTGTCTCAATAATCTTTTATTCTCAAATAACCCCACCTTTAAAAAGAAGAGCCACTCCCTTCAAAACCCCACTTGTTCAAATGCAGCTAAAAGGGTTTTGACGCTGACTCTCCGTTGCCAGTCACTCCCTCCGGTGTGGGACAAAACCAGCAACCTCGGACTGGCTCATCCTGGCATTGAGGGACGATTGATCAGTGATACTTACAAAAAAAAAAAAGTATTAATTGAAAGTGGGAAATGTGAAAGTTGTCAGAATCATATGCAGTCATGTGTGTTAAAAAACAAAACAAAACTGAGAAATAGAGCTGGGGAGGTGGAGAAGGGTGGGGTCTCATGCTTGTGTGGCACATGAAAAAAAAAATTACAAGACTCTGCAAAACCCACAACCTCTCACAAAATCTGTCACAAACTTACACAAAAAATACTTCTGTGAGGACATCTGCCCAGGCAACTTCCTTTCAATCTTAGACCCATGTTATCCTTGTTATGATCTTTGTAGCCAGGGAGAATTATCTCAGTATAATTAAGTACTCCTTCTCAATTTTCCTTTCAAACCTTCTGTCTCAGCTGGGTGCAGCAGCTCATGCCTGTAATCCTCTGGGAGGCTGAGATGGGTGGATTATTTGAGTTCAAGAGTTCAAGACCAGCCTGAGTGAGAAAGAGCAAAAGTAGAAAAACTAGCTGGATGTGGTCGTGGGTAACTGTAGTCCTAGCTACTTAGGAGACTGAGGCAAGAGGATTGCCCAAGCCCAAGAATTGGAGGTTGCTGTGAGCTATGACAACATGGCATTCAACCCAGGCTGATAAGAGTGGACTCTGTCTCAAAAACAAACAAACAAAACTTCTGTCTCCTTTTATCTCCCTGAAAATACGCATAGTTTACTAGGGTGCTTGTACTCCAATTGCAACACCCCATTCCTAAATAAACGTCATTTTCTCTTGACAGTACTGACATGATTACGGGGCAGTTTATGTTCCAAGAGGCTTAGAAAATAATAGATTCCAAATAGCCTTTTGTCTCATTAATCTCTTGTCCCCAAATAATCCTACCTTTAAAAAAGAAGAAGAAAGATAAAATATGGGCTACTTGGTGTTCAGCAAAAACATGTTCTAAACGTGCATCACCAATTACATTTTCCTGTTCTTTTGGTGAAAGTCATTTTCTTGAACATCCTGTTTTAGTCTTTAAAATGGTAATGCCACTTTTGATTAAAAAGTAACATTTTTCATATTTTAAAGCACATACATTTTTTGAATTCCTTTAAATTCCCTTAGCATTTCTGTAAGCTCAACTACTCTTCTGGTTTTGCTCTTCTCATATTTCCTTATCAATTTCTACCTTAGAGATGAGAGAGGTCTGAAGGAGTGCTAGCCAATGTCATTATCACAGGGACAACTAGGCCATGGTATGGAGGGGTGCTTTACACCAGGTTAGGGCCAGCAGCAAGTTTGAGGTCAGTCGTCTAACAAGCTTAAGCTAGACTGGCTCTGATACTTATCAGCTGACCATGGCAAGTTACTAACTATCTAGATCTCAGTTTAAACTTTTGTCAAATGAGGATGTTTTAATACCACATGGGAATTCTGTAAGAATGAGATGTGTCGAACAGTGTAACTGTGATAGGAACAGCTTTTAGGAGCTTGCGCCACTACTGTAGCCGCCGCACACACCACGGGAGCCATGACTGACGAATACTGAAGACCAACTACAGCTTCTTCAGTCTCCCATAAATATGGTTTCCCTCAACGGAGCTTTTGAAAAGAATCAAGCTGAAGCGAGTGACAAAGTCATAAGGCAACGTCTCCTAATTGCTGGAGATGGTGCTGGAGATGATCAGAGAATTAATCTGCTGGTAAAGAGCTTCAGTAAATGGTACAAGTCTGGATCCCAAGAAGAAGGGCATAGCCAGTTGCAGGGCATGCTGAGCACGCTGTCTCAATGTGGATTTTCGGTGGGCAAAACTTTGTTGGTATATGATATGCATCTAAGAGAAATGGAAAATTATGAATAAATTTACAAAGAATGCAGCATTGCTGGAGCACATGAAAAGACTGCTGAGTGTGAAAAGCAAATTCTTTAAGCAAAATGAATATGAAAAAATCACCAAAAATATGATGCTTTGGCAAAAGCGAGCCAGCATCATCCAGACAGGTGTGAAACATTAAAGGAACTAGAGGCTCTGGGAAAAGAATTAGAACAGCTCTAACATATGAAAGAAAGCGCTGAAGATAAGCTGGAGTTGAGATAGAAACAGTTTCATGTTCTTCTTAGTACCATCTATGAAGTTCAGCAAACACTGGAAAATGGTGCAAAGCTCTCAAAGGTAGAAGCAGCTGAAGAAATAAGCTTGGAAACAGAACCTAAGCCATAGATAGACTAATCACTCATCAGTCCTAAGAATATTGAAGTTCTACTGATCTTAAGTGTCTTTAAAATATATTGTGCTCTTGAGATATTTGAAGTTTTGGCAGTGAAATATTTTGCTTGTAAATATTCATATACATTTCATTCATGTATCTTCACATAAAGGAAAACGATTTCAACATAGATTTGTTTTTATTGAAGTTTTATTCTTGAGAGGTAGGAGGCAACATCAAAAAATGTTTAATGAAATACTTTCAAACTGGAAAAAAATACCCAGCTTTTAGTCTTTTTTATTGTTTTATACAATTCCTAAAGTGAACGAACAAAATTACCTTAAGAAAATTCTTTACGGCAGTTAGAAATTTGTTTGCATTCAAGGAACAGAATGCTCTAAAATTAAATTTTTTTTTTTTAATTCACAAGGGAAGAAGTTTAGAGGTTGGTGACTGCTGGGCTTGGCCAAGGGCCCCAGTGATGCCAGGACTTTGGGCTGGCTTTTGTCCTTCCTCTCATGCTAGCAAGACAGCCGCTATAGCCATATCTCATCCTCGCACAAACACTTGAATCCAGAAAGGCATGAAGTAGAGTTTCTGTTCACATGCCTCCTTTTTATGGAAAATAGTCTTTCACAAAAAGCATCCCAGTGATATTCCTTTACAACTTTCACCAGAACTAGTCACCAGGGCAACCCTAGACCAGCCAGGGGTAGGGGATCCCTTTAAACAAAGCCCAGATTCTTTTACTCAGGTAGACAGGCAATATGTGGGAAGTGGCCCACTGGGCAATATCACTGTGTTCAGGACTCCACAACCACAGTCCCTATTGCTGAAATTATGCTGTGGAGGAATAAATCAGTATCGGGAATAAATCAGCTATCTCCCAATAACTGAGAGTTGGTCAGAAACTCACAGGAAGGTCAGGTTTCCTTTAGTTGAATGTAAATAACTTCGCAGAAATTCAACACTACACAAAGCTGCTTTGTGTCCATGATGAATTAGCTAAAACATGGCCACTCTGTAATTATGTCTGAGCGTGTGTATGCATGTCCACACACACACACACACACACACACACAATTATTCAAGTCACAAAAATGACCAAACATCCTATCTTCCTAACTTGTAAAAAAAAATGTCCATAAATATTTGGATACTCCTCCATTTAGGGAGAAGAACTTCCCCTCCCCTTGAGTGGATTGAACTTAGTGACTTAATTCTAATCCATAGAATAAGATGGAGGTGACAGTACATAGTTTCGAGACTATGTCATTAAACTCATTGGAATGTGTTCCTCAAATAACCCCCATGTCAGATCTTTTACACTGGGGCCTTGTTGTAAGCGTCCCTGTGGAGAGAAACTGAAGCCACATGAGTAAGGTTGGAAGCCAAACTCTGGCCCCAGTTAAGCCTTCAAGGACTACAACCCCATCTGATATCTTGAGTGAAACTTCAAGTGAGACCCTAAGCCAGAACTACCGGTTAAGGCTTTCCTAGATTCTTGACCCCTAGAACCAATATGACGTAAAACATGGTGATTGTGCTAAGCTGCTAAATTTAGGGATAAATTGTTACACAGCAAAGATGACTATGACACCTGTTTAAAATGAGTAACTACTGCTTTTTTACCAATTATAGGTTGATTTGCATTTTCTTCTTCTTGCCTTCTTGATAAACATGAAATGCCCTGCTTCCTGACAGTATCCAGTTCAGAACAAGGCTCCACTTCCTTAAACCCTCCCTAGTCTTACCCGACACAGCACAACTCTTATAAGTTCTTTCCAACATCCTTCTATTGAGATGCCTCATGGTTCCCAATGGTGTGTTGTCTCTTATTAGTAGGCAAATAAACCCAACCCTTTCTTTGATTACAAGTGCCTTCCTGATGGACTTAAACTAAAAGCATCAAAAATAGTTTGAAGTTGGCTGGGTGTGGTGGCTCACACCTGTAATCCTAGCACTCTGGGAGGCTGAGGCAGGAAGATCATTTGAGGTCAGGTCTTCAAGACCAGTCTTAGCAAGAATGAGAGCCTCATATCTACAGACAATGGAAAAATTATCTGGGTGTGGTGGTATGCACCTGTAGTGCCAGCTAGTCTAGAGGCTGAGAGTTAGAGTGGTACAGTGGCTCGAGGTAGCTGCTGAAGTAATTGAAAAGAATAAGTAAAGTTTTAGCAAGAAAAATAAAGTTTATTAACAACTCACATAGAAAGCCATGGTCTGTCCTAGTGACTATAGGCACCAGGGGTTTTATACACAACTTTGGAAGTCTCTCAGAGTCTTAATTAACTCCTTTCTCAAAACAACCCACCTGCAAGGTCTTGAAAACAACCCACTGGCAAAGTCTAGCCTCATTCCCATAATAGCCCAGGTCAGCCTGACCCAAACCAAGGCAAAATAGCCTGGTCATATCTGTCATCTATACTGCTCTTATCTAGCTACCTGCCTAACAGCAGGAGGGTCACTTGAGCTAGGATGACACCACTGCACTCTTACCCTGGCAACAAAGCAGGACTCTGTCTCAAAAAAATAGTTTACTATTGGGCAGTAAGTTCTTGCCCTGTGTATGAATAAAAATCAATCCAAGCTGTTAATAGACATGATTATATAAATACTAGCTAATATTTATTGAATGTTTTTCATGTACTAGATACAGGGCTAAGTGTTGTGTATACATTTTATCATTTTATTCTAATAAAATAACTTTATGAAGTAGCTGATTTTATTACCCTCAGATTACAGATGAATAGACTGAAGTATTGATAGGTTAAATAATCCAATGTCACACAGCTAAGCAGCAGTGAGAATTGAACCCAGACTTCCTCCAGAGCAAAACTGTTAATGGATAACCACCCCCACCACCAAATGTGTACCATACTATATACCTACATCTAATAGCCAGTGATTTCAGGACATTTCCTTCAGCCTAATATCCAGCTACCCTACTAATTGGTGCTATGTCCAGAGCCCTACCTTTTCCTCTGAACAGATTTCAGATGTTCTTTATTGAGTCCTTTAGGGAAGCGGGGCAAGAGTTCTATGGCTAAAGCAATTTGAAAACCATGAATCTTCACCTCTTCTATAATAGTCACAAATCTAGACTCCAAATCCCCCCCAGACTCCAAATTTTAGGATATTTAAGTGTGAAACCTTTTTCTTTGAAATAAAATATACATCTTTTTACTGGGCTTTTCCCCAGCCCAGTAAGTAATCACAAAAAGGAATAATGAATATATTAAATATTTTGCCGAGCAGTGATTTCCTGTTTCCTGTTTGGCTCTATTTATTACTTCTCACAAAGAACAATCTCCGGCAGAGCAAGACAAATAAAGCAGCAGAGGCCTGGGGAAACCCTGGCATGGCAGAGAACACAGGAGAAGAGGACAGCCTGGCGTGAAGAACAGCAGCTGAGGAGGTGAAGTGCTCCCAGGGGTAGGCTCAGAGAGGAGAGGCACATGTGTTTTAACCAGAAGAAGAAAACCAGGAAATTGGAGTTGTCTGAATGAGCCATTATTTGTAAGGAAGGCTGTGAGGTGCCTGAGACTCTCCCTCACACCCCTCATCTAGCCATTCCACTCATTCATTTAGATAACCACCTCCTGAAACCAGTTCAACATCATGTGCAAAATAAAAGACACATTATGGTAGAAAACAAAAGACACAGTGGCATAAAAAGTTTAGTAAGGTAACATTAAATTAATCCAATAAGGAGCATTGGATTAATTTGGAGGGCAGGGGTGCTAGAGTCTGAATGGCCCTGGAGATAGACAAGCCCACAGGACGCCTCTTGCTTGTGGCTAACCTCAGATATACTTTTGTATACTGGGTCACAAATTTCCTCTGTTTCATCAGTCTTTGCCTTGGCACCCACTAGAGTGCTTCATACAACCCAGGATCCCCAAAGGATCTCCCTGAATTAGAATCCGGGTCTTCCTTACCTCTGTCTCCCCTGATTTGTCCCCTTCCTTATACTCTTCCTTTTTTTTGCTACGTATGAGGGGAGAGCTCACCTACTCATCTAAAAACTTATCTGGGCTCATGAATTAAAATGCTCCTGTACTAGGGAAGCTCAAAATTGCTTCTATTACTGGGATTTCTAGAAAGGTCTGTAGTCAGTCTGGGGTAGTCTGAGTTGTGTCATGGTCACACCGCACCCTGCCTATTCTGCTCTGTGAGGGATCCCAGTGTCAGGATCCAGCTTCAGTTCATGCTAAAACCCCGCTCCAAGGAAATGCGGATTCTATCCCCTCATCTTTTCATTCACCAGTGGAGGTGTAAAAGTCCACAAAACAAATCAAGTTAGTCTAAAATGATGAATCCAAATGAGCGCATTATAAAGTTTTTAAGTACACTATTAGGTTGGAATAGTTCCTTTTAAAGAGAAAAATATGAAAAGACTGGGTAACATAGATTTATTGTTTGAATTATCATGTATAAAAACTTAATGATTGATCAAAAAAATATTAGCTTTATTTTTTCTTCACAGCCTGTTAGATCTTTCTAGATAAAAACAATTTGCTTAGTCCTTTTCAGTTTTGTTCTTATTCGGTGTTTTATAGTGAACAAAAACATGGTGGTTAGAATCTAAGCTTGGCCGAGTACTTGCCATATACCTTGAACAAGGTGCTACACTTTTCAGAAACCCAGTAAATAAGGCATGTCCAGAGGGGATGTTATAAAGGTGGAATAAGATAACAAAATAAAGTGCACATTGTAATAGGTACTTACTAGGATAACTTTATCTGTGCTTGCTAATTATTATTTTCATTTTTCAACCCAAATGGCTACAGACGCACTCTAAGCTAATCAATCTTCTGGATATCACCTATTTTCTCTCCCAGGTTCTCCCTCTACCCTGCTTTATCCCTGGGGCAGGCTAACTAACTGACTAAGGTGGGCCAGTCAGGGATGCTCCCACTGGATTTTGGCCGAGTGAGGATTCCCTGATAGGCAGGGGAGCAGAGTACAGAAGAATGAAGTGCAGCTCTGCTGGCTCCCTCTACCAAAGGGACCCCTGTCCACAGAACCCTCTCCATCGAGCTCTCTCTCCAGCTTCCAGTAAATTCTCCCTGTCTCTCAGCACACTAGATCCAGGATACCAAACTACTTCTCGTTGCTTTTTAAAAATAGTATACACAGCTTTCGAATTAAACTCTATTGAACTCTTTTCAACAACTCGGCTTGAAGACACCATCTATTTCCTACTAGAACAAGAAATGATAAAATAATTGTTACAAGCTTCTACTGTTATTTCTTCCTAATAGCTTAAGTTTTGATTCAACGGTAAATGTTATATCTATAAAATCACAGATCCTTCCACGAGGCTTGTTGTCATAGATGACAGAAATGCATGCTCTGAAGGAGGTTTGGTTGAACGGAAACTTTGGTTTCAAAGAGAACTGGGTTTTGGAGATAAATTTACCATTTTCAAACTAAGTGGTCTTTTCACAACTTTTTTTCTAAGTCTCAATTTTCTCATCTGTAACATAAATAACGTGTGTAATAGTTCCTAACTGGTTAAGGGGGTTAAACGGAATAAGGTGCTTAGCACAGACTAAACGAGATGATTACTCAATCAAAGGGCAGTTGATCTGTCAAATCTGCCCTTAGTACCGTAACATTCCCTGCCACGCTGGAGGAACTGAAAGCTCAGGCATTATATAACAAAGCCAGCGTGAGAAGGGAACAGGGTGGCTGGGGGGTATTGGATGTGTGTTTAGCGCCCTCTGGCTGCTGAACAAGTCTTTCTTTGTGGCCTAATTCTAGTTATTTTTCTTAACTCCGGTTCCTTATCATCCCACCAGAGGCGGCGTTTAAAACACAGATAGGGGCCCTACAGAATTTTTGCAAAACTCCTCAGATGTTTCTGATGCCTGGCGTTGGCTGGGAACCCTTACTCTTTAGCCCAATGGACACTGGTACCATTCTGGGCTTACGCAGTCCTCGATGGTTCTGCCCTGCAGCCTTCTCTGATCCGTAGCCAGGGAGGGACCCGTCCTATCAGCCTTCAAAGAAAGCAGTTATGTTGCGAATCCTAGGGTTAGGAGGATAATATTTACCTTTAAGGCAGGATTACCAGCGAAAGATTAGAAGTAGGAATAGCTTCCTCAATTTAGGACAAAATATTAATATATTCAGTATTCTGTGGGAGAAACTCTCAAACTGCTGCACATGATCTACTAGTGTGTAGGTCCTTCAGGGTTACTGCATCTGCCCAAATTGCAACTTATCTAAAAACATAGTGCCTGTCTCTGCCTGGAGCTTCCCTGTTCTCCCCAGTCCCTCGCCTTCCCTTTCCCCAGTCCACTGTCCAGCAAGAAGAACAGTCTATCTCTAAGGCAATACCCTTCATCCTACCACCTCCACACTTGTCTGAGTATTCATTCATTCATTCGTTCACTCATTCACTCTGTTAATATTTATTGATCTGTACTCAGCCCTACTATGAAACTAATGTATGTCTTTCACATGAAAGCTATAACCCAGTTATAACCTAAGAATAGGGGGAAGAGGAAAAGGGAGGGGAGGGAGGAGGTGGGCGGAGGGTGAGTGGTGGGATTACACCTGCGGTGCATCTTACAAGGGTATATGTCTTAACACAATAACTAAGAAAATGCCAGGAAGGCTACGTTAACCAGTGTGATGAAGATGTGTCAAACAGCCTATAAAACCAGTGTATGGTGCCCCATGATCGCATTAATGTACACAGCTATGATTTAATAAAAAATATTTATTGATCTATCACAGAATGTAAATTTCACCCATCTATCTGGAGACTATCCTGGATAGAAGTCTCTAAAAAAATCCTTTGGTATTCCCAGGTTGAGAATCATTCTTTTAAATATTGTCATCCGAATGATAACTTGTATGGTACTCCATATTTCTCTAGCACTTTTGAGTTTGTAAGAATTATTTCAGTTGTTCAGTCTGTATATCCCAGGATGCAGCATTGTAAGTAGTTGCAGCTCTACTTCAATGAAAAGAAAACTGCAGATCATTGAGGTGGTTGCTAGTAAATGGCCAGGCCAAGATGCAGAACCATTTCTAGTAGTGGAATGTTCCTATTTATCGGGAGTATCTTATTAAAAGGACTGTCCCCAGGACTTCATTTTTAAATTCTAAGGGGTTAATTAGTTTAGGGAACTATGTGGCCACAGCAGTTCCTGGTTCCAAAAGCTTCTTTCTGTTCTGGCTCCTGTCTGCTTTGGCTGAATGGTGCACTCTGATATCTGTGTGTAGCCTGTTGTCACCACCTAGTGGTGAACATAGAACTTAACCCCTGTGACTGTCAGGAATAAAAATCTTAGGAGAGAAAAGAATACACAGGTAGAGTTAGATTAACAATATCAGTTGGAAAACAACCTTGAGCCCCCACCCCCCTTGCCACTTCAGAAAGCCACCCTGATATATTATTTTCACAATTTTGGGTAGTATATATATCAGCTATTTTTAAAAATAAGCATGACAGTGACATTTCCCCTGTTTTCTCTAGTTACATTCTGTAATTTTCCCATAAAGTTTTTAAAATCAGAAACAATCATTTTAACTCCTCAACATCCGTGTAATAGCTAATATGGATATTTGAGTAACCTTCAGAGGGGTCCTGGCTCTACAGTGGGTTTCTGATCCAGCTTCCTATCTGCTTATGGACTAGATTTGTCTGCCGTCCCTCTACTAGAGGCTGGTTAAACTTAGACTTTAGTCGATCGTGGATCAGAAGATAAAAGACACTTCTAGAGCTACCTTTCACTTTTAAAATATTCTTTCTGAAAGTCTCTGGTCCTAAATTATTTCCCATATTTTCTTGTTACTTCACGTATAAGATTGCAATGCTCTGTCTGGATCCCAAGACTATATCCTGAGTCTCTACCATGGCCCTTGAACCCACAGAACTGCCTAAAGGTCCACCTCCACCCTTGAACTTCCATTACACCAGGACCCTATTTGAGCAAATACTCATAGCCCAGACACTCATAACCACTGCCTACATAGATTCATCTAGTTGTTACTAATCACCCCAGGGTGACCCTAAGCAGATCAATCTCCCATAATGCCAGCCTCCACGGAGAGAACCTCATCCAGCCATGAACTCAAGCTTCCAACAACAATCTGGGTAAAAAGCCAATACCCTGCATGAAGATCATCCAGTGCTGTCTTGAAATGTGACAATCACAAGCAAATAGGACAAAACAGAAGAGAGATGCATTGTAGGCTCTCAGTGCTCCCACCCCTCCCTCCTCTGCTGTGTCAACATTCCAGAGTAGGGCACAAAAATGACACACAGGGACATCCCTTTCTTCTCACTAAGTAGGAGAGATCTCAGCAAAGAAAACAGATGCCCTGAAAACCTACCAGCTCTGAGCTAACAGAAGAGGATTAGATGGAAAGAAATCAGCAAAAGAACAATGACAACATAAGCAAACAAAACAGTTTGACACTCTTAAGGGGTCACCACGGATCTACCGTAGTGGATCCCAACTGAAAAGACATTGTTAACATACCAATGTTAAGGGTATTCATTATTACTAGATCTACAGGAATACTTGTGACTGCATTATACACACACAATAGATAACCACCAGTAAAAAAGTTAAAGCTCATAGTAGTGTAAAACAATAAGACAAGAGGAAAAGCAAAGCAATGAGGTGAACAGAACAGTATTCCACATATCAGCACTAACACTCAACATAAACTATCAGAATGCTACACTCAAAAGACATAGACTGGCTGAATGGATGAAAAAACACAACCCAAGTATCTGCTGTCTCCAGGAAACACATCTAACCCAGAAGGACTCACACAGATTTAAGGCAAAGGGATGAAAAAAATATTCAGTGCAAAGAGAAACCAAAAGAGAGCAGACATAGCCATTCTCAGAGAAAATCGAGTTTTAATAAACAATGGTTAAGAAAGACAAAAAAGGCCATTATGTAATAGTAAAGTGAGTAATTTAACAAGACATAAAAATTCTAAATATATATGCACCTAACACAGGAGCTCCCAGATTCATAAAGCAAATCCAACAAAATAAAAGCAAAAAGACAAACAATAGCATCTCAATTCCTAGGGACTTCAACACCCCACTAACAGAGCTAGAGAGATCATCTAAATAGAAAATCAATAAACAAATACTGGATTTATTTTTTTTTTTAAATTTTTTTATTAAATCATAACTGTATACAATGATATGATTATGGGGCATCATACACTCACTTCATAAACCATTTGACACTTTTTTATCACAGTGGTTAACATAGCCTTTCCGGCGTTATCTCAGTTACTGTGCCAAAACATTTATATTCTACATTTACCAAGTTTCGCAAAT
The DNA here is from genome assembly GCF_027406575.1 of Nycticebus coucang. Lineage (NCBI taxonomy): Eukaryota > Metazoa > Chordata > Mammalia > Primates > Lorisidae > Nycticebus > Nycticebus coucang. The sequence continues at coordinate 27,703,952 of NC_069780.1, forward strand.
ACCCCTGTAATATGCACTACAGGTGTGATCCCACCGATTCCCCTCCCTCTACCCACCCCCCCTTTCCCACTTCCCCCTGTTGTTAAGTTGTAGCTGGGTTATAGCTTTCATGTGAGAGTCCCAAATTAGTTTCATAGTAGGGCTGTGTACATTGGGTATTTTTTCTTCCATTCTTGGGATACTTTACTAAGAAGAATATGTTCCAGCTCCATCCATGTAAACATGAAAGAGGTAAAGTCTCCATCTTTCTTTAAGGCTGCATAGTATTCCATGGTATACATATACCACAATTTATTAATCCATTCGTGGATCGATGGGCACTTCGGCTTTTTCCATGACTTAGCAATTATGAATTGGGCTGCAATAAACATTCTGGTACAAATATCTTTGTTATGTTGTGATTTTTGGTCTTCTGGGTATATGCCCAGCAGAGGAATTACAGGATTGAATGGCAGATCTATTTTTAGATCTCTGAGTGTTCTCCATATATCTTTCCAAAAGGAATGTATTAATTTGCATTCCCACCAGCAGTGCAGAAGTGTTCCCTTTTCTCCGCATCCACGCCAACATCTCTGGTCTAGAGATTTCAAATACTGGATTTAAACAGGACTCTAGAACTAATGGACCAAACAGACATTTACAAAAAATTCTACCCAGAACTACTGAATCAACATTCTTCTCATCATCACATGGCACATTCTCCAAGATTAATCATATCTTAGGCCATAAAACATGTCTCAGCAAATTAAAAAAAAATCAAAATCACACCATGTATCTTCTCAGACCACAGGGGAATAAAACTAGAAATCAGTTCCAAGAGAAACACATCTACACAAAGTCATTGAAATTAAACAGACTTCAACTGAATTATCCTTGTGTCAATGATGTGATAAAGATTGGAAATTAAATGCTTTTTCAAACTGAATGACAAAGGGGACAAGGCTATCAAATTTATGGAATACAGCAAAAGAATTCACAAGGAGAAGATTCATAGCCTGAAATGCTGACATCAAGAAGACAGAAAGATAACAAATTAACAACTTAATGTTACATCTCAAGGAACCAGAAGAGGAAGACAAACTAAACCAAAGCCAGCAGAAGAAATGAAATAACAGATTTCAAAGCAGAACTAAATTAAAAGCAAAAACACACACAGAGAGACACACATATATATAAAGGATCAATGAAATAAAAAGTTCATTCTTTGAAAAGATAAACATAATCAATAGATGTCTTTCTAGATTAATTAGAAATAGAAAAGACCCAAATAAGCTCAATCATAAATGAAAAAGGAATATTACGACTGATACCACAGAAATGCAAAACATTATCCATGATGATATGAAAATTTCTACACACATAAACTAGAAAACATAGAAGAAATGAACAAATTATTGGAAAATACAACCTTTTAGTAATCAGGAAGAAATAGAAATCCTGAACAGACCAACAATGAGCAGTGAGATTAAAACAGTAATGCAAAAAATCTCCCAATTAAAAAAAAAAAAGTTCCTGACCAAAAGGATTCACAGCTAAAGTCTACAAGACCTACAAAGAATGGGTACTCATCCTGTGGAAATTATTCCATAACATTGAGAAGGAGGGAATCCTCCCTAATTTTATAAAGCCGATATCACTTTGACACCAAAGCCAAGAAAGGACAAAATGAAAAAAGAATACTACAGACCAATGTTCTTTATGAATACAGATGCAAAAATCCTCCACAAAATATTAACAAACTGAATTCAAAAACTCATAAATAAAATAATTTACCACAAGCAACTGAAATTCATCTTAGGGATGTAAGCATGGCTCAACATACATAAATCAATAAATGTGATTCACCACTTAAGCAGAAAGAAAAATAAAGATCTCGTCTTGGTGCCTGTGCACAGCAGTTACCACTCTGGCCACATGCACCGAGGCTGGCAGGTTTGAACCCAGCCTGGGCCAACTAAGCAACAATGCCAACTGCAACAAAAAAGTAGCCAGACTTTGTGACAGGTGCCTGTAGTCCCAGCTACTTGGGAGGCTGAGGCAAGAGAATCTCTTAACCCCAATAGTATGAGGTTGTTGTGACCTGTGATGCCATGGCCCTCTACCCAGGGTGACATAGTGAGACTCTGTTTTGAAAATAAATAAATAAAAATAAATGCAGATTACAAAGGTCTACATACAACAACTAAGAAAATGCCATGAAGGCTACGTTGAACAGTTTGATGAGATTATTTCAGATTGTATATGAAACCAGCACATTGTACCTCTTGATTGCACTAACGTACATAGCTATGATTTAACAATAAAAATAAAAATAATAAAAAATAAATAAAAATAAAAATATACAACTCACACACACAAAAAAAGAAAGAAAAATGAAGATCTCAATAGATGCAGAAAAATAATTTGACAAAATCCAACACTGTTTCATGCTTAAAAACCCTCAACAAATTAGGCAGAGAAGGACCATGTCTCAAAATTATAAAAGCTATATATGAAAAACGTGAGCACAGAAAGAAATAAAGTGGAGGGGAGTGGACAATGTGCCCTGTCAAATAAGCATTTTCTATCCTTCCCTGCAGCTGGGTCAATGCAACCTAGATTATTCTCTGGGACTCATGGAAAGGCTCTTACAAACAGAACAGAAAACTGGCATGTGCTCTTCTCAGCCCTTTACCTTCCCCTTTCCTTCTGTTTCTTGCTGATTTGTGCAAATATGTAGCCATTTTGAGGAACTAGAACTTTAGGAACCATCGCAGAATGAAAGCCAAATATTAGGAAAGGTAGATCTAAAACACAGAACAAGCCAACCTCCACAATAACACCATGGAGCTTCTGTACTAACTTTGGACTGTTGAACTTTTTTGTGTGAGGGAGAAAAACAGGTATACCTTGTTTAAGGACCTGTTTCTTGTCACTGTTATTAGCTATGTAAAAATATTTCCTGATACACGGTATGCAATGAAAATCTCAAACTATCAGAATAAAATAATTTTATTAGAAATTAGAAAAATCAATTAAATCCCCCACAAAATACAATAATGTGATGAGTTACAGTCAAAGGCAACTAAGCCTTTAATTCTTGGGGCCAGTCCAAAAGAAAAGCTTGCTTGGTATTGTTTTAAGTTAGTATTTCCCTTTTGGAAATTATCTATATTTCTTTCAGAAACTGTAATTAAGAAATTCAAAATCATCTGAATTCTAAAAAGAAAAATACCAGGAAGCACCAATATATACAATCCTGATAGCATTATGTACATACGTACACATATGCATACGTGTATATGTTTCTTTGTGACTTTTAAATAACATTTTAATATTTTTTCAAGTCTGTTGAAAGAGTCATTAGCATAGACATCCTGACAAGCAAAGCAGTATATTTCATTCACAATGATTAGAAAATCCTAAAAATCATTCACATCTTCTCCTAATAGGTTTTCGATTGAGCTAAATTTGATTATGTCACTTGGTCAGTGTTCTTTAAGCAGAATTGTGGGAAGAATTATCAGTGTTATTTGTAATGCCTTTTCTTTTCTCTTCCTCTTTCCCTTTCTCTTGCATTTGATGTACCTTTAACATTTAACAATGAGAAAAACACTTTTGCTGTTACATGGTTTTGTCAAGTTATGGGTAACTGGAAATCTGAGAAGAATAATGGGTGAGGAGATTCTGGAACTTAGATTTCCTCAAGGAATGTTACCATGTTGCTAGGCTGTGCTACATAGCTTAGGAAGCCACATAGGCTCTTTGGAGTAAGAGTGGGAGACAGCTGTATTCTTTTGGAAGCATTAGACATTAGGCTGTTTCTGCCAATTAAAAACTCCCAGCTTAAGTGCAAAGATTTAACGAAATTAACAAAAACTCAGTTTAGACCCATTATGAAGCTGGGAGCGTTTCAACAGACTTGAGTTCCTGGCAACCAGATCACCTGCTTTTAATACTATCCTCAGGTATAATTTTAAGTTCATCAGTAAAATAATTTTGTAAAATGTTAGGCACGATTTAGTTAATCATCCTCAAGTTCATCTTTTCGAGATGTATGTAAAAGCCAAATAGGCCTTTTTTAAGGAAAGGGATATTATCTTTCAAAATAAACCATCTACTTTTGAGTGGATCATACAAATATAAAACATAAAAAATTTAAAGGATAAAGACATCTATTCTGTGGAAAAATATTTCCCCTTAATAAATATTTATTGCATGTCTACTATGTGGCAGGCTGTGTTCTGGGTACTGGGGATACAGAGATAAAAAACAAGGCTAGATTATCGACTGCTTGATAATTGCATCCTACTGAGAGAAGCAAAAATAAAGAAATGTAAAATAATGTTGGGCACTAATACACACTATGAAGTTAATTTAAGGAGGGAAAAGGTTAGGAAGGGATTAAGACTGGGATTATGGTGAGAACTACTGTTGAGAAAGGGTTAGGAAGAAAGGAACCTGGAGAAAAGGGTCCTTTAGACAGAGAAATGAATGAAGCTGTGGATTGATGGGAGTGGTGTATGTTCTAGGCTAGATGATCTACAAGGCAAAAGATTCTGTATTCATCCCCTAAATAGGAATCTTTACATCCCTTTGAATTCATAATAACTTTCAGCTATTCATTAACTGATATTGTAATCTCCCTTTGTAAGCCTGTATTTTACACCCGTGCTATTTTGGACTAAAAATATTAACATTTAACACAGATTTACACAGTATATTATAAATCATAGTGGCCAGTGGTAAGACTGGGTGAATTAATAACACTTTCAAAACCACCTATTTTAAGAATTTTGTGTCATTTAGTCTAAATAAATTTCGATCATTTATTAATATATAGGTAGATTCAAGAAGCTATAATGTAATACCCAGCAAAAAGACCCCTAAAGGCCCTAACTGTCTCAACCTGAGACCCTGCATGTCTCAAACCCCTACCCCTTTGGGTTAATTCTGAGAATAGGTTTCAGAACAAGGAAGTTCCCTGAGTTCCCCCAAACTCCTAGCCACAGGTAAAACAATGGTGAAAGCTTACTCAACTTAGTTTCCCAAGCTAAGTTTGTCCCGGTGCCAATCGCCATGCTATAGCCTGCCCTGAGCCAACTCTGTAAACCCACCCCTGAGCTAACTGGCCACATTCTGCTTCTGTGCTCAGCAGCTTTCCTGCCAACACAGCATAAAAATGGTATAAAAGTCAGCCTACTCCTCACTTCGGGGCCGTTTGCCCTTTGGGGCAGCAACCCACCTGCGCAGATGTAATAAATCACCATCTGATTTATACTTGAAGTGGGGTCCGAGGTTTTCTTACCAGTGGCACATGAGTACAACAATAGGAAGGCCAGGCACAGTGGCACACATTTGTAATGCCAGCACTTTGGGTGATTAAGGTGGGAGGTGGTCTCGAACATCCGGCCTCAGCAATAAGTAAGAGTCAGATCTAGTCTCTACAAAATGCGTAATTGAGAGGCTGAGGAAGAAGGATCACTCAAGCCAAGGTTGTGGTGAGCTATGATGATGATGCTACTGCATTTTAGCCCAGGCAACAGAGCAAGACTCTGTCTCAAAAAAAAAAAAAAAAAAAAAAAAAAGGAAAGAAAAAAAGGTCTATAGGCAAGGAAATACTGCTCCCTGAAATACTTACAGAATTCCTTGAATGGTGAATATTAATTTTAATTACATTTTCCCACAGATTTACTTCTACAGGTTTTCCTCTTCCAAGTGAAAAATAGAGTGTTGGCTGCACAATTTAAATGTAAGTATAAATGGAACTCAGCTACTTTCATTCAGGAAATTGCTTGGGTACATCCTTTAAGTTGGGAAGTTTCAGTCTAGGTTTTGAAACACAGATGTAAGACCAAGATATTTACTAAAAATAGCTGAAATGCTCATACTTGCAAATCATTTACTTTTTAAAAGAAATTAGTACAAAGATAGGAAAATTCTTTAATACTATCTGTTGCATTTATTTGGAATCCCACATGCTTACCTGGTTGGAAAAATTGGAGCTGGAATCAATGTATATCGCTCTTCTGAACGACAGTCACTGACAGGCCGTAGTTGGGTCAGTAGTTCTTAGTACTTTGCTCCCCACAATGTTGAGATGCATTCCTTAAAATCTGCATGATAGAGATGTGTCTTCCATGTGAATATCATCTGTCTTGTATATCATGGTGGGGAAAATCAGGCAGTACTGTGTTACATAATATAGCAAATATCTATTAAGCTAAAATACCAGAAACTGTGTAGTTTTTATTTCCTGTCCGTGTATGGTGTGTGTGTATATGTTTTGCGTACCTGTTATTTATCATAAGACCATATTCAGGCTCCAGTAAATAATTCCTGTCATATTTGTAGAAGTAGCCATTACTTTGTTTGACACCACAAGATTCATCTATAATACACATGGACCAATTTTGTATTGATAAGCATTTCTAATATTGGTTTCAGCGAAATTTTTAGTCTCTTTATTACAAAGTAAATTATATTTCTGTGTCTCTAATAAAGATAATATTTATTTATCAATGGGTAAAAAAATGTATTTCCTGGTTTCCATTTCTATTATGTGTTCTTTTAAAATATGTTCTTTTCATATTTCTCTTGTCTTTTGAAAAAAATCCACACTTACATATGAGGATAAATCCTTTAATTTCTCTTGAGTTTATAAGCATCAAAAAGTTGTAATTCGAACACAATGTTGTCATAAACAGAAATCTTAAAAGACAAATATTATTCTGAAGCAATTCATGGGCTTTGGAGAGATATCTAGTAAAATCACCAGCAATGAATAATTAGTCAATGAAAGAATGTTGAAATCAGAAAAGGAATGAGGTAAAAAAAGAAAGATTTGGGGAATTATTAGTGTTTACCCCGCATTTTTGCATTTTTTTCAGGTTTGAGGTAGTTCTATTTTTCCATCATTAGCTCAGTTGCCAGAAAAATTCAAACCACAACTCTATTCTGAGTTTTTCATTTACTGAATTTCTAAAAATTTAAGTTTAAACCAAACTTTCAAAAGAACACTGTCTTAGTCCATTTGGGCCACTATAACAAAATATCATAAACTGGGTAGGTTATAGAGAACAGAAATTTATTTCTCACCATAGGGAGGCTGGGAAGTTCAATTTCAAGGTGTCAACAGCTTCCTGGTTGCAGATGTTGCCTTCTCACTGTGTCGTTACTTGGTAGGAGGGGCAGGGCTGCTCTCTGGGATCACTTTTATTAGGGCACTAATCCCATTCATGAGGGCTCCTCCCCAAAGCCTTACCTCCTAATACTATCACAGTAGTGATTAAGCTTCAACATGCGAATGAAGGGGCACAAATAATCATACCATAGTAAGCCCAATGTTTTAGATTTTGTAGAACTTTTCCCGATGTATATAGATAAAATCTTTATGTATTGCTTTTACAATTTTTGAACATTAAATTTTTCGTAGGCTAAGAGTAAGTATTATATCACTTAAAATGTAAGAGCAAGATGAATTTTAGGTTTCTGAGAGGCAGGAGTATTTTTTTTTTTTTTTTTCAGTTTTTGGTTGGGGCTGGGTTTGAACCCGCCACCTATGGTATATGGGACCAGCACCCTATTCCTTTGTGCTACAGGTGCTGCCTGAGGCAGGAATATTTTTATAAGAAAATTCTCTGCATCAGTTCTTTGTTGATCTTTTATACACAAATTTAAAGTGTATAACTACCCTTCAAATTTATCTAACAGAATTGATGTGAAACAGACACACATCAGTAACAGAATAACTGAATCTTCCAGCTGATATTTAAGTCAATCCCATCAGGTTATGTTGAGGAAGCGACAATCTAAGCAATAAAGCAAATAATCTGCGATCACTTTGGTGGTTAATAGCAAAGCTGAGAGCATAAATATAGCATTTTTTATTCTAGGTTAGTGCCCTTTTTACTCTCCAAATGCCTGCTATATTCTTTTCCCCCCATACAGATAAAAAACAAATTTACCAGCTTGATTGTACAAAGGGTCCCTCATGAAAAGAATAAGTCTAAGTCTGATTAATACAGAGAGGTTAGAACGAGCTCCTCATTTTGATGTTCATAAGGTACAATATGAAAATATACTTTTTATTGTTAGATATTTTCTGAATTTAATATTCAAATATATTTTAGCCCAGAATAATTCTAGAATTTAAAAATATCAAAATGAAATTTCTAAAATGTACATTTTCTAAGGCAACAGGAACTGGCAAATGATACATCATACACCATGAAAAACTTAACTACAGATTGCTCAGGTCAAAAAAGATAGTCAATGACAGCCATGGCAACAAAATTATGACATCAATTTCTAGAATATGGTTATATTTTGACACTGCAAATTATTCTGATCAAAAAAATCCCTATCATGGTTAGAAATAAAATATGGATTTTCCAATTCTGCTGTGACTAATAAGGTTTCCATACAAGATAGGAAAAATACAACAGGCACCAGAAAAACATACTTTTCAGATTTTAAGAGTAGTATACTATCTTTAAGAAAGTTTAAATAACTCTGTTTTATGTTCCTTTTTTAATTTTTTCTTTCTTTCTTTTTTTTTTTTTAAGACAGAGTTTCACTCTGTTGCTGTGGGTAGAGCCAGGGCATCAGCCTAGCACACAGCAACCTCAGATTCCCTGGGCTCAAGTGATCTTTCTGCCTCAGCCTCCCGAGTAGCTGGGACTACAGGTGCCTGCCATAATGCCTGGCTAATTTTTCTAGTTTTAGGAGAGACAGGGTTTTGTCAGGCTGGTCTTGAACTCCTGAGCTCAAGCAATCCTTCTACCTAGGCCTCCCAAGACCACTGGGATTACAGGCATGAGCCAGTGCACCCAGCCTTTCTTATGTTCTTAATCTACAAAGTTCCTTTCCTCCATGATTGTGAATTCTTTAAGAGTCATAACATTTCTTTAATTCTCTAGGCCTATGACATTGTTAGTATCTGATAAAGTTTTGCTAAATGATTGGAGGAACATTAAATATTACTAAATATCATAAACAACATGACAAAGGTTTTCAGGTTTATCGTCTATGGATAACATCATAGTTTTGCATTTTTTTCTCCTTCAGGTTTTATATTGCCTTGGAATGTAATATAAATTTAAGATAGTGGTCTTTTTTTTTTTTGTAGAGACAGAGTCTCACTGTACCGCCCTCGGTAGAGTGCCGTGAGGTTAGAGGTTGCTGTGAGCAACCTCTTGGGCTTACGCGATTCTCTTGCCTCAGCCTCCCGAGCAGCTGGGACTACAGGCGCCCGCCACAACGCCCGGCTATTTTTTGTTGTTGTTGCAGTTTGGCCGGGGCTGGGTTTGAACCCACCACCCTCAGCATATGGGCCGGCGCCCTACTCACTGAGCCACAGGCGCTGCCCAAGATAGTGGTCTTTTAAAAGTAAAATGTAAAAGCTTTTCATTTAAAGTTAATTTAGTGTAAAGAACACTTGTGGGTGTTGTATTCAAAGCCATCGTTTTAATTTACTATATAAAAACTGTTATAATCATGTAATTTTTTTTATGTTAAGCTAACAAAATAACCTTAAATACTGTGAAAAAGAGCATATATTTTACGTTTTCACAATTACTTTAATTTTTCTAAGGAAAATGTTTATGCCTATACTATTTTTAATGTTTACAGAAATTGAATCTGAAAGCAAATTAGTCTCACATTACTTAGACATGAGAAACAATGCAGTTCAAACAAAGAAGATGGAGAAAATGTCAAAAATGTATAAGAAAATGTCTAAAAACTCTTGTGAGAATTATAATCATTCTGTGATTTCAGGGTCTGAGCACATTTGGAAGTGACCTTAATCAAGTTAGACCTTAAAAACTTCAATGGCAGCAGTGGAGAGGAAGAAACCAACACACTTGGACATGAACTCCAAATCTTCGACACCTGTCCCCCAGTTTGAGGTCAAAGGCAGCCATATCATGGCTAGAAATAGAGGCTCTTTTCTAGTCAGGCACACCCCTCATCCCAGAAGAGTCTGCCACATCAAAGGTAAGGTGACTTAAGGTCCCAGAATGTGTTTCTTGTGATGCTTGATGATTCTGGAGGATAAACATAAAGCTGCCATTAAAAATATTTAACCACCTGTAAGGCATGGGCATTGAGTATTGGGCCCAGGCACCAACATGGGAGTTAGAGCAGAGGCCTCATGCCCTGTCTGTGTTCTCTCCTCTTTCTTTCTTCTCTTCCTTTCTTTCCTTTTCTCCTTTTCTTTCTTTCTTTTCTTTTCTTTTTCCTTCCTTCCTTCCTTCTTTCTTTCTCTCTTTCTTTCTTTTCTTTCTCCTTCCCTCCTTTCCTCCCTTCCTTCCTTCCTTCCTTCCTTCCTTCCTTCCTTCCTTCCTTCCTTCCTTCCTTCCTTCCTTCCTTCCTTCCTTCCTTCCTTCCTTCCTTCCTTCCTTCCTTCCTTCCTTCCTTCCTTCCTTCCTTCCTTCCTCTCTCTCTCTTTTTCATCTTCCCTCCCTCGCTTCCTTCCTTTCACTTTAACTTTATATAATAGACTTCTTGGAAATTAATGACAGTTTCTCCCTTCCAGGAGAGGCAATTCAATTTAGTTTGGATCAAAGAACAAAAAATACATACTTTTTTTTTTTTTACACATATTTTGGGTTATTGAGAAAATAACAATGAAAAGAGGGAAAGGTACAAATGTTGGAGAGGTAAATTTCTTAAAGTTATGAAGTATATGGAAAACAAGCAGAACTGTTGCGGTATTTGTTTGATACTCAAAATAGATCCTCATACCTACCCCTGAGATTCTTATTCTTAAGAGAGTACTGTTACCTCTGCCAAAGTGAGCTCCAAAAGATGGAACATGTCATATTCCTGAGATGATCCCAAAAAAGTGAGATTAAAAACCACTTTCATGATTAAAATGAGCCACCATTTTTGTTGGAGAAACGGTAGAGCTGGGGAGAGAGAAGAGAATTAAGAGGCTGCGGCATCTGTGCAGACAGGAGGGCAAGCATCCCTGTTACGCTGCTGGCAAGGGAGCAGCAAGAGCAGACTATTGTTTGCCGAGAGAGTGTGTAGAGAAAAAATTAAAAGGTCCCAGTAACTTATTAGTATAAAATGTGAAAAAGAGGAAAAAAAATCCAAGAAGAACATACCTTTCACTCCCATCCCGCCTTTAGTTACCATGACTAAAAAAAAAACGTATTGCTTTTGATGACACAGGAAAGCCAGGAGGAGAAGGTGAAGTCATTCCATTCAGTAGATGTTCATTTGATATCTAATACATCTCAGCCCCTGTTCTAGACATGGGAGATGGAATGGGGAAGAAGAAACATCCCTACCCTCACGGAGCTCACATTCCAGTGAGACAATGAAATCCATTCAGTGGCACCCTCACTGCGCTGCAGTCACACCAGGCATCCAAATGGAAATGGCCTGCCCACCAGCAGAAATCTGGGTCTGGGTCTCAAATGGGAAGTCAAGAATATAGATGTACCTTTGGGAGTCACCAACATAAAATTGATATTTGAAGGAAAGATATCAAGTATCCTTTTATTGAGGATACTTATCCATCCATCCATTCAACAATTATTTGCTGTGAAAGTATAGGAAAGAGCCAGGCCTCGGGGGCTGGACTGCCTGGCTGGCCGCACACTGGGAGGAAGGACAATAAGACAACAGTACCTGCGCATGGCTAGTATATGAATAAGGGAGGCAAAAGGACAGCAAGTGGCCACACAGCACAGACTATTAGGACACTAAGCAGGAAAAGATCCACACTCCTATCATGGAGCATGTGGGGAGGAGCAGAGGGACAATGAATGGGAAACGGGGGGTGCAAAAGTGGAGAGAGCCAGATCTAGAAAGGCTCTATCTATGCTGCTGAGAAATTTACCTTCCTTCATAATCAAAAGAGATGTCCCCACTGTGATTTTTACTTCCTGATCCCTGAGCTACTTCTCACCCCACCATAGCCTAGCCTTTTGACCCACCACTCTGTAAAAATCGTCAAATCCTTCATTTTGACAAATCCAATGAACATACAAGTAAGAATGCTTGTGGTTATATGTAACAGAAAAATAAATCAACCTGGTTTGTGCAACAAAGACGGTCTATTGGCTCAGGTGACTGGAAAGTCTGGCAGTGAGGTGGGCTTCAAGTCTGATCTGATGACCTACTGGTGTCATCAACAGCCTCTTTCTTTTCTCTCTTCTCTCTGCCTTCCTCATCTTACAGCCGACATGGCTACATCAGTTTCTAGCCTCACATCTGCATGACATACTGGCTTCTCTCCAGATTCTAACAAAACTCTCCTCACCTTTCAGCAGCACGCATCAGGCCACATGCTGTCACTGAGAAAATCTCTGTGGACAGGGGGGTGATATGCCCAGATCAGGAGGCCATAGCTCAGATAACCAGTCACCATGGCACGGGGAAAAGGTTCAGTCTTCTCCAGAGCTCGAGGCTGCCTGGGCTCTGGAGTGGTAGACAAGATGAGGGAGATAAAACAAAAGGTCTGGGCACTGTTAGTAAATGAAAGACAGAAACAGATACTGGGCAGAACTGACAAATGTCCACTACAGACACCGTTTAATCCTCGTCTTGACGTCTTGGAAACATTTGACACAGCCAAACACTCCTTCTGTCCTCCCTCTCACCCTTCTTCTCTCTTTCTTTCACATTTTTAATTCAGCTATCATAACACCACATGAGTATGTTCCTATTTTTTATTTTTTCTACCTCTGCGGCTTCTCCCTCCAGCTCTGTTTTCTTTAGTAAATGTTCCGGTTCTTCAGTAAATGTTGGAATCGCTTACAGCTCAGTCCTTGGCTGTTTTCTCTGTTTAATCCATTCTAGGACCCTAGGCAAATACATTCATTCACAAGTTTCAAATACCATCTATAGGCCAAATGCTTTCAAATATTTTCCTTAGTCTCAGACACCTCTTCTAAAGTTTAGATCTATATATTCAACTGCCTACCTTTGAGGCATGGAATTCCTCGTGGCACCTGGAGCTTTGCTCCATGAAAATGGACTCATGGTCTCCCCTCAAAAGCGTGGTCTCCCCTCAAAAGCGTGGTCTCCCTAACAAATAAATGGGACTATAAATTTTAAGTTCTCCTTTAACTCCTCTGTCTCTTTTCTTCCCCTCGCAATACCTTCCTTGGTCTTGTTCTAGATAGTGTTTTGTAAATGAAGCCTCTTCTCTCTGTGGCTGGGGTGGCAAATCCATTCCAGGCCACTGTTACCTCTTGCTCTGACTACTGCTTCCGCAATTTTCAGCCTCCGAGCTTCTCTTCTTTCATTCCTGCCCTTGTCAAGTCCATTCCCCATGGAATAACCAGAAAGATCATATTAAAATATAAATGAGACTGTTTAAATATCCTGCTCAAAATCCTTCAGAAGCTTCCCGTTTAGGATAATGTCCTGTATCTCGACATAGGCTGAAATGTTCCCTTTAATGTGGCCACTGCCTGTCTCTATGACTCATCTGGTATTAACTCCTGCCCGCATTATGCCACACTGGGCTTGCCTACGTTCCTCCAACATAGAACAAATCCTTTCCTACCTCTGGATTTTCACATATACACTTCTCTCTAACTACAAAATCCCCCCATTATTTGCTGTTTCTCATTTTTCAGGTATTGGTTTAAACATCACTACAGAGAGACTTTCTAGGCTCTATATCCTTGATCTAAATTATATTTCCTTATGGCATTTCCTCCTGGTCCCTATATTTTTCAGAACAATTGTCTTAGATCATCAGGTCCTCAAAGTGGAGATTGTGTGAAGAAGCTTTTATTGTGGAGTGATTTGGGGAACACCATGATAAGAGAGAGCAGGAGAATTGGGCAGGAGAAGTTGAACAGCCATGCAGATGTGATAGAGGGCTCAGCCAACCCCAGAAGGAGCAGTGGAGCTGGGACAGGCCTACTGCAGTGCCTTTGTAATTCCCACCCACCATTCATTGGTCAAGCTCTCACTGTGCATGAGAGCTTCCTTCAGCTGAAAGCAATTCCCAAAGAGAGACTCAGCATGGGCTGTAAGTAGCTGACCCACAGGGCAGCTGGACAGCTGAGCTCCTCCGAGCTGAAGGTGAGACCAAGATAGGGGTGGACATACCACAGTGCGCTCTATAGCCATGTTTGCAGCTCATGAATGAATATTTATTTTCATGATGATGTGAATAATATCAGACCTCCTCCACTAAACTGTGAGTCCAGGAATGTAGGGAGTTTATCTGCTTTGTTCACCACTTATCTCAGTTTCCTGAGGTGTCGCCACCACAGGGGAGGTGCTAGATACATTCTTCGGGAAGGAAAGAAAGGTGTTTATATTACCTCCAGATAAAACTGTAGAACCACGGGTAGATTTTAAACAGAATTTATATTCTATCCAAGCCATTTAGTAGTTGTGTGTCCTGGAGCAAGCGATTTCATTTAAAATATTACTCTAGCTGTGTTGCAGAAAATGGAAGAGGAAAGTGGAGGAGAAGTAGGGCCTTACTAGGGAATGGGGGCTCAGTTAAAAGGTTGAGTCAGTCGTCTATGTGGGAAGGGAAGAGGATGGGCCAGGACAAACAGAGGAGCAGAGACTGAAGCTTGAATTCGGAAATAGAGCAAGAGGAGAGCCCAGCTCAGCAGCCGGGAGAGAACCAGTAGAGAAAATAAGGTTCAAGGACAAGGGCGAGGTGACCTGCAAAACCAAGTTCCTAAGAGGATTAGTGAAATGAAGGCCAAGGAAAAGCAAAGAGATGTCACCATAAAAAAGCCATAGACAGCCTTATAAACCATCATCTTAACCATGTCTGGAGTCACAGTTTTTCACAACACACATAAGAGAAAACACACACACACTTAACTAAAACTGCTTTTTCCCCTATGAAGAACATATATTAGTAAACTGAATATAGTAGAAATTTTTTCTGGCTTTAAATACTTAAAATTTCTTGATATATACCTCTTATGTATTTTATTTCACACTCTGCTTCAAATTATCTTATTCTTAACAATATACTATAAAACTGGCAAGAGGCTGATTTTTATGTTTTCAAATCTCTTCCAATGCCTATCACAAAGCCTTGCTCAGAGTCATATGTTGACATAAAAATATATGCTCAACTTAATAGAAAAATGTCAATTTCAGATCTTTTTGTTTTCTTTATAAATCTAGTAAATTTTAAAAATAACTTCAAGGGGTATGTCTTTGATTAACATTTTGTCCCGTTTACAAACTTAGTTAAATATCTTTGAAACTTTAAATGGCAATTATTCTTTTTTTCTTTTTTAAGAGAAGAACAACCATTTTTTTCCAGTTTTTGGCTGGATGGAGTTTGAACCCACCCACACACCCTCCCCCCCACCCCCACCCCCACCCCCGGTATATGGGGCTAGCACCCTACTCTTTGAGCCACAGGCTCTGCCCCGGCAATTATTCTTTAAATATATTTGATTTATTTTTGCATGCTTCACATTCAGAACAAGCAAATTCTCACTAAGTTGTAGATCACTCCAATAAATTAATATATTATAATTATAGAGAAATGTTATTTAAATGTTTCTTTACTGCATACCAACTTAATAATATTCTCATAGTTTTCTACTTACAATAAAAAATGTAAAAGCATTTTCTTATATATATTTTAAATGGCAATTCCATTCTATTACTACAAATTAGCTAATCATCTATATTTTAAATACATATATGCATTGATTTTTAATAAACTTACCCCATGAATAGGAATAGTATGTATTTTTCCCATTTAATCATTGCTTTTTAATTCTAAACCATCCCAGTGTTAAATGATACTCAGCCTCTTAGAAAAGAATTATTCTCGACACACAAAAATAGTTACTTTCTCATCAAACTGAGATTGCATATAAATCAGAGAATGAGGCAGGGCTGTGAGAGCTGAGACTTCACCTGGCACTGTCAGACAAGATGAACCCCTCTTTATAATCACTACAGTAACCGAAATTTGTTGCCCTATAGGAAGAGCTGATCTTTCTTGAGCCCAAGACTTGATTACCTCATCCTTCTATATGTGCAAGGAAATTAATGAAACCCCTCATCAGGATTGTAGCTAACCTTCTCTGTTGCTGGATTGAATTCTATATTTCCCTGATTATCCCGTTTGACTTTGAAGCCACCTTAATGTGATTCCTCTTGACCCTTCACATGCTTTTTGTAGTTCCTTCCTAACTCTTAGATAGATGGAATCTGAATTCTTTCATATGATTTATGTTTCACCTGAGATATATATATGTGGATCATTATGAAAGTTTTGAGATACACAAAAGTCAAGAAATGTAAAATCTTCACAGACAGACAACCTCTCAGCAACACCAATAAGCTGAGCAAGTTGAAACTGGCATGGTTGACTCAGAAAAGATGCTGTCCATTGGGTTTCTTGGAAGTGAAATAATAGACCATGACACAGACTGTCTCAAAACTTCTGTAGTGACATATAAATATAAATATATGTGTGGCTGGATAAGAAAAACGAAAAGGAAAAAAATAGGGATGGAGAAAAGGTGTTTTTTTTTTGTCCTGAAAGTCCTCCAACACACACCTCCCCCATACATACATACACACACATGACTACATACATACGTGTTTAACTAATTAAAGTAGGTTGCAGAGAAAATCGTTTTTCCATTGACTTGGTACGTGTTAAGGCCTTTTATATTTCAGTTCACAGGCAATTTTTCACTATGCACTTGGACTAGTCACTAAAATAGATGTTTAAGATAAAATGATGTGATATGGTCTCCAAGAATTTTATTCTCATTTCTATTTAGAACCAGTTACTATCAGTAAAGTTCTAAGTGTCGGTCAAATGAAAGCTTTAATTTGAATGTTATTCATTTATTCAACAAATAATCATAGAGCACCTACTTTCTGCAGGGCGCTGTTCTAGGTACTGGAAAGAAAGCAGCAAATGACACAGACGACGTCCTCACGAAACTCATATCTTAGAGCAGCTCAGCAAGCAATGTGCAGACAGATACATGACAAATGCTTGGGGAAAACAGAGGGGACACAGAGGGATGGGTGTATTTCAGATGGGGTTGTCAGCAAAGACCTTTTTGATTCCATCTGAGCACACAGTTAAGGGGATGGACTAGTGGTACTACATGGAGGTTTGAAGAATGAGCAAGTGTGAAAAATACAATCTAGAAATTTGCCTGGCGAATTCTTAGGAGACAAAGCAGCCATCTCTTAAAATCTCTTTAACTCACTGATTAACAGGAAGCGCTGCCCTGTGCAACTCCTCTGCCTAAGCTATCCAATTCCACATGTCTTAGCATTGCTACTGAGAGGAAAATCTGTTTAGAATGTAATATTTGAACTAAATTCAATATTCAAGCCAAAAACGAATGGCTGTTAGAGGATGTCAAGTTGCTGACATGAGGAAGGAGGTTCTTTTGGACCATGTTCTCCTTCCTTCTTCCCTCACAATCTTATTTTCTCTCCCATCCCTCCCATCAGCAGCTTTTTACCTTCCGCCAGCACAAAAGATCAGCCAGTGCACCTTTTAGAAAACCTTGCTATGATGAGTCATTCTGGATGCTTTCAAAAATTCACATTTGATATTCATAAAGAGGGCTAGCACCAACACTCTTAGTCATTATGAAGACTTTGCAAGTGAGAGATTGGTGTGGGATAAAGGCAGATCTAGTCCACCTGACTCCCAGACCAAGATCAAAGACGTGGGCCAGGTTCCCAAGGCTGACAAAATGGCAGGACAGTGTAAGTAAGCATATATTGCAAACAAAATAGGCTATACTGTCCAAGAATGTTCACCTAGCCTTGGTTCATTCAATTTGAAGTCCAACATTTTCCATGCAGTTAACAATATTTGGCTGGGAAATTGATCTTTTTTTATCCTGCCTCACCTAGGTTTGAATAACACTCCCATCTGTACTGTGAATGATGATGAGAATATGTTGTGGACATTGCACGGTGGTGGCCAGCTTTGCCACTCCAAGGAGGGTAAGACAACATGTGCCAAATGCAGTTGCCCACCTAGCACTCCAGACTCACAGAGCTCTGTCAGAGGAGTGTCGCCAGCTTCAACCATTGTCAAAACGCCCCTACGGCCTCATTCTGGTGAGTCCTATACAACTGATAAATTCTTATGCCTCCTGCAAAAAATTGGGAAGAAAAATTGATATGATTGCTAAAATAGGTATGGTGAGACTTTTTAAGTTATAAAATTTCTTCACTGTGAAATTGGTTATTCATTAGAAAAAAATTTCACTCTTCTAACTTCAATTCAGTAGCACAATAATATTAAAAATGTTATTACTACTATTATTAATTGTGTGCCTATTTGGCTTGGTTTTGGTCTCTAACATCTATAAAACTAGCTTTAGAGACACCAGAAGTGAATGTTCAGCTAACACTGCTAGGGGAACTATGCCAGGCAAAAAATGAGTCTAGAAAATGCGATAAGGATGGAGTTGCATGTTGACGTTTTCCTCACCAGACTGTCATCTCCTTCAGGTTGGGCCCTGGTGGTGTTGCCTTCAGTGTTTTTCCCATACTTCATCTCTCCCCATGATCCACCCCAGTGCCTAGTCCTTAGTAAACAACGCAATCAATTAATTAATCTTTACCAAATTGAAGGGAAAAGGAAATGATCAAAAGCAAAGTGTGACATTATTCAAAGGGCAAGGTCAAATAGAAAAAAAATTCTGCATGGTACAAATTATAGTCAATTCTTCCCTGTCTCCTACCCTATACAATTACATGTTATTTTTAAAACTTTTAGGGTGTGTGAAAATTATTATAGTACAATGTGGTAAATGGATAGTATAATATCTTTCTAAAGACAGTATAATAAGAAGAGTGATCTTTTTTTTTTTATTGTTGGGGAATTCATTGAGGGTACAATAAGCCAGGTTACACTGATTGCAATTGTTAGGTAAAGTCCCTCTTGCAATCATGTCTTGCCCCCATAAAGTGTGACACACACCAAGGCCTCACCCCCTCCCTCCATCCCTCTTTCTGCTTTTCTTCCCCCCCCCATAACCTTAATTGTCATTAATTGTCCTCATATCAAAATTGAGTACATAGGATTCATGCTTCTCCATTCTTGTGATGCTTTACTAAGAATAATGTCTTCCACTTCCATCCAGGTTAATACGAAGGATGTAAAGTCTCCAAGAGGGCTGGACTATAGTTTAAAAAAAGAACTATGGGGCGGCGCCTGTGGCTCAGTCGGTAAGGCGCCAGCCCCATATACCGAGGGTGGCAGGTTCAAACCCGCCCCGGCCGAACTGCAACCAAAAAATAGCCGGGCGTTGTGGCGGGCACCTGTAATCCCAGCTACTCGGGAGGCTGAGGCAAGAGAATCGCTTAGGCCCAGGAGTTGGAGGTTGCTGTGAGCTGTGTGAGGCCACGGCACTCTACCGAGGGCCATAAAGTGAGACTCTGTCTATACAAAAAAAAAAAAAAAAAAGAACTATGAACAAATTCCTGTGCACACTGCACATATCTTATTTTGAAGTAAAAAAACAAACGGGAACAAATAAAATCCTTTTATCATAAGGACACTTGTACTAAACTGTTTATTGCAGCTCAATTTACAATTGCCAAAATGTGGAAACAGCCTAAATGCCCACCAACCCAGGAATGGATTAACAAGCTGTGGTATATGTATACCATGGAATACTATTCAGCTATTTTTTTTTTTTTTGGTAGAGACCAAGTCTCACTTTATGGCCCTGGGTAGAGTGCCGTGGCCTCACACAGCTCACAGCAACCTCCAACTCCTGGGCTTAAGCAATTCTCTTGCCTCAGCCTCCCGAGTAGCTGGGACTACAGGCGCCCGCTACAACGCCCGGCTATTTTTTTTTTTTTTGGTTGCAGTTTGGCCGGGGCCGGGTTTGAACCTGTCACCCTCAGTATATGGGGCCGGCGCCCTACCGACTGAGCCACAGGCGCCGCCCAAGAAGAGTGATCATTTATAGAGTGCTTACTATGTGACAGATACCGTTCTAAGCTCTTCTCACCTAACTCGGTTCATCCTTTCAAGATTCCTTCTTCCTTCCCTTCTGTCAGCATTTAAGAGCCAAAGCCCACTTATTCCACCTTCCTTCTGGTGTACCTTCTTTATACTGCAGAACCTAGAAACTTAAAAACTACATTTGCAAGAAACAGCCATTGAGGGAAAATAAGAATTAGAATCTAGGAAGATGGCAGACATGGGGCCGTCACCTTTTGGTGGCTTTCTCTTATCAAGCATGACTGGAGATAGGAGTTTTTCTCCTATAAGATCTCAGTGTTCAAGTTCTGGATTTATGAAGCAAAGTCAGCAGACGTGATGGCTTTCTGATCTCAGAAGCATTCCACTGCCTGAGCTTGAGCCTTATGGATACTGCAACAGCCACAGAAGTGCTAGTGGCTAACTCCCTTCTTCCTGACGGTCACAAAGACTGTGCCTCCCTTGGAGACAAGGCCCAAGGTGTTCTGGGGATGATTGAGACCATAGTACACTGCTCCAACAATATTAAAAACTCCTTGTCCCCTCTTATTTACATTTTTGCTTAAAACAGAATGGTTTCTGTTTCCCACAAATGAACACTTATTTAATTAGACTTATCATTCATAACTTGGTTTTCATTACTTAAAGAGAGGTAACTTTAAACTTCCTTTTTCTATTTTTTTTTTTTCAGCTACACCTCATGAATTTAGTCACTTTGGCTATATGCATAAAATCTTTTCATTTTTTTGAAGGTTTTTGTGATAACTCTGGCTTTGGTAAAAGAGATAGCATTGTTTACAGAGAATATATATTTAATTTAATGTAAAGGAAAATTAGGCAAACTTGAAGTGACTTTGGGGCAATGTAAAAGGATTTAATTAGAAGACCAAGTAGGAAATAGATAGGATTGAGAGGCTGATAAGAAAGAAAGAAACAATAAGCCATGTAATTGTAACTCAGGAAAAATCTCTTTCTGTCTACAAAGCAAATGACAAATTCTCTTTAATGAAAAAAAAAGACAGTTATATAGACAGGAAGCAGAAAAACACATCTTATACTGAAATACATACTTCTAAAATCAGTTTAACTGAGCAAAAAGCACTTGTAGTATGTCTTTATATCATCATCTTGGGCATTGAATTAGTTTTTCAATATAAATAAGCCTTTCTTATGTTACCACAATACCATTTTGCCTACAAGTTTCCTAACATTTATAAACAGGTCCCTGAGTTGACTACAATATAAATTCAGACATACTCTCATCTAGTTAAGCAACTGACACATTGTATATCACATGCTAGAAATTATTCATCAATTTAATATAAATGTATTTTTCCTCAATTTCATTTCAGAGCCCAGTCGAAAAATGAAAGAGTGCTTCAAAACTTCCAATGAGAATCCCTTAGTAATTAAAAAGGTAAGGAAACAACTATTTACAGTTATTTATTTGGTTTGACTTCTATCATTGCCTCTCCTTTTCTTCATATACTTTCCTGAAAAGTCACCATGCTTCACACATTTTTATAGCAGTAGTGAAGTATAATTAACTGATATAAGGTGCACGTATTCAAAATGTGCAATTCAATGAGTTTTGACAAACACATGCATACGCCTAGAAAATTACCACTGTATTCAGGAGAATGCATGTATCCATCAGCCCCAAAAGTCTTCTTATGATGCCGGCATTCCCACAGGCAAAAATGTGCCTTCTTGGCGTGGCACCTGTAGCTCAAGTGGCTAGGGCACCAGCCGCATACCCCAGAGCTGGTGGGTTCAAATCCAGCCCAGGCCTGCCAAACAACGACAACTACAACCAAAAAATAGGCGGGCATTGTGGCCGGCACCTATAGTCCCAGCTACTTGGGAAGCTGAGGAAAGAATCACTTAAGCCGAATAGTTTGAGGTTGCTGTGAGCTGTGACACCACAGCACTCTAACGAGGGCGACATGATGAGACTCTGTCTCAAAAAAAAAAAAAAAAATGTGCCTTCTCTCTGTCACTAAGAATTGGCATGGGGTTTGTTGGATTTTATATTAATAAAATCAGATAGTGAGTTCTCTTTCTAAAATATGGTTTCTAGGCTGGGCGTGGTGGCTCAAGCCTGTAATCCCAGAATTTGGGAGGTTGAGGTGGGTGGCTTGCTTGAGCTCAGAAGTTCAAGACCAGTATGAGCCAAAGCGAGACCCAGTCTCTAAAAACAGCCAGGTGTTGTAATGGGCGCCTCTAGTCCCAGCTATTCAAAAGGCTGAGGCAAGGGGATAGCTTGAGCCCAAGAATTTGAGGTTGCTGTGAGATATGATGCTGTGGCACTCTACCGAGGGTGACAAAGCAAAACTTTGACAAAAAAAAAAATCTGGTTTCTAACTTAGCTTTTTAAGATTTGCCCATTTTGTTATGTGGATCAATAGTTTATTCCTTTATACTGCTGAGTAGTATTTAGTTGTATGGTTATCTTACAAATTTGTTTATCCACTCACCTGTTGAGAGATATTTAAGTTGCTTCTAAAACTTTTTTTTTTTGAGATAGAGTCTTGCTCTGTTGCTTAGGCTAGAGTGCACTGCTGTCATCATGGCTCCTTGTCGACTCTAACTCTGGAGCTCAGGGGATCCTCCTGCCTCTGAACATCTGGGACAACAGGCACTTGCCACTATGCCCAGCTAAGTTTTTTGTTTTCTGTAGAGATGGAGTTTCACTATGTTCAGCACAGGCTGGTCTCAAACTCCTGGCCTCAAGAGATCCTTCTACTTCAGCCTCCTAGAGACACTGCCAACTGCCCTGTTTCTAATTTTTTTTCTTTTTTTTTTATTGTTAAATCATAGCTGTGTACATTAGTGCAATCACCTGTACCCATTCTAAGATGCACCATAGATGTGGCCCCACCCATTACCCTCCCTCTACCAAAACCTCCCCCCTCCCTTCCTCTTCCTTGGCCCTTTCCCCATAGTCTTGTGCTATAGTTGGGTTATAGTCTTCATGTGAAAGCTATAATTTAGCTTCATAGTAGGGCTGAGTACATTGGATACTTTTTCTTCCATTCCTGAGATACTTTGCTAAGAAGAATATGTTCCAGCTTCATCCATGTAAACATGAAAGAGGTAAAGTCTCCATCTTTCTTTAAGGCTGCATAGTATTCCATGGTATACATGTACCACAATTTGCTAGTCCATTCGTGGGTCGATGGGCACTCGGGCTTCTTCCATGACTTAGCAATTATGAATTGGGCTGCAATAAACATTCTGGTACAGATGTCTTTGTTATATTGTGACTTTTGGTCTTCTGGGTATAAACCTAGTAAAGGAATTATAAGATCGAAAGGCAGGTTTTGACAAAGCTAATGTGGAAATTTGTGTACAAGTCTTTGTATAGACGGACATACTTGGTGGCCATAAAGTTCATGTGCAATTTAATTTTTTATATAATATTCTATATATTTGCTTTTCTCATGGGGTAATACCTAGGAGTGAAATCCCTGGGTCTTATAGTAGCTGTATATTGAAAATTTTCAGATATGGCAAATTTTTTTTCAAAATGGTTGATCCATTTTGTATTCCCACCAGCAGTGTATGAGAGTGTCCTTTCTTCCACATCCTTCCAAAATTTACCATGGTCAGTCTTCTTAGTTTTAACCAATCCATTGGGTATGTAGTGGTATTTTAATTGTGGTTTTAATGTCCATTTCCCTAAAGGCTTATGAGGCTTTTATATGCTTACCTACTGTCCATGTATCTTTTTATAGGAAGCATATGAAGCATATGTTCAAATCTTTTACACAATTCTTAAGTTGATTTATTGGCCTTTTTATTGTGACACTGTAAAAGTTCTGTAAATATTCTAAATATAAATCTTTTGTCATATGTATGGCTTGCAAATATTTTCTTCCAGTCTGAGAGATAACAGTGTCTTTTGAAAAACCAAAATTTATAATTTTGAGGAAGCCCAAATTGATTTTCTTTCTATTACAGTTTCAAATCTGCATGCCATTTGTCTTTCTGTTGGACCTTATTGCAATGGCTACAACCTCTAGCTCAATGTCAAATAGAGTTGATGAGAGCAAACATTCTTACCTGATACAGGGGGAAAGCATTTGACTTTCACAACCAAGTATCATGCTACTTTACTTTATTCATAGATGTCCTTTACGTGGCTAAGGAGCTTCCTTTCCATTTCCAGTGTGCTGAGAGTTTTATCAGAAATGGGGGATGAATTTTGCCAAATGCTTTTTCTATACCTATTTGAGATGATCATATGATTTTTCCTTCTTGGTCTGTTAATAATAGTGAATTATGTTGGTTCACTTTCAAATGTTAAACTGACCTTACATTCCTGTTATAAGCCCCATTTAGACATGATGCATAATTTTCATACAGCAAATTTCATAAAATATTTCTTAGTATTCTAATGTTTACATTCATGAGAATTACTTGTTTGTAGTTCTCTTATAATGTCTTTTTCTGATTTTAGTATCAGCATAATGCTGGCTTCCTAGAATAAGTTGGGAACTCTTCTTGAATATTCTAAAAGACTTTATGTATAATTAATATTATTTCTTCCTTAAAAATTGAGTAGAATTCTTCAATAAAAAAATTAGATTTGGAGTTTTCTTTGACTTGAAGTTAACTACAAATTCACTTTCATTTTTTCATATCTATAGACTATTTAGGTTATCTATTTTTTCTTTAGTGAAATTTGGTACCTGGTACTCTTTAAGAAATTTATAGGTTTGTTCTTAAGTTGAATTTGTAGGTAAGTTTAAACAGGTACATTTACCTATTACTTCTAACCGCCTCCATTTGTAAGTGTGAGTCGTATGTCAGTCAGATGTTTGTAACTCAGGGACTGCCTATAATCACTTAAATTCTTTTTTTAATTTTAACCAACATTTTTGGTGTTCAGTAGGATAGCTGAACAAAATATATGCCATAAGTCTTCAATTAATGTCATCAATGGACTCTTGGAAACTTTGACTTTAAGCAAAGGGATGTACAGCAGGTCCTTGAACAGCACTATTTCCTTCACTGTCATTTTGCTATAACATTAAGGAGAGGAAAAACAATTTTTTTATATGCATTGTTTTGCTTAACATCAGTTTCCAAGAACCCGTTAATGATATTGAGTACTTACTACATTACCAATTCTTCAAAAATGTCTGCATAATAAACTTAAAAAAGTCTTTAAATATAATATAGTTTGATTTTCACTAAACATCAACAGCTAAATATTGATCTATCCATTCCAATCATCACCCTCCCATGTTGACTGATTTAGCCACTAACTTCTATCTTTCTTTATACGTTGTCACTTCTGAAGTTTCAAAAACCTTTCCTGGAACAGACATACATCTAAGGCTTCTACAATTCTTCTTGGACTTAAAGCTCCTATAACCTTGTCACTTTTTCAAGTTGCAAACCGTATATTTGCCTTCCAGAACAAGAAAATAGGCTTTCTATTTCCTTTTCCAACTAATTTATGGAAAAAAATTAGTTGACCTTTCTAACTCATCATCTCTCAGGCTGTCACTTAGTAGAGTAAGGAAGTAGCAGTCTGCATCATGTAGTCTCTTCACAGACAAAACATGAAACCTCTCAGCTGTCAATTCCTGATTATAAAAGAGAAGTCTTTCCAATTCAACAGTAAATCTCATGGGTCATGGGTTGGTTGTTATCTGGAATTGCAATGTAAATAAAAGCTATGCACTGAATATTAAAAAGATAGTATGTTGGTGTTTCAGAGAAGTTAATAATCCAGCACTATTTGTTTTGTCTCCAAATGCACATATATGATACAGCTTAAAAAAGGGTTAAAGCCAACCTCTTTTTATTTTCATGGATCTCTCGTATTAATGACAGTATTTCTCATTCATTTTACATTTAATTTTCATAGGAAATATAAGTGAATGAAAGTGTATATTGATTATATTATACTTTTGATTTAGGAAGAAATTAAGGGCAAAAAGTCACCATCAGCTCCAAAGGCATCCTCTACTGCTGGTTCTGGGTCTTCAGAGATGATGACTTCCAAGAACGACGTCAAAGCGAACACTGTTTGCATACCGAACTACCTGGATCAAGAAATTAAAGTAAGAGGCAGGGTTATTAAATCTGTAACATGGGAACAGCATGAAAATATAAAAAGAAAAAAAATCACACAAATACTTACATACAAATACATAGCATCCTTGAAATACATGAATAATTCCTTACTGATGGCTAAATTGATTTAAAACTACTTAGCCTAAAATCTAAGGCATACTTCTATTGTCATTTCTGGTCTTTCCCCTGGAATCCTACCACTCTTACATAAACACAACCTTTGGTTTATACATAATGAAAATCTTGGTGTTGGCCAAACAAACCCATTCCTACTCTTTTCATGTCTCTCTTTATCATTTTCATAACACTTGAGAAGCTCTATTCGTAACTTCTTGCCACTGTCTATAAATTTACATCACTTACTTTAAAGCAGAGATTTTTCCAACTGACATTCTTCTTCCTTTCTGATCTTTAGAAAACTGTTTCCTCAAACTTTTCTATCTGGGATTATAAACTCAGTTTTATTAATAGTAATAATGTCACATAAGTTTCCTGGAAAGTTCTCTCCAGCCATAGTTATTTCTGAGAATGACATAAAACGATAAGATAATATTTGTCATCACCAAGTTTTTCTTGAATCCTTTTAGTAATCTCAACTTTGCTCCATGATAAGACCCACTACTATGAACTGAGGGTCAAAATATTATAATGAGGACTCTAGGGGCAATTTTAAGTAATCGGTATCTATATTTACAATTACAAATATCAGAGCATTTTGTAAGGACAGTTTTTGAAAAATCCCTTAACAAAGAACCACCAGATGTTCCAAAAGTCTCCATACATGGGAAAATTGCATTAATAACAGTTATCTTGAAATGTGTTCACCATGAGTGAGGGAGAAGACTGTGTGTGTGTGTGTGTGTGTGTGTGTGTGTGTGTGTATAGAAAAAGGTGACCCACAAGTAGAAAATATTTTGTAAATATTTTACAAAATTTAGTAATGTATATTTTGTAAATAAAGGTACATTTTGCTACAATTTCCCATTGTCCTATGTATGACAATGTTTGAGATATCCTGTATTCTAAAAGTAGAGTATAGGCTGGGTGTGGTGTTTCATACCTATAATTCTAGTACTCTGGGAAGCCAAAATTGGTGACTTGCTTGAGCTCAGAAGTTCAAGACCAACCTGAGTAAGAGCAAGACCATGTCTCTACTAAAAATGGAAAAACTACCCAGGTGTTTTGGCGGGCACCTATAGTCTCAGCTACTGGGAAATCTGAGGCAGAGAGGCTTTCAATTGAACCCAAAAGTTTGAAGTTGCTGTGAACTATGAGGACATCACTCTATCCAGGGTGACAGGGTGAGACTCTGTATCAAAAATAAATAAATAGCATATTAGCACTATTGGTATAATAATTTATGCTGATGATTAAAATTGGGATGGAGAAGAAAAGGAAAGACATACGAGGGAGAGTATTTGCAGATTTGACTTGTGTTTGTATGTGATTTCCTGATGATTCTGGCTAATGACAGATATTATACCGTCTTCAGAATCACCATCTTTCCGTCTTACCTGAAACACGCTGGCCACTCTGATCTTTCTATAATTTGGTCATTCTCTCATGAAGGGCTTTGCCCTAAGAACTCTCTTCCCCTTGATCCTCTCAGTGATCACCTTCTCATTCAGGTCTCAGTTTAAATATCAGTTACTCAGCAATATTTTCCCTGACAGCCTCTTTGGAAGGAAGTATGGAGAATCCTCAAAGAACTCAAATTAGACCTTCCATTTGATCCTGCAATTCCATTACTATGCATCTACCCAGAAGAAAAAAAATCATTTTATTATAAGGACATTTGCACTAAATTGTTTATCATAGCTCAATTTACAATTGCCAAGATGTGGAAACAACTTAAGTGTCTATCAACCCAGGAATGGATTAACAAACTGTGGTATATGTATATCATGGAATACTATTCAACCATAAAAAAGACAGAGACTTTACATCTTTTTTGTATTAACCTGGATACGGTTGAAACACATTCTTCTTAGTAAAGTATCATAAGAATAGTAAAGCTAGTATCCAATGTACTCAAAACTAAAATGAAACCAGTAGGTGATCTAATACATGCCCACATAAGAGAAAAAACTCAATTTAATTCAAGTTGGGGGGGCAAGGAAGAGGAGGGAGAAGGAAGGAGGGAGCGGATGGGTGTGCTCCCACTTAATAGGCACAATATGAGTTTGTATATGGCACACCTCTTGGGTGTGGGACACAACTACAAGAGGGACTCTACCTAACAAATGCAAACATTGTAACCTAATTGTTTGTACCGTCACATTAATCTGAAATAAAAAACAGAAATTAAAAAAAGAATTTTAATAGTTATCTTTTTATTTACAAATTATAATAAATTGTTTTGTTTTAAAAAACAGAAATACTATCCCCGACCACCTAATCTAAAGTAGCTACCTAGTCAGTCTCTATCCTAATGCCCTTTATTAATTTTTGCATAACGTGCTATGTTCTTGTTTGTTTGGTTCCACTCCCACTAAAATTTAAGTCATATAAAAGCTCGTACTTGTCTATCCCGGTAACTGATTTATCTTCAGTGCCTGACAAAGTGGTAGTGATTCTTAAGTATGTATTTGTTGTATGAATAAAAATTAAAAAGAAAAGTCTTCAAGATCAAAATGGAACTATAGAAAATATAAAGGGCTTCAACTCAAACACACCATAATTGAGTGTAGTTTTAGCAAGACTATCATGTTTCCTTGGGCAGCACATTGATAGACCAGCATAATCCTGTACAACTGACTTTGTTGGCATCTGTTAAAGAGCCCTCCTCTCAAAAGAATCTTTCATCTTATAGATATCAACTTAACCTGGACATTAATTGATAAAACAAACAAACAATAACAACTAAAATCTCACTGAAATGTAAACTCTTTGAAGGCAAGGATCTTATCTGCTTTGTTCACAATTGATTCTTCAAGCATCTCTTTGCTTGCAAAATATTAATAGGTGCACAGAGCATGGCATTTTACAAAATAGTTGTTGAATATTTGTTAAATAAATGAAAGAAATGGAATAAGATGATAAAACAGATCTAATAAAAAAAATGGCTTATATAAAAAAGCCCTAAAAATAGAGCTCATCTCAGAGGTATCCCATCCTTCCAGGCCTTTTAAAAAAAATCTGAGACCGGGCATGGTGGCTCACACCTGTAATCCTAGCACTCTGGGAGGCCAAGGCAGGTGGATTGCCTGAGCTCAGGAGTTCAAGACCAGACTGAGCAAGAGTGAGACCCTAGTCTTTACTAAAAATAGAAAAACTAGCTGAACCTCATAGCAGGAGTCCCAGCTACTTGAGAGGTGGAGGCATGAAAATTGCTCAAGTCCAAGAGTTTGAGGTTGCTATGAGCTGGGTTGCTATGGCACTCTACCCAGAGTGACTGAGTGAGAGTGACTCAGAATAACTATGCCTCAAAAAAAAAAAAAAAATCTGGAATATTTTCCAAGTTCCTTCTATCCAGGGAGTAACTCTGAATGGATTGTGAAATCAAGAAATTTTTGTGAGGGTTGTATGGGAAAGAGCATGCAGTTTCACAATTATTAACGTAAAGGAAAAGAAAAAATTATTTATTACCACCTTATTTTAATCCTTCCTCTTAAGGATTGGAATCCTAAAGGTCTGGAATTTATAGACATGATTGTCTCTTTATTACTGACATCAAAAGTCTGCCAGTCACATCCATGTATTCTGTAAATATTTAACATCAAACTACAAAATGCTGCACTGTAGGGATGTAATTGATTCCTTCAATCACAGATGTATGAGAGGGATTGTGCAGGTGTTGTAGAACATATAGAAGGAGACTGCAGCTAGGAGAGTCTTCAAGTAGAAAAAGACCTAAAGAAGGATTAAGATATAATTAGAAGATAAAGAGAAGTACAGAAGAGATCTTTCCCAGTCCAGGGACCTGCAGATCTCATAGCCAAGGGGTGAGAACACTGCTCATTCAAGGAACTAAAGCAATTAATATGGTTGATGCAGAGAGTGCAGAGAGAAGGTGGCAAGAGATAGGGCTGGATGTAAGCAGAGGCCAGATAATGGAGTACTTTATAAGCCATATCAAGGTGTCCAGATTTTATCCCAAGGTCTGTGGGAAGCCAGTAAAGAATTTCAAGCAACTTAATGGCACTGGATTACTTTGTAAGTACAAGAATTACTCAATCAGGGTTATACCTTAGAAAAATCATTCTGGGGCAGGCCCTGTGGCTCAGTGGGTAAGACGTTGGCCTCGTGTTCTGAGGGTGGTGAGTTCAAACCCAGCCCCAGCCAAACTGTAACAAAAAATAGCTGGGCATTGTGGCAGGTGCCTGTAGTCCCAGCTACTCAGGAGGCTGAGGCAGGAGAATCGCCTAAGCCCAGGAGTTAGAGGTTGCTGTGAGCTATGACACCACAACATTCTACTGAGGGCGATAAAATGAGGGTTCTAAAAAAAAAAAAACACAAAAACATTATTCTGAATACAATAGGAAGAAATAATTTGGAGTGTTGGGGGTGATAAAGTGGTAAGCAAGGGACTCTGGTTCTAAAATAATAGATTAGGTTCAAGACTTAACTTCCTGTTGTAAACAAATGTATAATTCAGAAAAATATATAAAGAAACTCCTTTAAGGTATTAAAAACAGATTTATGACCACTGAGAGAAGAAAAACAATTGGGATAATTTCCATATTCCACCCAGACTTCTGCCTGGAGTATATGCCCAGTCATGACACAGAGAATTGGAACCCAAACAGCGAACAGCAGGTTTACCAGCTACAGAAAATAGAGTTCAGAAGTTGGGGATGCTGAGGTTACCAGAATTTGCAAAGTGAGATACTGAAGAGTAGAGTGATGAACAGAGAATGAGCTCCAGGAATCTGTACAGGGTCCCACTTAGCCTTTGGTCTAATATTAATCTGCACGTGCACAGGGTGAGATTCTGAGACCTGGCTGAAGAGAGCTAATCGGAGATATCAGATCTTAGAGTTGCCAGAGCTCTTATTTGCCAAAGTGAAGAGACATGCTGAACATACTAGGAATTCGGTTTGGACTTCCAAAAGGTCATACCTTCAGAATAAGGTTACTGTAGCCTTATGTAGGGGCTACTCAGATTGTCAAATCCTAAAATCAAGTTTCAACAGATCAAGGTCATCGGCCAATGTATCAACTAACTTCCAGAACAAAACTGAACACTCTTTAAGGGGAGACAAACAAAATATGGACTCACCACAGTGTAGCATATATAAATTCCATCAAATAATAAAGAATTTTTAGAAATGCAAGGAACAGGGAACTATAACCCATAACCTGAAGAAAAAAAACTGTTGACAACAGTCACACACAGAAAAATGATGCAGGCGTTGAAGTTACTAGGGGAGGCCATAAAAGTAGTTTTTTAAAATATTTTCAAGAATTTGTAAGAAAAGGTGGACATAATGAGTGAACAGATGGGGAATCTCACAAAAGAAATAGACATCATATGAAAAGAGGACCAAAAAAGAACTTTCAGAATTAAGAAATACAACCATGCACCACATAATAATGTTCTGGAAGCCAGTAGACCACACATACAACAGTGGTCCCATAAGATTATAATATGGTATTTTTCTTTTACCTAATCTATATTTAGACACCCAAATATTTACCCTTGTATTTAAATTGCCTATAGCATTCATTCAGTGAAGTAACATTTTGTACAGGTGCATAGCCTAGGAGCAAGAAGCTATACCAAACCTACGCTATACCATCTTGATTTAGGTAAATACATGCTATGATGTATTTAAAATGATGTTCATACAATAATGAAATCACCTAGCTGCACATCTCTCAAGATGTATTCCTGTTATGAAGCAATTCATGAACGTACAACATTTGAAATCAAAATTTCAGTGTATGTACTTAGCAGACTTGACATTGTGAAGAAATTGCCAGTGCCGTTAAAGACAGGGCAACACAAACTACCCAAATTAAAGTTAAAAGACTTTACAAATATAAAAAGAAGCTTATAGGCCTGTGAGAATATGTTGGATGGTCTAACATACATGTAATTGTAGTCTTAGAAGAAGAAGAAGGAGAAATTAAAGCATACCTAAAGGGAATTATATTCCACATAATCACTGCGTTCCAGGAACTGAGGTGCAATGATGAATCCAGCTCAGATCACACTCCTCCCTCCCAGCCTATGGAGAGGAGCCAGGCAGACCTGCCTCTTTCTGTGCCTGGCAGATTCTCATCAGAATGCTGTGGTGCAGTGAGAAAGGGTCAATTCCCCAAGAGAAGTAAATTGCCCCAACCCGAAGGCATTGGTACTGAACAGACTAAATAAGAGTGACACACTGCATGGCCTAACCTGAATTATTACTAATCATAGAAATGTTTGTTTTGCTAAGATTCCACTGTGTGCTATTTGAAATTGGCCTCTCCAGCTATAATCTAGTTCACTTAATTGAGCATCACATACAGAGTGACATTTGGGAATATGAGATTCTGAAGAAGGCAAGGGAAACTTTATACTCCTTGGATTGTTCATTTGCTCACACATAATTCTAATATCCTCTGTCAGATCCTGGCAAAGCTCTGTGACATTTTACACACTGATTCTCTGGGAGAAGTGCTACAGTGGCTGCTTCATGCAAGTACAAAAGGTGAGATTAAGATAAGCATTTTTACACGCTGAGCTCAGTTTATTTTTAGAAACTGGAAATATGCCAACATCTCGAATTTCCTACTTTGAATTTGCAAAAATAATATTACAACATTATTTCCCAGTGTGTCGGAATTATTGCAGGCCTACATCTTCAACTGCATACATGTTGATCATTCAGTGACCCCCAGATCCAGTCACAAATTGAACTCATTTGGGTGAGATGAAACACTTGTGTCCACGGGAGGCCTTATTTTCAGCGAGAGCTAGTATGTGCTTCTCCTTCAGAGCCCACACAGCCAGGGTTCTCCCTGAGCAGCCCCTTGGCCCGCTGGGAACCTGGAACACAGGTTTTTCTTTCCTTTGGTATGGAGGGCAGTTGCATAGCCTTTCAAGGCCAGGTGCTGATGGCTCTGCCAATCCCCCAACAAAATCATCACATCAGTCATCTCTCAACTTCCTGTGGGCCTTTCCTGTCCTTTTCCATGAAAACACATGCCATTCCCTAGCAGGAAAACCATGAGTGGCACAGAGAAGCTATGCTCAAGTTTAGCTGGTCCTCAGACTGACTGAGGCAAAACCTCCAAGGTGGGACCTGAGAATTGGCATTTCTAACAAGTTCCCATGTGATGCTGATAATGCTGGTCTGGGGACCACTCTTTGAGAATCACTGCCCTAATCAATGTTATGAGATACCAATGTCTGGGGAACAGACTAATGTTTTAAAAGGAGCAGCATTTTGGTTATAGTGCCTTGCCCAAATTCAATACAGCTTTCCAGGCAATTGAGAAGTACTTGGGAAGAAGGGGTCTCTAGCTATTCTCTCTTTTCTTTTTCCTTTTAAAGAATGTAACATTTAATAAAGTACACAAGTGATAAATGCTTACCACTGGGAGAGAGAGCAGATGAACCAGAAAGAAAAATAAAAAACATGAGAAAGAACAGGAATAATTGATAACGTTACCACAGAGATCATTTCAGTGAATACTTGGGTGTATATCTTTCTGGACATGCTTGTAACTATTATTTCTAGCCAACATGATAATTACAACTTTTGCCCCACCTACACACCCCTTTTTTTCTTTAAACTCAGAGAAAGAGTGGGTCTCTGCTTTGATTCATTCTGAGCTGGCTGAGATAAACATGTTGACTCGCAGAAGAAACATCTCAAAGGAACCAGCAGGAGAGACTGAGAAGCCACCCATAGTTACACCACCCCCAAATTCACCTGAAAAATCAGTGGAACTGACCAAAGCTAAAGAAGATCAACCAACCAGGTAATTAGGTATAACAGCCACCTAGAAGGCCTGTGTTACCTAAGACTGAATTCTCTCGTCATTTATCTTGCAAAAGGCTAAAAATGTCGATATTATAAGTCTCCTCTTTATTCAGTAAATGACTACAATGTGTGTTTGCTTTCATTTTCATAAATGTAATATGAGAGTCGTTCTCAATTCTATGGTTTAGAACATTTTGGCCAGAACTATGTCTTCCTTATCCAAAAATCTTTCTTTTTGAGGAAAATTGTCTTTTTGTTAAAGGCAAAGCAAGAGAAGTTATCTTAGAAGTCTAAGATAATAAAGGGTTTTTGGTTTTTGTTTTTAGTTTGACTAAAAATAGAAGCAATTAAGGAAAACAAAATTGTATGATTATAGTTATTGTATGTAGTTATGGCATGTTTGTCAAATGCCTGTCATACAGGCATTACATATTTGTGTAGAACAATGCAAGATTTAAATTGCTTCACTTGATTTTCTCTGACATATTCCTAGAGAGAAAAATAACTACTAAGAGAAGGGGTAATTATTTCAAAAGAAATTTCTCTTAAACCCTATACTTTCAGTAATAAGAAAAACACATATTTATGTCAAACATAATGAACATAATGTGTGGTATGATGTTATTTAAGCTGAGAGAGAAAATCTTGTTTTAAAATTAAATGTTGAGTAAAGCTTAAAGTTAGAGAAATATTATGTTTTTGAAAACATAAATACAGTAAGACCTCCCTAGTTGACCACCTCCCTACATTGACGGCTTCCTCAAGTTGACCTAATTTTCATAGATTGGACAGGCACCATACGTATGTATCAGTACAATAGGCCTAGTTTCTATGTTTACCACTTCTGCATGTTGACCAGTTTGTTATAATCCCTAGAGTGGTCAACTTACAGAGGTTACACTGTATGTCACTTTAAAAAAGCATTAGGACAGAAAAAAATTGTATTGCTATTTATCTCTTTCTACCTTAAAGTTTTCATAAAATCAGAAATAGTAAGGGTCATTCTCTACTTTAGTGACTAACATATTAATATGATGTACTTGTTAGATATATATTCAAGGCAAGAATTTTTCATTAGGAAGTAAATTTAATTCTGTATGCATTAAAAAAGAAGAACTGGGAGAGCCTATTTAACATACATTCATACATACCAAGTTTATTGACGACAGTGTAGTCTATAGAAAGTACTTGTCTGTATTTGTGAACTTCACTTTTTTCTTTCTCCAATTGATTTAGAGCATCAAGTCAAGGATCTGAAGGGAATAAGGAAGTGCCAAAAGGTTAAGTACAGTTTGTGATAATTACTGAGTTGGTATGAAGAACCTAGTCAGTACTCACTACTTAGGGGATAGATTTTAAGGATTTGTGAAAAGAAAAACAAAAAAATACAATAGTGATTTGCTCCTCAACTCTTAAGAAATGGCATCTGCTGAATTTCTCATAGAGATCAATATTACATCAATTTACTTTTGAAGCAAGGAGACAGTGTATCAGGAACTATAGTTTTGGTCATGCCAATTCAGTGG
Source organism: Nycticebus coucang (assembly GCF_027406575.1). NCBI lineage: Eukaryota > Metazoa > Chordata > Mammalia > Primates > Lorisidae > Nycticebus > Nycticebus coucang. The sequence continues at coordinate 27,739,414 of NC_069780.1, forward strand.
CAAGGGAAGCCCTGAATTGACCTAACAATGGAGAAGGACAGTGATCTCAGAGTTTTGCTTCTTCACAGATTAACTGTCGTGGAGATAAATGATTTCACTGGCAACAAAGTCAACCAGAGAAAAAAGTAAAATGACAGTCAGTCCCAACAGGTGTCCTATGAGATAACTGAAATATTTAAAAAGAGCAGTTTTGTGTCCCCACCAAAGGCCCAGCCCCAGTCTACAATTTGGACCAGGGAGAACCAAGAATTGTGGAAAGTCCTACTTTGGTTCAGAATAGCCCAAGTAGTAAAACATCCCTGTACATTTGACAGATTCTAGCTTTAAGACAGGCATAGCAATAATGGCTATAGAACAGCAACTATGAAGTAGCATGTACAAGCTTCAAATAAAAGTCTGTTTTATTATTTCTACAACTTTCCTTCTTACCAGGCATGATATAGTAATCATTCAGAATTCCTTGGGGTCACTCTAGACCACAGGAAGTTACACTGGAGTTAACCAAACCCAAGAGGCTTTATCTGATAACAGACAATAAGTGTATTTTAGAAATTAGAGAGTACTCTCTGACTCCAAGGATAGCCTATTGTATCTGGCCTCTCCTACCAACATCCTCATCCTACGACTATCAAATAATGATAGTGATGTTTTCTATTATTCAACTTTATGTCTTACCTCTAAGGTCCATATATTTTATTATCTAGATACTTGCTAATTTTTTTGTATAAAAATCTTCCAAGTCATGCTTCTTTCTCTCCATTACTGATATTCTACATCTCCTCAAATCCCTATTCCTGCTTGGGTGCAACCATGTAGGCCTTTGGAAAGTTTAATCTGCTTGCCTATTCTCTTATTTTGTCTATCTGTGCCAGAGATCTTTTTCCTTTCTCTCACTTGTTTTGCCCTTACCTGTCACTCTTACCTATCACCAACTCTAAATCATTTCTACCAAAATCATATTTGCTTCTAGGAATAAAAGAACATATTCTACATGTTATAGAACACATAACTAATTAAAGATGATCAGGTGGTAAGAAAGATGGGAATATATTCTTTTATGAATTTGGGGTTTGTATATCATTTGCTATGAAAACACAGAAGAAACTGTATTCAATGTTTTAATTATGGTCTAATTTAGATATTTTTTTTCTATTTCAGAGGCTGAACATAAGCCCCCATTGTTTATTAGAAGAAATAAGGCAAAAATACCTCTTACAGAATATTTCAGCAAACCAAAGTCTGACCTCTCCCCAGTCTCTCCCAGGCCGACCTCTCAGAATAGTGGATCAGCAAAACCAATGACAGCAAGCACTACACAAGGATACAATCTCTGTCCCCAAAGAGCAGTTTATCCTTCAGCATACCAAAGGTAGAAAGTCTAGACTGGGCTAATTCTTTCATAACCATGAGCTTCACATGTAAAACATGATATTATTTTTTAAAAGAATATTTTTGGTATTGAGGAATCAAATGGTCTTCTTTGTGGTGGCACATGTAATTCCCCAAACAGCTGGATATAATGCTACAAATAAATATTAATGGACACAGTTTTTCTATTTGTAGTTAATTTTAATGCCATATTAAAAAAATGTTTATTTATAAACTGCATTTCCAATCACACACTATTAGTATTAATATATAAATATAGGACCCTGATACTAGAAAAATCACCCATAATCAGAATTAGGCAGTTATAGTGTGACACTTACCTCAAACGAGAAAAAAAAAATTAACACCAAAATACTGAGAGTTTTAACATGTGAGCTGATAATTTGGAATCTACAGTGTTTCAGAATTGTTCAACTACTATGGAAAAAAGCTCACCCCCCACCCCCAGAAAAATAAAAGATATAAAAATTATTTCTAATTTATGAATGAGAAAGGAGCTAGTTGCTACTCAATACTAATGGTAGATATTAACAAATTACCTAGTATTTTTAAATAAACTACTTCAGCCATGGCTATCATTTTTTTAGTGTATGGATGGATTATATCTACCAGTCAGCCAATCTTGTATTTAAAATGTTTGCACCAATATTCAAAAGAGATGCTGTAAAGAATTTATATTTGTGTGCATGGACACGTATGTCTGTGTGTGTATGGAATCTTAATAACATTTATATTATGCTTATTATGTGTCAAGAATCATTCTAAACACTTTAAATATAGTAACTTGTTTAATATTCACAAAAATATTTAACGTAGCTACTATTATCATTCCATTTTCTAAATATGAAAACTGAGTTACGGAGAGTTGAACTCTTTGTTGTAACAAATGCTATCAAATTTTAAATTTCTCATGTAAGCATCCAAAGTGTATATTGTTAGTCAGAGAATGACATTACTTACTTGATGATTTAGAGGCCCAGGATCCTTCCATCTTGTGGCTCAGCCATCACCTAGAGCTTCATTGCCAACTCTATCTAGATGGCAAAAGGAAAATGAGAGTGGTTTCCTTTCCAACATTAGTTTCCTTTTGCTGCTGTCAAACTTAGTGCCTTAATGTAACACAGATGTTTGTTCTCTTACACTTCTGCAGGTAGAGGTCCAAGATGGGTCTCATTGGGTTAAAATAAAGATGTTGCCAGGGCTGCATTCCTTTGGAGGATCTAGGAAAGAATCTATTTTCTTACTTTTTCTGTTTTTTTGGACATTACCAATTCTCCTTATTTCATGGCTCTTGTCTATCTTCAAAGACAACAGCCAGTTGAGTTGTCATAAACAAATCACTCTGACACTGACTCTTCCACCTCCTTTGTCCACTCTTAAAGACTCCCGTGATTACACTGGGCCTGCCTGTTATCCAACTAATCCAAAATAATCTCCTTATCTTAAGGTCAGCTGATTAGTGACTTAACTTCATCTGCAACCTTAAATTCTCCCTTACCATATAACATAACACATCTGCAGGCTCCAAGGATTATAATCTTTGAGGGGATATTATTCTACCTTCTTTGAGAAGAGTATATCTGCTTAAAGTCTTGGCCTGGAAATGGGGAAGCTAATCAAAAACTCTTGAGTATAAACTATATTCCAGCCATAGCTATATTCTATGGAAAGGAAAATTAATGAACAGTTAACTTTCTGACACATCAGTTTAGTGACAGGTTCAAAGTGTGGTGAGAGTCTGTGTGCTTCACCACTGATGCTATTGACATATGTTTTAATAAGATAATGCTCAATTGATAACATTAATATGGAAGTGCTCTCTGTCTTTCCTCTTATGAAGAGGTGGTAATAGCATTGCCAATTCCTTTCCCTTGAAAATTTGGTAAAATTCACCTATTAGACCCTGAGGTTTTGTTTTAAGGGGTGGTAGCCCTTTGACAATTTTATTTCTTCTACGGTAAATGGTCTCTTTATATTTTCTGTACTTTTAGGGGGTATCACTTTTGGAGATTTATATTTTCCTAGGCAATTACCTATTTTGTTCAGGTTTCCAAATATATTTTCACAGAATTGAGGCAGATTTGTCTCATAATTCCTTGAAATTCCTGTTTATTCTGCAATCTCATTTTTGTGTTACTTGTAATTTCCTTCTTCACTTATTTAGCTCATGGCTTTTTCCATTTCACTATCATATTTAAAAAACTAGATCTTAGATTTATTCACACATTCAACAATTTTCCTGTTTCCATTTCTTATCTCCTTTCATTTTTTATTTCTTTAGGCTACATTTTTTTATTAGTTTCTTTAGGTTCACTATTATTCTAATATCTTGAGTTGAATATTTTTAATATATTTACATTCAGTCATTCTCATTTATTATCATAAGTTTTTTGAGGTAATAAATTTTCTTCTAATCACAGCTTTAGCTGCATCTATATGTCTAATATGTAGTGTTTTTATTATGTCTATTTCTAAAATATCTTACAATCTCAGATTGGATCTCCTCTTTCATCCAAAACTTGTTTTAGAAAAAATTTAAAAGTTCTAGGTGATAAGGATTTTATCTCATCCCAAGTTTATTTTCTAATGCATTGTTATTATATAGGGAAGTTGCCTATATAATTTCTAATTTTGAAAATGTATTTTCCTTTGTTTTCTAATATAGCTACTTTTATGAATGTCACATGGACATTGGAAAACAAGGTGCATTTCTTTTTGTTGTTTGCAGCCTGTAGAACTTAATAAATATCAATATCTGCATCATTACAATGCTTACATTTGCCACACAGGTATTTATGTTTTATCCACTTGGGACTCTTTATACTGATACGTTTCTTATTGTTTCATGTAATTTTTTTCTTAATGAATTTAAAACTATGCTACCTGGTGCATAGTATTCACAACTACTAGATCTTGACCAAGGCTTGCATTCCTTGACAATTACAACATGCTCTCCTTTTTCTAGTTTATTCGTAATGTGTTGGACCTTATTCACTGTTAAATTATGACTTTTTTCTTTAAATTAGCTCAGTATGTTTTTTCTTATTATTTCACTTTCCACATTGCTAAGTAACATTAAATGCAGTATGTATTTACTTTTTTTAGTCAACCTGATTTTTAGACCATTTATATTTGCCTATAGGACATACAGATTTTGTCTTGTGTGGTTATTGCATTTTGTTAACATTGTTTTTATTGCTTTTATTAAATGTTTCGCTGAATGGTCTGTAATTTTCTTGTTTTATTTAGTAAATATTCATTTGGAAATTTAGAAAGTTTACATTTTTAGAATCTTGGCTAAGCCTGTGTACCTCAGAACAAAAGCTTAATATTAATACTTTCTTACAGCAGTTATGTTGTACGGTTATGTTGTACAGTTATGTTAAACACAAAGAGTGAAATATAAGAGGATGAGGTAAGAAATGAGAGAAAGCCAATATAAAACGTTCCTGAATTAGCTACTGCTTGGTTCCAAACACAATTGTTTGCACAAATCCTAAGAGATAGGGTAAATGGGATGATTCCCATTTTCCATATATGTACGTTGAAACTTACAAAGTTGAAAAAATTACCCAAAGTCATGCGTGTATGTGTACAACAGAGGCAATGGGTCCATTGATTCTGTCACTGGTTCTTTTCTTCACATTAATAAGTGCTTAATATACACTTGGGCCATATATTATATTATATATGTATGTAATGAGTTAGTGAAACAGACATAAACATCTTAATGCTGAGATCAAAGTTTAACGATGGCACATGCCTTGGCTGCCTTTAATTCTAATCCCCGCCATTATCTTTTCTTTTTTTCTTTACCTCATTTCATGTGTTGTCTATACATGTTCTCAGTGCTCAATGGACAAGTCTTTCTTTTTATCTACGTCATCTTAATGGCCATTTCCATTTGTAAAATGAAGTGCTAACATCACTTTAGTTTATAATTGCCAGTAATTGGTGGGTTTCTTCATTGCTCATTTGCTACCTAAAAGACATTTCTTCAGTAGAATTTCTTTTTTTTTCTTTTTCTTTTCCATTCTGAGCACATTTTCAAATGCTGCAAAATGTCAACACACTCTGAAGAATAAGACTGAAGAATGGTCCATCCTTTACGAAGTTTGTTAGTCTGGGCATGGTGGCTCACCCCTGTAATCCTAGTACTCTGGGAGGCTGATGCAAATGGATCACTTGAGCTCACTAATTGGAGAACAGCCTGAGCAAGACTGAGACCCTGTCTTTACTAAGAATGAAAAACTGAGGCAAAAGGATAGCTTGAGCCCAAGAGTTTGAGGTTGCTGTGATCTATGATTCCATATCAGTCTACCAATGATGACAAAGTGACTCTGTCTCAAAAGAAAAAAGAGAAGTGTGTTTTATGAATACTGCAAGTTATTAAAGAAATTGAATGAGGGGTAATCCTATTAGTTCAGCAGACATATATCCTTTTGATGCATTTATTTAAGCATTAAATTTCTTACCTTTTTATGTCCCAATAAAAGTAACTTTAATATTTACTAAAGTTTAATGAGGAACCTAAATGTTGAGAGAAAAAGATACATCAAAATGAAAAAAGTTTAATAATGTTATTTTTAGTATCAAATTTTTAACTACCTCAAAAATTAGTTATTTCAAAAAAGTGGTAATCTTTTCTTTCTTACCACTAACAACCTAGGCAAGATATGGGCTTGTAGTGGGTAGAATTGTGTCCTCTAAAAAGGTATGTCAAGTTCTAATATCTAGCACCTAAGAATATGACCTAATTTGGAAACAGGTCTTTGTAGATATAATCAAATTCAGGTGAGGTGGATTATGGTGAACCCTAATCCAGTGCTGGTCGCCTTCTAAGAAGAGGAAAATTTGGACACAGAAGCAGACATGGAAGACAAAGTGCAACTGGCTGTGTGACAACAAAGCAGAGATAAGAGTGGCACCACTGCAAGTTAAGGAACACTAGGCATTGCAGGGAAAAAGCTAAAAAAGTATTCTCCCCTAGGGTCTTCAGAGGAGGCTTGGCTCTTGATACCTTGATTCTGGACTTTTAGCCTTGAACTTTAAACAAGAAATTTCTGTCATTTTAAGCTACTCAGTTTGTGTTCATTTGTTATAGCACTCCTAGGACACTAATACAGGACTTTTTTATAATTGATGATAATCTAAATATGTAATGTCTATAATGATTTAACCTTTCATAATTAAACAGTGTCCTATTCCATATGTAATAATTTGAGTAAAAGGCATATATTTCAAGCTAATAAACAACATTTACTAAAAAAACCCTAAACCTTTGAAATATATAACTTAAGACATAAGCTTTGTTATTTTAGAACTGTAGGACTTTTATTTATATACCTTGCTTACAGACTTACTTTAACATAGATAACTATAATAGATTACTAAGAATAAGCAACGAAAAACAAAAGACAGTGAATATCAATCCTAAATCCAATAAAGTTTCTAGTTAGAATTCACATAAATAACTTATGCACTTTTTAATATAACTTTTATGTTTTAAAAAAACAAAGCAACTTATTTCATCCAAATTTAGAAAAGGCTCCTAAAATCTTACTCTAACTATACCAGAGAACAGTTATTTTACTATAAACATTTAACTGCTTTATTACTATGAACTAAAACATTTTTCTTTTGCTCTATCCTCCCTTGCCAAATTTCCCATATATATGTTTAATTATGGATTTTTACACTTACTGAAACTCAAATTGTTTAGTGTGTTCAACACAACCATTCATAGAAATAATACAAACATATGGCAAATCTATCATGTTATCAATTAGTAATTAAGAAGCATACATGAAGTAGAAAAAAGATGTAAATACAATTATACAGATTTTCATACATGTGTATGATATTTACAAAACATTCATATCAGTTTGAACATTATCATAAGATAGGAGGCAAATGCATATATCAACTATTCACTTTAAAAAACAAAAGGTATTTTGTTTAAAAAAATGGAAGGAAAGGACAGCTGCTAAGAGCTATTTCATTTTAAATCTAGGTAAAGACAAAATTAATCTTTCAAAAGTAACAGCTGTATAAAATAATTCAACCTCCAAAAATTTAATTTTTTAAACTGAAATAATTTATTACCACTATAAGAATTCAGAAAACGTATTAAAGAGACGCTCAACTCCCCAGTAATTACTTCAGAACCATAAAAAGGCAACACAAAGAAGGAACAGATGTGGGCTCCATAGTTCAAAAGAAATGAATTTTGTTGAGTTTGTCAAACTCAAACTTCTTCCTAAAATTACTATTTCATTGAAGTAACTACATCGAAAATAAAAGGTACAAACAGAAAGTAACATTCTGGTAGACTTATAGGTACTTATAAATATCTGCCCCCACAAATATGTAAACAATTGATCAGAAAGATAATGATGTGAACATAAAATAATAAAACTGGAAGGTCAGAAGGCACATTCTGAATATAATCCAGTAAATGAAAGAGAATGAAGGGAATACTAAGAAAGTAAAATTCTCTAGAAACTATCACTTGAGGTCCCCCCAAACTTTAAAAAATTCACATTTACATTTAAATCTTCTTATGCAAAAACAAGAAAAAAACTTTCTCACTAAGTTTACAGGGCTTTTTATTACTATCAGCTCCAAAAAAAAGTTTTAAAAATTGTTTGTTGCAGCCCAATTCACAGTTGCTAGGTCATGGAAAAAGCCAAAGTGCCCATCGATCCACGAATGGATTAATAAATTGTGGTATATGTACACCATGGAATATTATGCAGCCTTAAAGAAAGATGGAGACTTTACCTCTTTCATGTTTACATGGATGGAGCTGGAACATATTCTTCTTAGTAAAGTATCTCAAGAATGGAAGAAAAAGTATGCAATGTACTCAGCCCTACTATGAAACTAATTTATGGCTTTCATATGAAAGCTATATCCCAGTTATAACCTAAGAATAGGGGGAAGGGGGAAAGGGAGGAGAGGGAGGAGGGAGGATGAGTGGAGGGAGGGGAATTGGTGGGATTACACCTGCGGTGCATCTTATAAGAGTACATGAGAAACTTAGTAAATGTAGAATATAATTGTCTTAATACAATAATTAAGAAAATGCCAGGAAGGCTATGTTAACCAGTGTGATGAAAATGTACCAAACTGTTTATAAAACCAGTGTATGGTGCCCCCTGATTGCATTAATGTACACAGCTATGATTTAATATTAATAAAAAAAATTAGTAATAATGACAAATAAGAGCAATATTCTGTGAAGCACCTCATTTTCTCGTTTTTCCTTAAACCAAAAGAAAACCAGGTAACATTAGAGTGGTACACAGTTCTCTGTGGATTCAGTGCTATTTTCCTTATCCTGCTTTTCTTCCTCATGTGGTGAATTTAGTTCATTTCTGCTATCTTCTTCCCCACTGGAATCACTGTCTGATCCATCCTCAACCCTGACAGATTGTTTGTCATGGGAAGAACTGTCACAGGCTTTGTTTGTGGGAACAGCTCCTTTCCGCTGGGGCAAGATAGTAAAAAAGGCTTCTTGCCAGTTTCTTGTTTCCAGGTATTCCAGAATAATCTCAAACACTGCAACAAAGACAAACTCCATACATTTCTAGCCAAGTTCATTACAGTGCTATATATTGTCTTTTAGCATATGCTGTCTTTGAGCTAAGGGCATTAGCTTGTCCTAATAACTACTTTGTTCTTATCTTTTCCTTCTTCTTTTGGCCACCAAGGCTAATCTGCCTCAAGGTTCTCCTGCCTATTACCTCCTTTCTAGCTTTTCCTCAGTTCAGTTCTTAAGTACTCAGAAATTTACAGTATCCCCTGTCAATTATAAATAATAGGCAAAGGACCTCTGTAGTTTCCTTCCACTCACTCTGAGGAGTGTCTTACCTGCTTTATTTTTACGTTGCAAGTAAAGAATATCAATACTGTCTCCAGAGGACTCTAACTTCAACACACTGCGGAAGTGCTAACTCGGAATACTTTACAGAAAAGTAATTTTCACCATGTATCAGAGGTTTTAGAAGAAGTCTGTTCCCTGAATCAATACCTTCATTTCTATAACTCCTTAGAGCCTAAAGTATTTGGCATATGAAAAGAGTTCAAGAAGTAGTTGTTTACTGATTAAAATCTCTCCTTAACAAATTTAGTCCAAGAATGTCTATTCCAGTGTTATTTACGCAAACAGCAAAAAGAAAAAAACAATTTAGCAGTAGGAGGATGATTAAATTATTATATATTCAGATGATGGGATATTATATAGCCATTAATAATCATTTAATGACATGGAAAAATAAAATGATAAATGGGGGAAAATATACCAGAGTTACATAACATTGTATAGAATCCAGTCATGTAATATGTGTATATACACAGCATATATGCACAGGAAAAAACTGGAAGCAAACACCAAAAAAGATTACAGTTAATTTTTTAGAGTTTTGTACATGTTCAAAATTTCTAAACTGTGAGTTATTTCTCTTATTAAACAAATTTTAAATGATTACTTTTTACAATTCTGACTCCAGCAGGATGTAATATTTTCTATTTGTCCAAATTGCAAATGATAACGTATCTTCTCACAATGTTTACTCAGGTATATTTTCAGTTTACTTTTATAGCTTACCATGATTAACTGCCAGAACTTTTCTGCTATTCATCTTCACAAAATTTCCAAGAGGGAGCTGTGCGTGATCAAGTCCATAATCTGACGCTTGTTTATATGTGAGTCCCTAAAACAAAAACACTATGAATGACTTGAACTAGATTCTAGTGTCCAACAGGGGTGCCCCACCCTTTTTTTTCTCTGCCACACATTAGATGAATAAGAGTGTCTTGAGTCACACATTAAATCATTAAATACACAAACACTAATGAAAGCTGGTTAGCAAAAAAAAAAAAAAGGAGAAAAAAGGTCCTTGCATACTTCTGGTAATATCTGACACCACACATAAGCAAACGCTGTCTCTCCAAATCACATGCAGCCCACAGGCCGAAGGTAGGACACTCCTAGAGAGAACATTATATTATTTCAAAGTCTATGGCAGTATCAATAATTTTTAGAAGCGATTGTAGATACAAAAATATTTTCTGAAGAGGGAGGGTAAGCATACATGTGTATGTTTAACTGCTGACTTTGTAACATTCTCTTGACAATAAGTATAGTGAGAATGTTTAGAGCATTTGCTTTAACCTTTGCAATTTACAAATGAGGAAACCAAAGACATTATGTTCCCTGCTCCACACTAGCAGAACCACAAGAAAAATGTGGCTCACTCATCTCCTGACTTATATATCTTTTCATCATTTCACCCTGCTCTTTTCTCCATTTAAAATATAGTCATGCACAGCATAATGACAGTTTAGTCAATGACAGACAGTATGTATGACAGTGGTCCCATGAGATTACAAAGGAGTTAAAAAATTCTTGTCACCTAGTGATGTTGTAGCTTTCAGATCATAGTGCAATACATTACTCACATGTTTGTGGTGATGCTGGTGGAAATAAACCTTCTATGCTGAAGTTACATAAAAGTATAGCACACACAATCATGTACAGTCCATAATACTTGATAAAGAAGAATTATGCTACTGGTTTATGTATATATGAGAGTATATTTTTATGGGTATTTTAGAGGTAATCCTCCTACTCATAAAAAAGGTAACTGGAAAATAGCCTCAGGCAGGTCCTTCAGGAGGTATTCTAGAAGGCAGCAATATTATTAAAGGAGATGACAGCTCCGTGTCTGTTACTGTCCCAGAAGACCTTCCAGTGGAATAAGATGTCGAGGTGGAAGACAGTGATTTTGATGATACATGTGTGTTTGTGCCTTAGTTTTTAACAAAAATGTTTAAAAGTGAAAAAAATATTAAAAGTAGAAAGAAGCTTATTAAATAAGGACATTAAGAAATTTTTGTACAGCTGTACAATGTGATTGTGTTTTGAGCTAGTGCTAAGAAAAATTTTAAATATATAAAGTACAAAAGTTAGAGTAAGCTAAAGTTAATTATTGAAGAACAAATTTTTAAATAGTGTAGCCTAAATGTACATTGTTTATAAAGTCTATAGTGATGTAAATAATGTCCAGGCCTTCACATTCACTCACCCCTCTCTCATTGATTCACCCAGAGCAACTTCCAGTCCTACAAACGCCATTCATGGTGAGTGCCCAATAAAAGTGCACCATTTGTATCATTTATACTGCATTTTAACTATGTTTCTTCTATCTTTAGGGATGTCTAGACACATAAATACTTACCATTGTGTTACAATTGCCAACACAGTATTCAGTACAGTAGCAGGCTGAGCATACAGGTTTGTAGCCTTGGTGCGTAAATTTCAATGGATTTGAAATTGATTAGTAGCAGCATCTTCTATCAATACAGCACCGTGTTTAAGCATGTGGACTCTGGAGCAACTTGTCTTGTTTCAACTATCTGTTTTGATGCCTACTACTATTGATTTTAGATTTAATTTCTCTGTGCCTCATATTCCCTATCTGTAAAATGTAGATAGTAATAGCACTGACTTCACTGAGCTGTAGTGAGGATTAAGCAAACTAACTTTGTTTCGCTATTAAGGTGATGAAACATGGTACACACGCAATAAAAATTAGCTATCATTGGTACTGCTATTACTATCACGAAACTCTGACTTTAAGGACAAACAAAAGCAAAAATACAAAGTTAATGTTACCTTGTGATGGTTGTGATCTACTAATCCTCCAATCACATAGGCCTTTGATTCATCTAATTCCTTCAGTACATTAGGTGAATCTGATGTAAGATAAACCAGATCTTCTTTTTTCATGAGTTCACAATAGTGCTCTGATTTGACGTGTATATCCTTCAAGACACAGGGGAAAGACATGACTAATTTATAGGAGTTTGTGAAAGATGGCTAAAAATGTTTATCCTCTTTTCCAAAAACAAACCCATCCAAAAACATCTGAAATAAAGTTTGAAAGCGTACCATTACAATGTGTTATTTAGAACTTACTACTTCAATCCTTATTGCCTTATACTTTGATCAATTAATTAGCCTCTTAATTTTATTTCCCTGTCACTGATCTCAGACCTCTACAATTTACTTCCACACACTGATGGCAGGCTCCTTTTCTAAAAACACTACTTTTGAAGTTTTATCTTTCACTGTAGAATAAAGTCCAAACTCTTTAATTTAAAAACTCTTTCCTAAATATGACACTAACCTACCTTTCCAACTTTATCTCTGTTCCAACAAAACAAATGCATTTTTATTGCCACATATTTGCTGATATTGTTCTCCAGTCAAAGAATGCCTTCTCCAATTACTTCCTCTCCATCTACATGAATCATGAAAGGAAATTGCTTATAGATTTAGTTAATCTCATGCATCTATTTCTACAAAGATTTGAAAACTTCTTCGCCAGAATTGTCATGTCACAGGTACAAAACTGAACAACAGTTAGTAGTCAGGATTTTGCAAACCACATTAACTGCATAAAAGAAGATCTATCACCAGTCTCAGATGACAGTTACCCAGTAATTTTTAAGGAAATCAAGAAAAAAGCAGAATTCTCACCTAAAATATATAATTTATTAATAAACAGCTACTTTTCTGAAAAATGGTGTATTATAAACCATACTAAATCCCTATACTTACTAAAGGCCTCAAGAGAAACCTGCATAATCAGAGACCAGGGAAACTCATGTCTCTCTGAAAAGCTGGTAATATAAACATTAAATTTAACAAGCCACCAAAATAACTGGAAATCCACCTATTATAATTTATTAAATTACTTCTTAGGAAAATAGGCACAGATAAAGGGTTGATGAATATATTGTACTTAAAAAGCCTTTGAAAATGTTTCATATTATAGGCTATTACTGAAATAAATGCAGTCAATATGGGATTAGTGCATGTGAAAGGGAAAGTTTATCAATAAGAGAATTGACTTCGAGAAAGGAAAAAAGTATAAGAATAACCCAGTACTTGTCTGAATAGAACAGAGTTCCTTAGGTATTGGTACTAAAGCCAATCTAGTTAGTCATCTTTACCAATGACTGAGAAAAATTCGGTCTAATAGAAAAAAACTTCAAGCCACAAATGCAATTTTAAGTCTTCTAGTAGCCACATTAAAAAAGGTGGAAAAAAGTTGAAATTAATTTTAATAATACATTTTATTAATACAATATGCCTATATGTTATTTCAACATATAATTATTTCAAAAACTAGGAGATATTTTATATTCTCTTGCCCTCTTTTTGGTACTGAGCCTTTGAAATCCAGTATATGTTTCATATTTATAGCACATCTCAATTTACAATTCAAAATATTATATTTTAAGAGTTCAACAGCTACACAAAGCTAATGGCCACTTGCTGAACAGCATAGATTTAGAAAAAACAAAAGGTAGGCACACTTCCCAATTTTAGAATGACTTCACTCTTCTAGATAATGTATAACATAGCTGGCTTGCTAGGAAGAAATTGTACAAAGACCTTTAAAATTATTTCTTCTTTAAAAAATATATTTTATATGTAACAAAAGAATAGGCAAGAATTAACAAGAGCAAGTACAAACTAACAGACATCTCCCTCTCTTCTTCAGACTCTTCCATTTGTAACCTCAGACTTAGGTTCAGTGACACATAGTGTTTGTAGACGGCTAAATTTAGTAGCATTACATGAAATTTAGGTAAAAATATAGACCTTTAGAAGCGTGAAAATTCAAAAAATTAAGTGAGAGTTGATGTGTTTTAATTACCTTCCAGTTGACCCATCCTTTGTCATTTTCATCCATGTTTTTTTTCAGCTGGCCTCCATGGCTTGTCAGGTAAAACTGACAGGAGATTGGTATGTACAGAAAGAGAGAGCAAATAACTATTTAAGTCCAATCTTTTATTTCCCTCATCTACTCACCTCATCGTTAATGATACACACAATATATTTATTCTCAATAGAACAAAATATTTACATGCTTTTGGGCATGCTTTGGGCATAAAATGTGGTAGAAGTGATATGTTTGTGTAACTCATCACTTAATAGCTACAGTATTCCATCTACATTTTCATCCCTCTTCTCTTTCAAGTAGTTAAAATCTGCCTCTACTTGATCTCTTTTCTGCAAAATCTTTGCTTACAGGTCAAGTTCCCATTACTCCTCTTCGACTTTTTTTATTTTGGGAGGGCACCACAGTCTTTTCTTTTTTTTTTTTTTTTTAACCAATCCATAGTCTTTTTAATTTTTCTTTGATTCTAAACCCTAACACCTATATAAGTCTGAATCAACAGTAAGAAAAGGCCTATTACAGATAAAAGGGTACAGTCAAAAATAAGAGTATAAAGGACTATCATAGACATGGAATAAAAAAAATTATAAAATTGAAAAAACACAAAATACAAAAATATAAGATTACTATCACTTGGTAAAAAGAAAATATCTAACTAAAAATAAAGAGTTCCTGGTTCTTAACATCAGTGAGCCGTTGTTAATGTTTAGGTCACTCAGAACTCAAACAAAAAGACTCTATTCTTAACAGCAGCCAACTAGTCTCCCAAATCACTCCCTCACCTAGCTTAAGAAATACTTCCCAAATTATCAGTGACTCAAAAAGACAATATAATCTTTTAAATAGACAAAACTTATGCTACAGGTACCGCAGCATACATCAGGCAATGGCAGTCACAGCCTCTACCACCCTATCTCAGGAATTCAAAGTAGAGAAACTGGTATGAAAACGTGTATGTCCTATAACAAAGACATCCAACTACACAGCCGTGAACAGGTTAATGTGCACAAGGCTGATAATGACTGGAACATGTCTTAGAATGGCATATGTGAAAATATGTTTAAAACAGTTTGCTTTCTTTTTATAAAAAAGAAAACATTTTTCAAATAGGCATTAAACAAGATCACCGGCAAGACTCTTACAAAGACAATCAGAATTGTAATCTATGTTTTTTGCCATGGAAGATATAAAAGAAAACTGGAATCTGTTTTAAATTCTTCAGACATACCTGCACAGGGTGCAGTGCTCGGCGGTTTTCTGCATAACATCGCTGAATCTGCTTATGAAGTTTCTTAATGTCCTAGAATAGTACAATTTTTAAAGCAAAGTTATCAAAATACAATATGCCCATTCCATGATCTTAAAGGGCTACAATAAACAGCAGGGATGACTAGATAGGTACAATTTTCTTCTTTAATACAAGTCCATTCTGATAATTCTCATTTGATTTTCTTACATACTAAGAAAAAATACAAATAAATACTCTGTAAGTGACCCGTTATTTCATATGTTGTATCTATTTAGAATGGTAGGTCACAAAAACTACTCTCTTAAGAGATAAAAACAAATAATTCTTTGAGAGCCGTATAATTTTCATGCCTTACCAATGATGTTGGTAAAACCCCCCAGATCTCAATGATTATGAATATGTAGTTATTCAGCTTTACTATCTAATGATGAAATGGGTGTGTCTCTGTCTCCCCTATCTCCACATACATAGACACCCATATACATAGATACACATACACAGGCTGTCCATAAAGTCTGTGTGCAATTTAAAATATTAAACTTTGCTTTGTATACCAAAAGCAATTTACTAGCTAATTTAACTTAGAGGACAGAGAATTGGAAAAACTAAAGATGCATTTTAGTACGTAAGTTTATATCAAAGTGATATTACACATAAAAACAAGAATGATTCAGCCTAGTTTGCCTGCAGAATTTTTCTGTATATAGTAATAATTCGTAATACCTTTAAAACCATCAAGTCATCAAAACTACAGTCAATGATAAGGCGGAGGGTGCTGTGAACAGCATGTCTTCGAATACGTTTTCTGTCACTTTCATCTGATTTTGATTCCAGTTGACATTGTCGCTCTAATTTCTTTCTCTTGCGTTTTTCCTTTCGCTTTTGTCTGAAATTAGTAATTAAAATAACTTTTTGTTATCTGTATACTCAGATATTCATAAGTCTTCTAAATAGAGAAATAAAACATTTTAAAGTAATTAAGTTAAACCATATGAAACTGCCACTTCTGTGAACAGATGGCTATTTATATAGCCATCTAAAAGCTTTAGATAGGAAGGAAATGAGCTTGTAAAAAATCTCATCTATCTCTCAATCTATCTAAATCCTAACTATACCACCTCCATGGGTTCATTTGTTATTGGTATCACAGTATCTCCAAGAAAACTTTTTAGATACTGAATTTGGGAGTTATAATCAATTTTACTTTCATCATTCATCCTCTACAAGATTTTAAAACATTTATATGGTATATTTTCACATACTTTTTGTCTGATTTATAGCAACTATAGTTTATTTCCTCTCAGTAAATTTTGGCATTTATACAATAATAAACTCAGCCTAACTGCTCTCCCCCAAACTTGAAATGTTTCTTCTAACAAAAATCAAAGTCAGGCTAAAACTTGATCTTTCTGAGTTGGTTATTTTGATTCTACATCTAGGACATAGCTACTAACTATATCCCTTCTCTAAGATGATTGTTTCAAAAATTGTGCTGCTGCTAACAATAGATTCTGGGTGGAAAAAGTATTGAGTGCAAGTTCATTAACACTGCTTAAAAATATTCCAACAATATAATTCAAAGCACATGTAGTTTTTAACAGCCAGTTGACGGTGATAGCTAAGTATATGTATAACCCTAATTTTAATTAACACAATCACTTTTAGGAGGACAAAGGGGTATACAAGATCTAACATTCATACTTATGACTAGGAATGAAGCATATACTTTTGAAACACGTACTTTCGGAGTTCTCGTTGTTCTTCCCATTGTTTCTGTTTTATAATTTTTTTCATTTGCCGTTTAGATATTGGTTCAAACCCTTCACCTAATCTTGGCTTCTGGCTCTGCGCTTGATCTTCACTTAAGTCTTGCTTTTTTTCAACATTAGAAGACTCAATAAAATTTTGCAGCATTTCAGACGACATTATTTTGTGACTCTGAAACTGAAAGGCAACTTTTGATATCAGATAACTTAAAAATACACAAAAAAGTAAAAAATCCCAAACATCTAATAGATATGATTAAAATTAAATCCTATTAGTAATACATAGAAATGCAAATTTAGACAATTTTGCCATTTAATGGCAAATATCATTTAAATATCACCTAATATCAATTAAATATCAATCATTGGCAATGCTGATAAAGGTCTGAAGAAGTAAGGTGTTTTTATATACTATTATGTGCCATGGTATAATCTTTTCAGAAGGCAACACAGACATTTTAAAAGCTTTAAAACAGTGATACCCTTTGATCCAGTAATTTATTTCCTTAGACTAATTCCTATAAATGAATCAGAAGTGTACACAAAAATATGCACTACAGTATACACACCACAGTGTTAGGTTTAATAATGAAAAGCCAAAATTATTTAGTGATAAGGGGAAATAATATTGTAAATAAGCAAATCAAAACAAAAAACAATAGATACAGATATTTATATCCAAATGCTTTTAAAAAGTACATACACAAACATATGTTCAATTCTTACCCATGGTTTTCTGCATGTTCTATAGTTTATAAAATGAAAATATATTGTTCATGAAAAAATATGATTTTAAAACAGAGATGGAAAAACCTTTTCTGTAGTCTTCTTTAGAACAAGGGAAATAAGAATGTTATTTCATTATCTGGGTGTACACTCACAAAAGGTTTTTGACAAAAGAGATGTTATATGTAGCTTTGTAAACTTTGAACAGGACAGACAACAAATTTGGTATCCCCCCCTCTAACATATTCATGGTAAATAGGTTAATTATAATATTCCTCTTTAGTCATGGCTATAAAACAAAACATGGAACTTGATTTCACAATCAGTCTGGCTTTGTGGAATGTTTAGGGTCATCTCAAACATATCTTTATTTGAAGTTAACCACACCTATTAACTAGAACTGAACTTACCTTCAGTTTAAGGAAAGACTAGAAACAGTGAGATTCTTTTTCTCTTTAATAGATTATCAACACCAAAACTCAGAAATGTACTTTTTATTTATCCCTATCAAAGATTAAGCAAGATGCTACCAAACGTTCTACTGGCCTTAAGGAAAACTTTATACATCTTCTTTCATATAGGGATAGCTAACAAGTCTGTGCAAAGACGCTAAAAGAAAAAAGACAATCTCCCAAGATTTTATCTATATGCCAACAAAGATCTTTGCAAAACATAATTTAAACAGTAGTTTTGGTATATTGTTCCCACTTTCTTTAAAATGCAATGCTGTAATAAGATACATGAGGATAACTAAGCAAACTTAGAAATGTACCTAATTTTGACTGAGAGACAAATTTTAAGGAGATGTGTGCTTTGGAGGATACAAAAGCCTTGTCATTTTACTAGATCACTAAACTTCTAAAAGAGGGAAAGAATTGTCTAGTAATCTAAGTAAGAGTTCACAAATTTTCCTTATTCCATTAATCAAACATATACTCAGTTTGGAAGGACACCCCTTAGAAATAAAGACTCAAATTTGACCCTACACTATAAACTCCATGGGAGCTGGGATGATGTCTGTTTTTGCTCAATATTACATGGCCAGTACTAACACGGTGGCTGGCACTTAGTAGATGCTTATTATATATTGGCAGAATAAATAAATGAGCAAATACAATATTACAAAATATTTTTTAAAGTAATAAAAATAATACTAAACATTAAATGTTATTGTGCTTAATAAAGAATTTATTATCTAACTTAATCCTTGAAACAACCCTATTAGATAACATTATGTCTATTTTATAAAGGAAGAAGGCACAGTAAGGTTAATTCACCAAGAATTACAAATACAGCACAAAGTACATACTCAAAAATATTTTGTTGAATGATGGATATTAGGATTCAAACCCAAATCTATCTCTACTACCCTTAGTAACCCAAAACCTTATTTAGAAAATGAGGTTTCCAAGAAGTGTAATAGAGCTATGGTGCTTTAATCCTGCTGATAGAGGCTCTGATAAGATCTGTGTCACTGAAAAAGAAGAAAAAATAGCTCTAGGTCTATTTCTATGCCACTGAATAAAAAATTTGAACAGACTTTCTAAAGATAGTTGCCAAAAGTTTATGCTTTGAGTCAACCTCCCTCTCAATCTTGAGATATATGAAAACAGTAGATAAAATATAAAAAGGAGATATAAAAAAGGTACAGCCTCTCTCAAAACCAAAAATAAGAAGTGGAACAGATACTGTTCTTGTTGGATCTACTGGGCAGTCAGACTGTAAGTTTCTTCATCTTTAAAATAGGGAGAATAATAATAATAATATAAGGCAGGAAAATAGGGGACAGATGAGCTGAAACTAGGCTTGGGGTGGACCTTCTCCTTCCCTAAAAAAATGTCTGAAAACAGGTACAAGTAGACTATGGTTTATATAAAACTGAGTACTTGTAGGAAGCCTGAAAAAAGCAGACACAGCTTCTCAGTCACATCCTGGATCATAATGTGATATATGAACTTATTATATGATTTCAATCAGAATCACTCCTATAAGAATGTGCTGTGTAGGAGAGAGGACAGGAGGGGGGATCTCACCTAATATGCACATTGTGAGAGTATCTGAGGGGCTCTTCTACCAATGGAACTTTACCCTGGAAGTGAGAACAATGTAACCTAAATATTGTACCCTCATATTAATTTGAATAAAGTTAAAAAAAAAAAAAGAATCTGCTGTGTACTGGAACACAGACAGGGTCAAAGGTCAAGTAGTAGATATCAGTAGGGATCAAGAGGGGGGTTAGGAAAGGAGAGGTAATAACTATTCAAGATGAATCTGCAAGGCAAAATTACAGAAAGAACTAATTTTAAAAAATCAACTATCAGGAAATAAATTCACTCTATACAAATTAAAAATAATAGGACAATCTAAAAATGACTTTACAATAAGTTTAGTTAAAATATTTCAGAGAAATTAAAAAAAGAACCATAAAAACAAAAAACAAAATTGTGTGACACAAAAACTATTAAAAAATGGAAAAATAAGAACCCATGAAAAAGAAAAATGATTTGAAAATTAGAAAATGAAGACACAAAAAATTCAATATGTGAGATAAACTCAAGATTACCTGCAGTCAAGAGGTGATAAATGAATTAGAAAACATCCTGACAATCTGTCTCAAAATACAGACAGAGAAATAGTACAGAAAATAACATGCAGAAGGTAGGCCACAGGTTGAAAGAGACACAGGGGGGAAAAGGTAATGCATTCATTAATTTTTTCTAAATCTAGAAAATAAGCTAAGCATTCAATTTAAAAAACTGGAGTCAGTTTTTTAAAACTCTGTAAACCTAAAATGATTAGAAGGAAAAAAATTAAAAAATATCTATATAGCTATATCTATCTAGATATTGATATAGATATCTAGATATCTATCTACATATTGATCCCCAGGATCAATTTTATTTTCCTTCTTTCCAATGCACAGTACATTAAATAAAATTCAGCAATCCATGTGTCCAAAACAATATTGGGTGGAGAAAATTTAAGACCCATCAAACTCAACAAGAAAACTTAAAAGAACAATTAAAATTAACAAGAAACAAATTTCTCTCTTTGTGAAATAATAATTAATATTCCAATAGTGTACATTTCTGTTTATCAGTGGCATTATTTTTGGCTAGTTCTCTTAGCTTTGGAACTTGTTCATAAAAGGTAATGTTTTATAGCTCATGTACACCAGGGGGAGCATTTGCCTTTCCCATCTAATAAGTCTCAAGTTAAATTTAACTTGACTTATCACAGTAACTTTTTTAAGCAACCTATTAAATGCAAGGAAAGGTCATGAGCTAGTCAACCTCATCACCATCATCATTATTTTTTAGCTATTCTCACTTAAGAAAATACGTTGTACTAAGTGAATCTTTTAAAGCTTTACATATGCTAGACATATTGAGACACAAATAAGCGGAATGTGGCAAAAATTGTGCTAAGCTTGTTATTTTATAAATTGCTTACAGTATACTTTACATATAAAAATAGGTACCAACTCACACTGTAAATCCTAAGTATAATGTACATATACTGCACTATGTACTAGTTTGTTCAGATTACCTGTTAAGCAAAATACAGTACTTAAGACTATATGATTATCTTAGTTTAAGCAATAATTTATAAAATCTGTTTGGCAGAGAATTTTGTGTTCCTACCTCACATGCAATTTAGGCTAAGAGTGCATTTTCATGCTTTCAACCAAGTTCAACAAATATTTAAGAATATTTTACAGTAACTATAGAAATATTTCTGTGAAATTTTACTTTAGCATAAAATAAAAAATTGGGGGGTTCATTCATAGATAATGGTTTTCAAAAGTAACAACAGATGACTAAGGCCATTTGATGTGGGTGGGATGAATATGTAAAAAAGCATCTCAACATTCCTTGTACTTCCATTTCTTACAGCAGGGAAGACACACTTCATACATCAGTGAAATCCAAAGGAAAAAAGTGTTTAAAACTTGCAAGAGTTTCTCAAACAGGCTAAACAGTTCTTTTATAAATTTATGGCACAGCCTCTCTTTCAGAAAAATACAAAGGAATTCTGGAATAACTGCGCAATTAAATTAATGACCTGACAGTGATAACGAAGAAATACCCTTCTAAAAACGCGCTGACCTAGCTAAAACCCTTTGTTCAGTTGTCAAGCCCCTTGGGCAGAGGGTAGTGATGAAGAGGGGCGAGGAGGTTCTATTAAAAAAAGATAATCTGTCGCTTGAGACTTTGTATCTCTAGAAAAAAAAAACAATTAAAATATGTCAGTGAGATCAAGTAACACTTCGATCTTCTCAAAATCATCTTCAGCTCACCACCAAGGGGGCCTACGAGCACCTGCAGCAAGTTCCCTTCCGGCTCTCTACATTTCAGAGAGCTCATCCACGTCAGCCCTCTTAGGAGGAACGAGGTAAGGCAGGTTTAAAGAGGAAAAGCGATTGCCCAAGGTCTCTAGCCACTAAATGACACAACCACAACCTGTTTTCTGGCCCTTCAGAGTCCAGATTTCCCTCTCCTTTGCAAACTCAACTGTTCACAAACCGGAGACCATATCCTGACCCCCAAAACAAACGCTAGCCAAAAGCGCCGCACTGCGGATGGGCAGAGCCAGGCCCTCTCTCTGCTACGGGCCCCGCCCACGAACGCACCCCAGAGGCGGGACTAGGCCGCAGCCGGCGAACCAGGGAAGGACAGGCGTGCCGCGGAGGCCGCTATCATCTAACGTCATTTCCTTCGAGTTGCGTCCCGGCAGTCGCTTCCACAGCCCCGTACTCCTCTCCCCCGGAAATCCTTGTTGCCTGTCCTGGGCAGCATGGCACGCGCTCCTTTTACACTCAAAAGGTATCAGGAGGCAGGCGAGTGTCAGCTCCGGTGCCAGGAGACTTACCGGATTGAGGGATTTATGGGAACCTGCGCGCACAGAAAGCCTTTCTGGAGTGATCTCAACACCGCTCTCGAGTCCTTCCTCGGAAACTTCAACTCCCAGAGGCAGGGGCGGTAGTTATCCAGTGGAAGCTATGGCGGTTGTTCCTTACGTCATTGAACTGCGCCAAGTTCAGACCGGCAGCAGGAGAAAGGGGAGGGGTTTTCACTGGGCGGGGTCTGGAGATGGGGGTTGGGGAGTGGGATGTAAGTGCAGCGCGGTATGGTTTTCCCCTTGTGAGTGCAACTATAAACCTGTAGGCTTGAATTCATTCACATATTTGTGCGTGTTGGAGGGGGTTATACGCCCTTTTTTAAATTAAAAATGCATAATAGACAAAAGGCTCTTAATTTTTCTGTGTTGAAAATGAAAGCGTCTCTTGTCTAAATTGTTTCTAATGTATACAGAAAAAAGGTTACAACATAACAATTTTACATAACTCGAATGGATAATTAAATTTAAAAAGTGAATCGAATTCATAGTAAGGTACATTTAAATTTAGAATTTATAAGTCTTTTTTATGGCTTAAGTGAAATAGCCATAGCTTTACTCTTTATTCATTACTGGAGCTATTTTTCCTATGCTA
This sequence comes from Nycticebus coucang, assembly GCF_027406575.1. Lineage (NCBI taxonomy): Eukaryota > Metazoa > Chordata > Mammalia > Primates > Lorisidae > Nycticebus > Nycticebus coucang. The sequence goes on from NC_069780.1 coordinate 27,762,796, forward strand.
TTTTGCAAAATATCAGGTGACATTTCATTGTTTATAATATTTGACCTCATTTAATCTTTTTTCTATATATAGACCAAGTCAACTGAGGGAGAAATGAAACACAATCCCATAGATTCTCATTTTGTATTTTAATTTTTTGTTTAGCTCTTCTTTTAATAGGTGATTATTGCAGAATTTGAAGATCAGAATGAGATTTGAAGGTTTGAAAAGAAGATTGCCTTTTCAGTTTGGAAAGAAATCTGAATTAAATGATTCTCGATGCTTTAAAAAAATTTACCATGCTTAAAGCCTTCAATGAATAGGAAATTAAACCCAGAATTTGAGATTCTCTAAAAGAATTAAAACTAACATGAATTTAGTGACAAAACTAAAGTCACTTGTACTTTAAACCCTAGAATTTTACTTGAAAAACTGTCAACTATAGCATTCTTGTGGGCTTCTTTCCATTTCTTCCTTATGTCAAATCTAAAAGATCTTTGTGGACTGAATGTTGGCGATGAAGTCTGGGTTCATTTCTGATCTGTTAGTAGGGCATCTTTTTTCAGCTGCCTCCGTATGAGGGCAAAAAGTAGCTGAGGGAGGATTAGTAATTGGATATGTAGTCCTTCACATGTAGGTCATTAAATTCAGGCTGGCATAGTGATGTGCCAGATCTTTCAACAGCTGTTCAGTTGCCCCTATGGGATCTGTTTTATAAATAATTATACATTTATACATTTTCTTTCAGAGTTAGTACCTGGCATCTTTAGATATTTAAAGTTTTTAAGTTACAAAAAGGCCCTTCATATTTTAATAATGAAGTCAAATTTTCCTTTGACATAGACATTTAACTTAGTAGTAATTTGCTACAAAACTTAAAATGATTCTAGTATTAATATCAACCCAGAATAACCACCAAAAAAGTACCCTCCTATAGTCAATTTAACCAAAGATTGAAACATAGAAACTTTAAGGTGAAATCGTGTAATACGAAGGAATCTTTTGATGGATTTGTAAAATTCGTGTGTTTATTTGACCCACTTACTGAGCTTCAAACTTTTTATGTTTAATACTGGTAATACAAAGATGACTAAATCATAATCTTTGTCCTTACAGAATCCATAGTCCAATAGGAAAGCCCACAGTAAATAAATATTATGTACTTGAGATGCCTGTATATTGAAAGAAGTTACTAAACACTCCTTGAGGCAGACAAAATATATTTGGAGATTGAATGATTTTTACATTTTCTTGGAAAACAGGAGTTTTTTAGGTGTCAGGCAAGCAAAAAAGTTAAAAACATTGGGAACAGTAAAAGCAAAACTTGTCATGATTTTGCACATGACTGTAGAGGTGTGAATAGGATGAATGAGAAGGGGAAAAGAAATCTAAGCGTTTTTAAAATTTGAATAACTGTAGGAATATACTAAAATTAGGTCACGTACAGAATACTGGAAGAAAATTGTTTTTAAAAAAAATAAGTTTGATTTTGAGTGTGTGGATTTTGGAGAGACTCCAAGATATCTAAGTAGAAACATTAAAAAAAGTCATCAGAACATATTCATAGTGTAAGCCAGTATAAGAAGTTGAACTCAAAGTGAATCTACTCCATAGATCATGGAAACTGGAAGGTAACAAATGAAAGAAGCTATGGGGAGGAAAGAATCCTTCCCTCTTTAATCAGGGTACAATGTGGGCATAAAGACACCAGATTTCAATTTTTTAGAACAGCAGAAACTGAATTTGTATGTAAAGTCTGGTTTTAAAATGTTGACAACTGTTTTCTTAGTTTTTTTAAATGCTGAGCAGGCTAAACAAAACTTGTTTGTGGACTACATCCAGAAAATTGGCATCCGGTTTGTTAAATTGGACTGCTGATCATAGAGTGAGAAAGGGGCAACAGCTTCAACTAGAATCTTAGAATAAAAAGCACAGTAATAAATATGGTTATGAAACATAACCAAAACACTGGACGATCATTACAAATTTCATTATTTCAAGTCTAAATGGGATTTTTAAGTTTTTGAGCACTCTTCAGTGGGGAGGTAGGAATAGAGTACCATTTGTGAACAATTTCAGGCTAAGAAAGCCAAAAAGAAACCAGTTTTAAAACACAAAAGATACCTAGAAGGAAGAATTAACCTTTCATCTGTAATCATTCCAACCTACAATTTTATTGACTTCAAAATATAGGAAAAGTTTAAGATGTATTGTTAAATTCATTAACACCACCACCCCAAAAATGATACATAATATTGAAGACTTTAGAAAGACAACTATGGAGGCAGTGTAGTCTGTGAATCTTCTCATAAAAAACTGGTAAAACATCTGGCATAAGCAAACAACAGTAACAGCAACAATCCCAGATGATAAGCTATAACATAACTACGTGGAAAGGAATCCTTACATACCCCAAAATATGAGCAGGAAGGAACAAAGCCAACTTAATATCAACATCTGTGTAGGAGGAAATAGCAGGAAGACAACAGAGCATCTGAAAGCTCTGAGAATGAGAGGCCACCTAAACGCCAGCAAGTAATCCCTGAAAAAGGGGAGAAAAAGAGAGGAGACCAGTGCTAGGTCAACAGCAAAACTAGCAGGGAGTTCAACGAATGGGGAGCCTGCAGCCTTCTGATCTCAAGATTGTTCTTTTTAAAGCACCAAAGGAGGAATGAAAACCTTCACCTTTATTTGCTGCACCCCTTATAATAAAAAAGTTTTGTTCTATAAAATTTGGATTCAGCCCAAAAGATCATACTCAACAAGGCCGTGTGCGACCTCAAGGACCCAGGTTTCCCACCCCTGTGCTCATGTTAAAGAATGAGAAGGAAGTTAATGGAGGGGGTGTGAGGCCTGTAAACTCTCAAAACTAACAAACTGGAACTGCACTTCTGAACATAGCTAAGCATCAAGGAGAAACCTCTGGGGGCAGAATCCAAATTGAGCAGGAGAGGGACAATAGGGGCAAAGAAAAAAGCGGGTCCAATATTTTAAAACGAGCAATTTTTTAAATGATAGAAAATATTTAAAATATATATTAAACAAAAGTCTCATAAATGAAATGATTCACTGAACAAATATTTGAAGAGAAGTAACAGAACTAAGAAAATATACATGTAGCTGGGTGTGGTGGCATGCACCTGCAGCCCCAGCTACTCAGGGAGTTGAGGCAAGAGGATTGCCATGGCAAAGAAATGTAATGTATCCTGGGTAGGATCTTGGAATAGGAAAAAAAAAAAAAAAAAGGATTAGGTAAAAACAAAGGTAACCTAAATAAATGATGAATTTTAGTTAACAGTATGTCAGTAGTGTTTTCTTAGTAAATAACACTAATGTAACATATTAATAATAGGGGTAACGAAATGCAGGTTTTGTTATATGGAAAATCTTTGTACTATGTAAGCATTTTTTCTTTAAATTTAAAATTTTTATGAACAGTTATAAACTGCTATAAATATGGCAGACAAAGTCTCTCTCTGGCCCCCAGGTGACAGTGCAGTGGCATGATTATAGCTCACTGTATCCTCAAAGTCCTGGGCTCAAATGATCAAGCAATCCTCCTGCTTCAGCCTCCCAAATAGCTAAGGACTACAGGCAGACCACCACACTGGAATACCTTTTCCATTTTTTTTTTTTTTTTTTTTATAGAGACACAAAGCATCACTATGTTTCTCAGGCTGGTCCTGAACTCTTTCCTGGCCTCAAGTGATTCTCCCTCCTCAGCTTTCCAAAGTGCTGGGATTACAGGTGTGAGCCTCTGCACCGGACTATTTTTTTGAAGTTAACATATGGAATGTGAAAAAATATAAATGGCAAAAAAAAAAAAAGAAAATACAAACACAAATAAACTGTAGTTCTACCTCTCAGCGATAAGTGTTAGTATTTTCAGTGAATACTGTTCCAATCCTTTTCTTATATGTTTAATGAGAAATTATGGCTGGGCAGGGCAGCTCACACCTGTAATCCTAGCACTCTACGAGGCTGAGGCAGGAGGATCACTTGAGCTCAAGAGTTTGAGACCAGCCTAAACATGAGTGAGACCTCGTCTCTACTAAAAATAGAAAAACTAACTCAGTGTTCTGGCAGGTGCCTGTCCCAGCTACTGGGGAAGCTAAGGTGAGGATTGCTCAAGTTTGAGGTTGCTATAAGCTATGATGATGCCATGGCACTCTACCTACAGTGACAGAGTGAGACTTGAAACTGTCTGAAAAAAACTAACAAACAACAAAAACAAAACCAAAAAAGTATCTCAAACTGTATCTGTATCTTTTTAGTAGATTACTTGCTTTTGCTTACCAAGGTATGGTAAAAATATGTAGAAAATATATTTGTACAATTTTATTTAAAATGGCTTCATGGAGTTCTGTTGAACTGATGCACCATAATTTATTGAACTAATTGTTGTTATTAAATGAACATTCTGGTATCCAAATTTTCACTATACCACAAAGGTCCTTGTGACACCATTTTTTATGTTGTTTTTGTGTACATTATAAGCGATGCTCAACCCCACAACACATTATTACTGAGATTTAAGGAGTCGCTCACTGTGTTTCCCCACCACACGTTCTTGCTCTTCTTTCCTCCTTGCACCTGGGGCCATTTTTTTCCAAATTGAAGTAGATTTTTTAAAGATGTCTCTTAGGGAGGTCCTTTAGTTGTAAACATTCAGTTTCAATTTTTCTGGAAATATTTTTATTTTAATCTTACATTAGAAATACATTTGCAGAGGCTTGGTGCCTGAAGCACAGTGGTTACGGCACCAGCCACGTACACAGAAGGTGGCATGTTCGAACCCAGGCTGGGCCAGCTAAACTACAATGACAACTGCAACAAAAAACAGCTGGGCATTGTGGGGGGCACCTGTGGGAGCTACTTGGGAGGCTGAGGCGAGAGAATTGCTTGAGTCCAAGAGTTTGAGGTTGTTGTGAGCTGTGACACAACAGCACTCTACAGAGGGTGACATACTGAGACTCTGTCTCAAAAAAAAAAAGATTTGCAGAATATAGAATACTAAATTGACAATTATGTTCTCTTAGAACATTGAATACATCATTCTAATGTCTCCTAATATTAACTAATGTTGTTAGTAAATTAGTAGCTGTCTGTTTCTCTTGCTCCTTTAAAGTAATTTGTGTTCTCCATCAGGCTCCTTTAAACATCTTCCCTATCTGTTGGATAGTCTGCATTTTGTTATCACATGTCTACTTATGGGGTTTTGGTTTTTTCTGTATTTTTATTTTTTATCTTTTTGTAATTTTTCTTATTATTACTTTATTGTTTGGGATTTATTGAGGATTCAAAGAATTAGGTTACCCTGTTTGCATTTGTTAGATAAAGTCCCTCTTATAATTGTGTCCGCCCCCAAGAGAGGTGCTTTACACCGTGACCCCCGTCCCCCTCTCTCTTCCCACTTGCTCATTCCCCTACCCCACCTTGTATTAGCTCAAATGATGCCTTCATATTAGAATAGATTACATTAGAATCTTCCTTCTCTATTCTTGTGATGCTTTAGTAAGAAGAATGTGTTCCATCTCCATCCAAATTACTACAAAAGATGGAAAGTTTCCATCTTTTTTAGTGGCTGAATAGTATTCCATGTTATACATATACCACAGCTTGTTAATGCATTCCTCGGTTGGTGGGCATTTAAGCTGTTTGCACATAATGGCAATTGTAAATTGAGCTGTGGTAAACAGTCTAATGCAAATGTCTTTAGGACAAAAGGATTTTTGTTCTTGTTCTGGGTAGATGCCTAGTAATGGGATTGTAGGATAAAATGGGAGGTCTACTTTGAGTTATTTGAGGATTCTCCGTACATCCTTCTAAAAAGGTTGTATTTGTTTGCAGTCTCATCAGCAGTGTAAAAGAGTTCCCTTCTTTCCACATCCACTCCAGCATCTGAAGCTTTGAGTCTGTGTGACGTGGGCCATTCTCATTGGGCTTAGGTGATATCTCAAGGTAGTTTTGATTTGCATTTCTCTGATGATTAAGGATGATGAGCATTTTTTCATGTTTGTTAGCCATTCATCTGTCTCCTTTAGAGAAGGTTCTATTTATTTCTCTTCCCCATGGATATATGGGATTGTTGGCTTTTTTCATGTGGATTAATTTGAGTTCTCTAAATCCTACTTATCAAGCTTTTGTCTGATTCAAAATATGCAAATATCCTTTCCCATTGGGTAGGTTGTCTATTTGCTTTGGTTATTGTCTTCTTATTTGTACAGAAGCTTTTCAGTTTAATTAAGCGTCAGTTGTTTATTTTTGTTTTTGTTGCAATTGCCAGGGAAGTCTTCATAAAGTCTTTCCCCAGGCCGATATCTTCAAGTGTTTTTCCCATGCTTTCTTTGAGGATTTTTATCATTTCATGCCTTAAATTTAGGTCTTTTATCCATCTTGAATCAATTTTTGTGAGTGGAGAAAGGTGCAGGTCTAGTTTCAGCCTTTTACATGTGGATATCCAGTTCTTCCAGCACCACTTACTGAATAGGGATTCTTTCCCCCAGTGTATGTTCTTGTTTGGTTTATGGAAGATTAGGTGGCTGTAAGATGTTAGTTTCATTTCTTGATTTTCTATTTGATTCCAAATGTCTATGTCTCTATTTTTGTGCTATTACAATGCTATTTTGATCACTATGGCACTGTAGTACAGCTTAAACTCTGGTAGGCTGATGCCCCTGGCTTTGTTTTTATTACTAAGAACTGCCTTGGCTATAACATTTTTTTTCTGGTTCCATACAAAATGAAGAATTATTTTTTCCAAGTCTTGAAAGTATAATGTTGGTATTTTAATAGAGATGGCATTGAATCTGTAGATTGCTTTGGGAAGTATAGACATTTTAACAATGTTGATTATTCCCAGCCATGAACGTGATATGTTCTTCCATTTGTTAATATCCTCTGCTATTTCTTTTCTTAGGATTTCATAGTTTTCTTTATAGAGGTCCTTCACCTCTTTTATTAGGTACATTCCTAGGTATTTTATTTTCTTTGAAGCTATGGTGAAGGGAGTTGTGTCCTTAATTAGCCTCTCATCTTGGCTGTTATTGGCATATACAAAGGAACTGACTTGTGGACATTGATTTTATATCCTGAGACATTAATGTATTTTTTGATGACTTCCAGGAGTCTTGTGGATGAGTCTTTGTGGTTCTCTAAGTATAAGATCATATTGTCAGCAAAGAGTGAGAGTTTGACCTCTTTTGCACACATTTGGTTGCTCTTTACTTCCTTCTCTTGCCTAATTGTATTGGCTAAAACTTGTAGCACTATGTTGAATAATAGTGGCCATAGAGGACAACCTTGTCTGGTTCCAGTTCTAAGTGGAAAAACTTTCCATTTTACTCCATTCAGTATAATATTAGCTGTGGGTTTGTCATAGATAGCTTCAATCAGATTCAGAAATGTGCTAGCTATTCCTATATTCTCACATGTTCTAATTAGGAAAGGATGCTGAGTTTTATCGAATGCTTTTTCTGCATCTATTGAGAGGATTATATGGTCTTTGCTTTTGATTCTGTTGATACGGTAAATTGTGTTTATGGACATGCATATGTTAAATCAGCCTTGCATCCCTGGGATGAAACCTACTTGACTGTGATGAATGATTTTTAAATGTGTAGCTGTAATCTATTGGCTAGGATTTTATTGAGAACGTTTGCGTCCAAATTTGTTAGTGAAATTGGTCTGATATTCCCCCTTTTTGTTGTTTTTTTTTCCTGGTTTTGGTATCAGGGTGATGTTTGCATCACAGAACATGTTGGGTAAGATTCCTTCGTTCTCAATTTTTTGGAATAATTTCTGCAGTATGGGTATAAAGCTCATCTTTCAAGGTTTGATAGAATTCTGGTGTAAAGCCATCTGGACCCAGGCATTTTTTTCTTGGGAGATTTTTTTTATTGTTTCTTCCCTCTCAGTTCTTGAAATCAGTCTGTTCCACAGATTTATTTCTTCTTGATTAAGTGTAGGGAGAGGGTGTGATTCCAGATATTGATCCATTTCCTCCACATTGTCAAATTTCTGGACACAGAGTTTCTTTTAGTACTCAAAGATGATCTCTTGTATCCCTGTGGCATCCATTATTGTTTCTGATTGAGGTCATTAGACATTTCTGTTTCTAGCTAATCTGGCCAAAGTTTCATCAATTATATTTATTTTTTTGAAAAAAAAACAAGTTTTTATTTTGTTAGTTTTCTGAATGATTCTTTTGTTTTCAATTTCATTAATCTCTGATTTCATTTGGTTATTTATTTTATTCTGCTGGGTTTGGGATTAGATTGTTCTTCTTTTTCCAATTCCATAAGATGGTTCATGAATATGTTGATTCACTTGCTTTATGTTTTTCAAATGTAATAAATTTCCTTATTAAGACTGCTTTTGCTGTATCTCAGAGGTTTTGGTAACTTGTGTCTTCATTGTTATTATATTTGAGGAATTTAACATTTTTTTCTTTTATCTCTCCCTGAACCCATCTATCATTCAACGTAAGATTGTTTAATTTCCAAGTCTATGTGTGGGGATGAGTGTTTTTGTTAGAGTTGAGTTTCACCTTTATTACCTTATGGTTTGAGAAGAAATGAGGTATAATTTCTATTCTTTTAATTTTGGTGAGGTTTGATTTGTGTCCTAGGATGTGGTTGATTTTGGAGTACATTCTATGGGCTGACAAGAAAAATGTCTACTAGCTTTGGGATGGTGATTTATTTATTTATATTTATTTATTTTGAAGACAGAATCTCATTTTGTTGCCCTCAGTGGAGTGCCATGGCATTACAGCTCACAGCAACCTCTAGCTCTTTGGCTTAAGGGTTTCTCTTGCCTCAGCCTCCTGATTACTTGGGACTACAGGCACCTGCCACAATGCCTGGCTACTTTTTGTTACAGTTTTGACCAGGACTGAGTTCGAACCCATCACCCTCAGTATATGAGGCTGGTATCCTACTCACTGAGCCTCAGGTGGTGCCTGGGATGGTATGGTCTGTATATGTCTATTAATCCCATTTGTTTTAGAGTCACATTTAAGTCCTTTATATCTTTGTTTAGTTTCTGTTTAGAGGATCTGTCCAGTTCTGCAAGAGAGGTATTAAAGTCCCCAACATTATGGTGTTCTATCATATTGCTCAGACAATCAAGGTCTGTTTCATCAGCATTCAGACCCTGTCATGTTGGTATCTTGAAGCTCACAAGAATACTTCAGGGGCAGGCCTCACAGTGCTTCCTGACTCCAGTTCCCATGGGGTGTGGAAGTCCCTCAGTCTGTCCAAGAGCGGGATCCTGGCAGGCAGTATTAAGACAGCTATGCTAAGACCTTCTCATGACCTTCCCACAATGGCAGCCCTCTTGCTCCTGAGCCCTTCTCTGTATGGCTGGCTTCCAGCAACCAAACCTATGGCAAATCCACTCCAACCAGTATTCAAATCTGGTTGCAATATACTGTTCAAGTCTGCCCACTCTTTCAAGCTTTCCACTCAATGCTCAGCTTCCCCCAACACCTGAAAACTCTGTAAAGGCTTCCTGCCATCCCAGACCTCTGTGGGGGGACAGCCAATCCTGGCTGGTAGCAATCATTTGCCTAATTCATCAGGTTTCTAGTGCTCTGGGTCATATGCTGTATCCAGCTCACCATCTCCTCACTGTGCTCCCTGAGCTATAACTCTGGGTAAGGTCCCTGCACTAGGTATGGCTGGGTTCTCTCTTTTTCCCCAGTAGTTCTATGAGAGCTCAGCTGAAAGATCCTTTTGGTCTGCCATCTTCCCCACCCCCCCACCCCCCGTTTTTGTTTTTTTGAGATGAGGTCTCACTCTGTTGCCTGGGCAGTGGTATCATCATAGCTCATGATCCTCCTGTTTCAGCCTCCTGAGTATCTGGGACTATAGGTGCCCACTACTATGCCCAGCTAATTTTTCTATTTATTGTAGAGTTGGGGTCTTGCTCATGCTTAGGCTGGTCTCAAACTCCTAGCCTTGAGCAATCCTCTCACCTTGGCCTCCTAAAGTGCTAAAATTAAGGCATGAGCCACTGTGCCTGGCTTACTGTGGTTCTTTCTTTTTCCTTTTTTTTTTTTTTTTAATTTTCCTGCTTAGGATTTATAAAGCCTCATAAAACTGTGGATTGGTATCTGTAGTAGCAATAAAAATGGTTCCCTGAAGATGTTCAAGTCTTAATTCCCAGAACCCATAAATATCCACGTTAAGACTGTTTATGAAATTAAAGTTGCTAAAAATTTGACCTCAAATAGAAAGATTATCCTGGATTGTCCAAGTAGGCCCAGTGTAATCACAGGGATCCATAACGTAGGAGAATGATGGTCTGAGAGATGAGAGTGAGATAAAAAGGACTCATCCCACTCTTGCTAGTTTAGGAAATGGAGAAGGGTGCTGTACACCAAAGAATGCAGGCAGCTTCTAGAAGCTGGAAAAGGCAAGGAAACAGATTCTCCCCTAGAGCTTCCAGGAAGAAATGAATCCTGCCAAAATCCTGATTTAAGCCAAGTGAGACTAATATTAGACTTCTGAACTTCAGGACTAAACCTTCATTTGTTGTTTTAAGTCATGAATATTGTGGTAATTTGTTATGTGGCTACAGTGAACTAATATGGTGCCTTTTAAAAGTTCTGGGAAATTCTTCAAATATTTCCCTCAATGTGTGCCCCATTCATGTTCTATCATCCATGTCCTTTTTAATATCTCTTTAATATTTTCTATCTTTTTATATTGGTGATCACCTAAAATGATTAGCTTTCTACTTGAAATAAACTTATACTTTTATACCTATATATTGAGAACTAGTCTGTAGGTAATTGTTATATTGCATATAATTTTAAAACAAAATTGTATATATACTTGGATATTATTTTATACTAGGCTCTCAAATTTCTCTTTTTGAGAAAAGTACAATAAAATTGTTCTGATTGAATTAACATTCTATCATCTTTACAGTAGTCTACTAAAAAAGCTTCCATCAGTCCTCTCCTTTAAATGCTAGCAACTAATTTTAAGCTATTAAACCTCAATTTTCCTGCACCTAGGAATTTCTACCCCTTGGTCCCCATTCCACCTGACATAATAGTGAACAAACTTTGTCTTTGCAGCCTTGTGACCATAGCCCATGCCCCCAGCTTTGGTCAATGGAAAGACTGTCCCCTGCAGATGCCAGTGGCAATTGGAGTACTGGCCAGGCTGGCCCAGACAGTCTGGAGGGTCTGCCTCACCCCCAGGCACCAGAAGGCCAAAAGAATTTTGACCAGACCCACAAGGGAACCACAGAGGCCACCTTTATCCTCACCACAACTGGCCAATCCTGACTGGCCATGGCGAAAGGGAGGCAGGTCCTACCCTCTAATGTGTCTGGTGGGGGCTATGAGCTCTTCTGCATTGTGTTCCAGTGAACTGAGTGTGCTTTGCCCTGTACTGAGAAAGAAAATTGTGGCTTGACTGCACTGACTTGGATACGGCAGGTTCTCTCCTGGGTGTCCCTTCTGCTAGGAGGGACCTTTATCCTGCCCTCTGGCATGGCTCTGCCCTTATCTGCACCTCACTGGCCTCTCCTAGAGGTTCAGGCAGGCTCCCGCATCCCATTTTGGAGAGAGACAGGCAGATCTTCCTGCCTTAGGAAGATCTGGGAATCAGTCAGCAGACCTCCATTCCCCTTCCCCAGCCATGGTGAGGATCACTATGTATCCAGTCAGTTGCAACCAGGACTCCAATGAAAACCCCTGGGAGCTTGGAATTTATTTGCCTGAGGGGCATTTGTGCTGTGGTAGGGCAGAGGGGAACCACAGTTCTTTACTAAAGGAACTTTGGAAAATTACGAAGCTCCTGGGTTGACTGCTAGTTGATACTAGGACAGAAGCAGACTGTCAAGATGAACATAACACACACAAACCCCAGCCAGTACCTGGTGGTCTATCCTCAAGTGCTACTCTACCCAATTTGGAGAAAGCAAGTCTGGCCCTTAGAGAATCTCATTGTAGCCTGAACAGGGGGCTTTGGAAGGCTGTGTGTGAAGGAGTCCACAGATATATACTCTAATTCATTTCAACAGTCAGAAGTGAAGGGGTAGTAAGACTCATATCCTGGGGCCTCTGGAACTGATTTCAGCCTGCAGGTTTTAGTTTTAATTTTAGTTGCCAACAGGTCTCTGAGGTGCTGTCTATGAGTCCCCAATTAGATTATCTCTTAATAAGTATTTAGGGGCAATCTAACATTTCATCTAAAAAACTATAATTAATATAAAAAGTAAGCTGAAAATATACATGGGGAGGAACCAGCAGAGGAATCCTGGCAGCATGAAAAATCAGAGCAGATCAACTCCCCCAAGAGATTACAGAGCAGATCAACTTCCCCCAATTCTATTTCTGACATTTCAACAATTGAAATGTCAGAAATAGAATTCAGAATATTGATGGCAAATATAGATGGAATTGAGGAGAAGATGAAAAAGGAAAACCAAACAATAATCAAAAATTGTCTCAAGAAATTAGTGAAATTAAAGACAAAGTCTGTGCATAATTAGGAAAGATATACCAGAGCTTAAGGTATTGAAAGAGGCATTTGAGGAGCTTTAAAATATAGTAGAGAGGGTCAGTAACAGAGTAGACCATGGAGAAGAAAGAATTTCAGAAATTGAAGATAAGACTTTTGAACAAACCCTATCATTCACAGAGGCACAAAAAAAAAAAAAAAAGAACAAAAACAGAATATTACCTGAGAGAGTTATGGGATTTCTCCAAAACACTGAGCATCTGAATTATAGGGATTCTCTAAGGAGTAGAAAATTGCACTAAAGGCACTAAAGTTCTGCTTCAAATCATCATGGTGGAGAATTTGTCAAGCATTGTGACAGACACAAAAATTCATTGCAATATATAGTTTCAGAACCCAAGCACAACTCAAGCCAAACAAAACATCTCCTAGACACATTGCAATTAACTTTACTAAAGTCAATATGAAAGAGAAAATCCTGCAAGTAGCCAGGCATAAGAAAAGAGAAAAATATCAGGATGACCACAGATCTTTTATCTGAAGCTTTTCAAGCCAGAAGAGGGTGCATCAGCTTTTAACATTCTTAAACAAAGTCATGAGTTTCATTTGTGATGGAGAAATCAATTTTTTTTTTTTTTTTGGCAGCTTTTGGCCAGGGCTGGGTTTGAACTCACCACCTCCAGTATATGGGGTGCACACTACTCCCTTTGAGCCATAGGCGCCACCCAAGAAATCAAATTTTTTATTTTTGTGCAAATGCTGAGGAAATTTGCCACAATTAGACCAGCTGAAGAGGAAGTACTCAGACTCATTTTTCATACTGACCAGAATTATGGTCCATTACTAAAGTAAACACACCCAGACATTAAAGAAAAAAGTCTAGCTTTCACAATGGTGTAAGTGATAAAACTAAGCCCTGGATAGCCATAAAACAGGATGAACAATACTGTACTATATGTATCAATTCTCTCAATAAATGTGAACGGCTTGAATCTCCCCCTCAAAGAGACACAGGCTGACTGATTGGATATAAAAGCTCAAACCCAATGTCTGTTGTTTCCAAAAAAAAAAAAAATACCCAGCCTCTAAGGTAAAACAAGACTCAGAGTGAAGGGATGGAAAACAATGTGCCCTGACAAATGTTAATCAGATAAAAGCAGGGGTTCTGATCTTATTTGTGGATACAATTGGATTTAAATCAACAAAAATAGGGAAATATAAGGATGAATATTACATACTGGTCAAGGGAAGCATATAACATGAAGAGATTTCATTCATTAACATTTATGCCCCCAACCTAAACACTAAATACATAAAACAAACCCTAAGTGATCTGAACAATATGATACCTTCCAGTTCCATAATAGTTGGAGATTTCAAAACCCCTGTGACAGTACTGGACAGATCCTCCATGTAAAAACTAAACAAAGAAGTAATGGATTTAAACATGACTCCAGAACAAATGGACTTAATAGACATATACAGAACATTTCATCCTAGTAAAACGAAAATACACATTTTTCTCATCAGCCCATGGATCATCATACAAAATTGACCATATCTTAGGGCATGAACATAACCTCAACAAATTTAAAAGAATAGAAATTATTTCTTGTAACTTCTTAAACCATCACAGAATAAAAATTGAATTCAACTCCAACAGAAATCTCCATACCCACATAAAGTCATGGAAACCAAATAACCTTATGCTGAATAACAGCTGGGTTAAGGATGAGATTAAGAAAGAAATCATTAGATTCTCAAACAAAGTGATAATGAAGCCACAAGCTGTCAAAACCTGTATGATGCCACTTTATAGCATTAGATGCCTTCATCCAGAAAACAGAAAAGAGCCAGTCAACAACCTAATGGGCCATCTTAAGCAACTGGAAAAGGCAAAATAATCCAACTCCAAACCTAGCAGAAGAAAAGAAATAACCAAAATTAGAGCAGAATTAATTGAAATTGAGAATACAAGAATCATTCAGAAGATCAGTAAAACAAAAAGTTGATTCTTTCAAAAGATTAATAAAATTGATAAACTTTTTTGGGGGGGCAGGGCTGGGTTTGAACCCACTACCTCTGGCATATGGGGTCAGGGCTCTACTTCTTTGAGCCACGGGCACTGCCCTAAAATCGATAAACTTTTAACCAGGCTAACCAGAAACAGAAAAGTAGGATCTCTAATAACCTCAATCAGAAATGAAAAAGGGGAAATAACAACAGATACCAAAGAAAAACAAAAGCTCCTCAATGATAACTACAAATAATTCTATGCCAAGAAATTTGAAAATGTAGAGGAAATGGACTGGAAACATCCCACCTTCCTAAACTCAACCAGAAAGAATTAGAAATTTTGAAGAGACCTATATAGAGCACTGAAACTGTGTCAACAATATAAACTCTCCCCAAAATGAAAAGCCCTGGAACAGTTTCACCCTAGAATTCTACTGAACTTTCAAAGAGGAGTTAGTACCTATATTGCATAACCTATTTTAAAACATAGAGAAAGTAAAAACAAAACAAACAAACAACAACAACAAAATGTAGAGAAGGGAGGAATCCTCAACATGTTCTACAAAGAAAGTATCACCCTGATTCCAAAACCAGGAAAGGACCCAACAAAAAGGAAAACTACAGGCCAATATCACTAATGATTATTGATGCAAAAATATTCAATAAAATCTTAGCAAGCAGAATACAGTGACACATTATAAAAACTATACATCATAATAAAGTGAATTCTATCCCAGTGATGCAAGGTTGGTTCAAATTAAGTAAATCCATAAATGTAATTCACCATATAAATGGAACTAAAAACAAACACCATGTCATTCTCTCAACTGATGCAGAAAAGACATTTGACAAAATTCAGGATCCTTTTCTGACTAGAACACTGAAGAAAATAGGCATAGGTGGGACATTTCTTAAACTGATAGAGGCCATCTACAACAAACTCACAGCCATTATCATATTGAATGGAATAAAATTGAAAGCATTTCTACTTAGAACTGGAACCAGACAAGGATGCCTATTATTGTGACTGCTATTCAAAATAGTGCTGGAAGTCCTAGACAGTGCAATCAGGCAAGAGAAGGAGATAAAAGGTACTCAAATGGGTGTAGAGGAGGTCAAACTCTCGTTCATCAGAGATGAAATGATCTTATACCAGGAAAACCTCAGGGACTCAACTACAAAGCTCTTAGAAGTGATCAAGAAATACAGTAATGTCTCAGGATAAAAATCAGTAATGTCCACAAATCAGTAGGCTTCATATATACCAATAATAGTCAAACTGAGAATCAAATTAAAGACATAATACCCTTCACAATAGCTCCAAAGAAAATGAAATACCTGGGAATATATCTAACAAATGATGTGAAGGATTTCTGCAGTGAGAACTATGATACCTTGAGAAAAGAAATAACAGAGGATGTTAACAAATAGAAGAACATACTGTACTCATGGCTGAGAAGAATCAACATTGTTAAAATGCCCATACTACCCAAACCCATGTCAGGTTTAATGCAATCTCCATCAAGGAACCAATATCATAGTTTCAAGAACTTGAAAAAATAGTATTTTGTTTCATATGGAACCAGGAAAAAAACCAACATAGTCAATACAAATTTAAGAAATAATTGCGGTGCATCTTACAAGGGTATATGTGAATCCTAGTAAATGTGGAATGTAAAGGTCTTAGCAAAATAACTAAGAAAATGCTACAAAAGCTATGTTAACTAATGTGATGAAAATGTGTCAAACGATCTATGAACCAAGTGTATGGTGCCCCACGATCATACTAATGTACACAGCTATGGTTTAATAAAAATAAATAAATAAATAAATAAATTTAAGATAAAAAAAGAAATAAAAATAATTTGGAGGAATCACATAAGCAGACTTTAGATAATACTTCAAGTCTATAATGATAAAAAGCATGACACTAACACAAGAATAGAGATATATCTATGGAGTAGAATAGAGAACCTAGAGATGAACCCAGCAATATATCACTATCAGATCTTTGATAAACCAAAAAAAAGCATGCACTGGGGAAAAGAATTCCTTTTTAATAACTGGTGCTAGAAGAACATGTTAGCCACATGTTCAGCCACAGAAGACTGAAAATTAGACCCGCAAATTAGACCCGCACCTCTCACCACTGACAAAAATTGACTCTTGTTGGATGAAAGTTTTAATTTAAGACACAAAACAATAAAAATTCTAGAAGAAAGTGTGGGGGAAATTCCTGACAAAATTGGCCTGGGAAAAAAATTTATGAAAAAGACCTCCATGGCAGTTGCAGCAATGCCAAAAGTAAATGAATGAGATTTGATCAAACTAAAAAACTTCTGCACTGCACTAAAACAAACAGACAGCCTTCAGAATAGAAGATATTTGCATGCTATAAATTTGACAAAGAGTTAATAACTAGAATCTACAGAGAACTAAAATTAATCAACAGGAAAAGAGCAAATAACCTTATTTATAAATGGGCAAGAGACTTGAAGAGAAACTTCTCTGAATATGACAAATGAATGGCCAAAAAATACATGAAAAAAATGCTCATCATCTTTAATCATCAGAGAAATTCAAATCAAAACCACTCTGAGCTATCACCTAACTCCAGTGAGATTAGCCCACATCACAAAATCCTGAATGTGCAGATGCTGTCACAGATGTGGAAAGAAGGAAACACTTATGCACTACTGGTGGGATTGCAAACTAGTACAACCTCTGTGGAAAGAAGTGTGGAGAATTCTCAAAGAACTAAAAGTGGACCTTGAATTTGATCCTGCAATCCCATTACTAGATATCTACCCAGAAGAAAAAAACATCATTTTACCACAAGGACATTTGCACTACAATGTTTATTGCAGCCCAGTTCACAATTGCCAAGATCTGGAATCAACCCAAGCACCCATCAACCCATGAATGGATTAACAAACTGTGGTATATGTATGCCATGGAGTACTACCCAGCCATAAGAAAAGGCAGAGACTTCACATCTTTTGTGTTCACCTGGATGGAGTTGAAACACATTCTTCTTAGTAAAGTAACCTAAGAATGGAAAAATAAGTATCCAATGTACTCAATACTAATATGAAAGAAACCAGTATATAAACAACTGTATGCCCACATGAAAGAAAAACAGAAGTATATCCCGAGGGGGAGTGGAAAGGAGGGAGAGCAATTGGTAGTATCTCACCTAATGCGCACAATGTGAGCCTGTTCATCACGCCCTCTGGGTGAAAGGCTCAACTACAACTTGAACTTTACCTCAGAAATGAAAACAATGTCACCTAACATTTTCACCCTCATTGACACCTAAACATTTGCACCCTCATATCAATCTGAACTTAGACATAAAAGAATATTCTTAACCTAAGAAAAACTTTTTTCAAGTTTCCTTCAAAATTTCTTTCTTTCACTTCCCTCACTGAATTGAAACTACTATTATTAATAGATTTTAAACGATTATCACCATTTATGAATTATGTGAAAAAAGTGTTCTAAAACTTTCATTTCATCAACTTCATGCTTCTAAGAACAAAGTGCTCTAACGTTATAAATAGACTTTTTTTTCACCAGCATTCATACATTCTGACTTACTTTATATCTGGTAGGGTAATACATTTCCTTCCAACCTTAGTGGGGTAAAGTTCATTTATATTCTAATCTAGAAAATAACTCCTAATAACCTCCGACACTTACTAGAAACACAACTGTACTTTGGAATCAGTCATCCATGTTCCTTGCATTGTCTTCTTATTTATTGCTGAAAAATAGTAGTATAGCAAATATTTCAGCGTCATGTACTGCCAAAGGAATTTCATTGCAATAGTATTGTTTTAAAATGTATTATTTGATTTTGATCTGACTAGCAAAGATGATTTATTTCCACAGTATGTTCGCCCTGGAATGTCTAACCACAAAAATCACGCGCTCTGTTAGCTTCCATGCAAAATCGAGATGGACTTATTAAAAGACAGTGCAAATTAACAACTTCAGTCATCGATAAGAAATCAATTTTTAGCCCACTTCCCATCTCTAACATTTTTAAGCAAGGAAGAATCCTTGGATCTAGGTTTCAAGGTTTATTTATTTATTTATTCATTCTGAGACAGAGTCTCACTATGTCACCCTTGGTAGGGTGCTGTGGCATTACAGCTCACAGCAACTTCAAACTCTTGGTCTTAAGCGATTCTCTTGCCTCAGCCTCCCCAGTAGCTGGGACTACAGGTGCCCACCACAATGCCTGGCTATTTTTTTAACGTAGTTGTCATTGTTGTTTAGCAGGCCTGGGTCGGGCTCGAACCTACCAGCCTCAGTGTATGTGGCCAGCATCCCACTCACTAAGCTATGGGCACCAAGCCTCAAGGTTTACTTTTTTATCTTCCTTTAAGTACTTTATAAAATGAATCGGCCTCCTTTTTCAAATATGTAAAATGTTGTGAGGATCTACTGTAAAATATGTGAAGTGTTCAACATGGTGTATTGTACAAATTAATTGTTGCACTGATGATTGCTCTTGTTATTTTTATGCTGTGTTGTGCTTCTGCCCTGCTTCAAATGTCATGTAAAATAGCTGGTGAGTTTTAGTACCTTTGGCACATTTAGTACATTTATTGTACAGTGTTTGCTTGCTTGATCAATAGAGTAACAGAGGAAAATGCTTCTTCTTTGGTACACAGAGTTCACTGAATATGGAAAGGGTTTGACATTTTTGTTTTATATCTGGTGAAACAATCTGAAGAAGTCTTTTCTGCAATACATTTGTAAAAAGAGAAAGCTGTAAGCAAAATATAGAAGGATGATATTATTTATGACCAACAGAAGCAGCCTTATTTGCACACTCTATGTTGAAATGACTACTTAACACAGTGACTCATAGGAGCTTTCTAGGGGGAATCAAATGTTCAGATGAAACAATGTGTAGTTTATTAGCCACTAGTGATATGCCTTTTATTGACTGGACTCTGGTAAATACCTGACAACGAACAGAACTTTACCCGAAGGGACACGTATCATGTACCACATAGTCTAACCACATCACTAAAGGTCTATGTAACTGTGAGCCTCAAATGAAATAAGATGCCAACTAGTCTTTAATTTAAATGAATGTGTAAGTAAAGTTTATATCCCTATAAAGGCAGAAGTTGTGGGAACTCTTAGAAGTCTATTGAAATGGAAAGCAATAAAGAAATTTCACATTGCCTTGTATTTATAACCCCTACTATTCATAAAAACTTACATATTTTAACAAAGCTACTTGTCTAAGAATGACCTTTTCTGTTTAACTCTAGAAAAATTTCTTATCTACAACCAATTTATTTTTATTAGCTACTTTAGACATAATTTGTATATAAACTCATGACAGCAAATGAAGTTCTAATCTCAATAGAAGTTAAGAACAATTTCCATCTTTGTTTTTTTTTTTTTTTTTTTTTTTTGCAGTTTTTGGCCAGGGCTGTGTTTGAACCTGCCACCTCCGGCATATGGGGCCGGCGCCCTACTCCATTGAGCCACAGGCACCACCCCCATCTTTTAATTCTTTATGTGAGGATACAATTTCAAAGAAAACATGCTTAATTTTAGAGATTTTTAAATTTTATATTTCATTTTGTGGCCCTGTTAGTTTTCTCTCTTTAGCCTAGGTTGTCTACAAGGTTTAAGCTCAAGGTTAAGGTTTGAGAAAAGGGTTTTGAGAGTGACGAGGCAATTTTATAGGCCCCAATTTCATAGGCAGTCAAGTTAAACAGGCAGTCTAAGAACTGACTTTGTACTGAAACCTGGCCGTAATCAGTATTTTCAAGTACATTCAAATGGCCTTTCCCTAGCACTTTTTTCCTTTCTTTGCCAAAACATCCCCACATTCCCCCTAAGACACTGTATTTAAGTAGGTTTTGTTTCTATCAGCTTTCCCTCCTGAGGGTTTCCAGGGACGAGGATTGGTTCAGTTAGCATGGCCTTAGCCATACTAGGATTTTTACTTAAATTCTATAGAAGTTTCCTAATTAATATTTTGTAGCAAAAATACTAGAATTCTCCCTCTGAATCTTTTCCTAGAAATGGAATTCAGAAAGCACAGGACTCCATCCTGCCATGTTGGGAACTCAGACGAGTGCTTCTTAACAACAGATACAGAGTTCTACTATGATGCTATTGCTCTCCAGCACATTAATGATAGACAATGGTGATTCGCTCTAACCTCATACAGTTTCCCATATAAAAAGAATCATCTGTGTTTCAGGAATGACAGTTCTATCTACTTTAGTATTATTTTGGAAGTGATTGGTAGAGGTATGACTTAGTTTAAATTTAAATCCCATTCTCAGAGGCCAAGGCAAGTGGATTACTTGAGTTCAGGAGTTCGAGACCAGCCTGAGCAAGAGCAAGACTCCATCTCTACTAAAAATAGAAAAATTATCTGGGTGTTGTGGTGGGTGCCTGTAGCCCCAACTACTCAGGAGGCTGAGACAAGAGGATGTTTGAGCCTAAGGTTGCTGTAAGCTTTAATACCACATCAAGATAGATCTACATATAAGATACTATATAATAATAATAATAATAATAAATTTAAATCCTAAAATTCAGAATGATTTTATAATAGCATACAAGGAGTATAAAAATTCAAAGATGACCATATAAGACATAGTAAAATTCAACTGGCTTTAGCTGAGTTTGAGACTCTTTACCACTCTCCCATATAAAGTGTTGAAACGTAAAGATAGGTAGTTAATATTATAGACATGATGATAATTATGTATTGAGCAGAAAAGTAGCACCACCAGTTTTCTTGGAATGTCCCTCAGTACTTCTACATATATAGGAAGGTAGACTGGTTTGGTTTAGCTCTTAAAAGTGAAAACTTTCTGATTTTCCTTTTTGGGTGAAAAAAAATTAAAAGGAGTATGAAACCAAAAACTGCAGGCCCCCTACGTTTAATCATTAATAGTGAGCGCTTCAGTGAACTTAGGTCCTGATTTTGGAGTTTGGAATCTGACCTTTTCCTAAAGATAAACATTATTGTTGCAGGTTCTGAGGAGGGTCACTTCCTCACCGGCTGCCTTGGGGAGAGCCCTCCTTTCAGTGAGTCGCGGCTAGGAGCTGTATGAAGTTGGGGTGGCTAGTTAATATGATTCTTCTTGCTGTGCTTTTTCTCTGCTTCATTTCCTCATACTCAGCTTCTGTTAAAGGTAAGTTTGTGTTGCCTTTTGCTAAAATTTAATTTCAATCTTTGGGGGTAAAATGTGTGTATGTGAGTGAGAGAATAGTGAAAGAGTTTCTCACCAAACCATCTTCAAAACCAAGCAATGTCTGTGAAAGCATGGCTCAAGATGAAAACCAAATTCAAATTCCTCCATATATTAAGGAAACAGAGGTTCCTTTCAGTTTCTGTCCCTGAGACCAGTGAGTTCTTGCTTCAACTTCTCATTCATGGACTATTTTCAAAAGGCAGAAAAGAGCTGCCAGCTATTGTTACCTGCTACTGTTGGCCACACTGAATGTAGCTCCTTCATTTGAATTGTAAATGAGGATTAAAAAAAAATCCAGTTCTTAAATTTCTTTCTAGTTGCTTAGCAATGTGACATCAAGAAAAATTAGACCCAATGAAAAAGGCATTTAATTTGCCAAAGAATTATGAATGAAATGTTAAAAAACATTTAATTCCATTATCATTCAAAAGTGATAACATCATAGTCAGCAAATTAAAGAAAATAAAATTACAGAATATGGATTTAAGAAATAAGAGTTATTGTTTTTGGAAGAATGGTGTTGCTCGTTACAGTTTCTATTTTTAAATGAAATTGATTTTTAGAAAACACATATGAATTAGTACCCTCAGAAAAGGCAAGAAGGAAAACACACTTTATGTGGGATGGTTTTTAAAAACTGTAGGAAATGTATTAATATAGAATCTTATTTAAAATCAGCTAAATTATAAACTCCTTGGATTTCTAAATACTGCTTGTATAAAAATGATCACTTTTTAGAGTATTTTAAGAAGCTACACTCTTAAAACCAATTGATCCAGCATACAACTTAGTATGGCCAGGATCAATTTTAAAACCAAGTATTTAATATAAAACAATGTACTTATAAACTTTAAAAACTTATTTGGAATAAATGGGGTTTTTAATCATAAAGTTTTCCTCAAGATTTTTTTGTGTGGAGAATCTCCACAGGATGAAAAAAGACATTTGAGTCGTAAATGACAATTTACAATTATTGGAACAATAGATTAAATTTAAATTAATTTACCTAAGCCATTCACACTTTAGGTTTTTGAACTAATGGTAATATTTTCACAAGTTTCTAAAATGTTCACTTTTAAAAGATATAGTCCTTACTTGAATGAAAGAAATTTTTCAATGAGAAAAAAGTAAAGATTTGTAAGTCATATCTGATTAAGAAATGTTATATAGAGAGCTTCCTGTTTTATCTGTCAAATGATTATTAAGGATTTTAAATATGAGAGATCTAAATACCATAATATCAAATCTAGTACCATGATTTTTTTAGGAAAAAAATTGAAATATAGCAGTTATTTGGGCTTCTCTCTTTTCTCCCTAATTTACAAGTTATAAAGTTGGATAACTTGACGTTTTCAAATGCACTTATAAATGCACACAGACACATACACCCATGCACACACACACGACAATGGCATACAGGGAAAATGTGATGTAGAACATAGCTACAGTTTAGTGTGTATAACTTAGTAGCAAATCCATATTTTTTAGAACCTGCAGCTTATGCTATTTAGGGGCCATGAGAAAAGATACAAAAATGTCTTATTTCAGCAAAGATTGCTGAACAAATAGCTAAGATCCTCTTCCAAAGTCTTAAAAGGAGCCTGGACAAGTGAGGGGCTGCATAATACAAGTGCTTATGCCAATATTGAAAAGAAAAAGTACAGCATTTGACAGCTCCTCTACCAGATGAGACAACTTTTTATAGTACAATACCGTGATTGAATTGTAGCTTCTTTGTCCTTGTAACAATTGACACTTAACTAGTAAACTACTCATGAAGATTCTACCCTAAAATTAAGTTGTTCTAAATTTTGGGATCCCATGGATCACCTCAAAACTTATCTCTAATTTAAATTACCAGTGCAACTTTTTAGGAAATCCTCAGATCTGGGTGGATGCTGAGGGCAGGTTGGAATGTGAAGAGAATAAAAGAAGTGGTTAGGATTAGAATGAAGAGGTTTCTGTAAGATTTGCTAAATGTGAACTTTCTGTTTGTTTTTTTTTGTAGAGACAGAGTCTCACTTTATGGCCCTCGGTAGAGTGCCGTGGCGTCACACAGCTCACAGCAACCTCCAACTCCTGGGCTTAGGCGATTCTCTTGCCTCAGCCTCCCAAGTAGCTGGGACTACAGGCGCCCGCCACAACGCCCGGCTATTTTTGGGGGGGGGGGCGCAGTTCGGCCGGGGCCGGGTTTGAACCCGCCACCCTGGGTATATGGGGCCGGGTTCGAACCCGCCACCCTCGGTATATGGGGCCGGCACCTTACTGACTGAGCCACAGGCGCCGCCCTAAATGTGAACTTTCTAAAGACTCAAGTTTTCCCTACTAATTCTTAGCTGTACTTTGCAATGGTGGGTCTATTATTCTCAGTGTTCTCATGGGTTTTCTTTATACCTTACTTTTACTAATTAATTGTGCTACCTCTAGACTTGGATTGTGTTACCTCAGTCCCTGTCCCTACCCTTACTTTTCCATCCATTTACATTGATTATTTCTCAACTTTCTTTTTATCCTTCATTCTACCTGGAGTTCTCCGTTGCGTTCTTACATTCCATTACCTATCACCCTTATCAGCACTGTACATCTCTTCAGACTTCTTACCAGTTCAGACTGGTAACTTATCTCTATTTTAACAGTGCTATTGCACTCATATAAGTTCGCGAAATGAGGATTTCTAGATATTTCTAAAAAGGTTCAAAAATAAGAGTTTCGTTGCTTGTAAGTTATTAGAAAATTCTAAATGCACTTGAAGGAGCAAATCAAAGAGGTACTGTTTCCTTTTTGGCTAAAATTAATTTCTCTTTTGATTTTATCTACCATCAGTTTCCCCAAAATGCTATATGCACACTTGGAATAGCAATATCCTAAATAAGAAATTAGGTCAGCAATGGAACATGCCTCTATGCCCACTGTTGCCAGATCTCTGAATAATATAAACAGAGAAATACTTATCAAACAGGATAGGATAACAGGACAACATTGTAGCGTGTTATTTGAAGCTGTTTAAAGACATGAGAAACAGTTTTGGGAGAAGAAGGCCCTTCCTTTCCTATGTTTTAGCACTTCCAGGTCATAGTTAAGTAAATGACCTGTATATGTTCCTTTTCATATTCTTTTGACCAGTAAAGTAAAAGTAAAAAAAAAAAAAAAAATGAACCTTTGAACCTGAGAAAGGTTGCCTTCCTACAAAGTTTTCACTTAATCAGAAGACATTTTTATGGAGTCCACGAAACTCAGATTTGAGAAAATTTAAACATGAACTCCGTATTATATTTGCTATGTTGGGTTGATCTTCGAGACAGCTTCTATTAGCTGTCAAATACCGCTTACCTTTCAGAATTGCTGTGAGGATTAGATAAGACAACATGTACTTTCTGTATACCCTATGTGGAATTTGACAGGTGTTGTAGAAAGAAGGCCTCCTAGCCAAAATATCTTTTCTCACCAGAAAGACAGTGTTTGAACCTGCTCCAGAGGCTCCAGTTAAAATGCAGAAAAGGCAAAGATAGGAGAGAGGAGGGTAGAGGTGGCCCCAGACTTCATCTCCTTAAAGGGGTCTCTGACTTTCTCTGCCCTCCCGTACCTTACACCTCAGGCTCTGCTGAGTTTGTGTGTACATTTGGATACTCCCTCCCACACTTCCTTCTCCTGCTGCTTCTTTATTCCTATGAAAATCCATGTTCCCTTCTTTGAAGGTTTGTCAGATAATGTAACTTCATCACCCAAAACTCGCTGGTGGCTTCCCATCTCACTCAAACTCCTCAAGTCTCCCTATTACCTGTAAATACCAATGTGACCTCATCTCTTTTTGCCGTGTCCTTCACTTATCCAACTCCAACCTTTCTGGCCTCCCTGCTGTCCCTCCATTTCACCTGCAGGCATCCTGTGCAGGCCCTTTGCCAATGCTAATGTCTCTGCAAGGGACTGTGGGAAGAGGCCTGCTCTTCCCACGGGTATCTATGTAGGTAGCCTAAAGCCTGTGCTCCAAGTTCACCTTTTCAGAGAGGTCTTTCCCTTAGCGTCCCTGTTCCCTTTTCCTCATTAACCTTTCTAACATACTATATAATTTGCTTATATAATTATTTATTAATTGTCCCTCTCTCTCTCATTTAAATGTAAACTCTGTGAGGGTAGAAATCTTTCTGTTTGTTAACTGGTCTATCCCTAAAGCCTAAGAAAATTTCTGCTGCCCAGCAAGTACTCAGTACATCCTTGCTGAATGAATGAATGAATTCTTAGCTCACTCCCTAGGAATGGAATTCAACCTAAAGTTTAAAAGCATATAGTATAGATAAGTACATCATCCTCAGAGCCAGATAGCCTGGGTTTTAAACATGTATCTAATTACCTGGCTGACCTTGGTAATCAGTGCTGTGCTCCTCAGTCTCTTCATTCACACATAATGAAACTATTAGTAGTGCCTACCTCATTGGCTTTTGTGAGGATTAAATAAGTTAATACACATAACATGCAATATATTTTTAGCATTTTTCCCTCTAGGCAGTAGGTGGTGTAGTAGATGATGGAGACAGGGGAACAGACTGTTGCTGTGGAGATGGTCAGACTTTCAGAGGTATTTTTAATTTTTTGGCATTGCAAAATAATTTTACTTCCTTTCTCAGCTGCTTTATTTCTGGTCTAGTCACCAAAAACCCCTTTCCTGTACCTCTCCCCATATGTATATTTTCTGAGAGAGAAAAGTTACAGTTGCCTGTTCTAGTTAACTAGGCAATACAACTTGATCAGGATTGAGAACAAGTAAACTGAAATTTCTTTTTACTACCTCCTGATGGCCACCTGTAGAAAATATGCAAAAAGAGTTCATGTGACCCCAAACTTCTAGTCATCTCTGGGAAAGACTTGGTCCTTTGTATTTCCTTAGGATAAGTTAAACTCAATGGGAGAGTCTGTGAACTCATCCCTATATCAATCTTCTTGGCTCTCTGATTTGCATACTATTTGATTTACATTACCCCTGACAAATTTAAGCTGGTATTAAGATTTTATGTAGTAAAACATTATTTCATTCAGGTGCAGCTAATTTAAATTTACAAATGTATAGCCTTGAGCCGTACCTTTGTACTAAAAATTTGCTAACTAAATTAATAGAGTGAAATACACTGAAGGGATATTCCTTAAATTCAAAAACATCCGAATGAAAGAACTTTCTTCTAACCTCTGAAATTACTTTGGCATTGATCTGTTTGCATCTAAATAATATGCTATTTATAAATTGTTCTTATTAAAGTTATAAAACAATGCCTGGTAGGATCTCTACTTGAAATCATATTCATGTCATTAAAAGCAATACTATGGCATTTCTTTAAAAAAGGATTTTATACTTCAACTGGGGTTGAACTATCAGACTATATTTATATAGTCTGATAATTGATTAGGAATGAAGACTGAAGTTTTCTGAAATAGGAGCTTATTTGTTTGTTAGTTCATTTATCTATTCATGTTTTTCAAGCCAATGATTTCAGCAGATGGAAAAATAGAACCCTCTTTAACTCAGCAAATATTTTGCAGCCTGTGGTAGAGAAACACATGGATGGGCAGACAACATGGTCTCTGGCCTGACAGGCACATGCAATGCAAACTTGACTCATGTCATTATCTTCATGCAGGTCACACAACCGGTCTCTCATTAAATAATGACCGGCTGTACAAGCTCACATACTCCACTGAAGTTTTGCTGAATCGAGGTAAAGGAAAACTGCAGGACAATGTGGGCTACCGACTTTCATCCAACGTGGACGTCATCTTACTGTGGAGGAATCCAGATGGTGACGATGACCAACTGATCCAAATCACGGTGCGCATCTTCTACCAGAATGGTAGAAAGAGAGTGGATGCCAGCAAAGTCTTTGGGAAGTGGACCATTTAACTGCACTTGTTTTTTGTTTTTATTTAAATATCCATTCAGTTTGTTATATATCACTAAAATAAGCAGATCTACAATTCTGAAGTTTTTGCTAATCAAAAGTGAACTGGTCTTTCCAAATTGTTGAAGCTGGTGATGGGCAGTATATCCTGGTGAACAACTAGGGTATGAGGTCCAATTATACAAATCATATTAACAGGGACATTAAACCAAAATCCATCCAAAATATTCTGGGAGTGAGAGGTCTAGAAGCCAGATCATGTGAAAAATGATTGAGATCACACTAACTGAAAGAGGAGATAAATTAAGAGGTACCTGAGCTTCTTGATCTAATAGGTGGAATTATCAATGAAGGAGTAAACCTATTCTGTATTCTTCCAGAGGGAGGAACCACATCCTCCCCTGCACGGCAGTGCTTGGTCAGTGCAATGGTTTAGATTTATGTGTTGAGAAGGGAGTCTAAATTAAATAGTCTATGGTGCCTTTTCGAATTTTAATATGTGGTGATTCCACCTATGCTTCTCAAGAACCTAAGGCAATAGATTCCTTTAGTAAACTCAGTTGTTTTTCTGCATACACATGTAAAACAGGTACATAGGACTAAGTATTTGGAACCAGCATCTACTGATGTCCTGTATAATGAGCTGTCATTGTACTATATTTACCAAGTGATCTTTGCTTTTCTGGATGTCTCTAAAGCTGTTATGTTTTCCAAGTTTGATCAAAACATCATCATCCACCTCTCTGAGGAGTTTCTCCATAGGACATTATATACCTCATTGTTGAGTAATCAGGTTGTTGATCTTTACTTTTAAGTTTATGGATGAGGTAGAATAGGGCAGGAGACCTTTCCAACAAGTGGTACAGGAAGTGAAGTGATCAGGCAGATGGCAGCTGTACAAAATAAATGAGCAGAGGGACATTGACCTAAAAGCGTCATAATCAAGTCACGGATATTGTAAGACTGAAGTCACAGAGTTCTTTAGGTATTGATATTAATTGTCTTATTCAAACATCTATTTTTTAAATACTTTCTCCACTGTTTTAAAGTGAGAGGCAAAGTCCTATGAATCGTGAATTGAAAAATGACAGAAGAGCATAGGGCCAACCCTGTCTGCCCCATTTTAGTTTCTAAAAGACTCTGATGAAGACAGAGAGAAAGTTTTCAATAGATTTCTTTCTGTGACTCCAGATAAACAATGTAAAGGTGGAAAGTGTGAATCAACAGAGAAAAGAAAAGAGCATCTTCAAAGAAAAAAATCCACCTAAAATCATAGGAAAGGAAAACTTGGAAGCTCTACAGAGACCTATGCTCCTCCATCTAGTCCATGGAAAGGTAAAGATATTGGGGTGGGGTGGGGAGGGTGTCCTACAACCTCATATTTTTCTTTCCTTCAGTAGATATTATTTTGTTTCTCCAATCTCATTTTTTTTCCTTCAGTAGATATTATTTTGAGGTAATCATGTTTTCACTACTTTTATTGCAGATAGATTTTTTTTCAAGAACCAACAAATAGATGTTATAAATTAAATGTTTTCAAAGTAAATCAATGTTCTGAATTCCCTCATGTCTTCCAGCAAATTTATGTTTTCTGTTTTTGTGAAAAATCTTTATAGTAGAATTGAGTATTTATTGATGAGAGGTATTATTAGGTGCATTACTTATGGAAGAATTACAAAGATAGTGTAACACAGTAAGTCATCACAGCATGATCAGATAAATTTAGGAAAGTAGACAAATGATAAGAATGAAATTATCTAACTTCGATTAGTCACATTTACTTGTTATGAGAATAACAATATCTGGATAAAGTACAAACTTGAAGCCTTTGCAAGGGCGTGGCAAGTCTGAGATAGAGTTCATGTTTTTAAAGAAGTTTTTAGAGATTATTAAAGAACTATGACATGGAAAAGCATTTTATATATGAAAATAATGAATGAACACTTTATGTAACATCTATTTGGAAATCCGCTCAGAAAATTCTGTAAGT
Source organism: Nycticebus coucang (assembly GCF_027406575.1). NCBI lineage: Eukaryota > Metazoa > Chordata > Mammalia > Primates > Lorisidae > Nycticebus > Nycticebus coucang. The sequence continues at coordinate 27,792,395 of NC_069780.1, forward strand.
GTGTGTTGCTAAGAGGTTGACTCCAGTCTGGTAAAATGGTCTTCATATATTCAGAACTGAGAAGCAACTGTGATCAGTCAATTACATATGAGGGTTTATGAAAATAACAGCTATTGTGTTGACATACATAAAAATGTATTAGTAAAGAGGAGAGCTCAATTTTAGGAGCCAAAGGAGGAAAACAGAAAGAAAACATTACAGTTATAACTCTGCAAATCTCTAAAATTAAACTTTCTAGACTCAAAATAAAGATGAAAACAAATACTTTAAACTAGAAATTGTAGACATATATATTGCTAACCATGATGCACATTTTTATATAAAGTACTAAAAAAGAGACTTATAAGAAGGAATCTTGTGTCATCACCTCTCCTAATAACCAGATATAAAGCTCAGTCTTTAAGAATGGTTTCACTTACTTCCTCTCCACTCATCAAAATGTTTTCCACGTTTCAGACCTTGCTCACAGGGCCTTTATTCCATAAAGTTCACAACCAGCTGAACATAACCATCACTCTTAAGAACACTCTTACCTTGTTGCAGCTCACTCATGACCCTTATTTTCTTTTTGGTCATTTCTGTTCACTCCTAGATTAGGAGTTTCAGTAGAGAAAATCCCCATTCCTCTTTGTATTCTAGGCCCTCTCCTTCCCCTCCATGCCCTTCCACACCTCCATTCCGAAAGCCCCCAAAACCATGCTTTGCACTGAGTATTCAATGAAGCTTTCCCCATTATCCTCCCCAATCCCATAGCCCCATGACTTGTTTCTATCACAGAATTTAACATAGTGTATCATCATCCTCCCTTTATTTGGCAGCTCTCCATGTTCAACCTAAGTTTCTTATTGGCAGTGATTGTATCTTTATCTCCATATATTCAGCAACTTGTTTATAGTGGGAGCTCAATAATTGTTTGCAAAATGAAGGGATGAACAAATAATGTTATAAGGGGCTCAAATGAATTGGAATTTGAGAAAGGCTTTGCTTATTGTTGACTTAATAATAGGTAAATTATGCTGAGCACTTACAGTGCTCCAGGCACTAATTAAAGGTATGACATGAACCGTCTCTTATCCTCTTAATAACCCTGAGAAGCAGGGGCGACTTTATTAGCCTCCTATGATAGAGAAAGAACTAAAGTTAAGAGAAGTTTGGAAACTTCTTACAAGTCCACAACTGACGAGGAGTGGAGCTGGGATTTAAAATAGAGTCTATGCTCAAACTTCTGTCTTGTATTTGGAAAGTACTGAGGGAAATGCCTGCCTCTTTGGTTGCTTGTAGTATCCCTTGTTTACATCGTGGTTTCTGTTGATTCACTGAGTTTGCATATAGCTCAACTTTGTTAACAACATGAAATACTGTTATTTTCTTCTTTAGACTTCCAATGTGGCAGGACACTTGAGTTCATAAAACTTTAGTTGTTTTCATAATCTTAATGACAACCAATCATTTTATAGTTCCTTTGATGGCAGGTGAGTGCAAAGTCTTGTTACACCCATGAAAGAATTCAGTTTCCTCACTGTTCAAAGGCTGGGATGAAATCACCACGTCATTATGTCAGTGACTTCCATGGGCCAGTTCTAGAGGAGCTATGGTTGGTGAGGATTTACTGAGACCACAGGTTAAAGTACTTCATCGTATCTCTCAATTGTACAATAAAGTACTTGTTGGAAAAAGCTTGACCCTGGAGACTAAGATGCCAGGTGGAAATTTTAGTCTCATCACTGTCAGAAAGATCACTAATACTTAAACTATTACTTTCTCTTTCTATGAGAGAAATTCTGGAAAGACAAGGTAAACTGTTGATGATCTGATTTCTTAGAAAGCATTTTCCGCCCCAGGCCTAAATTAAGTTTTGCTCCCTGAAATTTCTGTGATTTCAAGGATGTTCATCACATGTATTTCTTGTCCTTCCTGAGGTCTACCCTCTCCTTTCCCTGTTTGAATTTCCCATTTTTACGTTATAAAAAACAAACCATTAAAATACTCAGATACACATTCGTTGCTCACCTTTTTTCCATGCCCACTTATCTTCTCTGCATAAATATTTGGGCATGACTCTAGTTTTGTTTACAAATCATAAACTAAGTTGGAAATGTGACAGTCACCTGGTTAAGTTGATAAACACTAACAAGCAGAAGATACCTCAAGTTATAACATGGATCCTTTTTGGCCCGAAATGCTAATCCAATTAACTGCATGATTACCAGATTTCCATTTCTGGTTTTGGCTATCTGTATAACCCCGTGACTGTTGAGTGGGCCCTTCATTTTGCATATTTCCAAGTATTGATCTGCTCTCTAAATCAGGCAGCATAGCTCCTGTCCACACACTGAACCTCCACAAGAAATGTGATTCCTTGAAAGCTGTTAAGTTTGTTATATTAATATATTTATTCACTCGCTTTCCCATAGGTGCCATTTCCTGGCTATGCTCTGTCTTAGATGTCAAAGATAAAATGACTAATCCTTGTTTTCTGGGATCTTTTTGGTTTATTTTGCTGTTTGGGGAGTAAATGGAATGTTGTCTTCTCTTATTTTAAAAAACTGTATAAAGTAGCGGTTCTCAACCTGTGGGTCACGACCCACAGGAACTGTATTAAAGGGCTGTGGGATTAGGAAGGGTGAGAACCACTGGTGTAAAGGAATGTATCGAGAGAGGCATCTTCTTCGTTTTGAGACAGAGCCTCAACCCATTGCCCTGGGTAGAGTGCTGTGGCATCACAGCTCACAGCAACCTCCAATTCCTGGGTTCAAGCGATTCTCCTGCCTCTGCCTCCCAAGTAGCTGGGACTACAGGCGCCCTCCACAACAGCTGGCTAGTTTTTGGTTGCAGCCATCATTGTTGTTTGGCAGGCCCAGGCTGGATTCGAACTTGCCAGCTCAGGTGTATGTGGCTGGCACCTTAACCACTTGAGCCAAAGGCGCTGAGCTGAGGCATCTTCTTCCTAAGGAAAAAATATGATTGATGCCTACTAATTTCAAGAGGAAACTATTCCCCCCAATATTTGGCTGGGAAAGGCACTGCATCTCCTTCTTGACAACCCTGCCCAGTCTCCTTCTAGATTTGGTTTCCTTGGGTTTGAACTTAGCTTGTTACCAGGTTGTACCTGTATCTGTTCTTTGGAAGCTCCAAGGACTATGAATTTAGATAAGAGCCCTGTGCTCGCCGATGTTCAGAACTCATTTTAGTGCCGAATGCAGTAATCAGCTTTATGACCTGCGTGTAATAAAACTTATTCAGTTCCTGTTGTCAAAGAATGAATTTAAGATTATTGCTGGGACAGCCATGTGGATCAAACTGCAGAGTCCTGACTTTGTGTTATTATTATTACTGTTATTGTTAATGATCACAAGCCAGCTCAATTAGACAGCTTTGACACTTAGCCAGGACAGGATGGATACCAGCTATCAGCACTATCTTCACTTTGGGTCTCACTGGTCTACTCTAAAGAAACAGAATTTGGGCCCTAGAAGCAACAGTTATACAAAAAAGAAGACTTGTTCACTTTCTAGTTCTAGGGAAACAACAGAAACTAATGGAACAAATGAAAAAAAAATTTTTTTCTTTTGCATCTCACAGTTTATATCTATCATTCAGCCTACCAGGAAAAGAAAAATGACTCTAATGACGTTTTATGAGGAATCTAGAGGTTGAGAATAAAACTGGATCAGAAGTGTGCCAGTAATAGAATTCCATTTAGCCTCATGTAAATTTAAGAACAGGGTTTCCTAAAATTTTAGGTAAAATTTTATAAATAGTTAAAGCACATTTTGCAGCCTGGAAGGGAAGTGAGCCAATGATGATAAAACAGGTATTTTTCCTGCTTAATGGATCTTGCTTTCTAAAGTATTTAAGACTCAGAACAAGCGGACGTGGGCCATAGGAAGGCGCACATCTCTCACTGGTAAGCTTCTCTCACTGTTCTGAGGTCAGACAAGCCAGTTATGAACCTCTAATAGTCTAATTTGGAGATACCATATTCCCAAACATTTGAAAAGGAAATTACATTGTAAGTATTAAAGAAGATCCACTTTGCAAAATAGAATATCAGAAACTCAGGCTTGAGTCTAGGAAATTGCCAGTGATTTGTTTGAGAATATGATACCATAGATTTTCAGACACTGAGGTCATTATTCCAGTTCCTTTTTAATCAGGACAAACACTATCCCAATGTTTATAGATTCATCCAGCGTAATGACTAAAATTGATTGCCAAATAAAGTAAATCCATCACTAGTCAGAGTACATGTGGGAAGTGAAGAAAGGATTTGAGGCACCTGCTTAGCTAATTCTGGCAAATTATTCTCTTCTTCTAAAGCATGAGGGAGTTTTTACATAGGCTGATTATTCAGCCTGGTATCAGTTGGATTCATTGCATAACTACTGAGCTTTCTGTTTTACTCAAGTAGTCATGGCTTGTCTTAAATGGGAGCAGGAAGGCATTCAGGATATTTCTGGTAGAAGTACTCAACTATAATTATCATAGACCTTGGAAATTTTTATAGGGAAGATATATCTATCCTCTATTTCTGAATTGTGTGATGCATTTAGAGTCAATACAAACTGAAAAATAATAGGCTGCTTTCCAGAATAGTCTTTTGTACTTTTATCTCATTTATTAAACATAGGTTAAATTATCAGGATGGTAAAAGACACTGTTCTTATCCCTGTGCCTATAAATATCTATAAAGATGTAAAACAAAACTAAGGCATTTACTACTGCCTCAAATCACAAATCACAGAAATTGCTTGTGATTTCACCCTCTTTTCCCGGCCTCCTAATGGGAGCCTCACAGCTGTGTCTGGGGCAGGTTATGCAGCAGTAACAATCTCAACCTCAAATCTTCCAGCCATCTGCATCTCTTTTTACACCAGGCCCACATGAATGCTCTGGTCAGCGAGCAAATGAGATTTGACCTTGGGCATCGTGGCCATGCCTGAGCCCTTGTGATAGCCTATGAAGGGTGCGCCATCTCAGAAATCTCTCGGGTGGTGATTGCTGTTCTCTCCTATGAACATTTTACTTTGCTGTTATTTTAAACCTTGGTTAGTTTTTTTTTTTTTCAATACATCTATTTTTATTATTTGAATAATCTTTTTAATTTATTACTGTACAGATTTTTGCAGTGCTAGAACTTCAGTAGGTTGCTGATCTCTAAGGTTTTCTCTTGAAAAAAAATTTTTTTTTATTAAATCATAACTGTATACATTGATATGATCATGGGGCATCATACATTCGCTTCATAGACCATTTGACACATTTTCATCACAATGGTTAACGTAGCCTTCCTGGTATTATCTCAGTTACTGTGCCAAAACATTTACATTCTACATTTACCAAGTTTTGCAAATACCCCTGTAAGATGCACCACAGGTATGATCCCACCGATCCACCTCCCTCTACCCACCACCCCCCTCCCTCCCCTCCCTTTCCCACTTGCCCCTATTGTTAGGTTGTAACGGGTTATAGCTTTCATGTGAGAGCCCCAAATTAGTTTCATAGTAGGGCTGAGTACATTGGGTACTTTTTCTTCCATTCTTGAGATACTTTACTAAGAATATGTTCCAGCTCCATCGATCCACAAATGGATTAATAAATTGTGGTATATGTACACCATGGAATATTATGCAGCCTTAAAGAAAGACGGAGACTTTACGTCTTTCATGTTTACATGGATGGAGCTTGGTTAGTTTTTGTTTCAGCAGGATCCCAGGGAGAAAACATGAGGACACATTCAAAGGGAATGTTCCTGATTTCTCTTCTTTAGGCAATCCTTGTTTTCACAGAGATCCTATATCAGTGCTCTTTCTTTGCCTGTGCTATGCCCATCATATCCAGAATCTTCATCATCAGTCTTCCTAAACTTTATAGCCTGATGGTCTAGCTTCTTGGAAATTTACATAGCTGTCTGTTTACAAACAAGAAATCCCAACTTTGGAGTACCAAATGTCTTTCTCCCAGAAAGATCTCTTTCTCCCCTAATAGAGGTGAAAATCTGACTTACCCTGCCACTTGTATTAATAATAAATAATGCATTTTTGCTTCATTTGTGTTTCTTCTTTTTTCTCCCTAGATCAAAGAGTTCTACTCATATCAAAATGAACCAGTGGCCATAGAAAATCTCAAGAGAGGCTTGGCTAGCCTCTTTCAGACACAGTTAAGCTCTGGAACCACCAATGAGGTATTTACCAAAATTCTTGAGGATTCAGAATCTTATTTGTCTATAGGGTGTATAAGGATTTCTAGTTGCAGAAAATCAGGGGAGAGTTACTGCGCTGGGAATGCTCACAAAAGGCAACTTGGGTGCCAAGTCTTATTTACATATGAAACAATTGCCATTTACCTCAATGTTTTATCACTCAAATTTAGTGTAAGAGAGTTAGAATGTTTATAGTAAGGTGATGTTCAGAATAACTGAAAGTTAGATATGCAAAAATCCTTGAGGGTCATCACCCTGGTTCTTAGACATCATGGTGCTGCACTATACCACAGGGAGCTTATTTAATATGTAGATTCCCTGGATTGACTCCACAGATTTTAATTCATTATATTAGGGAGGACCTGAGCGTCTCTATTATCACAGTGTTCCTGGATTATTTGGATGCATGGTCCATGTGGAGAACCACTGTTCTGTACCCATATCCTTCATTTTACAAGTGAGGAAAATGAGGTGAAATTAGAGAAGTTAAGTGGATCCCCCAGTATCATCACACCTGGAGTCAAGGCTGGAGTCCAAATTTCCTAGTCTGAATTCAGCCAGGCCGTGAGAAAACCTTATGGCAGGGCTGGGCCAAAAGAATGTTCCCTAGTTTGCTAGAAAAGGGACCAGGTGTGCTGCTGGCAGAGGCCCAGGGAAAAGCTCAGAGAAGCTAAACATGGTCTATATTGGGATAGATTTGTCTAAATTGAAATTGTTTATGTGCCTCATAATGAGTCGAAGTAATCCCACAAGTTTTTAAAAATTTCAAATTGTACTCTGCTAGTTAAAGCTACACATACATGCATACATGGGCACACATACACAGAGTCTAGATACAGCATTAACACTCATTTCCTCTTGCAACACAATTACCCACTTGCCAGAGGTTTCAGTTACAGCCAGGCCATTTGTCTGAATCTTACTGGACATGCAGAGAAGTAGAAAATCCCATGTTATTTCTGAGATGACAAAATGAGAAGACACTAGTAAGACTCAACTAAAAGGGATAGGAAAGAATCAAGATGCTACAGGGAACCGTGAGTTCTTCCTGTCTTCTTTTTATCTTGTCATCCTGAAAAATAGGCAGTCCCTGGTGGCATGGTAGGGACCTTAATTTTTAAATCACTTCCCACTGGAATTCAAATGGTCCACAAGAAGTTCCAAGCATTCTGTTCTTGCCTTTGTTTTTAGGTAGATGTCTCTGGGGATTGTAAAGTGACCTACCAGGCTCATCAAGACAAAGTGATCAAAAGGAAGGCCTTGGATTCATGCAAAATAGCAAGGTCTGGATTCACAATCCCAAATCAGGTATGATCGATATCACTTTCTTTGAGGCATTCGAATAATTCATTTTATAGAGATTTATTTAAAATAAGAGAATAATGAAGTAGCAATGTAATTTGGAAACATTTATAAGTTTTAGTTTAGGCTATGGATTCACTTATGAAATGGGTAGACGTATTTGAATATGTTGTAGGTGGGAGGCATTGAGAGAAGGGCATAAGGGGATGCTCTTTTCTACATAGATAATTTGACTACAAAGATTAAAAGGCTGAGTCCTTGTTATAAAAATGACTACTTATTCATTTATTTATTTAGGTCTTGGGTGTTAGTTCAAAAGCCTCATCTGTCACTACCTATAAGATAGAAGACAGCTTTGTTATAGCTGTGCTTGCAGAAGAAACACACAGTTTTGGGCTGAATTTCCTACAAAGCATTGCGGGGAAAATAGTATCAAAGTAAGATAACACTAAAATTTTTATTTTCTTTGATATTCTTTGTTGTATTACTGTACTTGGTTTGTAAAGAAATAGATGTGTGTGTGTGTCTATGTGTGTGTATACAGTCATGCATTGCTAAACATCAGGAATACCTTCTGAGAAATGTGTCAGTAGGCAGCTTCATGGTTGATTGAACACGATGGGGCATAACCCAAACCTAATTGGTGTAGACTATCACCCACCTAGGATATGTGGACAGCCTACTGTTCTTTTTTTTTTTTTTTTTTAATTGTTGGGGATTCATTGAGGGTACAAAGAACCAGGTTACATTGATTGCATTTGTTAGGTAAACTCCCTCTTCTAATTGTATCCCAGCTCCCAAAGGTGTGTGACACACCATCACCCCCACCCGCCTCCCTCCTTCCCTCTCTCTGCTCTTCCCTCCCTCCACTCCCCTCCCTTCTGACAGCCTACTGTTTTAGGCTACAAACCTGCATATTCATCACATTTCTGAACTGAATACTGCAGACGACTGGAATACAATGATAAGTATTTATGTGCCTAAGCATATCTAAACATAGAAAAGGTACAGTAAAAATATGATGTAAAAGATAAAAAAAATGCTTCCCCTGTATAGGACCCTTGTCCTGAATGGAGCTTATAGGACTGGAAACTGTTCTGAGTGAGCCGTGAGTGAGTGGTTAGCTAACATGAAAGCCTAGGACATTATTGTACATCAGCTGTCCTTGACTTTATAAATACTGTACACTTATACCACACTAAATGTATAAAAACAATCTTTCTAATTTTTTTTCTAGTTGATAGAACATGGCAAATAAAAGCATGTTTTTTCTTTCTTAAGTAATGAATTAACCTTAGCTTACTGTAACATTTTTATTTTTATAAAGCTTTAATTTTTTAAAGTTTTTTATTCTTGTTATAACACTTAGCTTAAAACACAAATATACTAGTTGTAAGCTGTACAAAAGTATTTTCTTTCCTTAGTCTGTAAGCTTTTTTTATTTTTAATTTTTTTAAATCTTTTAAACTTTCTTGTTAAAAACTAAGACACACACACACACATTAGCCTCGGCCTACACAGGGTCAGAATCATCAGTATCACCATCTTCCACCTCCACATCTGGTTCCCCCTGGAAGGTCTTCAGGAGCAGTAACATGCATTGAGCTCTCATCTCCTGCAATAATGATGCTTGCTTTTGGAATATCTCCTGAAAGACCTTCCTGAGGCTGGGCTATATATATATATATGTACATATGTGTCTGTAGGAATACACTCTGAAATAATGATAAAAAGTGCAGTATAGTAAATATATAAACCAGCAATTTATCATTATTATCAAGTATTAATGTAGTGTATCTAATTGTATGTTCTGTACTTGTATATGACTGACAGTGTGGTAGTTTTATTTATACCAGTATCACCAGAAATGTGTGACTAATGTGTTGTGCTGTGGTGTTATGATGGCAGTGATGTCACTACACAAAGGAATTTTTCAGCTCCATCCTAATCTCACGGGATCACTGTAGCACAGTGGTCTGTCCCTGACCGAAGTATCCTGGTGTGGCATGTTTCTGTGATAAAAACAGTGATTATATCTTGTTCATCTTGCTCATATCATCTACAACAATACATGGCACCTAGTAAATGCTTCCTGTTTTTTAATAAAATTTTGTGTAAAAGCAATTATCTAGCCCCGTGTGGTGGCTCAAGCCTCTGATCCTAGCATGCTGGGAGGCCGAGGCAGGTGGATTGCTTGACCTCAGGAGTTTAAGACCAGCCTGAACAAGACTGAGATCCCATCTCCACTAAAAATAGAGCAATGAGCCTGGCTTTGTGGCAGGCACCTGTAGTCCAATTTACTTGGGAGGCTCAGGCAACAGGATTGTTGAGCCCAAGAGTTTGAGGTTGCTGCAACACCACGGTGCTCTACCCAGGGCGACAGAGTGAGATTTGTCTCAAACGAAACAAATCATAGTAACAACAAATAAATAAATAAATAAATAAATAAAATAAAATAAATTATGTTAACATAATCTAAATTTTAAAAGGACAATTATTTGATTTAATATAGTTTCTAATTCTAGTCTCTAGCTTCTCTGTCAAATGTTGTCAATGTTAAGGTTAAAAAGTGGTAGCATTTGCATTTTCTTTTTAGTTTTTTTAATATTATTGTTGCTAAAAAAAAAACAAAACATGAAAAGTTCCATAGTAAAGACACATGACAGAATTTTTTATGTGATTCATAAAACTTAAATATTTTGGCCCTTTAAAAAATTGAGAACATTTCTCTCGTCAAAATAGTTCTTACAGGATTAAGAACTGGAATTTCAAACCTATGAGTTTTTATTTTGAGATTTTAATTCAGAGAAAAATTACTTTTCTAACAGTGAATATATTATACCTTATTCTTTGCTTCTCAAAATATTTTTCTCTATATGTCAGAACGAAATGATGCAAAATCTTAGAAGAAGGTCCTCAAATCATAAATACTTGCAACTGCATTGAACTCTCATTTTGTATAGAATTTTGCACAGTATTTCATACTTACACTGGTTTCTTAAATTTTTGTATAAAATAAATATTTTAAATTATTTATCAGGTCTATCAGGTTTCCATGCTATATAAAAAGCCACTCCAAAGTTGGTGGTATAAAAGACAACAATCATTGTATTATTTTACTTTCATATTTTTAGGTCTTGCCTTGGCCTTGCTAGGCCTTTGTTATGCAGTTGAAGGACTGGCTAGAGCCGGCATTCTCCAAAGGTTGCTCTGTCACATATGTGGTGCTTGGGCTGGGAAGTCGAACAGCTGAGCCTCCTCATGCATCTCTGAATTTCCACGGGGCCTCTCAGCAGCTTCAGGGAGCCAGATGTCTTGTAGGGTAACTCAAGTCTCCCATGGCATATGTGCCAATAGTCTGCCAAATAAAAGCTGAATTCCCTTTTGAAGACATAGCCTTAGCAGTCAGATAGTGTCACTTATAGTGTCCTCTATTAGTTGGGGCAGTCACAGAGTTCTACCCAGGTTCCAGGAGAGGTAGATAGCCTCTACCTTTTGCCAGCAGAGAGACAAAGTTCTGAAAGAGCAAGTCAGACAAAAATATTATCGAGACTATTTTTGGAAAATAAGCTTTTTGAACTGTCCTGGTTAACGAGTGACGTGGTCACATTGAAGATATCATTTTCAGAAAGCGAGGCCAAATTGAAAAGAGCTGACATCCATATCTTGTTCAGCATCTAGGCAAATTTTCTTCTCTCTATTCTCTTGTCACAATGTTTTGAAAATCCACACTTACATTTTCAAATCTTTGACTAAAATCATTGCTCCAGAAAGACTTCATAATTATCATGAGGTTCCAGTTACCTCAGGAGATACTGTAGTTTGAAAGACATGGCTGTGTACAACTTGAATAAATTAGTATCTAGTTTGCTAAAAGGATGGCAATTAGTATTTTGTTCCCTCAAAAGAATGTTGTCATGGGGTGTTTCTCTTGGGTGTCATGCAGGCAGAAATTAGAGCTGAGGACAACCGAAGCGGGCCCAAGGCTGAGACCTGGAAAGCAGGCTGCTGCGGTGATTAAAGCAGTTGACGCAAAGTTCACGGCCATTCCCATTGTTGGGCAGGTCTTCCAGAGCGAGTGCAAAAGATGCCCTTCTGTGAGTATGAACAAATATCAGAATAATCATGACTTAAAACTCGATTGTCCTTTTGTCCCCAATGAAAGCATCAGATTCTTCTATGAAGAACATTTCTAAAGAACTGCCAGCCACCATGGAGTTATGACTGTATCCCACAATAAGCACCCGGGATGATGCATAATCCAATTACCAGATAAATACCACCTACTCGGCTCAAATAAAAAATGTTATGACTTAGGTGCAGCCTTTTCAAAATTGCACCTAAAATGCAGGAGGTGGGGAGACAAAGGCCCTGACAAAACTAGGGAGAAGCTTATGGTGTCCAGAACATGGGCAAAGGCTGAAAGTTCTGTCTCTTAACATTGATCTGTGCACATGGGAAATACACTGACCTCAGTGTTCTGCAGGTTGCTATGAGATACAAAAAGGATATGGAGCATTCTGGATAAATTAGAAAACACTTCTTTACCATACCCCAACCTCCCTTACAATTATAGCCGGAAATGAGATATCCTATCCTCCCCAGGGCAAAGTGTAGATTATTTTGCAACATATTTAATCCAAGGAAGAGAAATTTTATTTGTTTCATGAATTAGTTGCAATGTGTGTAAGTTACAGAAATGATTTTAGGGTCCGGCATTTTCTAATATTTAACTTCTTATCAGGAGAGCAAAGCCTGGGCTTCCTGCTCTGTGTGTAGATACCTTTGGACATTACTGGCATTTAGAAAAGTGAAATCATGAAGAAGTAACACCATCATTTGCTTAGTACAAGATAGTAATTCTTTGTCAATTTCTAAAATTGAATTAGAGGAAGAGCAAAGCATTTGAAACAAACTTTGTTTTTCTTCCATATACATATATCATTCTAATGCAATTTTCTAGTGTCACATGAGACAGAAATTATTTAGAGAAGTGCCTAATGAAAGTAATCTTTTCTTACATTGTGTACTATTAATTTCTCCCCTTATAATTATTCAATATTATAAGCCATCTAAGATTTTTGAAATAAAAATTTATTATTATAGGAAGGGTTTATGTCATTGAGATATTTACTTCACCGAATTCAGTATAATGTCTCTATTCCAGCTCTTTGAAGTAAAAAAAGGAATTGAATTCATATTGACATGCTCTTTGCCTTCAAAAATGACCTAGTAAATGTTTAGCAAATATTGCTAAAATTTTGTTTTGGAATACAATCTCTTAAAATCAGATAGCTAAAAGGGATTTAAAAAAGAGAAAAACGAGTATTTGTGGCATAGGAGAAGTAATGAATGATTTAAAAACTGAGGGGCGGCGCCTGTGGCTCAGTGAGTAGGGCGCCAGCCCCATATGCTGAGGGTGGCGGGTTCAAACCCAGCCCCGGCCAAACTGCAACCAAAAAATAGCTGGGCGTTGTGGCGGGCGCCTGTAGTCCCAGCTGCTCGGGAGGCTGAGGCAAGAGAATCACTTAAGCCCAAACTGGTAGCATGCTGATTACTAAAGTTAGAAAGTCGATTATCACTAATAGAACTTAATACATTCTGTAAAACTAGGGGGAAAGTAGTAAACTATGAAAAATTAATTCTTTAGTTTGTTTCAAAGCCAAGAGATGTCATTAATTAGAATTCTTTACTGTTTTTTGGCTCGGTGCCTATAGCTCAAGTGGCTAAGGTGCCAGCCACATACACCAGAGCTGGTGGGTTCGAATCCAGCCTGAGCCTGCCAAACAACTATGACAACTACAACCAAAAAATAGCCGGGTGTCGTGGCGGGCACCTGTAATCCCAGCTACTTGGGAGGCTGAGACAAGAGACTCGCTTAAGCCCAGGAGTTGGAGGTTGCTGTGAGCTGTGATGCCAGAGCACTCTACCCAGGGCAAGGGCTTGAGGCTCTGTCTCAAAAAAAAAAAAAAAAAAGAATTCTTTACTGTTTTTAAAAACCACAGTGAAATAACTTAGTTTGTGAGAATGACCTTTATCTAAATACTAGTTTTCTAAACATAGAAATAAGCAATGAACCATTCAGTATAATGAATGGTTAATAATAATAAAACATTGAATTTCACGAAAACAGTACCATAAAGAGACAGAATAGAAAGCTGAAACTATCACAAAAATAGATCTTCAGTGAAGTACAGGTTAGTTAGAAATCTGATGTATTTCTTAAAGTTCTGATTTTTTTTCCTACCAAAATATTCTGCTGTTAATTAAATTTCTGCACAATTTCACTATGGCAGTCAAAGCCTGGCCTCAGGTATGATTCCTTTGGTGTAGCCATGGATGACTATATGTTCAGAAACCAGATAATTATTGCCCAGTGTTCTTCCAGCTAAATATAAATAGGCCCAAACAGTCTTCAGAGGAATAGAACACTGGTCAGAGGCCTCTGGTAGTTATAGGGGAGTGATATGAACAGGGAGCCATTGGGTATAATTGAGGTCAGATACTCTTTGTATCAGGGGAGAACACATTTTTGTAAATGTGGATGTTCAGAATTAGGAATGGGGTGTGAGCCAGCAGGTGTGTCTTGCAGCTCTTGGAGCACTGGCAGTCCATCAGGAAACATCTGCAGCCTGACAACCTCTCCAAGGCTGAGGCTGTCAGACACTTCCTGGCCTTCATTCAGCACCTCAGGACTGCAAAGAAAGAAGAGATCCTTCAAATCCTGAAGACTGAAAACAAGGAAATTCTGTAAGTTCCCCAAACTTTGTCTGGGGTTGTCTGTCGGAAAACATTTCTTGGGCCGTTGTTTTTTATTAAGCAAAATAGACCTCTTTTAAACCAACTGCCCCACCTCCACATCAATTATATTGTTGTTTTACTTTTTCATCAAAGAGTTATACCACAAAGCACTAATTTAACAGTCACTAGGCCAGGAATACAATACCAGGTTTTCGGTAGTGACTCAGAATGAGTGTTTCTTTGTCTTTAGGACTTTCCATCAGTCCTGGCTTGGTCCAGAGACAGGTGAAGGCAGGGCCTTATCACGCACCCTCAGTCCTGTGATGCCATGCTGTTTTAGAAATTGTGTCCCCCAGTTACTCATTTACACTTGAAAAGATTTGAGTTGACTAAAAAATTAAAACAAACCAAAAAAAAAAAAAAAAAGACTTCTTTAGTTGAAAAACATGATTTCATTAAAAAAACTTGTTGAAGCCATGTTTTATATGGAAAATTGAGAACTGAGCAAAAAGCCAAAGAATCTGGAGAAAAGAAATCCATATATTATTTAAAATTTAGTGAAAGTGTGATTCATTTCACTTGTGTACTAGAGAGTGGACTTAACTCTCAAATCTACTTTGTCTGAAAAGACAGTGTTTCTTCAGACTATAAAAGAAAATTGCCTGTAAATATAGATTCAGTCCTATGATGACAATTATTCTAATTGATGATGTAGAACATGGTTCAATTAATTAGATAGACAGTGGAAACTAGTCATTAACATAATCAAAATCAGAAATTGGCCAAGTTACATACACACAGAACAACAGTAGCAGTCACTGAGTTCAAAGGACGGAAATCTCCTAGAGAAAGAGAGCTTAGATTTCTTTGGAAGATGTGTTTATTTTGAATTGTATTTATTTACTTGCCTGGAGGACATGTAAAAATTATAATAATAGGAATTCCATATGACTAACTACAAGTTGGTCACTCTCTTCAAAAATAAATATTTAAACTAGGCATTGAAAAATATGAAAAGTCAGTGGCTCATGAATGTGATCCCAGCATTTAGAAAGCTGAGGTGGAAGGATTGCTTGAGATCAGGAGTTTGAGACCAGCCTGAGCAAGAGTGATAGCCCTATCTCTACAAAAAATACAAAAATTATCCAGACCTTGTGACGTGCACTTGTAATCCCAGCTACTCAGGAGGTTGAGGGAGGAGGATCATTTGAGCCCAGGAGTTTGAAGCTGCAGTGAGCTATGATGATGCCACTGCACTCTAGCCAGGGCAACAGAGTAAGACCCTGTTTGCAAACAAATTTTGTTTTAATTAAAAAAAGAAAGATATACAAAACCATAACTTTCAGGCTCTGTTTTATTCATAAAACTTTAAAATATGTTGGTAGAGGGACTTGTCTTCAAAGTCCAAAATACTGAGAATAAAAATTTAGAATAGAGATTATACCTTAGAATTATCTGTATCTGAAAAATCTTAAAGCAGCAATAATTTGGATGACTGCATAATATATTTTCTAAACCTGATTACACACTATTATACCATTTAATACATAATGCACATGTAACACAGCGTAATAGAAAGGATACTAGAGTGAACTCAAACAAGACCATCTACTTTTAAATTCTGACCTCCAGTGGTAGCATAACCTTTAAACAAGTCATGTATTGTTAGCTTCTCGGGGCCTTAGTTTCAACATCTGGAAAATAGGGATAATAATTCCCTTTATTTATTATCGGATGGTAAAGAGCAGAATGGTAAAATACAGCGTTTCCCAAAGAGCCTATATTCTGCAAGGTATAAACAGGGATGCTAAAGGGAAAAGATTCAGTAAGCAACTGAGTTGGAAAACACTGGTTAAATAGTTCTTGTTACAGAAATTTTCATGATCTTCAATCTGATAACATTTTTTATAAATTTTCTTGACTATTTTCTGAAATATACGTTAACTTAAAAACCCCTTTCCTTAAAGCATTTTGCAGGACTAGTGTTACATGAAAAACACTTTGGAAGATACCAATGTACTTAAAAGATCATGGACTCCAGGGTCAGGAAAACCTAGGTTCCAATCCCAGTGACACCCTTCACTAGCTATGTGACCTTGAACAAATGACTCAAATTTCTGAACCTATTTTCTAACATGTGAAGGGTGATATTAGTATTAAATGGACAGGAATATTCCGTGGATTTAATGAAGCGGGATTATTAAAAATAGGTGGCATTTATTAATAACTTGCTGTGTATGCCAAGCACTCCTCTAAATGTTTTGCATAGATTATGTAATTTAATCCTCTCAACAATCCTGAGGCAAACAGTTTTAAGCTGCACTTTTCAGATAAAGAATCTAAAGAGAGATTGCACACCTAAAGATTCCGGCGCAGTGCATAACAGACACTCACTAAGTATGACATTTTTTTGGTCTCTGCTTCATTCACTAGGTTTTTATTAGCATCAAAATGATGTAGTGCAAGTATGTCCCATTTAAACGTAGTAAACACATGTCTAATTTATTCCTATGGAGGTGGTATATAATTTTACATACATATGTTCATTCGTAAAACACCTAGTTTCAGAAATTTTACTTTCCTGGACACAACCAAACAAGATTTTTTAATGACTAACATCTGTAACTAGAATTTTCTTGAGGAGTTTTGTTCTGCTCACACATATTTATTGTGGTTGAACATAGAACAATACCATGGTGGTTTCTTACTTTTGGAAAAATGAAAGAAAGAGCAAAACCTTTACCCTTGGATAGGAGTTAAAGTTAAAAGAATTTTCCATCTTTCCATCAAATGATACTGCTTTAGTTTAATTAGGTATTTGCGAAACATGTTTCTTGCAAAGCGAATTGGAAGAACAGAATAAATTTTAGAGACTATAGCCTTTACATATTACTCATAGAGAAAACAATATGAACCTAATATATAATTTTACCAATATACTTTTTATTTACAAATCTACAGATTATATTCATACATTTGGTTAATATGGTAAAATTAGTTTGTATATCCTGAGTATACATAGTTTGAGTAAGAGAGGGGAGTTAAGGGAGATGTTTAAAATAAAGTGTGGGATCTTTTTGAGAACATCTTAGTCATTTTGCTTTTGTTCAAATAAAAAATTCACTTGTTTAGGAAACACAAACCAATGGAGAAGTTGTGAATAGTAGAGATTTTAAAGAATTCTTTAAGCAGCCTAAACGTGCATATCCACAATTGTGCCTTTTTTTGTAGACCTCAGCTGGTGGATGCTGTCACCTCTGCTCAGACCCCAGACTCACTAGAAGCCATTTTGGACTTTTTGGATTTCAAAAGTGACAGTAGCATTATCCTCCAAGAGAGGTTTCTCTATGCCTGTGGATTTGCCTCTCATCCCAATGAAGAACTCCTGAGAGCCCTCATTGTAAGTCAAATGGACACTGGTAAAATAAGGACTCTTAAATTTAACAAAAAAAAAAAAACTCAAAAATGTAACTCTTTTTTAAAATTTAATTTAATTTATTTTTTTGAGACATAGTTTCACTTTGTCGCCCTCCATAGAGTGCTGTAGCATCATAGCTCACAGCAACCTCAAACTCTTGGGCTCAAGTCTCAGCCTCCCAAGTAGCTGGGATGACAGGTACCTGCCACAATGCCAGCCTGTTTTTAGAGATAAGGTCTTGCTCTGGCTTAGGCTGGTCTCAAACTCCTTGCTCAAGCAATCCACCTGCCTTGGCCTCCCAGAGTACTAGAATTACAGGCAAGAGCCTCTGTGCCTAACCTAAGAATATAAGGAGCCGTAGCACATTTATTCTCCTACAACAAAAAACAACCAAAAATAAAAAAAAAACCCTTTCTAATAAACCTTTCCCAATGTATAATTAGCTTTATACAGATATGTAAATAAAGTGTTACTTAAATATATCAAAAATCCTTTCTTACCAACTTAAAAAAAAAGAGCTGCTTAGCTCAGAATGAAAGCTGCATACTGGAGACTCCTGAGTATTCACATTCAAATTGTACTGGACTGTTTTTTATTCATCAGTTGTTAACTGCACAGTAAATACTCTTCACTTAGTACTAATTTGCAATTCCATTTCATTAAATGGTATAAGCTATATGGAAACTTAAAGATTGTGCTTACCTATCATACTACATGGCATAGGACAAAATTTCTAGTTTATACTTTATTAATCGGTTTTAAAAGATTTGTTTTGACTTCAGAAATCTTCATGATTTTTTTATACACCTTGATTGAAGAGATAGAATTCTTCTGATATTAAAAACTTTATATTGGAAATAAAAGCTAGACTTGTCTTTGGACCTAAGACTTCTTTTTTAAATGCATTTATCCACCTATGATTTAATGGAATAGTTCATAGCCTTTTTGGACAAAGGGGGCCATTGAGAATCTAATAAAAGTGATGAAGCTCCTCTTCACCCACATATATAATTTTACAAACTCTTGTTTCCTTTGTTCACTGACTCAATGAATCCAATCCATCAGTTCATACACTCTCCCACGTTAAAAATACCTGAAATGGGGAGGTTCTATTAACTGTTCAATTCAAAGCTAGAGATTGAATTTGTAAATGTCTCAAAAGCAAAATTCTGTGCTTGTAATCTAGAAACATAAAAACATTTCCTCAAGCATGTATTGGTTACTTTGTTGCTTTTCTAAAGGTGTTTCTTGGAAATGTTTATATGTCTTAGTAACCTATTTTATACCTGTCTGGCTAATAGAGTAAGTTCAAAGGTTCTTTTGGAAGCAAGGACATCAGAGAAACTGTTATGATCGTCATCGGAGCCCTGGTCAGGAAGCTATGTCAGAATGAAGACTGCAAACTCAAAGTAAGTGGTTCCACACCACCCTCTCTGATACCCACTGTGCTGCCCAATATGGCACTCCTGCTCTTCTAACCCTATCTTACTTTCACAATCTGCATAGCAATTTTTGTCTCGTAACGTACTTTGCAATTCACTTGTTTATTATTTTATTATTTATTTCCATTCCCTAGAATGTAAGTTCCACGCTAAGATTTATCTTGGTTTTGTTCAACACCAATTGCTTCCAGCTACCTAAGTAATGATAAAAAATAAATAGTATATTAACCTGCCTACCAATGTATGTTTACCATGTGCTCAGTTTTCAGTGGTGCGTATGGTATAGTTCTTGTCTGCAGAAACATATTAGACTCTAAATCTACCTCCTGGAACAGAATTTTGTCTATAGTAACTGTGGTTTGTAGGTTTGGGTTGTGATGGTGGGCATTTAGTTACTTCTTATCACGTAGAACTTTATATTTTAATTTTAATTTCATTTGCTCAAAGCTTCTCTACTTGCCTGAGTGCAATATCAATTTTCGCATCTTTCTCATTAAAAAGAAAAAAGCAAAAACACTCACTTGCTAAGCATAACTAAATTTAGAAAATCCAAATAGATCAATATCTAACATAGCACTTCATTCTATAATGTAAATAGATTAAAGATGCTCGATATATAAAAAGTCTTTTTTTCCTGTCCACATTTATTATGCAGCCAACCTGCAGTCAGCATTTTTTTTCTACCTCAGAAAGACATCACTATATTATTTTGCTTACCAAGTAAGTGCTTATAAGCAATAAGGGAAACATTCTTGAAACCAAATGGTTCCAAAAAAGGCAAGCTATAACTGCAATATACGTGAAATATGAAAAAGATTACTAAAAACAGTGACCTTAAAAATTTTGCATATCAGTTTATTAAATTCTGGCAGAAAAAAGCTTAGTGTTATTTTTATAATAGAAAAAGTTTACTTCTTAGATTTTTTAATTTCCATAATTATTTGAGTAGCTGGTTTACTTTAGTATTTCACATATTAAATATCTTGGCTAAAAACCCATATATAAAAAGATCCACTCATCAGCAGTTATTTAATGAGCACCTACTCTGTGCTAGGCATACGGCCAACCTTTTAATATAAAGATGAATAAAATATTTCATCACCATCAAACAACTCCAAGTCAGTTTATTAAACAGAAACAGGTAAATAATGTTGAAATGTAAACAAAATGCTCTGAGAATACCGAAGATGCTGCATCTTTTTCTATTTGAGAGCATTGGGGAAGTTTTCACCAAAATGGTAATATTTGAGTATAATCTAGAAGCACTCTTCAGTTGAAGAGATCATAGTAAGGAATGAAGGACATTCTAAAAGAAATGCAACAATGTATGAAAAGGCCCAACCCCAACCTAGCTCTGGTATGTTTGGGAACAGTGAGAGCTTCCAGGGGCTGCAGCACGAAATTATATGTTGGTGGGGCTGATAGATAGGGGTGGAGGCACAGGAAAGGGGGGAAAGAGAAGAGAGGTTAAGATGAATCTTTGTTAATGGTAAGCTAAAGAGTCTGGTCTTCATTCTATAGAAGGAAGGGAGACCAGTGCGGTATTTAGGCAGGTGAGCGACATGCTCAGATATTTTATTTAGAAAGAAACAAGAGGATATATAGACTGGTTGTCGGCTGAATTGGAGTCTGAGGGAGACAGAGTGGAAACTACAAATACAAACTAAATGAAGAGCAAGACTTCATTACAATTCTTCTTGTCCTCAGAATATCTTTCATTGAAGTGTACAGTCAGAGTTCTCTGCTCAAAAATGGCTTAGATTCATTGTTTTTTGTGCTCTTCTGTTTAGGTATATTATCAATTTGACAAATACCAATATTTTGTCTATATTTTGTACTTAGAGCCGAATTTCTGATTTAGGTTTGTTTCTATTTGAGTTGAATTTGGTAATTTTCTATCCTTTTGATTTAATTTTATTTCTTGACTATGTAAAATGGTTTAAAAGTCAAAATTGTATTTTTTTTTTTTTTGAGATAGAGTCTCACTTTGTCGCCTTTGGGGTGGATTGCCTGAGCTCACAGGTTCAAAACTGTACTTTTAAAGCCTTCCTCAAAGAGGTCTCCTTTCCTTCCCTAACTTTTCCCTGTCTTCTCACCTATCTCTTTAGTTTGGGGAGTTTTTTTCTTATGTTTCTTTTTGAAACAGTAAGCAAATTTTCACACACAAACACACATTCTTATTTCTTTTTATTTTCTTACATAAGATATAGCATTCTGTATACTTTTTTGTATCTTATGTTTTCCACGTAACAATATAACCTGGGAATCACTCCATTCTGGTTCACAGAGCTCTTCCTCATTTCTTGCTACAACAACTGCCTCACACTGCTTCCTGCTTATAGATGCGTTTTAGTCAATGTCTCCCACACATGGTCATGTAGGTCATTTCCATTATTCCTTTTTTTTCAGATTAGGAAAAATACCTTTCCTGATTAAAGAACATATTTGGAAAGTACCTAGCAAACTACCTGCCACACAGAGGAAGACATTTAAGAAATATTTTTGTGTCTCTCTCTCTTTTTTTTTGAGACAGAGTCTCACTATGTCACCCTTGGTAGAGTGCCATGGCTTCATAGCTCACAGCAGCCTCAAACTCTTGGGCTCAAGCGATTCTCTTGCCTCAGCCTCCCAAGTAGCTGGGACTACAGGCGCCCGCCACAACGCCGGGCTATTTTTTGGTTGCAGTTGTCGTTGTTCTTTAGCAGGCCCAGGCCGGATGTATGTGGCCTCCAACGTTGGTGTATGTGGCTGCCCTACTCGTTGGTGTATGTGGCTGCCCTCCACCCTTTTGTCCCTTTTGGATACCCTTAATATCCTTCTCTTGCCTGATTGCATCGGATAGAAATTCTAGCACTATGTTGACTAGCAATAGTGATAATGGACATCCTCATCTGGTTCCAGTTCAATGCAGAAATGCTCAGTTTTACTCTGTTCAATATTATATTGGCTGTTTGTCATAGATGGCTTGGATCAGTTTAAGACATGTCCCTATAGATGCCTATTTTCTTAAGTGTTGTTAGAAAAGGATAATGAATTTTGCGAAATGCTTTTTCTTACTTCTTTTATTTAATTGATCACCTCAGTCAGGCCACCAATGCAAAACTTTCTACAACATCAGGTTGTCTTCTTGTACCCGAGCATAAAGCCAGTCTTGCTCAAGTCTTGTTTTATGTATGGTCGTGTATATATCTGAGGTATGTGATCTTTTAGGCAGTAGTTGAAGCTAAGAAGTTAATCCTGGGAGGACTGGAAAAAGCAGAGAAGAAAGAGGACATTATGATGTATCTGCTGGCTCTGAAGAATGCCCTGCTCCCAGAAGGCATCCCACTTCTTCTGAAGTATGCAGAAGCGGGAGAAGGGCCCATCAGCCACCTTGCCATTACTGCTCTCCAAAGATACGATGTCCCTTTCATAACTGATGAGGTAAAATCATCATGAACATTTGCAACGTTACCAAGGAGAAGAAAAGCACACCTGAATATGAGTCAAATGCAAACTTCCTCTCAAGTCATTCCATTTTTTCTCCCACTCTGTTTCTTCTGCTTAGAAATAACTCTTACATTGCATTTAAGGCTAATCTAAAGCAGCCTCACATTTTAAATAGATAATGCCCTATATTTTTAAGCACAAATATTGAAGCATTATTATATTTTAAGAAACAAATTCTTTGTAGAAATATATTTACTTTCATCAGTTTTAAGGTCAATTTTTAAAACTGTTAAATTTTTCACCACTAAAATATTCTGTCTTAAATACGACCCTGTTTGTTCCTACCCCTACAATTTCAGGAAACCATATAAACTTCAGGATACACTATTGCTGAGAATGGTGTTTCTGGTTTGCCAGCTATGCTCCTTCCTTCAGTTTTGTGTTAAAGTCGTGGCAGCAAAGCACATGGGTTAGGGGGACGGGCTCTCGAGAAAGACAGACCTATGTATGAATTCTGTCCGGGCCCTTTCCTAGTTGTTTGTTCTGGGGCAAGTTACTCAACTTCTACATACCGGTGAGCAAAGCCAAGATTTAAGGGAGAAAGAGGAAGGCAGAGGGAAGTGGAATTGAAAGAAATACTTATAAATGCTTAGTCTGAGCCCCCCACACTACATATCATTAGGCAAAGCTAGTAACCTATGCAATTACTTAGTGCCACAGAATGTAATTATATTGGTACATTTTCTTTGATGTTAATATTTGTTTTTTTTTTTTTAAGATTTTAATGTATTACCTGTGGACTGTGGGTAATAATGGTGTGCCAAGTAGGTTTATCAAATGTAACAGATGCAGCACTGTGGTATAGGATGCTGATAACTGGGGAGGCTGAACATGTGTGGGAACATAGGGTACGTGAGAAATCTCTGTAACTTCCTCTCAATTTTGCTGTGGACCTAAAACGACTCCCCTCCAACCCCCCCCCCAAAAAAAATGCTCATTAATTAAAGCAAACAGGAAAAGGGAAGATTCTCAGGTACTGCACTGTAAGGAAATATGAGTTCCTATAGTCCCCTCTCCTTAGAGCCCCATTGCCACATAGTATCACTATTAGTGAGGTAACACCAGCGTATGCTGCAGTGACATGTACCTCAAAATCTCAGCAGTTTATCAAAAGTATTTCTCGTGCTATACCTAATGTGGGTAGGGGACTATGTGGTCCTGAGTTCACTACAGGTGGGGAATAAAGAGATGGAGAAAGCATATCAGTTCTTAACTGCCTCAGCCTGGAGGTGACCCACATGGACTCTGTTCCTGGTCCATTAGTAGGAACTAGTCACATGGCTTCAACTTAATTGCAAAGGAACTTGGGAAATATAGCACACATGTATATTTTTATGATCACTTGCTATTCCTGCTACCATATCAATTTTAAAAATCTAAGTTGTGCCCTAAGTTTGAACATCTTATAAACAGGTAAAGAAGACCTTGAACAGGATATACCACCAGAATCAAAAAATTCATGAGAAGACTGTGCGTACTACTGCAGCTGCTGTCATTTTAAACAACAATCCATCCTACATGGAAGTAAAAAACATACTGCTTTCTATCGGGGAGCTTCCCAAAGAAATGAATAAATATATGCTCGCCATGGTTGAAGACATCTTACGTTTTGAAATGCCTGGAAGGTACAATACATTGCACGTGTGTCTCTGCTTTTTCAAGCTTCTTTATATGTCAGTGTGGTACATGTGTAGGCTGTTGGTACCGATGTGGTCATTACACTGGATTATGTTAAATAAAACCAAAGAAAGCCAAATTTCCAATAAGAAGGCTGTTCAGTGAGTCGGATAAAACAACTTCATTTTGGCATTATGATTTGAAACCATGGGTGTGATTTTTACTCTGGGTGTCCTGCTCAGTCTGGTAAATATATATTGCCAAATGTTTTAAAATCTAATTGCACTTTCAATAGGACCATTTTTATAGTTTGCACAACAAAATGAAGTAAGTTCTTTCCAAATGGTCCTTCATGTTAATGTTCCAAGTGTGAGGGATCATTGAAACCTCATTTATCACAATCAAATGAATTTGCCGTTTAAGTTTACAACCTTGAGCTTGGCCCCCGTTTTAAGACTATTCAAGGTCTGATGAGTGTGATCAGCAGACTTCCTCACTTTCAGTTACTCTTAGTGGATTAACTTTCTTCTGCTTCCCACGCCTCACCTCCCAGATTCCCTGATGTCGCTCTGCAAAGTTGGCTCTCCGAAACCTCCTTCTCACCAGAATCAGAGGGCCACAGAAGGAATTTATGGTTCCTCTGAGTTACATGCACTACCCCCAGAAAAGATCAAAGTTGAGCATATCCCATAGAAAAGGAAAACAGAGATCAGCAGGGGGGAAAGGAAAGAGAAAAAGATGAAAAAAGAGGACAGTAATAGGTCAAAGGAAAGAGAAGCAAGAACTAAAAGATTGAAGAAATAAGCAACAAGGGAGTGAGCAGAACAGAGGAAAGAGCAGGGAAGGGGGCAGGTGAGCACATGGGAGAGGGAGCAGGGTCCGAATGGACTGGACTGTGGAGGGGATTCTGGGTGTACTTCTTGCCTTTGTCTTGTGAATCCAGCAATTCTTTGAACAAGAAAGGAGAGAAAATGGGGTAGGAGAGCATCCTGGGAAATAGGAGGAAGACATTGCCCACATTATGGGTGAAAGTCCCAGAACTAAAGACATCAGAGTGGGGAGAGCTACTAAAGGCCGACTTACTTGGTGTCTCTCCAGTGTGGCAGTCTGTCTCCTGACAAGTAGTGTACAGACTTGGCTTGCCCCTGTCAGTGGCAGGAAGCTCACCACCTATAAGGGAACAGGTCCCAGTCTCATCATTATATCTTTGTACTAACTGAAATCTTCCTACTTTGTATTGGCTCTGGTTTTATCCCTGGAGCAAAGCAGAACATGTAGAGTCATTCATCCATCTGAAGATCCTCCGAGGATTTGCAGACACGTATCACGACCCTCTTCATCTTTTCCTTTCTAGGCTAAAATCATATAACCTAGTGATATAAGGAAACTTATAAGGTTACTATTCCCTCCTCCCAACAATTTTCTACCTCAAACCAAGGTTCAGATTTCGTTAGTTGATTATTCTGATGTTTTGCCATTTTGTCATAATTTTGTTATTGCTGATGTTATCAGTATTATGTGATCATATGTGGAACAATCTCAACACTAATTACCTCGATAAGACAGAGACACAGAGTGAGGATGGAGACTTACTCCAGAGAAAACAATAGTTCCTTTATGGGGTTTTACTGGATTCTTTTCATAATTGAAAACAACACAGAGAAGAAATATTGGAAACCTCCTGTTATAGATCATTAGGCAGTGAGAACATTAGACGGAGTAGGAAAACATTTAAAGAAATAATGCACAACCTTCCCAGTTTGGCACAGCTTTGCTTAAATGTAGGTGCTACTTAACAACAGAACCATGGTGATTCAAGGAACATGTGCTTAACTCCTAAGGTATGACGGCCTAAGCCATCTCGCAGCTGGGTATCCTCGCCTTGCCAAAAATGTCAAATATCTGCGTAAGGAAGGGGCCAGTCCTGATTTTGACCCTGATATGCCAGCTGGCACCTCCCCTGGTGTTGGACAGGCATGAGGAAAACTTGGCATCCTCTTCCTTCCACTGAGGATTTGGGGTGTTTTTTTTCCAACTTCGACTTGGGAAACAGCCACTGCCATGAATGTGCAGCTTTTTCTTTCTCCATGTTGCAGCAAAATGATCCGTCGTGTTTCGAAGGAAATGGTGGCTCAAAATTATGACCGTTTCTCCACCAGTGGATCCTCTTCTGCCTATACTGGCTACATAGAACGTATGTAAACCAAAAAGGGGTCCTCCCCTGATGCCCCGTCCCCAACCTGGCATTGCTAAGGCTGTTTTTAAGTTGCAGTTATTTTTTGTCATTAGGTAAACCCCACTCCGCATCTACATACAGCCTAGACATCCTATACTCCGGCTCTGGCATTCTAAGGAGGAGTAACCTGAACATCTTTCAGTACATTGGGAAAGGGGACCTTCACGGAAGCCAGGTAACTCCCTGCCCATGAAATGAGCTTAATCAGTTAGGTAAGAAAGTAGTCTGAGGTAAAATAAAAACAAGACTTTTGGTAACACTTCAGAATGTACCAGTTAGTGATGGTATCTGTCTTATTTTCCCCATGATTCCATTCTCTGTAAGAGGCTGTATAGTTTATAGTCTTAGGGAAAATTTCAGACAGGATCTTGATGCTGAAGTGATTTGATTTACTGGACTCACCAAACATCCACTTGTCTTCTCAAAGGCACACATATTTACATAATTGAAGTTGTGCCAGCATTTCTCACATAAACATTTTTTAATCATATCTTATTTCTATTCACAGATATATTCCTTAGGACTCCCCTCAAATATTTCATTCTAGAATACATTTTCCCTTTCTGGGTGTTTCTATGAAGAGGTTGATTTCCTATAGAAACCCCCTCATAAGAGAATATGGCTCTTTAAAGAGGCAATCAGTATTTTTCCAATACTGCTAGGAGAGAAAAGAATACATTTGACAACTGGCTGACTTTTGTCCCTTTAGTTTTATGCAAAAATTAGTGATGATCTATAAAGTCTTTCTCATTATGACAAATGCTTTCTTTTTAGCTTTTGTGCGTATTAAATTTTAACTTTGTAAATAAAGTCATGTAAGCTGTAAAAATGATCTAGTGCTGTGAAAACTAGAATTCTTATCGATTTTATGTTCTTACACCCTTGGATAGTGCAGTACCATAGTCAGAATACTATGCCCTTCTGCCCTGAGGAATCACCATTTGTTTTCTGATATGCATTTTGAAATGCCAAACACCCAGGGATTAAGAAGCTGGGTACGGCAAATGGAAAATACACAAGATCCCTTTGTATGGGAGAAATCAGGGCTTGAAAGCCCCTCCATGGTATTCATGTCTTTTTTTTTTTTGGCTGTGGAGAAAAGTTGATGTGAGTCGTGGCTTATAGAGTACTATAATTGACTGTGCCAAATGGAGATGGACTTTCCATCTCCTTTCAGAGGCTTACTGAGATAGCTGATCCATTATGGATGACGGTTCTGGAGACACTGAACATCTCTAGAATGGCAGCATAAAATGGAAAATTCATGGTCTATATAGTCGGAGGGGTTCGAGTCATGCCTCTGCCATTTATTAGCCTGGTAAACTTGAGCCTTTGTTTTGTTTTGTTTTTTATGTTTGTTTGTTTTTGTTTTGTTTTCCTCATCTACAAAATAGGTAAAAATGTGTGCCTCCATGGAGAGCTGTGAGGATTAAATGGGGAAAGTAACTCATCTTACATTCAGGCATAGAGGTTTTTGTCTGTCATTTATTTTTGTTTTTGCTTTTGCCTAGCTGCTGTAGATATTTGAGTTTTTGAACCCTAGAGAAGTTCTAGCTGTTACTCAGAAGTCTCACCATCATTTACAGAGCAGGCAGGGAGCTTGTGTCATGAACGTTATGTTGATTTTTTTCCCTAGGTTGTCATTGAAGCCCAAGGACTGGAGGCCTTAATTGCAGCCACTCCCGATGAAGGGGAGGAGAACCTTGACTCCTATGCTGGCATGTCAGCTATCCTTTTTGATGTCCAACTCAGACCTGTCACTTTTTTCAATGGATACAGTGATTTGATGTCCAAAGTGCTGTCTGCCTCTGGCGACCCTGTCAGTGTGGTGAAAGGACTTGTTCTGCTAATAGATCATTCTCAGGTAATTCACTCAGTCTGTAAGTATGTGAGGCACATTTGAAATGTGCTCTGCCCTTGGAGCATTCCACCCATCATGGAGCTCAACATTTGAAGCACTTGGCCCTCCTAGCATTGTTGCCCTTTCTCCCTCACTACAGATTTGTTGCGTTTTTATTGCATTTATTAGCTGATTAAGGGGTCTCTTTTCTTTGAGGCAAGGAGAAAAAAAAATTTTTTTGAGATAGAATCTCACTTTGTTGCCCTCCTGGATAGAGTGCCAGGGCCTCATAGTTCACAGCAACCTCAAATTCTTGGGCTTAAATGATCCTCTTGCCTCAGTCTCCCAACTAGCTAGGACTACAGGTGCCTACCACAATGACCGGCTACTTTTTAGTAATGGGGTCTTGCTTTTGCTCAGCCTGGTTTCAAACTCCTGAGCTCAGGAGATCCACCTGCCTTCCAAAAGTGGCCTCCCAAAGTGCTAGCATTATAGGCGGGAACCACTGAGTCTGGCCAAGGAGAAAATATTGACACCAACAGAAACAAGAAATTGTAGGAAAAGGCTAGGCTACAAGAGAGTAGAAATGGCATTGTCTCCTCCCTTGGCTTTCCTGGGCACAAGGGCTTAGATGATATTTGGTGACAA
This sequence comes from Nycticebus coucang, assembly GCF_027406575.1. Classification (NCBI taxonomy): domain Eukaryota; kingdom Metazoa; phylum Chordata; class Mammalia; order Primates; family Lorisidae; genus Nycticebus; species Nycticebus coucang. Next base: position 27,821,330 of record NC_069780.1, read on the forward strand.
TGATGAAGACCCATGTAGTGTATCATTTGGACCCTGGCAAATTAGCAGAGGCACAAGCAACCATGGACATAAGCCACATCTTTCATGGAAACTCTTTGCCCAAAATTCTCATGTTCATAAAATCTTAAAAAGATTTTTCATTCTTAGATAAAAAGAGTACTTTCATTCACTTACACTGCTTTTTGCTTCAAAATGCTTTTCGATTTTCTTTGGCCCCAAATCTGTCAATATTATACTAAAGACTTATAATACCACCTTCCGTGCAGTAAGACTTCAGTGGTCAAGATACCATGGATTTTCTGAGAAATCCAATTGGATTTTCTGAGAAACAGAAGAGGGTGAATCTGAATAACTTTTGAGTTTGAATTAACTTTTGATACTTAAAATCTTTTTCTTTAATGGGCTGATTTATTTCCTGCCTCACTGAGCACAGCAATATTAAATAATGAAGTATTTACTAAATAAAGTCTTTGGGGAATCAGAGTGATCACTGTGCACTCTAATTCATACTTAGTATATTGAAGAGATAAAAGGGGTTGAATTCAAAATTTATAGGCTATAAAGTTTACTTGGGAAGTTTGCTTTGGTGGTTTAATAAATTCATAAATAATAAGATAGGTTTGAATTTTGCCTCCACTCTCCTTATTGTGTGTTCTTGGGCAATTGCTTAATAGGTTAAAGCTATGCTTCAGTGCTACTGAAGTGAGGCACTTAGAACAGATGATCTAAAGATTTTTATCAGATTTGTTGTTAATTTGAGGATTCTGATTTGTTAGGCTCTGGATATGAAATCATAAATTTTAAGAGTTGGGAGAGACTTTAGACAGTGGACTATGTTAGAACTCCTCTTAGAACTGTGTTAGAACTCCTTCAAAACCTCATTCATTGGAACTAATATTAATCCTCCATCTTTATAATAACTTCTATCAGTTCAAGATAGCTGTATATAACAAAAACAGAAAACTTAACAAAATAGTTTGATTTTTATTCTACATTAGAATTTCACAGTGTACAATTCCATTGCACTACTACTGGAAGTTGGCAGTCCAGGGTTAATATGGAATCCCTAAGCTATCATCAGAATCCAAGATCTTTTTCTGCCACTCAGCCTTCCTTACCTGTGGCATTTGACCTCACACTTGTCACCTTGTGATTAGCAGCTGACTGCTCCACCTCTAACACCACTTGCTCATTCCAGGAAGGGAGAAAGGAAGAGTAAGGAGATCCAGAGTCTGACACTTTTTCAAGAACTTTCTGGAAACACTGTCTGGAATGTTAGGGACCAGAACTGTGTCACATGGCTAGGTCTAGTGACAAGGGAAGCTGGTAAATATACTTTTGTAATAGGTGTGTGGACACTCTAACCGAAACTGTATCTCTGTCAATATAGTTGGAGAAAAGATCAACCAGCAGTGCTTCTCAGATCCTTTAACCCTGAAATCATACATGAAAAATCAGTTCTCAGATTACATTAGAATTTCACATTGCACAATTCCGTTGTACTTTTAATGCAATGGTCTTGTAAAGGCAGCCCAGAGTGCTGAGGAAGTAGTCCACATTTTAAGACACAGAGGACAGTTCACCACCACCTGTGTGAGCTCAGCTTCCCATTAACCCTCCCATTGAATCAGGGTATAAAACTGTTCTTGCAAACCTAAGTGGTAATGTGGATCTGGACCAGCAAACTTGTTCTGTAAAGGGCAGAAACTAAACATTTTAGACTTTGCAGGCCACATGATCTCTGTTGCAGCTACTCAAAGAGTAAATACAGCCATCAGCCATACATGAACAAATGAGTATGACTGTGTTCCAATCAAAGTTTATTTACAAAAACAGCCAGTGGGCCAGACTTGACTACTCGTCATGCTTTATCAAGCCCTGATCTAGATGATCTTGTATGGGTTTTCTATTTGTTAAACTAGGGCACCTAACGCAAGGCATATTCTGTGAGAAAGATTGACCTCTAGCTTTCAAACAGAATCCAACATCTGTGTGTGTCAGGTTGGAGTATTCGGGAGATCTAAAGTTATTATACAATTAAAACTGTCTGAGCCCCTCTGGACATGCAGTAATGCCATCCCAGCTTCAGAGACACATACCACTCTAGGTCAAGTGCTGACACTGAAGGAAATGTTGGCAGTGGTGGCCTCTTACAGCCACCAAGGCAGATGGAATTACTCTGTGCTTGCTTGCTCTCTCTCTCTCTGGCTAATTGGATTACTCCTCAAAGAAGGATGCCCGTTAAAGTCAATTTAATAAGGGGAGTCTCATCAGCCAGCAAAGAACATATTTTCCTAAATGGAAGCAATGAGATGAGTTGTCAAAATGTCAAGGTCTGAGTTATAAGAAACTTACGGGGTCTAAAGGATCAAACGGATCACATTAGCTACAAAGGCAAAGTGCTAATGTCTTGTTCTAGTTCATAGGCACAAACTTAAATAAATATGTACTCCAGGTAAAACAGGACTTTAGCCTGTGCCTTCATCTTTTCTTTGCAACATTTCTCAGAACAAGATTTCTTGCACATCAGGAAACAGAAACAGAGTCATGAGTCTGTGATAGCCAAGTATTTTAGTAGAAAAGTCTCCACCCTAGAGACAGTCTGAGTATTTATTTGGCTTCTGGGTGTGGCCTCTGAGCCTGATTTTGCCTTTCCATCTTCAGATGTAGCTCCCATGGAAGACTGGTGTGAGTTACATGAGATGCCAAGTGCAGAGCAGTAGGTGTTCAAAACCATCAACTCCACTTACTTTGTACCCCTCAAATATTAAAGCCACTGCATCCTGTGGCTTAATCCCTTTAACAAAGGAAAGAGTGATTTGTCCTACAGGGGCCAGTCATCAGTCTTTATAAAGGGGTCCAAAAAAATTCCTCTGTGACTGCATATAAGAGTTCTTTCATTGTCCCTTTACATGAAAGAAATGGACAACGTGGAGAAGATGCAAAGAGAGAAACACTCTACTGAGGCAGGACACACAGTAGGGCTCATTTGGGAACAAGGCACAGGGCATATACAGAACCCCTTATTTTGGTTCTGTAGTTCAGAGCAAAGGTTAAAATTTGGGCATGACTTTTGTGGTTTTCTCAGGATACTTTGTGTCTCTCACATTTGTTTGGATGCATGAAACCAACCCTCCATCTTGTGGCAACCACATTTTGTTCTAATAGCTTTGAGGATAGTCAGGGCTGGTTTCTACAGCATCCTGAGCATGGAACCGAGAGTCTCGAGCCTCTATCTACGTGTGTCCTCCTGATCAAAAGTAGCATCATGCCATAATCATACCTTTTTAGTACACCTGGTCATAAACCAAGTCTTTTTTCTGAGATTTCCTGTCACATTTTTTTTAGAAAGCAGAGGGAATTCAGAGAAATCAACGTGATCCTCTCCACAAAGTGAAATCATGGCATTTATAGCTGGCAAACACATGGTTTGTTTTGTCTAAGTAGGGAGTTACATAAAGAAGTTAGTTGTGCTGTGAGTTGCCAGGAATTTAAGATCTTTGGAGGAATATCAAAATTAAGAATACTGAGCCTTTTTCCCAGAATCATTATCACTTCCAACACCATCCCAAAGCAATCTGATTCCAATTCAGCTGAAAAAGTTTTCAGCCAACATTACCCCAGCTAATGTTCATGGAAAACGCAAGACCTAAAGGCGAATGCAGGCAAGCAGCACACAGGCTAATAAAATGGTTTCAGTTAACCACAAAATTGTTCAGGAGAGACCATGTTGGTAAATGATACTGTCCCTCTGAAAAGTGCTGTTGAGTTCATGTTGGACTTTACCATTAATTCAATGTCATTTCAAATGTAAAACAGCAGAATATGAGCCTAGTTCAATTGCCTTGCCTTCTTTTCCTACTTGCTCCAGGCAATTCTTGAAACTTGTATACAGTTATTTCTCCATATTTGCTGGTTCCACTTCAAATTCAACCAACTGTGCATCAAAAAATTAAAACAAAATAAAACAATAAAATATAACAAAACAACAATAAAATTAATACTGATTTTTAAAATACGGTGTAATATACAGCCACTTACATAGAATTTTGCATTGTATTAGGTATTGTAAGTAATCTAGAGATGATTTAAATTATACAGGAGGACATGTGTAGGTTATATGTAAATACTAAGTATGCCATTTACATAAAGGACTTGTATTTTCATATCCTTGGGGATGGGGAGTTTGAGGGAGTTGGCCCTGTAACTCATCCCTCTCAGATACTGAGGACGGCTGTACTGCACTGGAAGTTTTTAATCCTGCTTTTTATTTGCCAGCAGGATGCAATTGACTGTATTTGACAAGCACATAACTAGAGAAGGGCTGAAGAACCTCATGAGATCACCTAGTCCAAACCTCCCTCCACTCACAAAAATCCACAGCTGGGTTTCTCAGGGAGCTGGCTTCATTTCCACTAGACCAGGGGTTCTCAAATCTAGGTACATCCAAATCACAAGAGGGCTGTTAAAAAATAGAATGCTGGACTTCACTACCCTCAGTGGTTTTAAATTAGAAGGTATAAAGGGGACCTGAGAGTCACAGTTTTGGACAAGTTCCTAGGAGTTGCTGATCCTCACAAGAACACACTTTGAGAAACATTGCCTCTCCCAAAGTGAGGCAAGGATTGACTGAAAACACCCTCCGTGTTTAACACTTCTTTACTCTAGCATTTTAATTGATTTAATTATTTGCTAATCAATTTAGCAAATCAGCAGAGTTTACTTGCATTGTCGATCTGGACGACATGGGCTAAGTGCGGTGACTCACACCTGTAATCCAGGCTCTTTGAGAGACCAAGAGAGGAGAACTAGCCTGGATAACATAACATGACCCCATCTCTATACAGAATAATTAAAAAAAAAAAAAAAGAGTTAGGACAACATGTTTCCAAGGCTAGAGAAAGATTCCAACATCAACACAACTCGAATGGCATTGTTTTCACGGGAGCTTGACCATGCCTTTGGAAAGTGGGGGTAACTAAATTGTACTTTGGAAAGGGAGGATAACTAAATTGTACTTATTATTATTATTATTATTATTATTATTATATTCCTTTGCTTTTAGGAGCTGCAGTTGCAATCTGGACTAAAGGCCAATATAGAGGTCCAGGGTGGCCTAGCTATTGATATTTCAGGCGCAATGGAGTTTAGTCTGTGGTATCGTGAGTCTAAAACCCGAGTGAAAAATCGGTAAGCTTAAAATGTATAATACTCTATGCAAAGAACTACAGAGATACCATTTTGGCAACTGTTAAACCTTTTGACTTTTCAAAATCTATGCTTTCTATTTGTAGTCATTAAATGAGAGAGGTGAAAGTGACCATGGGAAGTCATCCTGTCCACAGCCTGTTATGAGCAGGTCAACACCAAACACAACTCAACCAAGCATCTTGTTGCTTTTACAGCCCCTCATTCCGGGGCTGCTTTTACAGACAGCATGCCCCGGGAATGAGGGGGCCTCACCTTCTTTTAATATTCCCCTTTGAGTAGTTGACAATGCTAGCAGGAAATTTAACTTTGAAGCAAACTTTTTAGCTTATGCGTTTTGCTGGGGTCTAAAACCTCTCCTCTTTTGCGGTATTCAGGGAAGAAAAATAAAATAATCACTTCTATGTGGAATCTAAGTCTGAAGCATTAGAATTCCTTAAGTTTTTTCATCAGCATTCTTTTTTCTAAATAAAATATTCTCAGTCCCTTTAATTTTTCTAATACATGTGAGATCCAATGAAAGCATCTTACCTTGACCTAAGACAATGTCCCTGAACCAATGTGATAATCAAAATAATTAGTCTTCTGTTTGTTATAGAATTTTTAAAAAAGAAAATGCAATTTATGTTTACTTTTTTGATATTTAAAAATACTATTGGGCTGAAGTGAGATAAAAAGGATAAAAATCAATTTTTTTATTCATTTTGAACTAAGAATAAAGGAACTGAGAACAATCAAATAGTTGAAGGATGGAACTGGCCACCAGAGGGTCCAGCAATACAATTTCAGGCTCCCCACTGAATCAGTCATCTTTCTCCTCTTTTTATTTTCTTTTTCTTATTTTAAGGCAAGGATGATACAAAGTTTATTGCCCAAGCAATTGAGGAAGCGATTGTTGGGGCAAGTAGGCAAAGAAGCCCATCTTTCTCCTCTTTCCAAAGTATTTTCTAGACAGAAGTTTCTCCAAAGTAAACTGAAATTAATTATTTGTAGAAAGAAGTCAGCACCCGTAGCAACAACCAATCTGTGTTTCCTACCTTAAAGGACACAACAGTCTTAAGAATCTGCCAGCACCCACATCGTAGTCTATCTTCCATTTTCATTTATTTGTTCACTCATTCATTTGAAAAAGTGCCTCTTAAGCCATTACTGAACTAAGACATTAGAAGGAACTCCTAAGGATTCAGGGATTAAAATGACTTCTGACCTATTTTTTTCACTGACAAAAGAGCATCAGGAGTTTTACTTTGTACAGCAAAAATAGTACTTTCTTGATGCTTTCCTACCAAGAAAGTATGGTGCAGCTCAATTTACAAACACCAAAAATGTGGAAACAACCTAAATGCCCATTAACCCAGGAATGGATTACTGTGGTATATGGATACCATGGAACACTATTCAGCCACTAAAAAAGATGGAGACTTTAGATCCTCTGCATTAACCTGGATTGAGGTAGAACAAATTCTTCTTAGTAAAGCATCACAAGAATGGAGAAGCAAGAATCCAATACTCAATCTAATATGAAGGCAGTAGATGAGCTAATACAAGGTAGAGGGGAGGGAGACGGAAGGGGGCACAGTGTATGGCACGCCTCTTCTGGGAAGGATACAATTACAAGAGGGACTTTACCTAACAAATGCAATCAGTGTAACCTAATTCTTTGTACCCTCAATGAATCCCAAACAATAAAAAAAAAAAAGTATGGATATGTAACTCTGATTTAATTGTGGTAGTTTCCCACAGTTTGATTTGAAGTCTACAATTCAAGTAGAGTGGAGGTAAACTTTCTACTGGAATTGTTCACTTCTTCTTATGTAACACATAGTCTCCTGCCCATCCGATCAGTGCATGAAGTTCTCAAGACGGCCCCTAAAGAACCTATCATATCTGTCCCTCCTGGGCACCTACTGCACATATCCACTGTAAGAATGGTTCCTTGTAGCACAATATTTTTTCAAATATTTTGACAACTGTAGACCTATGCCTCTAGAGCAGTGTTTTTCAACTTTTTCTATCTCGTGGCACACTTGAAGCTATGGTTAAACTTCAGCAGCACGCTTAAATTATGTTGATCAAAAAAAAAAACACTAAAAGAAAAGAATATACGTACTGTGCTTTGAACTTCTTTCAAAAATAATTTAATTAATGATCTTTAAAAATTTCTGCGGCACACCTAAGATCTTCTCACGGCACACCAGGGTGTTGTGACACACTGGTTAAAAATCACTGCTCTGGAGGCTCTTTGGAGAAAGTAAAGGAATGGAATGAAAATAGTTACTTGGAAGCCAACAGAGAGATAGTTAACGGGAAGCTGTAAGCATCAGTTGTCTTCTGAACGCCCTTTTACAGTAACTTGAGTATTTCTGACCTCCTGATAGGACCAGTTCCAAGCAGGATTTCCATTTGGTCTTTGGTATGCCCATATGAAATGTCTGCCTGGTAGACATTTTGTTCCCGTGTTGAGAATTGGAGGCAGGGGAGGGTTCTGGGGAAGGGTAAACAAACCTTCACTGTCCACACTCTGGGACCAAGCAGGCTCTGGGACTGAGCAGGCTCTAACTAAGCACATTCAGGTCACCTCTCAGTCCTCTCGGTGTTTCCCTCCAGTCATCAGCATCCCAGGTTCAGACCCCTGGAAGCAGTTAGTGCAACTCGGGTAAACGAGACATGAATAGACTGTTTCTCAAATCCTCAGGGTGACCGCGGTAATAACTGGTGGTGTCACGGTGGACTCCTCCTTTGTGAAAGCCGGCCTGGAAACCAGCACAGAGACAGAGGCAGGCCTGGAGTTCATCTCCACAGTGCAGTTTTCTCAGTACCCATTCCTGGTCTGCATGCAGATGGACAGGGAGGAGGCTCCGTTCAGGTGAGACGCCATGCTCCGGGGCCTTCGCCAAGAGAATAATTGATAAGGCCAAAAAAATGTCAGTTTCTAGGATACCAAAAAACTCCAGTGACTAGTTCATTTGATTCTAGAGATAGTGTGATATTTTAATCAATAAATAATTTACCAAGGAAACAAAGAGATATGATTTACCACAGGAGTTGCCCCAAAATTTCAGCAAAAATACCAGATGTGCATTTACTATGGGGTGTCTCCACAGTTATCTCCTGGACAGAAAGATCAGAATAAAACACCCGGCACTCCATTAGCCATGGTGTAGGCTGATGAAACTGAAGTCACAATTCTTAGGTATTCCATACAACAGCAACTTGACTTTAAGTTTTGGCTTAAACTTGGAATTTTTTTAAAACATACTTTCAGTAGAATTCTTAGTGCCTTAAAATGTAAATATGTAATTGCTTGTGTAACTTTCCTAACCTTTCTTCCATGCTAGAGCCTAATTCTCATTTATCCCTGGGTCCTTCAAATCTTATGACATGATTTGTAGCATACTACTACACGGAGGTGGAGTGCTTTGAGTCTAGTTAGCACTGGCTCCTTCATAGTAGTTGATATCTGTTATCAAACTATGAAGGTCATTTGCATATTCAAAATAGCGAGCTATATCTTGCATCATCTCCTTTGAAAGTAGGCCACAGTTGAGTACCTTCTTGATTTTAGTGACATTTCATGATTCGTATAAAAATGCATCAATGATACAAGCATAAATAAAAGTAGGTGATATTTTCACAAAGTAAAAGATTGTGGTTTATAGTTTGGATATTAAGCTATCGCTAACTTATATTAAGTTATGTCTAGAATAAAGCTCCATGAACACATTTAAAAAATTACCCTTCCAATAGTTGAAAAAATCAGCCTTCCAGCTGCGCCATATGGTTTGGTTCCACATTTCACTTGGGCCAGAGCTTTTGGACTGTTTCCCTGTCGACATTCTCAGCTAAATCCAGTTGGGCTTGCTAGTTAGTCAGAAGGGGAGTGCTCCAAGGTGGGGCTTCTGGAATGAAGGGTGGGAGGCATAGCAAGGCCTGCAAAGCTTACCAGCATCTCCAAAGGAATTTAGATCTTCTTTTGAAAAAAAAAAAATACAGCAGAGCTCCCATGTCCCAGGCATTTTAAGTGTATCTGTGGAGATAAAAGGAAGTGGAAAGAAGAAAATCACCCCATTCATGGGTCTTTGGTGTGCATATTTTTTCTCAAATGGCTTTGAAAAAGAAGTTTCAAGTGCACATTCAGGAACTTGGCTGGGGCTGGTGTGAGGGGGTTTAAATGTGTGTATAATTTTGTTATTGTTGCTGTTATTACACAGGCAATTTGAGACAAAATATGAAAGGCTGTCCACAGGCAGAGGTTACATCTCTAGGAAAAGAAAGGAGCAACTACTAGCTGGCTGTGAATTACCGCTCCATCAAGAGAACTCTGAGATGTGCAAAGTGGTGTTCGCCCCTCAGCCAGATAGTACTTCCAGTGGATGGTTTTGAACCTGACCAGGGATGTTTCATTGGATTTTGTCTCCCCAGAAGGGATGCGATCTGACACGCCTAAGTGCTTACTCTCTGAGAGCACAGTGTTTACATATTTACCTGTATTTAAGAATTTTGTAGAAGGTTATGAAAAACTTCAATTGATCAATTGTGGGGCTATTCAGCATACACCCACAGTGTTGAATCATCAGGTGACACTTTCAACAACTTTCTTGGCTTTCTTGCTCTTCTCTCAAATCCCATTTGGTACAGTGAGGATAGGTTCTGCTCAAAGAGGAAACGAGTGTCTGTTAATAACAAAAACAAACCACACACTCTCAGAAGAGCCCAATTTTGTTTCAACAATTTTCTGCATATGTGAAGCCCTTGACAGAACCTTAAGCATGGCAAGAAAACCAAACATGTTGGCTAATCATAAAAAAAGGCCATTGTTTATTTCTTTTTTTCTTTTTTGAAGTTGGGGGTGGGGTGGGGAGAGGGTACAAGACTTCTGTCAGCCAGTTCCAAAAATTAATATTTATGTCTTCTGTTAAAGTTTATGAAGCATTAAGGTTGAAGGCACACAGAATTCAAACACACCATCTCCTATTTCTACTGACCATGTAAGTGAGGTTGCTTGGAAGCTGTTCAGACCTCTACTTCTAGCCAAACAAAAGTATTAAACTTGGCACATAGGAATCAGAAAAATTAATTTCATGAGCTTCATTTGATTTTTCTTATGTGATGTCTGTTTGAGACAATAATGTGCTGCATTGTCCTTTATGAGGGACATCCTCTTATATTCATCATTTTGCCCCGCCTCATTTATTATGTGGAGGAAGATCCAGTCTATTTGACTGCAATCTGCATAAGAGTTAGATTATGTTAGTAATCTAACATAATTAGTTAGACTGCCTAAGAGGACACTGCTTTAAGAAACCAATGCATTGAAATTTCTAAAATATGCAATCAAGAATAGAATATCTTGGAAATGTGTATGAATTATAAGAGCCATGTTACATTTGCAACTATTTATTAATAAAAGCAGATGTGTTTATTGTGATAAACCCAAAATAAATGACAGGTCCCATTTGTGCATTAGACGCACACACACACACAAAGTTTAGCTAGCCCACTATTGGTTATAAATTGAAATGAAGTGTGATGAAATAAATATGTGGAAATCTTACTGGACTCTCTTTTTCATTTATTACTTCAAACACCATATTTCTCTGTTTCTGCCACTTTCTGAACCTAGGTGCCCCGGCCCGCGGGGAATTCAACGGGGACCTGGGAAACAAAGGGGTCAGTCGAATGAGGGGACAAGAGACACGAAAGAATGAGAGCAAGTCAAGAGTCTGATCAAGCTCCGAAGAGTTTATTTTTCAGCTGGGCTTATAAGCACACAAACGAGGAAGTAACTAAGGGCTGTTCCTAGCAGGGCGGGGAGGGGGCTAGTTTCTGGAAAATTACTAGGAGAAGGACCCTAAGGCGGGGGGGTGCATTTTTGAGGAGATACGCAAGGGGAAAGTACCGTTGCTGTTTACGGTTGAATTCCTGAGAATAGTTTGCTCGTAAAATCAAGATAGCAAGGGGCATTTTTGTGATATGTTTTGGCTCCTGGCACCTAGGCACATACACAGTGAAGCCTCCGCAGGAGACACAGCAGGCCAGGGTCTCCAGATGAGAGGCCAGAGCCCTTTGAATAAGGGGCTACTGAAAATAGCAATAGTTAGAACTTCCCGGACCTGTGAGCTTAAAAACAGGCTCCATCCCTAGTTTTCATAAGGCTCTGGACTGGCACCTGTATTGTTAAGTTACTAAAAAGGAAAGAAAAAAATCTGCAAGTGAGGGGGTCAGTGGACATGATAGGTCGGGGACATGGCCTTTGAATGAAGCCTGATGCAAAGACCCTGATGCTCAGGGGAAGCAAGTTAGTGCAGGGCATTCAGCATAGATGCAGCGGGTTAAGGGAACCTCAGCTGCGTGAGATTCGACAAACCACAGCTGCCTCCATAGAATGTAAAATAATCATTTTACTTATCAGTGATGACGGTGATGCCCTGAACATCAATGTTTTGCTACTTTGCGACCAGTTACCTGGCTGCCTAGTCAAGTATCTACCCACTTAAGGAAGAATGGACAGTGCTAAGCAGCTCTAACATGCCCCAGAGAAACAAGAAATCAGAACATGGGATAATAAACAGTAACTCCTTTTTCGATCAATGAGGTAGAAATTTAAAAGGAGGCTGGGTGCAGTAGCTCAGTGTAATCCTAGCACTTTGAGGAGCCGAGGTGGGAGGATTGCTTCAGCTCAGAGTTCAAGACCAGCTTGAGCAAGAGTGAAACCTGTCCCTACTAAAAATAGACAGGCATTGTGGTGGGCCCCTGTAGTCCCAGTTACTTGGGAGGCTGAGGCAAAAGGATCACTTGAGTCCAAGAGTTTGAGGTTGCTGTGAGCTATGATGATTTCAGGGCACTCTACACAGGGCAAAAGAGTGAGACCCTGTCTCGAAAAAAGGAAAAGAAAAAAAGCAAAAAGAAATTTAAGAGGGATGGAGTGATATTTCACATTTGAAATTAAGATATTGGAGCCAGAAAAAAAAAGAAAAGAACTTTAAATCTCACTTGCAGTCTTTTAGTTTCAACCACTTCACTGTTATAAATGTCAGATCCAGACAGACTTTATTTCTTCTGCAAAGATGTCTGTCTGGGAACCATATGGTCCTCGGATGTGAATTTTCAGCCACTGCCCATCCAGCTCCTTTCTACAAGCCTTAAGTCTTGAGCTGGCTTCTTTCCTTCTGTGGAGTGTTACTGTCATCTTGTGTCTCATGGTGTAGGACCGCCTGTAACAAGGCACTCACTGCTGCTCGAACCTGACCACCTTCAAATAAGTGCTAAAGCTGACACTTACTTAGTGCTTATTACAAGCCAGGTGTTTTTACATAGATTAAATTATCTAATCCTCATACAGCCATATTTAACAGGTAGTGCTATTCCAATTTAGAGATCAGCACTGTCCAAAAGAAATATAACATGAGTAAGTAATTTTAAATTTGTAGTAACCACATGAAAAACGTAAATGGAGACAGTAAAATGAACTTTAGTAACATTTGATTTAACCCAATATATCCAAAGTATTATCTTATCAACATATACATATTCTTATTAAGAATACAAAAATTATTAATGGAACAGTTTACTTTTCGGATGAGGTCTTCAAAATGTGATGTGTATTTTAGTATATGCAGCACTTCTCAATTTGTAATAGCTACATTTCAGTTATTCAATAGACACATGTGGCCAATGAATGGTTGGTTTCCACTTTTTACATAGTATGGATAATTCTGCTCTAACAGTACAAAAGATGGAGAAACTGAGGCACAGAAGACATTTAACTTTCTCCACAAGTTAAATGACTTAGAAAATGGTAGAAATAAATTCAGATATTAATGTAAGTAGTCTTAGCCCAGCATCTGCTCCCTGAGTTTACTGTACCATATTTCTCAGCTCCTTTTGGTTTTAAAGATTTGCTGCTCAAAGAATATGCACAGTAGGCTATGAAAATGTCAAACACAGGACAGCAGCAACAGAGCTTTGAGTTGTCTTTCAGAGTTCCAAGAGTCACTACCCTTTCTCTGTGGTGGCTTGGCCCTTCTCTCTGATGGTATCAGAAGCCCTTGCCCTATCATAGAAAGTCTCTGCTTTCCTCGGACAAGCATCCCTTTCTTCATGAAGAGTGTTTCACTCCTGGGTGCAGGTCAGAATTTACAAAATCAAAGTGCATTTTTTGATAATATCATTATTAAGATAATTTACACATTATATAATTCACTCTCTTATAGAATTCAACATTTCTAGTACATTCACAATGTTGTACACCCATCACCGTAACCAATCTCAGAATGTTTTCGTCATTCCAAAAAGAAATTTGGACTTTAGCTATTTCTTCCGATCTGTCCATTGCCCAGCAGGTGGCAGGTGCCTGTAGTCCCAGCTACTCGGGAGGCTGAGGCAAGAGAATTGCCTAAGCCCAGGAGTTGGAGGTTGCTCTGAGTTGTGATGTCATAGCACTCTACTGAGGGTGATAAAGTGAGACTCTCTCTCTAAAAAAAAAAAATCCTATCAGGTGGGAATCTTATTATACACCCATTGTGTAGGAAGAATCTAAGCATAGAGAAATTTTGTGACTTCTCCAATGTCCCACAGCTGGCAGAGTCCAGAGCCCGGATCTAGCCCAGGAGGCTCACTTTAGAGTGCTAGCACATAACCATTGTGCAATGCTACCTCCCCAGGATCCAGTCTGAGATCCCAAGCCTGGAATTCAACTCTCTCTCCTAATTCTCCCCACATTTCTCCCCTCATAGCCCTCCAGTAGCTCCCCTGCCCTCTGCCCAACTGAACAGCTTCTTTACCTTCAGTCTCTTGACCTTCAGACATTGTTCTGGTTTTACTCATACCCAGCCCTCTTTGCTCCCCTCCCATCCCTGGCTAGATGGTTGACATAAATTTCTTCTTTGTGGCTGTTAGCCAATTTCTTCTTTCAATCTCCATGCCTTTGGCAAGGGTTAGTCCAGATAGCTTCACCAGCATATCAGGTATTTTCATCATATTGAAAGGCTTCCTCAAACCCTAACCTCTTCATCAATCAGAGCACCTGGCACACTTAAAGTAGGCATTCATTCTTTCCTGAAGAAAATTGTTTCCATTCACATTGGAAGCACAACAGTGATTTCTGCCCTACCAAACTCCAACCTATTGTCCAACACACAAAAAGAGCATGCCCACTAACCCTTGCACAGACGACTTTATTCTCAAGTTTTTTTTCCTAGATTGTTTGAGCCTACATTGACCTAAGAACTGACTCCAGAATTCCTTTTTTAAAAAAGTATCTGTTTTTAAAAACTTATTATGGCAATAAGTTTTAAAAAATTATGGCAATCTATTCATTGAGAAGTGGGATTTATGTTCCTGTCCGTTGAACCTGATTCTGTGATTGCTTGTCAAATAGCAATGCTAAAAATGATGAAATGGTGAAATAGACCTTGAGAAACTGGCAGCATCTGCTCCCTGTCTCTTGGGATACTCATTGTTGGAAACTAGCCACCATGTTTTGAGGGAGCCAAGTAGTAAGAGGCCCAACTGAAGAGACCCTTTTCTCTCTAGTCCAGCTGAGCCTCATCTGACAGCTAGCATTAACTTGACTCAAGTCACCTGAGTAAACCATCCTAGAAGCAGATTGTCTGGTCCTTAATTGCTATGTGAGGCAGAGCCAAGCCCTCCATGCCAAATGCTGCCCAAATTGCAGATTCATCTGGTTACCCAACTTCCAGGCCTTGTTTCCAATGAGTTCTCAAACTGCATTCTCGTTTTTTTCTCCCTCTTATATCAAGTCCCTAGTTTTCTCTGCATTGCCTTGCTCCACCAGCCCTCATTGTGCAGCACAGCTACCCAGTCCTACATTTCAAGGGAGTAGTTGGTTGAAGATTTAGGGTAACCGGATGGAGATTAGCAGGTGGTTCATCACATGGCCACCAGATGCATTAGAAAACACCTTAAACCTGAACCACTGACATTTCTGTTCTTTAAAAGCCCTACACCATGTCTGGCAGGAGATCATTTTCAATGGTGGTTGAGTTCTCTGACCACTCTCCTTATTGCTGGTGCACTCTCCCTCCTTTCTCCCTCTGCTCCTCTGAGGCTGAGGCTCCCAATCTTCCAATTTCCTGTCATTTCTTGCTAATTTTAAGCAATTTAACCACCAAATGAAGCCCTACTAATGCAGACCCACTAAACTATTTCCAGGAGACCTTACCTTCATCATCAAGCATGACCATTGTTCTATTTAGTTATGAAACAAACTACTCCAAAACTTAGTGGGTTAAAAGCAATAATTTTTTAAAAATAAAACCAAAAAGCATAATAAGAAAGATCAAATGATTTTTTTTCTGCATATTGGCTAGACAACGCCAGGCAAGCAAACCCTCTTCGTCCAGTAACAGGCTGGGTGAAAAACTCTGGGTATAGTAAAAAACATGTATTAGACTACTGATCTTCAGAGCTATAGAATCATAAATTTTTATTACTTTAAGCCACTAAATTTGTGGTCATTTGTTACCACAGCAATAGAAAAAAATAGTGTCTGGATGTGAAATATTAATATTTTATTTAAGTGGAAATGAACATACCTAAAGGTTGTTTTCTGAATTAAAATAAAGACAAACAATGCATGTTTTCTTTGTAGTTACTTTTACTGGAAAAAAAAACAAAACATTTTTTTCAAAACAGTCAAAAGACCATTACACAAGATTGCACAATCATTTACAAACGCTGGCAATTTAAGGTACGTAGGCCTAGACTCATAGAATCCTTGTCTAAGTAGCTTTTTCTCCATGTGCGATACACTGAAAAGGCAATTCTCAGAGCCCTTGGGCTGGATTCAAAGTCCCCTTGGCCAAGCTCACTGCATTCTACAATTGAAACACACCAGACCTCAGATGGGAACTTCTCAACAAAGATTTCCACATTGAGTGCCATTTAAAATTCCACATTCCATTTACCACCAGCTTTTTTCATAGTCAGAGGTATAATTCAGCATTATCCAGTGTCCTTCACTATTTATCACACAATTTACTCTCCTCGGTTCAGACATAACTTCTACGGTCTTCACAAGTCTTCACATTCTTTTCAACCAACCTGGTCTTTACTACACAATAGTATGATTTATATGTAAATATAGAAACCGGCAAAAGGGGTTGGGGGGAGAAAGAGAAAGGACCACCTGCTCTGGATACAGGTATGGTAGGTAAGCCCTGGGAAGGACTTTTGCCATTAACACCAACTTGTAAAAAGCAATTCTGAAGCTTAAAAAATGAAAATAAAAATCAAATTAGATGTGTGTGTGTTTTATTCTGCACCATTATAAACAGGAATAAATCTAATAATGTGCTCTAGTTACAACACGAAACACTGAAAGTTAACAGCTTACAAATGCTGCTTTAAACTTTCAGTTCTCTTCAGAGACATGGGGCCTACGAAGGAGTCCAATTTTTTCAGACTCTTCCCCTGGGCTTTGTACTCACATGTGCCACAGAGGGACATGATTTTGTTTTCCAGAGGACCAGAGTCTGCAATTCTGATTAGATTCAAGTTCAAGACATCAAGTAGCAAGTGCTACGTGCTTTATTAATGGTATTATGCACCTGTGAGGTCTACTTAGGACCCAGAAGTTAGTTAAGAATACGTAAGTAGTCTCTTGAAAATACATATCTTATCTCTATATATTTCTCCTTAGAAATTATGTAAAAGCCTAACATTTTATGAATTTGATTTTTCTAAGCAGTTTTCTTCAAACAAACTTACACACAATTTTTCCTCTCAACAGTACTGATAAAATACAGGGCACCTTTTTCTTTCAAGTATTCGGGTAAAATAGCATACCCTGAGAATCTGGGGTGCAAACCTACACCTTGTAAACTGTACAATGAAACTCCTCGAGCACCACAAAAGAAAATGTGTACCAGGATTGTTTTTGAACACAAGCACTATTATTGAATGTGTTTTCCATGCGCTCACACACATACTTATGATAAAATTATAGTCAATCTCCTTGGGAATCAATACTGTCCTGCAGTCCAAAGTATAATTTCAGGTAGCGTGAGCATTCGATTTGCAGCAAACACAGACTTTGATTTCTATGAAGTAGGAAAACAATTAAAATGTATCTTTTTTTTTTTTTTTTTTTTTTTTTTGTAGAGACAGAGTCTCACTGTACCGCCCTCGGATAGAGTGCCGTGGCATCACACGGCTCACAGCAACCTCTAACTCTTGGGCTTACGCGATTCTCTTGCCTCAGCCTCCCGAGCAGCTGGGACTACAGGCGCCCGCCACAACGCCCGGCTATTTTTTTGTTGCAGTTTGGTCGGGGCTGGGTTTGAACCCACCACCCTCGGCATATGGAGCCAACACCCTACTCACTGAGCCACAGGCGCCGCCCTAAAATGTATCTTTTTAAGAGGCAGGGATGATAATATCAAATCTAAAAAAAGAAAAAGGAATTCATATCACCAGTTATTCCCCAAGGATAGAAAGAGGAATTTGAAATGCACGTTAGTAGTCAACATTTATCATAAAGATGTCAAAGTTTAATTTGTTTTAGCTTATTTATTCAGGAATAATCAGCCATGTAGAAAGTCTATAAACCAAGTCATTACTTGGATATTGTGACCTCCATTTAATCCTGAGGACAATTTCAGTGAGTGCTTTCAAAAAAAAAAAATCCTGATGAATGAAATTTTCATACTGGCTACAAATGTGTTCAGTTTTCCAGAAATAATTCAAGTGGGGCATATTTCAAACGTGACATTTTACCGAGGAGGAAAAAGAGGATATAGGTTAAGATTTCTACACATAATGCCCTGTGGTTCTTCTGGAAAACCAGACCACGTGTAACCCTGCGAGGAAATTGCAAACACCAGATTCTGCAATTCTGATTAGATTCAAGCTCAAAGAACTATTTAGGAAACGCTTTATTAATGATTTTATGTACCCAAAGCATAAAAGGGTAGTTCAGTACCTTAAAGGGGCATTGTTAGGATAACGGTTTTATGGGTCAGAGGGCTTCATGGACTCTTGTTTGATTCCCCTTTGGTTGAAAAAAGACGGGCGCATCACTTCATCCAGATATCCACGCAACCTCGAGAAAGGACAAAACAAAGACAACAAGGCTCGAGATTTGCCTCCTGCCTATGCAAATGTTCTTTCCCTATCACTTGAGGTAGTAAATGGCCTAGCAGCTTTATATAGTCCAGCAAAATAAAGAACCATGAAATTATTAATAAATGGTATTCATAGAACATTATTTTAAAGTTACATTTGCAACCACTTGGACCTTCACGACATCCTTGGCAACTTCCCAGAGGGTATAACCTGGCAGAATCATCAAATGGAAAGTTTTCCTTTCTTTCCTAGTTTCTGTCGTAGTTTACCTCAATGTGGGAATTTAAAGCTCAGATCTGCTGGTGATAAATATTAATAGTTTATGGGCCCCCACACCCTCAACTGTACCACATTCTAAGGAGAGAAGCATCTGTTTCTGAACAGCTGGCAAGCAGTGCCAACAGCGTGGCCACTGGGATTTCCTAAAGTGGTTTTAAACCAGTCTTCCAAGCGCTGGTTGCTTCCACCTAAATCAAATACTTGAGATTTCATGGTGGCACTTTCAATTTGAAAGTTTGAGCGCTCTGAAATGGATTCTGCTTTCTTGGTTTAATATTGACTTCAAGCCTGCTAATCTCTTCTGAAAATGAGGAGTACTGATGCTGTAGGATTTACTTCCTGGTGGTGAAAAATTCAGTTCTGGGTAAGAAGACCTCTGTGACAAAGAAACAAACAATAATTTCCCTGAATATGGCACAAGGGTGTCTTTCTTTATACACAGAAATTATGTTTCACATTTCGTGTTTCATGTCTCATAAAGGCTATAGCTTCATTTTCATAGCTCATTGGCCAAACAAGCAATTCAGTTGTGACCAAACCTGACTATTTCTACCTCAAACCTTTCCCTTTGCCCAGGAAAACATTTTCTAGAGTAAGATCCTTTTAAGGAAAGCCCTGAAAGGGAAGTTGCATTCTTTGTTTGTTTGTTTATTTATAGAGTCTGAGATGAGAAGCACAGCTACAAAATAATCAGATACAAATCGTACAAAAACCACCTGTTTTACTCACACCTTCAGTCATGAGTAGCATAAAATTCTGTGGCCTTCAAGGTGAAATTTTAGACACAAACCAAATACTGATGATGATTAAAATTAAAATAAGGCTTTAAAAATTTTTTTCAGAATACTTTATCTTTAGTAAATAAGTAAATAAAAGGAGATTATTTTAAAGCCTGGGAGAACTTTCAGATTATTCCTTTAAAAAAGCCACTAAGAAATATTTCAATGTAACCTTTGCCGAGTACATACTGACATACTTATTCATTGTAATAAGCTAATTATTTACTGTTCAATCAACTGTGAACACTCACTCAAATAGCCTTCAGAATTGGGGTTCAATGGTGACTAATTGAATGTGGAAGAAAGATTCCATGATTTGGATCCTCAGCCTCTCTTAAAACCTGCTTCACAAGAAGCAAGTACTATAACTTTATGTTGCTGCTTTGGACTGGTTGCGCTGGTTGAGGGCTGGAGTGAATCTCAGCCACTGAATCAGCATCACATTCTAGAGAATGTGCCCTCAACAGGTCACTCTTTATAGACCCCACACAATTTGGGAGAGACAGGAATAGGCAACTACAGAGGGACTCACTGAAGAAAATAAACACGTTCTATACTCACAACAATGGTTGGATTCTTAAAGGGAAATAGATACTTTACCCTTTTTTTGAGACCAAGAACTTACTTTTAAATGCAATCATTGGCTTTCTCCAGTATTTCAAGCCATTCTATGTTAAGGCAACAAATAATTTCATGGCATGGCGCAGACGGGAAAATTAAAACAAAGTGCAGATGTTAAAATCACTATTTTTCACAATCACATTTGAAATCATGCCAAACCAAATAAAAGAACACATAGACCACAACCAAAAGCACAAGTAGGTTTGGCTGGTATATGATTCAAAGAACCATCAGGTTTCAAACATAGCTGCAGCTATGCCAGCTAACCCTGATAGAGTCTAAGAACCTATGCGAAGATTTGTGATCCAAATTGTTGATTTGCTGGCTTGGTTTGCAACAGAACCAACCCCATTCTGTTGTATGTTTTGACAGAACCATGTGAACAAAGGGATGGTTTGCCTAGTCGCAAGTGCAGGAGGGGAGGAGGTGAATAGAAAGCTTATATCCTGTATTAAAGTATAAAAAGAAATAGTTTGATAGGGAAAAATGCAACCATCCAACTTAGTAAAACTAAAATAACAGAAACTGCCTCAGGAGGGTTGTTCAGGAAAATACAGAAAGTTACACACTTGGTTTAGAAGAAGCAAAATTAAGAATAACGCATGTGGAAGAAGTTTTTCACATGAATTCTTAGTGCTGTTACAATGCAACTTTCAGACTGAAGAAGAATAGTCCATCTTGTCTTGCTCCTATAAAAAAGCATAGTCAAAAAAAGTCCGTTAGTTCTAAAAGCAAATCTTGCTTTTAAAAAAGCAAGAAAAATATCAAGGCATATTTCATTTAACCATTTGGCTGATTTCAATATTAATGATGAAGCTCCTGTTTTAAAAGATATTTGGCAAATATATTTCTGAACTTAATAGACAGTACATGACTTTAAGAAATTGCCCAGAGTGGAACCTAAATTAAAGCTAATTGACTTTCAAAAAATGGTTTTAGGGTTAAGTGTTTCGTTTCATTGAAATCATTCCTAGCAGGGATAAAATGGTGTAATAGATATGTTCCTAAAATTAACATGTAGAAGTGACATTTTTAACTAAACAGAAACATTTGAAATTTAACGGGAGCTAGTAAGCAAATGAAATGAGTAAGCGCTGTACTGAGAAATCTTATAAAGCAAATGATCATTACCTAAATTATGTAGAATTTCACACAGTGCATTTTGTTTGAAGTGAAATATACTGCTTGGAACTTATAGCTTAGTTAAATTCATTCTAAGACAGCACTGACATGTTCTAAAGCCTCCTGAAAATTAGCCATTTCGTTCTATTTCTAGATAGACATTGTATATAGTAGATATACTAGAACTTTGCCTAAAGAACTTTTTTTAACATTTGGGAATTGATATTTGAACATAATATCATAAAGACAGAAATAGGATAGTTGACAGGTAATATTTTGTTAGGGATTAAGGAGACTTATGTGAGAAATAACATAAGTCTCAATTAACAGCTATCTAACCAATTATGTGCAATTAGGGTAGTGAGGCAAGGGATATTTAAATTCTGTCACTTAGAAACAGACCTGTTTAAATATATGTTTAAGAAAAAAGAAGTCTATAAGGATAATATGGTTTCGTGGCTTATACGGATATACCTCCTGTTCATTTTACTGTTTTGTACTTAGTGTTGAGTAATGAATGAACTTCAGAATGAAAGGGATGATTACGGGTTTAGAACCTCTCATTTGCTAAATTTAAGTTTTAATATTTTATGACATACAGAGCAACAATAGGAAAAAACATTAAAAGAAGAGAAAAGAAAATAGAAGGCTAAGAATAATAATTTCAATGTGGATCCAGGGATCTTACAACAACTCTGGCTGAGTCTTAGCATAAGGCCAGGTTTGCAAAGACTCCTTGTGCAGAGTGAGAAGGCAGAGGCGAGGGTGGGGGGAGATTGCACTACTGCAGTGACTATAGGATGGTGATAGTAGTCTGAAAAATGGAGGAGAAATCTGGTACAGTCTAGTAGGATCACATCTAGGGATTAATAATCCCGATATTGCCTTTTTGGATAGTCCCAGGATACTTCTTCTGCTTACACTAACTTCAGAGGAGCTAGTCCAATTCCAATTAAAGAAAAAATAGTAAAGATTGTCAATATAACCTATCAGAAGCCTCATAAACTTTTCTTGTGGACCAGGGATCACGAAGAAGTCAATAAAGTCGAAAGGGGTCACTGTACTGTGCCTTCAGGGAGTTTGGTTGGATGACTTCCAATGATTTCAGGGCCAGAACATATGACAGCTCAGGAGGGACGCTGGGTCAGATTTTCCTTTTCTCTGAGTTGTAACCTCCGAGAAGGGCTTGGGAGACACTAGAGTACCCTGACACATAGCCAGCGGGCCTGCCCCTAGGGTCTACAAAGCTGTGCACACAGCCTCCAATTGGGGAAACAGCAATCCTGGACGTGGCCCCTGCCACTGCCCTGGGAGTCTGCATGGATAAGCGCCCTGAGCTGACAGGGGGATTCTGAGACATTATGAATCTCGAGACTGAATGCTTACTATGCACCATTTATGGGCTGTGTTTTTCATAATAGTTTTATAATTCAAACTTCACCATTCTCCTGCAAGATAGCCCCACTTTACAGGTGAGGAAATGGGTTCAGACAAGAGCAAATCACTTGTCTAGAGATTACTAGACAGTGTTAGACTTTGAGTGGTGCCGCCTAACTTCAAGCACCCAGACTTGTGCTTTAGGCAAAGACACGCAGCTCCCCATCAGCTAAGATGCTTTAGCCCATTGGCAACCCAAGGGCTCCCGCTCTCACCTGCACAGCACACGTCTGTCCCTCCTTGTACACACAAAACACAACCGCGCCACTTCTAGGGCCACACTCCCTAGAAGTTCTGAAACTGGCTCAAGTTTCTTTCTGGGGCATAAAATGTTCTAAAGAAAGTGGATTTTTTTTTTAATCTGATATTTTAAGCTTTTTTTTTTTTTTTTTTGAGACAGAGTCTCACTACGTCGCCCTTGGTAAAGTGCTGTGGCGTCACAGCTCACAACAACCTCAAACTTGGGTTTAAGCAATTCTCTTGCCTCAGCCTCCCAAGAAGCTGGGACTAAGGCACCCGCCACAATGCCTGACTATTTATGTTGTTGTTTGGCCGGCCCCGGGCAGGTTTGAACCTACCAGCCCTGGTGTATGTGGCTGGTGCCCTAACCACTGGGCAATGAGCACCAAGCCAAAGCTGATTTTTTTTTTTTTTAATAAAAATATACATAGAGGCTTAGTATATGCTGGATATTGCTAGATTCAGGATTAATTTTTTTAGCTTATTCTCTTTCCCTACTATCCTTCCTCCAAACCCACAGTAAACACACACACACACCCCATAGCAGTGAAATGACTACGAGATTCTATTTCCTCTTAAGTAAGACTCTTACTTTCCTTTGAATGAAACTGAAGTTAGGAAAATAAGCAGCAGGAAAGCTGGCCAAACCCCATCTGTGTTCTCTCCTCCCCCCACCCAAGGACATTAATATTTCAAATAATTACCAGGATGATGCGGCTAAGGGGAAAAAGGCTATGTCTGAAAACTTTCAGAGAAGTAGGTAATAAGAAAGGCCTGACACAGAGGACAGATAAGGGAAAGAGGGCAATCACAATGGAATTGAGACCAGAAGGCAGAGAGTAAGAGAAGTGGATGGTCAAGGGCTCACCTATAAGAGTGGGGCCCATGGAGGTTGAAGGACCTGGACTTAGGAGCTGTTAACCTGGGACAAGTTACTTTTTTCATCTGCCAAATGGGGATTAAAAATAGTAACTACTTGTTTTAGAAATTGAATGGCATAA
The DNA here is from genome assembly GCF_027406575.1 of Nycticebus coucang. Classification (NCBI taxonomy): domain Eukaryota; kingdom Metazoa; phylum Chordata; class Mammalia; order Primates; family Lorisidae; genus Nycticebus; species Nycticebus coucang. The sequence continues at coordinate 27,845,103 of NC_069780.1, forward strand.
TGTTAAGTATTGGTATATACTAAGTGATTAATATATTAGCTGATACGTTTCATTTTTTATTAATTTTTGAGAGGGCAAGGAAGAAAATATACAGGCAAAATAATTAATTACGGAGAAAGGTACAAAATAGTCAGCCAGAGGAAAGCTACAATCCATAAAAGGGAAAGGTAGAAAAGAAAAGGCAAAAAGACACTAAGGAAATAATAACAATAATAATAAAACCCAGCAGCTATATAAAGTAATTGGGAGAGCAAGCCCCAACCAAGTTAGGGGGAAGAATAGATATAAACTATTTGATTCAGGGAAGCAATCATGGAATAAACTGAAAATGAATGTCAAGCTTGCAGCCTGCGGCCCAGCTACTTGGCCTGTGCTGGCAAAGACAGGAGGGGCAGCCAGGTTCCTGTCCCACTAGTGACTTGCCAAAGCTGCACAAAGCTTTAAGAATGTTCAGGTGGTGGAGCTGACAGCATCCACCCTGCCCTTGAAGCTGTAATAAAAACCAACTAAAAGAAAAAGTGAGAAAAAGGGAAGGAGCCGGGTGGCTCTTTGAATTTAATTGAGTTGAAGTGAATAGGAAATGAGAAACCACAACAAAGAATAAATTGCAAAAAAAAAAAAAAAAAATTGCAAAGAACAAAAAATGCATTTTCAAATGGCAAGGGAAAAACCAGGGCCTAGTGGGACAGACACCAGGAAGTAAGGCCATTGAAGAAAAGTGGCGTTAGGGTGAAAAGAGGAGCAGAAATGCACAGCAAGAAGAGCACACCCTGCACTCAGCCCGGCAACACGGCGCCCTGACATGGAGTGTTCAGGTGCTGAGCCCCAGCTCTGCCCTGAAAAGAAAGTGTGACTAAAGAGGGGTCATTTAACCTCATTGAGCCTCAATTTCCTCTTGCAATTTTAATATAAGGGGACTGGGTTTGATGACCTAAATATGGGTCTAGAGCCCCCTAGAGCACTCTACGAAAATAGCTCTCCCTGAATCCAGCCCCTTTTCTTTCTGCTTCAGTTCTGACATGTGGGGCCCTATTCAGGGGCACAGAAACAACTGAGGTGAGAAAGACAGACCAACAATGTAGGAACAACATGAAGCACACTGAGAAACAAAGAAACAAAGTCTTAGGGAAGAAAATGGAGATTCTGTAACAAATGGAACAAATTATAGTACAACCTCTGTAAATTGCTGACCCAAGGCACTGTAACAAACTGCTCAATATAGGGAGGTGGTCAACACAGGGAACTAGGCCCACTGTACTGATACATACACGTGATACATGTCAGGTCTGTGAAAATCAGGTCAACTTAAGGAGGTGGTGAATGTAGGGAGGTCAACTATCAGGGTTCTACTGTAAGAACAACACTCTCATGCTGGGATCCACTATTAATGGGCATGGTACCAACTAACATTTTTAAAAATAAATATTACATATTTATTTGATCTTCATGACCTTGTTAATGTATTTAGCACCAAGTCTCAATTATAATTTCAAAACTAAAATATAACATCTAAGCGGGTGGGCAGGAGAAAGCCTGAGAGTGAATGTCAGAGAAAGAAAAATACAGCCGTGTGCCTCAAAGGGAAACTAAAACAGAAATCATCTGTCAAGAAGCTGTCAAAGATCCTGAGGAGAAGAGACTGCAAAACCAAAATAGACAGACAGACAAAAAAAGCCTCACACACAAAAAGAGAAAGCGGTGAAGTTTTGCAACTGGTGTGCCTAGCACACTGGCGTGTTGCACCTGGGTTCTTGTGTGACCCTCTGGCCTTTGGGCTACCAGGTGCCAGGCAGTGAACAGCCTTGTCTATTCACGGCATTACCAAATGATCAAATAAACAATATTATCAATTCTTTTTTAGAAGGGTTGCAGCATTGGCAAAGTTTGAGAAACACTGGAATACTGACCACAGGATGAAGAGAAGTGAGAAAAATCATCCTATAAAATAAAAATAAAACAAAATTCATAACAGACAAATCAGAAAGACCATTGTAGTTGGTTATGCTTAAATAGACATAGGGCAGAAAAAAGTAAAGCTCCCTGTTGCAATGTGGTGCTAAAAATAGATGATGAAATACTTATTATTTGAGCTGGAAGGAATCTTAAAGCTTGTGACGGTTTTTGAACACTGGTTTTGCAGTTGTGTGTGCACACGTCTGTCTCCAACTGCTGTAGTGTTGGCTCCTGACTGGTGGGACCATACGGGGTTACAAGTGGGTTCACAGCTACACCACAGAGTACCCGGTGGCTGGTAGAGGGTAGGCATATAATTCACATTTGTCAAGTGAATGAGGGAATTAGTGCACTTTGTTTCAAACATTCATTTTACAAATTTCCAGAGAGGCCAACGAAACATAGATGCTTAATGGCCAGACGTCACTAAGGAGCAGATCCCGGGCGTTCTTGCCAGTTCAGAGCCCATTGCAACTCCCCTGCCACGCTTCCTTTGCCCCAGGCCTCCTGGGTAGAGCGGTCTGCAGGGAGCACGGTGTGGCCCAGGAGTAAAGAGCCAGCTCCGTAGGTCCTAGCTCTCTCCCTCGCTGGGGAATCAAAACCATTTCTTTGTAAGTGGGACTTGAAAAATTGCAAGTTTTCTTCTCTGTGAAATACTGTGGCCCCATAAAATCATTTATGGGACCTCTTACTACCCCATGTCAAAAACACAAATCTCTGCCATCAGTCTCTGGTTTTCAAAGGAAACACTTAGCTGAAGCTCCCTCACACTGACCATCCAAATGAGCACCAGTGGGGTTTTTTGAAATGTCTGAAGTGTTTAACAAACTTTTTCACACAAGGAAAAGAACTACTCACTTCTTGATTTTTTAAAAATCTATCTGACTTTCCTTCTGAAAGTGGTACAGAACTTTCAGAAAGAGGAATTTTGAAGGATTTTAATTCATTATTTGATTTTGGCTAAGTCAGTTTTTGCCTGCACACAAAAACTAACATTTAGTTCATATTTAAGACTATTCTTAAATTAAGAAACCTGCTTTGCTTTTCTATCTATCTTTGGGATGGTTTACTAAAATAAAGGTTGTGCTTTCAAAAATGGAAAAATGTTAAAAAATCCCTATTTGAGTCTCAAATACTAAAAGCTCTGTATTTGATGGAGACAAGTCCAAGTCTAATCTCTCTAGACTCAACAGGCAAGAGAAAAGCCAGAGGCAGCTGCTAAGAGGGCACCGTGCAAGTGTGTGCCGGTCCTCCTCCTCCCCTCTGTCCTCTCTTTCCCTGGCCTCTGCACCTCCACAGCTTGCACAAAGGCCTCACAGGATTAGCTGGCCTGAAATAGCCCTAGGTAAACATACCACCTGTCCAGGAAATTAAAAGACTTTTGCCTACGAGAGGCTCTTCCTTCAGCAAAACTAGTTCTCTAATTCTGGGTCTCCTTCCCATCTGAATTGAATGTTTTCTTTTTTTCCTATACCAAACAACAGATGCATTATTTATCTGTAATTCCTCCCTCCCCCCTTTACTTGTGATCATCAGAAAGTGCCTGGAGTAGCCTCTTAGAGTTCAAATCATCTATTTATAGGTTGCAACTAACATGAACCTGAATCCTTAGAGAAAAACACAGGATTTTTGACCAGTGACTAATGTTGACTTATAGTATGATAAATGTAATAACATACAGTAACAATCCCCTACTTTGAAAAAGTTTTTATAGCTCACAATACACTGTTAAATCATCTGACATTCAGTTGCATGTCAAGGGATAAATGTCCCCACTAGAGATGACATATGAATGCCAGAGAGTTTGTCATGCGGAATATCACACAGCTGGTGACAATTTGTGTCAGTTTATAATCCAATGATCCTAATGACTAACTGAAGGTTCTTTTATGGCACAAAACAACAATGCTCCTTTGTTCATTTTTACTTAAACCAGGGAAAAGATAAATGGCTTATTTCTACTCTAGATGCATAAGTAGGGTTTCTTTTCTCTCTGTCTCCTGTTTTGGGGTTCAGTATATGATTTTACCAGGGAGTGAAAGTCCTAGAAGCATTTAGGATCTCAACCCTTCCCAATCTGAAGAGAACAAGAGTATGGGGGACAAGTTTGTCCCTACTGTTCAGATAGTTTTGCACTCCCATCTGTGAGAGTCTTTGCTCTATCTTTATGTGTTTGACCTGAAATGTCCTGGTTTCAGCAAGCCAAGCTCTCTCTTCCTATCAAGTTCCATGGACTGTATTTACAGCAGGGATTCCTGTCTGTGGATTTGGGTTAACCTTGGGAGTCAGGAATTTATTTTCTCTGATTTCCTTTACATAGAAATCAGTGTGGAAATTATTTTCTGAATAAAGAGAACACAGATACGAAAATGAGTGCTTTGTGGTGACTGGCAGTGAAGCACGGTGGATTCAGTCTGAGCAAGATTGGATTAAACACAGCAACTCCATTCAAGGAGAAGCTGCAGCTCCAGAATCATCTGCTCCCTCACAGAGATCAAACCGTGTGTGTGTGTGTGTGTGTGTGTGTGTGTGTATAAGATCCATTGAAGACCTTAACTTTGCCCTAAGAAAAAGTGTTCCAATCATCTGAAAAGTGAAGAACAAGAACTTAAAAAATACAGCACCTTTGTATAAGCAATTTTAAGAGGAAGAGGGGAAAGAACATTTCTGTGGGCTCTAGAAAACATCTTAATGAGAAAACACCTGTCTTTGAGTGTCTTTACTTCTGGGGAGCAAAAAGATTAAAGGGAATGCCAGTGATCTCCCAGGATATTTGGTGCCTTCTGTTACTGGGGCTTCCAGGAACAAAGAGTGAGGCTCACTGTACAAAATATAGACTGGGTATCGTTTGTATGCCCTGCCAGCCTTTACCAAAAGCTGAAGGGTCAAACCCAAGGTTCACTTGTCTCCCATTGTCCAGTGGGAAAAACAGGCAATTAGAAAAGGTCAAAGGAAAGGCTGACTTTAGGTACAGAGGAGTGTGGAAAGGAGTTTACCTGGAAAGAAAATTAGCTCCTTCATATACTGGCTGGGGTTTGGTTCTATTGTTTCAAACTGCCCATATCTAGAACCAGATTTCTCTGTTGCAAATCTCTCACTTCAAAGGCAAAGAAACAGGACTATTCTTAATCTCTTAAAGCCTGAGTAAAATGGACTTACCAGCCCCTGCTTTGTTCTCCTCTCCTGGGACTGCTCGCATCATCTGTGCTCCACCACAAAGCTCATGGTGGTGCCGTCGAAGGATGGGGCAGCAACGAGCCGCGGTCCCAGGGGCTGCGACGTGATGCTGATGACCGGCTTGCTGTGTAGCTGGGCAAAGCCCTTGGCCCCCACAAGCTGGGATGTGGCCACTGGGGCTGAGGAAGAAGAGGAGGTGGGAGACTGTCCGGAAGCCATGAAGTATGGGGCCTCTGTGAACACGGCAGATGTCTCTTTGCTGGGGTGCTCTGCCGCCATGGGGGAGAGCTCACTGCCCCCTTGAGTGTGAGCAGTTGGTGTGGACTGCAGGGCATTGGTGGGCAGCACCGTGGGCAGAAACCCGGGGTAGATCATGTAGGTGGGTCCATAAGCCCCAGGACTCAGGGCTAAGGGAGGCACAGGGAAGGACATGGGAGCCACAGCCTGCTGCTGGGAGGTCATGGGCACATCCACGTACTGCCCCGTCTCAGGGTCAAACAGTCTCCGTGTGAGGGGCTGCACTGGGGTGTCCACCAGATAGTACTGGCCAGTCGTGACATCCAGGAGCATCTTACGCTGTGTCTGCTGAGGCTTTGGCTGCTGGAAGGGGTCTGTGGTGACCGAAGCTGGGCCTGAAGGAGCTGGGGCAGGCATGCCAGGCGGGGAGAAGCATAGGACCTGGGACTGGGCCCCCTGTAGGGTGAAGGGCAGTGGCTGCTGGTGGTAGATGGCCCTTGGGGGATGCTCAGGGCTCGGTAGCCCTGCGGGGGCAGCTACAGTCTCCCGCGGGTTGTCAGCTTTGGTACGCCAAGCTGGCCGGCTGGTTCCACTGACCTGAGAGCCTTTGGGGCTGCTGGGGACCTGACTGCGGGCGCTCAGTGGGGGTAAACTGCAGAGAGTGGCAGCTGAGGAGGTGAGGGGGCCCTCCCTCGCAGCCCCAGGCCGCACCCCGGCAGCAGAGCTTCCTTTAATAGGGATGGTCAGGTAATTCCCACAGTCACTGTTGCTCTTCTCCAGATTGCTGCCACTTTTCCTGTTGGTCACCTCATCAGGAAGTGCCCGGGTGGCCGGAGAGATCTTGAGGGACCGAAGTCCCTGCGATTTGATGCCCTTGGCCGCTGAAGGACTCTCAGGAGAAGGCCCTTGTGGGAACTTGCCGGCTACGCCTCCAGTTTTTTGGGCACTGCTGGCACTCACCGTGAACGCGCTCTGGTTGCTGGGGAGTGGGGGGAGGGGCTGCAGGGGTTGGGTTCTCTCCACATCCTTGTGGACTGAAGGGATGTAGAGAGATCGGGGCCTCTGCCTGGCCAAGTTCTCAAAGGCAGCTGCCCTGGCGGACACACTCTCAGAGCTGGGGTTGGAGTTTCTCCGCTGCAGACGTTCTAGTGGGGCCCCTCGAAAGACCACATCACCTTTGTGCCCTGGGCCCCGGTCTTCCCCCTCACCCATCCGTTTGGCCACCATGTCGTGGCCTCCCTCAGCACCCAGCACCCCTTCCCTCTCCTCGCTGGCAATGAGCGACAGGACGTGGCTGTCCGTCATCATGGGCAGGGGGTCGCTCTTGCGCTTCCACTCATTCCTGTTGAAGCTGTACAGCTCTTCCATGGACCGCACCGCAGCAGTCAGCTTCTCCAGAGCATTTGGGGCTGGCTTGGGGGCTTTGCCTTCCTCCCTGACTTCCTCCTCCTTCAGTTTCTCTGGGGTCTTCTGGGCAGAAGCCTTGGAAACGATCTTCAGCACAGGCAAGTATGAGCCCTGCTCAGGCTTATTCGGGGCAATGGTGGCCACAGGCAGCCTGCCAGATGCCCTGTGAACCAAAACCGTCCCTTCTGGGGAGGGATTCGAGACATTGCTGCTGCCACTTTTGCCCACGCTGTCTCTTGGCTCCCGGTCCACGCTGTCCTCCCTCTGGTTCACCACCGCCTGGCACGTAATCACCAAGGGGGACAGGGACCTGGACCCAGCAGCTGCAGCAACCAGCTGCCTGGTTTTGGGCCCTGTCAGCCCCTGCTCTGGAGTGACACTGCCCTTGTCCATGCTGTCCCCTGTCCCCTTGATGAGTTTTCTCACGTCTCTCACCTGGTGCAGGGGGCCTTGAGCCTTGGACTTGTCTCTGATGTCTCTCACCTGAAAATGGGGCACTTTTTCCAGATTGTCCCCACGGAAGAGTTTCTGCTGCGCCCTGCTGCTGTCCTCAACGGTCTTGAAGAGGTTGGAGGCGCTGCCACTGGCCAGCTTGGGCGTGAGGAGCTTGGCAATGTTGAAGTCGGAGCTTGGCTGCTGCACGCTGCCCAGCCGGATCTTGATTTCCGGAGCCTTGGGCCTAATCACTGCCGTGGAGGTGGCCTGGGCAGCGGGGTACTTGGTGGCCTGCTTCCCCGGCTGCTTTTCCTTGGGTGTCTGCGGGATGTTGGGGACAAACAGGCGAGACATGATGGTCGCCTTGCTGGCAGAGATCTCCCCGAGATCAGCCCTCCAGTCTGCTCCTCTGGGGAGCTTCAGCTTCCCGACCGACGCTTGCTCCTGGCGCTTTTCGGCCTCCTTTTCCTTCCAGGAGCGGAAGGCGCTGTTCCGACTGCGCAGAAAGATGCCCTTGACGGTCTCTGAGGCGCTCTTTTTAATTTCACACACTTCTGTGTGTACCTCGGGGAAATTCCGGCCGGAGCCTGCAGCGCTCTCCCGAGGGGTACAGGCTTTGAACACTGGGGATTTAGACCCTGCTACGGACCCTTCCCCGCCTGCATCAGACACGCTGACCACTGTGTACTCAGAGCCGGCCTCCGAGTGGTGGGAGCTCTGCCGCTGCAGGCCCCTCTCCCGCGGCTTCTCACCCCCGGGGAAGGGTTCCGGCTCCCTGGAGGTGCGGGGCAGCTTGCGCTGGGATGTGTCGGTGACCTCTCCCCTCTCCATTTTGAACTCGTGTTCCCGCTGCATCTTCTTGGAAATAACATTTTTGAGCAGACTGGAAGCGAACTTGGACTTCTGGGGGCCATCAGCACGGGAGGCAGGCTTGCTGCTTTCAGAGGTCTCTGAGCTGTCGTCTGTGTACACAGACCCTGGACCCTTGCTGGAGCCTTTGGTGGCCCTGCAAGCCCCAGTGGCTGAGCTGGCTTTGCTCTCACTGCGTAAATTCAGGGGCTCGAGAAGGGTGACGACGCGGGAGCCAGTCTGCACCTGCTTCTGGAAACACAGGGGTGTCTCCACGTGTTTGATTTCCCCCTCAACTTTGCTGACCACGAACTCCAAGGCCTTGGTCTGGGACTTCTTGGACTGGATGTAGAGCTGGTCTGCAGCGGCCCTGGCCGCGCCGCCCTTCCTCAGACCTGCGGCCACCGAGGACGCGCTGCTCCGGAGGAGGCTCTGTTCCACCCTGGCTCCAACACCCCCACATTTTAAGTCCAGGAAGGTCGACCAGCGGCCAAAGCCCACTTCAGAGAGCGTGGTGGAGGACTCCCGGGAGCTGATGTTCAGAGCCTCAAAGTAGGGGTAGGCTAGGCTGCGGAAGGCCCGGGAGGTCAGGTTACGCACCTCTTTGTCTGCATCGTCCAGTTCGCTCACCGCACTGGAGGCTCCACTGGAGTAGTCCACCAGCTCCTTCGCCCTGATGGCCCCGCACCTGGTTTGCAGGCGAGCAGGGACGGCGATGAATTTCTTTGCATGGTCCTGAGCCACGGCTGCAGCCCGCTTTTGCTTCAGTGAACTTGAATTCTGTTCAGCAGGGACGCGGAGGCTCATGTCGCCTTCATGCTTGGCAGAATAAATAATGTTTTGCTTTGCACGCACGTTGCTAGGCTCATTTATAGCCCGGGAAGTCGGTTTGATTGATAGGAGGATCTGGCTTGCACTCCCACAGCTGCTGGCGGCGGCGGCTGCTGACCCTGAAGCTGCCCCCAGGGATTCGGGCAAGGGCTGGCTCACAGGGGCAGTGCCAGGCCCAGTGGGTGGGGGCGTGGGTCCGCCGTCAGAGGGGCCGCTGCACACTTCGGTGCTGCTGGTGTCACCATCTCTGCGCCCTGCCTTGGGGCGCGCCAAGTCACTGCTGGTGGGGCTCGGTGTCCTGGTGGCGTTGGTGCTGGGAGTGGTGCTGAGGTAGCAGCTGTTGTCATCTTCTTCGGTTGGGGTGGTGACATCCCCCGGGGTCTCATCGCTGCCACCAAAGGAAGCATAGTCCACGAACGAGTAGATCACATTGTTGTCCTCGAAATCCCAGCGGGAGGCCAGCCCCACGTCGAAGTCCGTGTCCTGCCCCACTTCACTCAGCTGGATCTCATGGGTGGTGATGTAGTGAGCCTCTTGGTCTTTGGGGGGGTCCCTGCTGCCCTGGGACTTGGCAATAATGTCCCTGCAGTCTGTGCCATTTCCTCCTCCTCCTTCCGATTTTCTCCCTTTTTCTCCTCCCCTGGGCTGGCAACCCTCACTCTCACTGCTTTCACTCTCAAATCCTAAGGATGAAGAGGAAGTGGCCAGACCCCCAGTCCAGGTGGTAGACTCTTCCATTTTGGAAAGGCCATCCTCTTCTGCTTTGTCCACAGGAGAGGAGGATGCGGAGGATGAGAAGTTGCCACCCTCACCATTGGCAGAGAGCTGGGATCTGGAGAGACTGGAGGACGCAGGACTCTTCTGGGGGGTTGGAGCCTTGCACTCCTGACTGCTGGGTTCATCTTGGGCTTTCTCTCTTGAGCTCCCAGAGGCACTCCCATCCCTAGGGCAGGGCCCCAGGGTAAGTTTCATGGTCCTGGGACTCTCCCTCTGGACTTCAGCTGAAGTGCACATCTCCACATACTTCGCCTCTAGCTGGGAAGAAGCTGAAGGCCTGGGAAGCAGCCGCAGCTGCTGTTGGAGCTCCTGGCTGTCTTGAGCTCTGCTCACCGGGTCTTCCATCTCCACTGCTCTGGCCTGCGAATCCAGCTCAGAAGTGGTGGCTTCCATTTTGAGCCCTCGTCCAGGTTTCAGCGACAGGAAGAGGCACTGGTGAGCACTGGGGATGTCTCCGGTCCCTTTTTGGCTCCAGAGGGGCTTCAGAGTTGCCCGAAGCAGAGTGGCACGTGCCTGGACTGGCCCTAAGGCTGTAGGCACCACTGCCGCTGCTGCCACTACCTCCCAGTTCTTCAGCCCCTGTGGCGGGGACGCAGCAAGCCTGAGGGAGGTGGGAAAGCTCCAGGATGGGGCAGCGGCAGAGGTGGTCGGTGGCTGAGGGGCTGCTGCTCTGGCCGAGACAGTGGCCAGCGTCCCGCAGCGGAGCTGTCCTGTGCAGTTGTTTGCCGGGCGGTGTTGGCAATTGGGAGTCTGAATGCCATCGGCCACGGAAGGAGCAGCATCTGTAGAGTGACCCTGAGACTGCCTGAAATGAAAGGAAAGCATGTGCTGTTTCTTGTGAAGTCTGGTCCCTTTCCTGGATGGGGCGAGAGAGGGTCACGTCATTCCAGAAATATTTTTAGTGTCTATTCCCTAGTCATACTAAAACCACACTTGAGGGTAGAGAGAAGAGGCTCTAAAGAGCTGAAAAGAGAAGGTTGGGGGTGGAAGAGTCATGTGGGTTCTAATTCAAATCAACCAAATGTTCTATGTAATCTATTATAGAGATGTCTAGCGAGTATGAAAATTATTCTTTCCTTACTGCCATCTTTCATTCTCAAGTCTCTGATTAAATGGATTCCCCCCCCCTTGTTCTTAAATAAAATTCAAATTTTGCACTGCATTTCAAATCAACTAAGGACACTCCGGAAATATTTTAAAATCTCCCTTGCACATATATGGTAGCTTTATATTTGCCTCAAAAAATACATTTCTTTTTCTTTGGGGAGCCAAATCAGATAAGTTTAGGTTATGAGATTTTTTCACAGGAATAGAATATTCTGTCCCTCTTTCTCCAAGTTACAGTCTATGAAACATAACATTTTTTTTTTCAAAATAGGAAGAATCTCTTCCAGAATCCTTACTGTGTTGATGAAAAGTATGAAAGGGCAGTTTTTTAAGACCTAAAACTTCACAATTTAAATGAACTTGTAATTATAGTCACTGAAAAGGAGCACCTAAGGCCAAAATGGACACTCCTTCAAATCCCTGTATCTCATCAATCTCAAAAAAGTTCCCTAAACTTGTAAAACTGTGGAAAACAATAAACCACCAATTAAATATAGCCTGACAGCAAACTCATGATTCGGTTACGCTGGCTAAATTCCAGGCCCCCAGGGCACCAAGTCAAAAAGAGAAAGAACAAGGAACACACTTACCCTTTAAGAGTACAGTGCGGCTTGGAGGGAGGTTCGCAGAGGAAATATGACCTGTTGGCACGCCCCATAGAAACGAAGCCAAAATCCCAGTTCACTAGCTCTGAGGTATATCCATTTCAGAGAATTCAGTAGTTGTTCAAGAAAATTTGCCAGGCAACCCAAGACAGGGGTCTGTGCTGGCCATGCTCAGACAGATTCCTTGGGTACTATCAGCAGCGAACGATTCTTGATTTTGGTGAGATCTTATCACCTGCCAGGCCCAATTCCACCACTATACATAGTCTATGTGTCACTTATGCCAATTGAATAAAGGACTATTTTAAACATCCACATTTGTAGGGAACAAAAATAACATCATCAAGCATCCCCTTCCAACAGGAATGCCACCCCCACGTCAAAAAATGTTCCTTCCTCAGAACAGGCATGTGGGTAGGTATGGAGTGGGAGCCCCTAACAACCGAACCATCTACCTTCTCCAACTTGGGGTGTGGGCAGCACAGCCTTGCCATTCTCCCCACAGCAACTCCCATCTGCCCATACCACTGCCATTAAAAATATAACCTAGGGAAGGACTGAAACTATCCAGAATCACAGTGTGGATACAAAGCTAGAGCTCTACATGAAGAGAGAAAAAGAGAAAAGGAAAAGGAAAGAAACAGAGAGAGGAAGAGAATGGAAGAACCAGGAGAGAGGGAGAATTTGCTAAATTTGCAATCAACTTTTCAATTATGGAGAACCATGTTTAATGGAACAAAATCTTAGATTCTTAATAATGATAACAACCAAGACTTATTCATATAGTGTTTATAACATGCCATTAACTGCTTGAAACACTTTTTAATGTGTGTATATTAATTTATTTAGTCCTCATAACAAGCTGATGAATTAGGTATAATTATTGTTCCCATCTAATTTAATAGATGGGAAAGGTGAGATGCAGAGAAGTTAAGGAATTAGGATACAGACTTCAAACTCAGGAAGTCTGGCTCTAAAGCTTGGACCATAACTCTTCTGCTACACAGTCATGCTGACTTCCACACTCGAGTACTCTATAGAGCTCCCAGATTCTCAGAAGGGAGCAGCTTATCTATCAGGCATTTTATTTTATTTGAATACCCACAAATAAACCACATAACTGTAGTTTTCTGTTTTCTTTTGTTTTGTTTTCATATAATCAACCTGTGTACACATTTTGTACTCAGGGGTTAAGGATCTTGGTCCTATAAATAAGATGAAATAAAATATAATTGGCTCGTTCAGGGAAGCAGAGTATTTTCAGTGCCCCATTTTAATTTTGCTTTGAGACTGACTGTGCGTGCCCTGGGCGATAAGCCCTGAAAACCGCCTCAAGCACTCTGAGGCATCATACACTGCAGCTGAATAGGAGGCAGAGTTTCTGCCCATCATGGCAATTAAAGTCTAAGGAGGAATTTTTCCAGCAGTCTTCATATGGCCCTGTCTGTCATAACAACTGAGCAGAGTTTCTCCCTGCAGTTGGCAAACTACAAAGCTGGGAGGTCAGATGCCCTGGGTGCAGATTAAAGCATGACAGCTTAATACACAAAGTTCTGAAAGTCTACTTTCAGAGTCTCGCTTCCTCCAGAGGACACAGGCCTAGCCAAAGCTCCCCAAGAGGCAAAAAGAGCAGGTTGTTCTAAAAGAGGTACTTACCTTCAGAGTGTCTGTGTGGCTCCTTTACAGCTTTCTATCTAAATGAATGCTAGTGTAGGAAAAAATTTAAAGGGAAATCTTTTCAAGTAAAGTCAATTTCCAAATAGTCGGGTTTAATTCAAACCACAAATTCTCTTTAAAAATCAAACAAGCCAAAAATGTGGAGTAGGACAGACTCAAAAGAAAATCTAAGAAACCTCATATGTGGAAAAACAATAACCAATTATAGGCTAAAGTAAGATGATTAAAAACCTCAAACTGCTTACCCTCTAGCAATTTCAGAGTTCTAGGGCAGTATATATTTTTATGAAAATAGATGCTCTCAATTCCATTGCAGTAACTGGCAGTCATTTGTTAGCCATCGGCTTTTATTCCCTAATATGACTACAGTCATTTTTTTTTTTTTTAAAGATGAGCTCAGTGATTGCCTACCTGATCTCAACTCTTGAGCAATTAACAGTGACTATGTCACCAGCACTAAACCATGTTAAGCAGACACACTTGCTAGACAAGCAAGGTATACTTGGTTGATAACTTTATATGGGAATTCAAAGAGTAACAAAGGAAATGACTCAGTGTCCGTATTTTTGTCCCTACAGAGAAAGTTTCTGAGCATTCCCTGAAAGCCTTACAAGATGATAGTATGTAAAAGAATGAAGGTCAGACCAGCTACCACTGGTGAAAGAATATGATTATATTTAGGTCTCTGACACAAGAATAATATAATACATTAACATGTCATTTGAAAGGAAGAACAATTTATTAAAGGTAGACCAGTAGACCAGAAATAGAGTGAGAGGTTAAGCTTGGACTCAACTGGAAGTCAGATAAGGAATCACAAAACATAGACATTCTCAGGCTTCTTGGGGAGTGATCGGTTAGTGGTATTATTTTTTGATTCTCTTAAAGTTTTCCATAGACAATGGCACAGCTATTTGCACACACTGATTGAAGGAAGCTTTTCTTCTGGCCACTGTTTAACACCCAGAGGATAGCCAGCTGTTTCTCTTCCTGGCTCAGAGAGGCACACATATGAATTACATCTGATGGAAAGGCACCGTAGTATCTTTTTTGCTGAAGATGCCAAAAAGTATTAGTTATTTAGTTATTGACTTAAATCTTTTACATACTTTTGCTTATCAGTCCTCTCAAATGTACCATGAGAGAACAACTACTTATTTCCATTTTATAGGTTATAAAAATGGAAGCTGAAGGAAGACACGTGCCCTACATGACTTTCCACAATTCATAAGGGCTGGAGCCCGTCTTGGAACCCAGTTCTGAGTGACTGGAACCCAGGCTCAGGTGATGATTGAACATTCTGTCTAAGAGGTGGAGGTCACAGGGTCATGTCACTGCTGGCCAATTATTTCACAGCTTCAACCAGCTGCTTGCACAAAGGACCAGTTGGTCACCATGGAGTCCAAGGAAATGGAGTGGTAGGATTAGGGTAAAACTATCCCTGTGAATAGAAAAACAACATGTACCACGAGGATGAATAAGTAGCTCTCTCTTCTAGTGCGAAGAAGAGCACGTTATGTCAAATCATGCCATGCACATTGTAAATGCAACCCCTTAGCTATGCCCTTAAAACTTGGAAGGACAGGAAGGAAGAGTTCACCACCAGAAATAAAATATTACTAACAGCCACTCCAGCCTGCACACAGAGGCCAGAGGTGAGGCAAAAAGATTTTTACTTTCCCCTTTGTATATCAAAGAGTTGCTCCTCTCTGGTATCCCTCTCTCTCTTTCTTCCCTGCGAAGGGTCTCTTAGGCTTTTGCCCTCCCTTTGCTCATGCCACTCCCCCTCTTTTCCTCTTGGCACCTTACTCATTGTCCCAGACAATAGTTTCTCTTAAGGGCTTTGTGAAGGTTTGGTGTTTCAGAAGGCTAAAGGGAAATTATCCTTCTTTAGCAGCCTCAAAGTGAAACATCAACATGACAAACAAATCTTTCTCTGTATAATACTGACCAGTTCAAATGACCTACTCTAAATCTTGGTTCATCTTACCCAAGACCCCCATATCCTAGTGTGCATGATCAGGGGCCCAGAGAGAGAGCTGCCCAGGCACCTCCACAAGTCGGAGAGGACAGGACTGAAAAGATGCCTCATTAGTTTTGACAAGTTACTGTACGTTTTTCCAGGTTTGTGTTGAAACACAACTTAATTAACCACCCAGCTCATCTACCTATCTAGAGAATCACGTAAATGACTTATTTCTGTGATTTTAGAATTTTTTTGTTTTTTTAGCCTTTTAGTTCTTATTATCGCACTTTGGGAGCTAGCTAAAAATATGTTTCCATTTTTTATTTACTTTGAAAAATGTTTATTTACCCTACATGTCTGATTTCAGACTTCAGCAGTTTCCAACATAAGCCTATAAGGATCTCAATATTTTACTTTTCAGGTTTCTATTTCCTACAAATATTTGGAATAATTTGAAAATTGTTTAAGATCTTATGTGTCTCCTTGATTCAGATCTCACATTCAAATCTTCACAAACCTTAAGGACTAAGATGCAAACTAGAGTGATATTTTAGAAAACAATCTGACCATTCCTATATTACTCATTCAAAGTAAGAACATGAGGGTTTACTGGTAATACTATATGCTCAGAGGAGTTTGTTACAGTGTATTATGATAACAAAAAATTGGAAACCACATAGATCTCACTTAGTAGGGGAATGACTGATTACAGGGTATGCATGCTAAGCAACATTGATCAATTCAAATGAACAGAAACTGATGATCTACTCTTGAAAGGATTTCCACGAAAATTGAAGAATAAAACATATTATTAGTATGATTCCATTTCAAAACTGACATCAAGAACACCCATTTAAGTGAACCTATAATTATATTAGCATAGAAAATATTCTCAAACTATAAATACCAGATTAACATTATTTTTATAAATGTGGGAAGGTAAGACTGAATAAAAGAATGGGTATATTATTGACTTTTCCTTTAGGTAGCTTGGTGATGTTTGAACTGTTACAACAGATACATTTTTCTTTTATAATTGGAAAAATAAATTTATTTTGGAAAAAATTCACTTCCTTTGTAAACTTTCTTTATATTAAATCTTTCATCTTAGAGTTGAAACAAAGACAACTCATAAAGGAGTAGACTAAAGAGATCTTTTAGCTTCACCTCCTCAAGCTATCAACATAGAGGCTGAAGTTTAGAGAAGTAACTTGCCCAAGGTCACTCAGCTGTAAGTAGTGGGGGAGGACTAGACTCCATTTCTCCTGACCTTCAGTCAGTGCTTGTTCTTGTGTTGTTAAACATTTTGTTATCAGAGTGACCAGAAGGGAAGAGGAGACTAAATTGTACTCTCAGAGAATTGGGACATGTTCCCTAGAAAGCAAATAATTTCACTGTGTCATTATGCTTCACCTTAAAACTTAATGTGAATTTAACAAACTACTATCACATGCAATTAAACATGGGTGGATCTCACGAACATAACGTTAGGAAGAAGAAGCCTGCAGCAAAAGAACACGCAGAACACGTCAAAATCTAAATAGGACAAGCTAATTATTGGTGTTGAAAGTCAAGATCGTGGTTCATTTTGGTGACAGTGAAAGGGGAACAGTAGAGGCTCTGGAGCACTGGTAGTGTTCTGTTTCTTCATCTGGGTGGTGGTTACATGGATACCTTCACTTTGTGAAAATATGTCCAGCTATATGCTTACAGTTATGCACTTTTCTGAATAAATGTTATACAATACACTCATTAAAAATTAATGTGATTTTTATAACCATGTCTATTTTCCTAGGTATGTATATATATTTCAAGTCTTAGAATAATATTGATAGTTTATAAAAATATGCAATATTTATTTTGTCTCTTCACATACGCTTGGTAAACTGCAGGTGTTTTCAGAGGTATCAGCTCCCTTGGTGTGAGAAGCGAGGGGTCACAGCCAACTTTCAGAGTATGCGCAGTGCCACACTACCTAAGTTTCATAGTGACGCCACTATTCTTAGCCATAAAAGCAAGGACAGGTAATTCATTGTGTCTCCCTAAATTAGAGAATCCATTTATAGTACCTAGCATAGGGGCTGGCCCATAATACACACAGAATAAATGTTAATGATTTCTAGTTAGTGTTATGCTGTGTGGAAACTTTAACCCTTCTTCCCCCACATGTATATCTCCACCCCTTTTTTCCCACCAGGGCACCTTACTCTGCTTTATATTTATCAGGTGCTCAGTATTTTTTGGTTGAATTGAATCCTATAATCTCCCACAGTGTGTAGGAGAAAGTTCAGTCTTCTCTGAAGGTTGTCCCCCACCTTGGCTCCCACCTACTTCTCCAGTTTTAGTTTCTTTGCTGCTTTATATAAATCCCCTGTTCCATTTGGCCTTCAATTTTTTTTTAATCATCAGAAGTTTCTTTGCACTCTCTTATTTCTCAAAATATGCTTCCTCCTTCTCTGTATCTTTTGTAATTTAACCAATCCTTTAGCACCCAGCTTAAATTTATCTTCCGTGGCAATGCTTCTGATCTTTTTACGATTCACGAAACCCTTTGAGAATTTGAGAATTGACTCTTTTAGAGAAAAAGGGCACACAGGGCGGCGCCTATGGCTCAAGGAGTAGGGCGCTGGTCCCATACGCCGGAGGTGGCGAGTTCAAACCTAGCCCCGGCCAAAAAACAAAAAAAAAAAAAAAAAAAAGAAAAAGGGCACACAAATATAAACCATCCAGTTTGGGAAGTTTCATAATCCCCCAAGCCCTGGCCCAGCCTCCCCGCCATCATCACAAAATGATTCAGTTTTAATGCCCATGGCAAGTATTCTCTGGACTAATAAATTGTCTCTTCTTTTGACACTTACTATATTATTATTATTATTTTTGAGACAGAGTCTCACTATGTTGCCCTGGGTAGAGTGCCATGGTGTTACATCTCACAACAACCTCAAACTCTTGGGCTTAAGCGATTCTCTTGTCTCAGCCTGCCAAGAAGCTGGGACTACAGGTGTCCACCACAAAGCCCAGCTATTTTTTGTGGCCATTGTCATTGTTTTTAGCTGGCCCAGGCCGGGTTCGAACCTGCCACCCTTGGTGTATGTGGCTGGTGCCGTAACCACTGTGCCACAGGCACTGAGCTCTTATTATATTATTTTTATGTGTTGCTCCCCTCAGCCAAATTTTGGGAAGGAAGAAAAATGATGAAACTTACTTGGAGGTCAATTTGTCAATTATCATAAAAAAAAGAATATGTATGAAAAATGAGTATAATATACAATTTGACACAGACTCTACCTCTTGCAGATAAAGTAACATCTTTTACATCTTTGTTTGTCCACAATGACCAGGCAGTGTGCTTCACACAGAGTGAGTACACAGCAAAGTTTTGTTGGCTAGTTGATCCCTTATCATTTGTTTTCTTCCCTAAAGTGATCTCATCCTGGCCCCCAATCTTAAACATTTTGTGTTTCCTGATGGCTGCCAACTTTATCCCAACACCAAGACAGTGCCCCTCAACCCCAACTCACGTATCTCACAAGCTTCTTGACATTTCCACAAGAATGTCCCATCAGTGTCACAGAGGTAACAAGTCAGAAGGGACTCATCTTTCACACCAATGTTCCCTTCCCGCAAACCAACCTCATTTCTACCCCAGACCTTCCCATTTTAAAGTGTGGCATTTCCTTTAATTTAGACTTGGTTCCTCCATGGGCTGTGCCTGTCTCCACCCCATTCTTTAATAATGCTCTCAGATCAACCTCCAAAGTACATCCCAAGTCTGTTCCCTACTCCCCATCTCCAAGCTTGCCATGTGGGCCAAGTCCTCACCATTCTTCCCTGGCTCAATCTCCTCTCTACTCCTCAACTCCTCTGTAGTCTACTCTCCAGTGGACAGAAAGATTTTTTACAAATCAGTGCTGCCACTTTCTCTCTTAAACCTATTTCCATTTCACTTAGGGTAAAGCCCACCCTCTCACTGTAGTCTACAAGGACACCCATGGTCTGGTTCCCACCTGCACCTCTAGGGCCAGGAGCTTCTGAAGTTTCCTCCAGCAGCAAACTCTTCCCTGCTTTGGACTATCAATCTGTCTGAAAGATAGTTTCTTCTCCTGGCTCCAAATGTCTGGCTCCTTCTTATCCTTCATATTTTAACTTAATCATTATTTCCTCATAGGATCTTCCCTGACCACTAAAGTTCAGCTCAGAATGACTATGTCCTATTCCTTCACCCTGCATATTGTTCGATTTTGTTATCCAGTTATCATCATAAAATTGTTGTTGGTTTATTGCCCACCATTCCCACCAGAAGCTAAACTCTGTGCAGGCAAAGGATCGTGTGTAACTTACTTATTGCTTTCATTACAACATCTATGACAATATAAGTGTCACAAAGGCAGAGATTTTTTTTTTTCCTTTTCTTTTTTCCCTCTTTTGTTCTCTGATACTGCTTTCAGTATATAAAGACAGGGTCTGGCACATAATAAGTACACAATAAATCCTTGTTAACTCTGTAACAACTAAACAGTAGGTACTGGAAAAATGCTATTATTAATTGAATTATTGAATCAATGATTACATAGTTTAATTATTAATTTTGGATAACGGTAGAGAAGCTAGCAAAATTATTTAGGGAGAATCCTCCTTCACTAAATAACTAAAAGTGATTCATAATGAATGGATCAAAGAATTATGATTTGTATTACTAATATGTTGTTTATAAACAGTTGCATCAAAAGCCCTTAAAACTCAAAAGCTAGTAAATATTTCATTATATTGTTTACCTTATATATTTGCTTAGTAAAAATCTTTTAAAAATAAAACAAAGATAAAATTATAAAGATGTTGTTATTAATACAAATTCAGAATTAATAAATCCTGAAGTAATGACTTTTGTTCATAAATTCGACTCAGAAGTCTATAAGGCAAATCCAGAATAGGCCTCTTTGGAGTCTCCATAACACTTCATTAAATCAGGCCAACAACATTCTTTGCTGTCTGTAGATCAGCCCATATATCATGTAATGAGCTTCTCTGGTCAAAATAGTTCTCTCTCTGGTCAAAATAGACTGAATACACAGTCTCTGGGAGGTCAGGGATCATTAATCCAGAAAGACTGTTTACTCGAAGCACAGAACCCTGGCCATTTTCTGCCAGCAGCCACAGGTGATGAAGGGTACAGGAGCATCTGCTGTCCTGGCTGAGCATCTGGGCTTAGGGGGTTTACAAAGGAAGGAGAAATCAGCCAGATACATTTCAGACCTGCAGACCCTTCTTATATTTATGACAACATGCTTCCCAAGTAACTGTTTATTTTGCTAAAACATTTAAATAAAAACCTCTCAGGACTCTTTTGAGAAGATGGTTTCACATTCTTCAAGCAAGCACCTGGCTGCCTGACTTTAATAAGCTACTATTTTAGTCCCTGAAAACACATACCCCCTTCCATAAGACCTAAGTTGGTCTCTGGGTATTACCACGTATATAGCGTCTAAGAGCAGAAATAGGTGCAGGGGATTTTTCTGGCAAATTCTGGTGAATCATCCTTTCTGTATAGTCTTGGTAGCGAGGCAAACAGACTCACCAGCAAGAAAACCATTTCTAACTCAACACAACTCACTTTTAATATAGCTCACAAAACACTGTCTCTCTGTCTTTGGAATGTGTTCTTCTAGTGGAAAGGTCTTCTCACCTGGATTTTCTGCCAGCTGTCTTAGTGTGACTAGAGCAGCCTCCACGCAATTCTGGATAAGGCCTAACAAACTGCTCAAGTACACTCCTGGGCCACTCTGACTTCACTTTCTTCTCTATTTCTGATGAATTCCAGTATTTGACAGAGAAGGACTTCCCCCCGCCTTGTTAACATCAGATCTGGACTAGTTCTTGGGACTAGGAGACATTCATCCAATGGGCTTCTCTCTCCTTGGAGGGCTGCTTTAATTCACAGTGGAGTCGCAGGCTGCTCACTGGCTGGGCTGCTAAGGCACAACTTAAAGGAAAAAGCAAGTAAGCTCCAAATTATCCTTGAAAATCCTTTAAATTGCCTGTAAGTGCTGATTTCAGGGTTTTGAGCATGCAACCATGCCTGTATAATATGTGAACATGCATAATCATGTGCCATGTACAAGAACACGCATCTATTCACATCTATTCGGTGTATGATGAAAAACACATGTGCAAATTAACATTTTACAACATTTTATTTCCCAGTCCCTACCTACATAAATCATATGCGCTTTTATTTAAGAAGATTCTCTATTTCAGAGGTTACAGAGAACGTTTGGTCTTTGAGTTCTACTGTGAAGCCTTGCTTTTTGTTCTGTGTTTAACCAGTTGTATACTAGTTGGAACCACTGTGGACCTTAGACACTGTTTCCAGGGAAACATCCTAAGGAATACTAGTGACCTTAATTAGACAAATCAAATAGTCACAGGAAACACATACCTGGGCACCACTGTCCCTTCTTACTACTATCTAGAAAGACATATGGGTTTTTGTTTCTCAGCCAGACCCCTATTCTTTTCAAACTCCTGTCTGTTATTTTGCTGCCTTTGTTCTATAAACAGATTCACTCATCTGGTTGACTTTTGGTGGGGTTACTTGGTTTTCTCAAAAAGCCATTAAATGTATTTACCATTTCTTATACCATGGTATGCAACAAATTTAAAATATTGTGAAATGGCAGAAGTGAATGCCTCATGTGTGCATACAGTATCTGGATATGTAGTGGGGGTGATGGGTGGGGAGTAGAGTGCTGGGTTTTACAACTTCTGACCAAAGGGTTTATACCTCTTGGAATGGACTTCTAGACCACACATGTAATCTGTTGCTATGAATGGATATTGTTTTAGTTCTGATTTTGCAGATCTGTACTTCTAAAAGTTTCGCTCTACTGTTACTGATATGAAGATGACATGTTGATGACTCACTTGCTAAGGCCATGGCACTGTGAAGAGAGTAAGAACAGTCGCCCCTGTGACTGGCAGGGGATGAGGTAAAGAACCCTTAGTGAGACACCAGGCAACCCTGCAAAATGGGGATAATGACAGCTAATAGGGGTGGGGTGAGGAACGATGGAGGCCACACATGTGAATTGGTTAAACAGTGCCCAGCATACAGTGAGCCTGGTGTTGTTATTAGTTGTGATTCACCTACTGCTAGTCTTGCGACAAAAGGCATCCTACGAATGAGTTTAGATCTTTCAAGGACCAGCTAGTAAAGCGTTCATAACTTACTAACCCAAGACACTCTGGGGAAATGGGAATGGCTATGTAGGGCTCACCTCTAACTGTAGATATTCCTGTGGAAACAAAGAAGATTCAGCCAAGCCTTTTATTTTTTTGCAGCTTCTGGAGGCAAAGGGTGGGGGAGAGTGGCCTTGTGGTTTTCTTTTTGGAGAATGAATAGAAATCTGTAAGAATTACTTTATAGGTTATTTAATTCAACCTATTTACTTTAAAGATGATACAATTGAGGACAGGAGAGGCACTGAAGTCACAATAACTTGTCATTATCATCTTTTCTCATTTGTGAAATCTGGGGGGAAAGGAATACCAAAATCATATTTAACTGTGGGATTAAAACACAGTCCAATCTTCTTTAAAGAAACAAACTCTACGTAGCTTTTTAAATTAGTCCTATGATGGGGATTTAACTAACCTCACAAGATTTTCAAATACTTTGCTAAAGGTAGAGTCTCTTTTGAGCCACAGGCGCCTCCCGGCTGGGGATGGTTTTTTCCAGTGTTTTGGACAACAACCTAGATACCTGTATCACTACCTGGGAACGTTCAAGGCCTTGGTTTGGGTTGAAAACTAATAGCAAAACCTGCCGCTAGCTGGTTCACAGAGAGGTCTTAGGCCCTCTGATTTTCAGTCAGTATAGAGAAAGAAAGCAGGGGGCTGGGGGACCTTGCAGTTATCTGATTAATCCTTACATTAGTCTTTTACGTTAGATGCTTATTACGTATAATCATGATTCAGACAAGAAGACAGAGCCACGTCTTTCTTCAGGTCATACTTCTTGCAATTGAGCGGCAGGGCTGTGATTTAAACTGAAGTCTATTGACTCCAAAGCCCAACATCTGAATCACTAAGCGCTATCACTAAAATCTGGTAAATATCAAGTATAGGGATAAAATGTCAGAATTCTAAAACATTTTCAAATTTAAATTAAATTGCATGCAGAGAGACCAGATACATAGAGTTGATTGTTTCATTAGCACACCGGGATTGGAGAGAGGGTACTCCCATATGACGCTAATTGTGATCTATTGCTGCATAACATATTATGCCACAATTTTGTGTCTAAAAACAGCACAATTTTACTATTTTACACAGTTTCTCTGGGTCAGGAACTGAGAAACTGTTCAGTTGGTGGATCTGTGGGTCTGACAAATGTGGAGCAGGGCTGAAGATACAGGAAGGCTTCACTGGGGCTGGAGAACCCACTTCCAGGATGGCTCACTCACATATTGACAGGAGATTTCAGTTTCTTTCTGGCTGTTTGTAGAAGATCTCAGTTTTTCACTATGTGGGCCTCTCCAAAGGGCTGTTTGAGTGTCTTCCTAACCTGGCAGCTGGCCTCCCCAGAGTGGGTGATCTAAGAGAGAGAACCAGGCAGAATCTATGACATCTTTTAGGACCTAGCATTGGAAGTCACAAGCATCACTTCTGCCCCTTTTCTATTGATCACACTATGGGAAAAAACTACATGAGTGTGTGAATACTGGGATGGAGAGACTACAGGGGGCCATTCCAGAGGCTGGCTGCCACTGAAACCGTCCATCATTGTTAACTTAAATCATGAACATCACACAGTTTCCATGGGGAAGCCTAAACCAAAGCACCATGGCCATTCTCTGCTACTACTGTTTTCATTTTCAGGAAAACATCACAGAAGATTTAGGCTAAAAACATGGACAAAGAGAAATTAGTTTGAATTTTCTCCCTGGACAGTGTCTTTTAAGGGTTATCACCCAACAACCTTCTAATCTCATCCCCTTATTTTCCCTTAATTTTCAAGGAAATGATGATGATCTCCATCTACTTCAAGATGATCTACTATCATCAACCAGTCATCATAACATATCATTATATTGAATGGAATCATAACTAAGCATAAGCTCCTGAAAAATGCCCATGTCATGTTTCATTGATGATCAATATCTCTTAGGAACCCTCCTGACCTTTTATTCTGTGAATCTCTAGCTTTCAGCAGAGTCTGGCTTACAGTGATGCAAATTAAGATGAAGGCTTAAGATTAGGCTGTTCTTGGTAATAAGAACTTAGTGAAAGTTCTTGTATGGGATGATATTTGAAATCAGAAGGTGCCAAAATAACTTCAAAGGACTTCAAAGGAAGACAGGCTCCTAGGAGCTAGAACTCTCTATTAAAGAAACTAGGCCTCATGGCCGGGTCCAGATGCACAGGCCCTTGTTTCATGGAAGGATAGACTGTCACAGCAGGTTGCTGAATCTGCTTCTGGGAAACAGATTAGGCTGAAGGGAGGAAAGCAGTTTGGTAGGATCTGTGTACCAGGAAAGTTTGCCAGCAATCCAGTTGGCGGTAAGCTCTTTGACACTTGTATCGGGTCCCTTCTAAAGACAGGAAAAATCCAGTAGCAATGAGCCACGAAAATAAGGTCAGGGTCAGATAGAGCTGGGAGGGGTTTGCTTTTGAAGCACCTGGATGCAGTGTGACTGGGATGGACAGTCATTATTTAAAGGAGTCAAAGTTGCAACCATAGAAATGGGGCCAATCATCAAATACAAATCCACTAGGAAGGCAGAAATAAGAAAACAGCAAGGGAAATATCCAGGAGGATCAGCACAAGGCAGAAGTAGAAATAGTCTGGGTGACATGCTTCTAAAGCACAGACTGAATGATTCACGCTAGTCAAGCTCTACCCTCCCCACTCTCCCAAAACTGCTCTCAGAGTTACCACTGAGTCCTTGGATTTAAAAACTAGGTTGAACAATATTAAATGCAAAAGGTCAGTTCCATGCTATTTGCAGCAGCATTTGACACAGTTGACCATTCTCTATTCTTTGATTATAACTTTCTTTGGCTTCCAGCAAACTGCACTGGCTGCGTGTCCCTCTGGCCTCATGAACTGCTCTTTCTTGGTCCTTTGTGTTCAATCCTTTGTTGGCATGCACTCTTTCTTCTCCATATGCACATGTTTACGTTGTGATCTCACCCAGTCTTATGAGTACAAATTACACACCAATGATTTCCAAATGAATATCTCCATCCTCATCTCTCTCTTGAACCCAAATTTCCGTCTCTGCTGAAGTGTCTTAATGTAAAATGCCCCAAATCGAACTCCTGAACTCACTCCCAGGCCTATTTCCCTTGCAGTCTTTCCCATGTCACTGCACAGCAATACACTTCCTTATTCCAGAGCTCAGGCCAAGCACTTTAGTGCTGTCACTGACCCTCTCGGTGTCACCTCATGGCCCGTTTATTCCCAAGCACGGTGGCCTTCGCCTTCACAGTACACCCAGAAGCGCTGCCCTTCACAACACTTCCCCTGCCCATCCCCTGCTCTCAGCCTCCTTCTTCTCCCTCCAAAGCATTCTCCCTGTTTCAACATTTTTTCTGATAGTCTATTCGCAACACAGCAGCTTTGTTGTTTACTTTGAAAGTATAACTCAGAGCATGTCATTTCTCTGCCCCAAACTCATTTCCCACCAAGTAAACCCAGATTCCCTATCCTAGCTCCCTGCGCCTTTATAGATGGCCTTCACTACTCTGACTTCATCCTTGATCCTCCCCTCTTGCTCCCTGCTCCAGCCACAATGGCCTCTTTGCTGTCTGCCTCGGCTCTTATCTCTGCCTATCCCACTCTTCCCAGTCACGGGCATAGTAACTCCTTCCCTCTCCTTTCTGTCTATGTTTCTTTCTTTTTCTTTTTTTCTTTTTTTTTTTTTTTATGGTTTCAAGTTCATTGAAAGTACAAAGAATTAGGTTATTCTGGTTGCATTTGTTAGATAAAGTCCCTCTTATAATTGTGCCCCACCCCCAAGAGGTGTGTCATACACCGTGACCCCCATCCCTCCCCTCCCCTCCTCTCCCTGCTGCATCATCTTTGAATCGATTTGCGTTTTTCACTTACATAGACATGTATTAGATCATCTATTGGCTTCATATTAGAATTGAGTGCATTGAATTTTTGCGTCTCCATTCTTGTGATGATTTACTAAGAAGAATGTGTTCTAACTCTATCCAGGCTAATACAAAAGATGTAAAGTAGGGTGGCACCTGTGGCTCAAAGGAGTAGGGCGCCGGCGGGTTCAAACCCAGACCTGGCCAGAAACTGCAAAAAAAAAAAAAAAAAAAGATGCAAAGTCTCCATCTTTTGTAATGACTGAATAGTATTCCGTGGTATACATATACCACAGCTTGTTAGTCTGTTCCTGGGTTGGTGGGCATTTAGGTTGTTGCCACATTTTGGTGATTGTAAACTGAGCTGCGATAAACAGTCTAGTGTCTATATTTAAACACTAATGTCTCAACGAGGTCCTACCCTGACTGCTGTATTTAAAATTCCAACCTGCTCCCAATTGCACAATTTCTGATCTCCTTTCACTGCTCAATTTTTTGATAATGCTTATTATTTTCTAATATACTATAAATCTAGTTATTTATACTCACTTATGTTTTTCATGAAATGACCATCTCCCACTGCTAAAGGATCAGCTCCATGAAGGCAGGTTCTCCATGTTTTGTCTACTCAGGTATTGCAGGTGTCTGGAGAGTGTCTGATTGCAGTAGGCTCTCTATTGATAGGGAAGACTGACAGGGTTCAGTCTCCATGCTCATGGAGCAAAGACTTCTGCAGAAGGGTGAGGGGTAGGGCAGGAGGGTCCTCACGCTCCAGTTCAGGTGAGGGCTAGTGGGGTTCAGACCAGGAGGCAGGAGCTGAGTGATCTTGTTTCTGGCCCAGTCGCCTTCTCTGACCAGAGCTGGTCTCACTGCTAGCAAGTATTTTATGTGTCCTGGCCTAGTCCTGGTCTTACTTCTGACTCTGTTGGATAGTATCTCTTTAAAGTCCAGCTTAAACATTAATATCCAGGAGAAGCCTAAAGCAACTTCTGCCCCACCCTAGGCTGAATTCAATGCTACTTTTTCTCATTCTCATAACATCTTGCCCATTATGTACCTTGTACATAAGCCTCATCATACCATATGAAAATTAGAATATATATCTTTATATAGTCACGAATGTATATCTCCCTTACTACCCTGTTTCCCCGAAAATAAGACAGTGTCTTATATTAAGGTGTGCTCCCAAAGATGCGCTAGGTCTTATTTTCAGGGAACGTCTTATCTTTCCAGTAAGTAGGTCTTATTTTTGGAGGATGTCTTATTTTCGGGGAAACAGGGTAGATAGTGAGGGACTTGAGTAGAGGGGACATGCTTTATTGCTCTTTATGTTTGTAACTAAACGGAGATTGATGCCTGTCCATGGCAAATGGTCAGCAAATAATTCCCAATTATTTTAGATCAAGTTCAGTTAATTTCATGTCAAAGAGGGATATCTTTTTGTCTTAAACAGGTTTAATTTAATGAGATGGCAACAACAGATGTTAGAGGATCATTTCTTAGAGAAGTCATGCCTTTTTACAATTTAGAGAAAAAAAATTTGAGTAAAGGTCAAGGACTACTACTTCTGTAATTTTTACACTTTTAAGTGCAGAAGAGTCTGAGCATAGTAGTTTGCTTTTTTTTTTTTTTTTTACTAGAAAAAGACTCAGAATTTCAGGTTATCACTTGTTAAGTCTTGAGTTTCTGGCCTTGAAAGCTAAGTGTGTCTTTACCTCTAAAGAAGCAGATTAAACCAGTTGTGAAGTCGGCTTGAAGCACTTGGAAACTGGCCAGAACTGCCTAAGAATTTTTTTCCCCCCTTCTTATTCTCTTCCTTTCTGCCAGGCCAGCTCAGTGAGTCCATGTGCAGAACCAAATGAAAACCAATCCCTTTTTATGCAAACCTTCCTGAAGCAACAAGGCTATGTTTGGTCACAAGAGCAGAGGTCCGTGCGGTGGAAGCCTTGGTGGTGATTTCTCCCTGCTCAGGGCTGGCCAAAGTCCTCTCCACACACAGCGATGAAAGGGAGGATCAAGTGGCTTTCAAAGCCAAGCTCTATTAGACTTGCCTTTTCTAAATATAGTGCACTTCAGTAAATACCATTGTGAATTTGCATTTTGCTTGCTGGGGAGTACATGGCCATGGCCACCAGAATTTCCATGCATGTGTGTATGTATTTATATCTTACTGGACTGTCTTTTGTCAACTAAAACAATCAGCAAATTTACTTTTTGTTTTAAAATTTGACATTCAAACCTGGCTTATTGTACCCTCAATGAATCCCCAACAATAAAAAAAAAATAATAATAATAATAAAAATAATAAAATTTGACATTCATTCAGTTCCTGTTCAGTGATTTAGATAAATTAACTTGAAGAAAATGACCTCTGAATCAGGGCAGGTTGAATAAATGAAGTTTAAACCAAAGACAAGTTTGGGGTTTCTGCAGTTCTTGGAAAATGTCATCTGAGCCCATGCTTCTGAGCCCATAATGCGACACTTTCACCAGTCAAATAAGGACAAATTAAGACAGTGCATTGCTTTATACAAATTCTGCTAAGCAGTGTGTGCTGATCCAACTATAAAGATGGGTCCTGTTTTATTGTTTGAAAGGACCTTAGCGGTGAAGGTGTGGTCATTTGGGGTTCATGTTCACCTTTGATCTTGATGGAAACTAAATCTCTTTGTTCTGTAGCCAGCACCTGATCCTTGAGCTTCGTGTTCACACTCACCTAAAAAAAGAGAGGAGAGAAAGCACACAAAGTGTGCAAAGCTCAGTGACGGCTTAGGACAGGAACCAGGCAACCTGATCTCCAGTGGAAGCCGTGGGGATCACCAAAGGAGGACGTGATGGTTCAAGCTGACTTTAGCCCAAGAGGTGCAGGTGAAAGAGATGTGGACATCTGAATAATCACAAATGGACAGAATCTACTTTGTGTGGTATATTGGAGAGCTTTCCCCTGCCATTGGAGTCAGCTACTTTTATGTGTGCATAAAAAAAAGCTCAGAGCCCCAGAGAGTCAAGGTTCCTCCATCTGTCATATTCGACACTTAGTTTTGGGGGAGGCTGTTTGTTCCTTTCCAGCAAATTTTTGCTTTATTAGTTTATCAGTCAACCCAACAAATAGGGCAAGAATTTTACAAAACAAATCTTTCAGCCTAGAAGCAGATAGAAAAAAGAAAAAGGTTTTATATAATACTAACTAAATATGAGAGAAGTGTTACTAAAAGGCCAAAAGAAGGGAAATTCGGAAGCATTTTAAGAAGTATACATTTTGTGGGGATTTTGTATTTTAGCTCTGTCTCTTTTTCTATTTTTGTGGCTACCAACTATTTTTGCGTTCTTTATGTACTCAATTATTCCATCTTCAAAATGAGTGAATGAGAATCTCACCCTAGAAAAATTCCCCCTGTCAAATTTTTTTAACTTACCAAATGTAAATTAAGGCATATTTTTTTTCTTTACAAGATGATTCCTCAGGACGCTCCTTTAAATCAGTATTATGCAGAACAAAGTTCATAAAACACCTTTGAAGTGATAAGAAGAGTCAAAAAAACTCAATTAATGTCCCAGCCACACCATTTATTAGTTCTGTGAACTTGAGCACTTAAAGTCAGTTAAACTTTTTGAACTTCTGCACAGATGAAGATAAATAAAATGAGATAATTTGTGTAGAAGCTCTTGGTTATACAGACCCATTTATTTGTGAATTTGGTGAACATTCATCATGTGTCTGATATATGTTAGATACATATACATGTTAGGTACTGATATAATCTACACAGCATGTGTAAATTCATTTGTAATTTTTCTCTTTTAAAGACTTCCCCTTTGGATTAAAGTGCTGTGTTATTTTGGACTCTATCAGGCATACAATAATTAAATAATTTTTTAAATAAACGCCATTGCTATACATGTTTAGAATATCACAATGATGAAAACTACTATTTAAAAATAAGATTTGGGTTGAATATAGTGTATCCACACTTTATCAGAAATATATCTACTCTGTAAACCAGAAGGCAATTACACATGCTCACTTGCTTCTTCAAATATTTCAGATATATCATGAATTGCAAACCAAGGCTCTACTTCTAGAAGTCTTATGATCCTTACTGAGTATCATGCAGTAAAGGGAGGTACATGTGCCTTGGGCTTTTCCAAATGGACAATGGAAAGAAAAAGTGCTTTGGATTGTGGGTACAAATGCTTTTGAGGGGCTTGTCATCCTGGAGGTTCTTCTGTGTCCCTCTGCATTCTATGTCCTGAGCCCCTACATTGGGCACTGTGGCAGGGTGTCTTCGGCGGGGCAGGTTTCTGGCATTCCCACGCTATACCACATTGATGGACGTTCTGCCTCTGACTGTTTTGATACCAAGGGCTTTGCATGACCCCCCTTTGAGGTCCTTCCCCAGCTGCCTGAGAGCCCACTGCCATCTGCACTCCTCTCTTACCTCCCTCAGCCCCTGTGCGGAGCAAGGGCTGTTTTAATCTTATATTTGATCCAAGGGCTTATACACCTGACATGACATTTCTCAAGAAGCTTCGTAGAACATCTCTGAAAATTTTGATTTGTATAACCATAAGAAGAAAGGTTGTAGCATTGCACAACTCAAAGGGATTCCAAAACTTATTCTAATCTATATTCATAGCATCCTCTAAAGTTGTGCGGGGCACAGGCTGCCAGGCCATACATGGCAGCCCTGCTAGGAAAACTAAAAGTTCTGGAATAATCCCTGAAACTGAATCTGAAACTTGATCACATGTGAAATCTACACCCTCTTTCATGTTCCCCAAAATTGTTTTGGCCACTTGAATCTCGCTTTCTAGTCTGTTAGTATTGGAAAATGTTCTAAGTCAGGCATGCGTAACATTTTCAAATCCATCTCCTTCTCTCTATTTATATTATCACTATTCAGGCCTGTATCATATTTCCCCTGAATTATTCTAACAGCCTCCTGTCTGGTCTCTCTGCCTTCAGTTTCCCCCAACCCCTGTTCATTTTCTAGTGTTGACAAGATGACCCATCTAAGTCACAATCTGATCACATCACTCTCCTGCTTGCTTTTAACTTTAACTTTGCACTGCCTTCAGGATAAAATCACACTCTTTAGCCTGGTCGTAAAACCCTTCATGATTCTGGCCCCGCTCTACTCTTTTGCTTCAGTAAAATGGTGCTTGTCCAAGTCAAGGCTTTTGCATTTGATACTCCCTTTCTCCCTTTCACCACCTTTTCCTGAGCAAGCCCAGCTTGGATATTACCACCCCTGGAAGCAATTTGAAGGCAAAGTCAGGGACTGTGAATTTAGCAATGCAAATACTTCTTAATCTCATGAATTATTAAGAAGTAAAAGTCCTGAAAAAAGGTCAGAAAGAAAGTCACACCTGGCCCACCACGCACCTGATTCACAGGGTTCATTGCTAGTGACAATTCACTAAACTACCTCGAGTAAGGGCCATATCCACCCGCACTACTATGCTCCTTCCTAACCTCTGGGCCAAGATCCAGGGCTGACCCCAAGCATGTGGGCATTTGTAAACACTGCTGGGATGCTACTCAGAGATGATCAGCTGGCACAAAGACCCCGCAAGAGACAGCCACAAGTCACATGGGGAATAAAAAACAGAAAATGTAGCAGGAAAAATAGTTTAAACTTAGTAGACAGAAAAACGGAGTTCTGGTCACAAGATCTTTAGCTCTTGATATATCATTTTAATGTGAAAAGACTAGAGCCTGTCAGAGGGTGACAAATTGTGCTCACGTAGCCCTGGAAGCTCTGGAATAGAGAGGATGAACAACTCCTCCAGAACACCTCCACTCCGGCCGGATATCCTGTTCTGTGTAAGATCTCATCTGAGGAAAGGGTTATGCTGCTGATAATGTACTGAAAACCCATAAAAGGAATTCATGAACAGCAGACAGTCCATGAAGAGAACTATACATCACCCTCTCCCAGAGTTAAGTAGGAGGTGTTGACAGACGCCCTCCTTAGCTGGCTGTGCCACTGGCCGCTCTCACAGACACCTGCCCTCCTGCTCCCTCCAGGTGAGATACTCACTGTCCAAGGATCAATTGGAATTTGTCCCCAGGCCAATCAATGCCAGTCGTATTTGTCCTTTTGTTTATATTCAGTTAATTACATATTATATAAACCAGTGAAATACAGGGAAAAGAGAGTCCTTTTTTCTATGAATATCAAAGAGTATTAGTATTAGAAAACAAGTCACTAAAAATGCTGCTGAGAAATTATGGATGGGTGAGTTTACCGTTTGGGGAAATATTATTTAAAAAACTACTCTCAGATTGTTTGTAGGGACTAATTCTACTTTTAGGAAACCCAGTCTGGAATATGATCTGTTGGAAGTGACATTCACATAAAAGCGGCAACAACA
Organism: Nycticebus coucang; assembly: GCF_027406575.1. NCBI lineage: Eukaryota > Metazoa > Chordata > Mammalia > Primates > Lorisidae > Nycticebus > Nycticebus coucang. The sequence continues at coordinate 27,877,602 of NC_069780.1, forward strand.
GAACTCCAAAGGAAGTGCTCATGTGAAAATCAAGCATTGTCCTTTCATTAGACACTGGAAAACAAATAGACTTTTATATTTTAAGATAAAATAAAGTATTTAAATATATATACATATTATTTTTATGATTCCCCACTTTGACATTTTTAATAACTGCTAGTTCTATGATCTATGTGTGTGTGTATGTGCTTATCTAAAGAAACAGATGAGGAAATATTCTTTCTGCAAAAACAAATAAACCCACAGCAACAGCTTAGGATCTGAGGTTCTGAGGGCATTTTCCTTCCAAACAGAGAAGACACTTCTATTGACATGAACCCTGACTGGTCTTGTATTTGTGCAGCTGTCAGGCTCAACGGCCACTATCACACAGAAAACACGGTTGTTTCCAACTACAACAGGTGTCTCTGATTTTTAGTCTTTCTTAAGTTTCAGCAGAGACTGCAGTATGGACACGGAAAAAAAAGTTGGACGAGAAGAAGAGAGTTGTGGGTGTGGAGTGAATGGCATGAGCTGGAGGTCTCCCTAACCGGTTGGTACATTTGTAGTGCCACAGAGCTGTGCTTGGCAAGCCCGGCATTGCAAAGTCTTGCTGATTCTGCTTTCAGCAGTGGTCGGTCACTCAGATAAATGACTTATCTAATTTTCCTAGGGTAGTGACAGGACACTGACCACAGGAAGCCTTTTACACCTAGAGATAATTGTCACTGTTTATAAAAAAATCATCCCTACCAGAAGGCAAGAGAAACTAGTGCCAACTAAGTGGACATCAGCCTAGTTGGTTTGAGGCATTGGTCTCATCATCATTGGAGATGCATTGGTTTTGTGAAAGATTCACTACTTTCTTTGGTGGAAGGTAGAGCTATTCTGAAAACTGAGTGCAGGTCTCTGATACAAAAAGCAGTTTTGTGAAACATTTCGTTTATTTTATTAGGAGTCTCTGTAATTAGCACAACCTTTCCTAAATAAAGATGTTTTAAATTACATCCAAGGCACGAGCCTTGTAAATGACATCTTGACACCTGGAGAATTCTATGTGAGAAAACAGATAATGTATTCAAAACCTTTAAAAAGTAAACATCTCCTATGTCTTGCTGCTCTCCTAACCACATCACCCCTTTTCCCTGTGACAGCCATTTTTCAGTCCAAATATATTCTATGCATGCTAATGTCTATTTCCTTTTTATAACACAGTTGAAATAACATTTTATGTGCTGTCTGTAACTTGTTTTGTGCATCTCATTTTGGGGGGTCTGATTTCCCCTGCCCAGCTTTATTAAGGTTTAATTGACAAAGACAAATGTGCACAATGTGATGTTTTGATGTACACATACATTGTGATGTTATTACCACAATCAAGCTAATTAACACATCCATCACCTCACAGTTCTTTTTTTGGAGGGGGTGAGAACATTTAAAATCCACTCCCTTAATAAATTTAAAACATACAATACGGTATTACCAACTATAGTCACCACGCTTTATATTAGTCAGAATTTATTCATCTTGAGTAACTAAAACTTTGTGTTCTTCGGGTGACATCTCCCCATAACCTCTACTCCCCCAGCTCCTGGCAATCACCATTCTACTTTCTGCTTCTATGAGCTTGATTTCTTGAGATTTCACATACAAGTGGGATCGTGCAGTATTTGTCTTTCTGTGTTTGACTTGTTTCATTTAGCACAATGTCCTCCAAGTTCATCCTTGTTGAAATTGACAGATTTCCTTCCTTTTTAAGACTGAATAATATTCCATCATATGCCTCATTTTCTTCATCTATTCATAGATTGATAGACACTTGAGTTGGTTCCATATTTGGCTATTATGAATAATGCAACAAAGCAGAGTGCTCACCAAGATACTGATTTCATCTTCTTTAAATATATGCCCAGAAGTGGGATTGCTGGTCATCTGTCTATTGGCCCTTTAGTCCTGTTAACATTTGCTTTGTATATTTAGGCGTTCCAATGTACAGGCATATACACATATTTACAGTTACTATATCTCCTTGATGAGTTGAGTCTTTTAACATTATATAATGGCTTTTTTCTCTTGTGAGAATTTTTGACTTAAACTCTATTTTATCTGACAAGTATGGCCCCCCCGATTTCTTTGGCTGCCATTTTCATGAAATACCTTTTATTAAAAAATTTCTAAGTATTAAGGGGATACACATATTTATGTTACATGGAAACCTTTTTTTTTTTTTTTTTTTGTAGAGACAGAGTCTCACTTTATGGCCCTCGGTAGAGTGCCATGGCCTCACACAGCTCACAGCAACCTCCAACTCCTGGGCTTAAGCGATTCTCTTGCCTCAGCCTCCCGAGTAGCTGGGACTACAGGTGCCCACCACAACGCCCGGCTATTTTTTGGTTGCAGTTCAGCCGGGGCTGGGTTTGAACCCGCCACCCTCGGTATATGGGGCCGGCGCCTTACTGACTGAGCCACAGGCACCACCCTACATGGAAACCTTGCATAATGCTTAAGTCACAGTTTTTAGTGTGCCCATCACCTGAATGGTTTTCATTATACCTGATAGGTAGGATTTTACCTCTCACTCCCTCCAACCCTCAACCCTTCATGGTTTCCAATGACCTTTACATCTCTTTGTGTCTATGTTTGCCCATCATCTAGCTCCAAATTATTAGAGAGTACATGTGACTTTTTCTTTTTTACATTCCTGAGATACTTTGCTTAGAATTATGTTCTCTAGTTCCATCCAAGTTGCTGCAAAAGATATTTTTTCATTCCTTCTTATGGCTGAGTAGTACTCTTTGGTATAAATATATACCACATTTCCTGGATAGGACTGAAAATTAGTATGAACTCTATGGAAAACAGTATGGAGATTCCTCATAGAAATAAATGTAGACTTACTATTCAATCCGGAAATCCCAATACAGGATATCTACCCAAAGGAAAAGAAGTCATTTTATAATAATGATAGTCACATTTAAATGCTTAGCACAGTACAATTCACAATTACAAAAATGTGGAATCAATACAACTGCCCATCAATTCACAAATGGATTAAGAAAATGTGTATGTAAACCATGAAGTACTACTCAGCCATAAAAAAGAAGGGAATGTTTGTTTACCATCCTTCCACTTTCAGCCTGTGTGTCTTTAAAGCTAAAGTGATCTCATATAGGCACCATATGTATGCTCTTAGTTTTTTAATCCATTCAGTCACTTTTGATCTTTTACAGATTTTAATCCATTTACATTTAAAGTAATTACTGATAGATAACAATTTGTTATTTCCATTTTGTTATTTTCTGACTGTTTTGTATTTCCTTTCCTGTTTAATTCTCTTCTTTCTGTCTTCCTTTGTGACTTGATGATTTTTAGCAGTGTAATGCTTTATTCCCTTCTCTTTACCTTTTGTATCTTCTTGAGATTTTTTTCTTTGTAGTTACCATAGCCTTACATAAAACATCTTACAATAAAATCTATTTTAAGTTGATAACAACTTAACTTGGATCACATACAAATACTCTATACTTTTCCTCCTCCCAAACATTTTGTTTTTTCAATGCCAGAATTTACATCTTTTTGCATTGTCTATCCATTAACAAATTATTGTAGTTATGGCTATTTTTAACACTTCTGCCTTTTAACTTTTATACTAGAGTTAAAAATATTTTACATACTGTCATTAGATTATTTTAAATTTGACTACACTCTTACCTTTACAGTGAGTTTTTTACTTCCATGTTTTCATATTGTTAGTTAGCATGCTTTCATTTAATTTTGAAGAACTCTCTTTAGTAATTTTTGTAAGGTAGGTCTAGTGATGATAAATTCCTTTAGTTTTTGTTTGTCTGGGTAGGGCTGTACCTCTCCATTTCTAAAGGACAGATTTCTTGGTTGGCAGGAGGTTATTTGTTTTGTTTTGTTTCCTTTTCTTTCAGCACTTTCAACATATCATCTTACTCTCTCCTGGCCATCGATGTTTCTGCTGAGAAATCTACTGATGGTTTTAAGGGAGTTCCCTGGCATGTGACTAGTCACTTTTCTCTTACTACTTGCCAAATTCTCTGTTTGTATTTGATTTTATTATAGTGAGCCTTGGTGAAGATTTCTTTATTTATCTGAGATTATTTGGAATTCATAAAACTGAATGTTCAATTTTTCAGATCTGGAAATTTTTCTGTCATTATTTCTTTAAGTAGGCTTCTGCCCCCTTTTTTCTTCCCATATGCCTTCTGAAACTTCCATAATACATATATTGGTTTACTCGATGATGTCCTACAAGTACTGTAGGCTTTCTTCACTCTTTTTCATTCTTTTTTCTGTTTGTTCCTTTGACTAGGTAGTTTCAAATAATCTGTTTTTGAGCTCAGTGGTTCTTTCTTCTGTTTATCTGAGTCTGCTGTTGAAGTTTTCTATGGAATCTTTCAGTTTAGTCATTGTGTTCTTCAGCTTTAGAATTTCTGATTGGTTCTTCTTATAGTTTCTATCTTTGTTTACTTTCCCATTTTGTTCATGTATTATCCTGATTTTATTTCATTGTCTATTTGTGTTCTTTGTAGCTAGCTGAGCTGCTTTGTGAAAATTCCTTTGAGGGCTTTTTCATGGCAGTTCATAGGTCTTGATTTCTTTAGGGTTGATTACACGTGCTTTATTTTGTTCCTTTGGTGGTATTATGCTTCCTTGATTATTCATGATCCTTGTAACTTTGCATTGCATTGGTGTCTGCACATTTGAAAAAATAAGCACCTCTTCCAGTTTTCACAAACTGGCTTCAGCTGGAAGGGTCCTTTAGCTGTCATCTTGTCCAGAACCTCTGGTTGGGCCATCTGAGTGGGTCTATGGGTTGGCCTGCTGCTGTACAGAAACATAAAGCAAAAGTCACAGGACTTCCCAACTCCTCATGCAAAAGGGAAGATCAAGCCTGGAAACTGAGCCATGCAACACCTCCTTCCAAATGAATAGCTGTTACTAACATTCATTAACCATATCCTCATGGAATGATAAAATGTCTCAGGTATCTAGGAAGGACTGCCTCCACAGATCACTTATAACAAAATTCTTTGCTGGCCTCACATAAACAAGGATGTTCAAATTATAACACTGGGTCTTCAGGGTAAGTTTAGCTTCTAAAACTAAAGTCTGTTTGATTCCACACTGATAATGTTGATTACAAGTTTATCTTCTTAGGTGCAAAACAGAGACAGGACAAGATCAATCATTCTTCCACCTACCCAGGTACATTTGCATAATTGATTCTTTCTTTACTCCCCTTTTCTTTTAAAATCTTCAGTAAAACATAGATTATCTTCAGTTGACCATAGATTTCCTAGGTACTAAGTGAAGTCTCACAAGAATATAACGATTTGTCTTACTGCCTGTCCTTCCCTCTTTCTGCCTCCTTCACCCCTTTTAAGAAAATGTATAAATACTAAACCTCCTAAAAATCTCTTTGGAAAAAACAGTTACAGATGATTCTGTGGCTTGTGTTTTTCCTGGATGTGCCTTAAACCTGGCTTAATAAACTTTGATTGATTGAGATCCTGGCCTCAGTCACTCATTTTCGATTGTCAGGAACAAGACTGGATCCTTGGTCCAGTATGACTGGCCTGGTGATTGGGTCTGGTACCTGTGTCTGCAGGAAGTGGGCCTGGTACCTGTGTCTGCAGGAACAGGTGTGGAGCCTTGGTTTGGGGAAGGATGATGCAGGTAGTATGAAACTGTCCTTCCTACCCTCTTCAGTTTGTCTTTTCTTACTTCTATGCTTTGCCAAAGTACTGTAAGTTCTCAAATGGATTCCTTAGCTCTTGTGATAGTGTTAGATGGTTGTTCAAACTGATATTTCTGTGAAAGGACCAGTACTGGAAATTCCTATTTTTACCATCTTGCTGACATCACTCTTCTGCACTTACTTTTTAAGCTACACCACAGCATGGCAATGGTATGTATTTTCCAAAGCTTGTTTGACTAGATAGCTCATTTTATTTTTTAGGAGAATAAGGGCATAATGAAATAAGACCATTAAAACAATAAAGAATGATAAAACATTTTTTAAGAAGCTGCCAGAAAGAGGGAAGGAGGGAGAGGGGTGGGGCCTTGGTGTGTGCCACACCTTCCTGGGGCAAGACATGATTGCAAGAGGGACTTTACTTAACAAATGCAATCAGTGTAACCTGGCTTATTGTACCCTCAATGAATCCCCAACAATAAAAAAAAAAAAAAGAAGCTGCCAATAGTCTTCAAGGTACAACAGATATTTCTAAGGGTAAGGAAGGGGGCTGGCATCTGAGGATTAGAAATTTCTCCTGAGAGCAAGAATAGGCCTGCTGGTGATAAGCCTTTAAATCTTCTGTGAAATTCAGGGCTAACCTGAGGCTCAGTGAGAATTGGTTTAATTTCCCAGAGAACAATGTATAGAACAGAACTTTAGTAGTATCAGAAAATATCCCCCATTGTGGTTGTCCCTAACTGCTAATTTTACAGCACCTCAGCAAAGGTGTCAAGGAAGTAGTAGTCCACATTTTCAGAAGCCAGCTTTTTCTGGTATAGCAGGGGTCAAACTATTATGAAGTCTTATTATTCCCTCAATTAACATATTCCCCTCCATCCAGGACTGTGCTTACTGATTTAGGGGGAGGCCAAGAGTGTAATGGAGCCTCCCAAATTGAAAGAGCCAACTGGAGCACAGTTTTTAATGGTCTAAAAAGATTCATGCTTCCTTGCTTCCATCACTTGAGAGGTAGTGAGGGAAGTCCCGTGGCTTTGGAGTCAGACTGTGCATCTGAGTTAGAATCCACTATATCTAGCCATGTGATCTGTGCATGACTGAACTCTCCAAACCTCGATTTACTTGTGTAAGATGAGATACATCAATTCCTTCACTGTAGGGCTAATGGGAGAAGTAAATAGGATTCTGTATGTACTCATGGGCCAGAACTATGTGTATTATGTCAGGTGCTATGCTGGATTTTCGGAGGTTGAACACATGCTGAACACACATGGTAGGTGGTCATTAAAGACTTTTTGAGTTGACTTGATCTCATAGAGTAATCGTGAAGACTCAAAAAATGAACAAAAACCACAAGAGAATATTTGAAGGACTTTGCAACTGTGCTATGAGAAAGGAAACTAAGAAACTCTTTCCATATAAGCCTCCTTTCCCAAAAATAAAAATGGAGAGATGAAGCTGGGAGAAGAAAAATAAGATATGTTTTGAGGACAAAAGAAAATTATTTATAGAAAAAATGTGTATGATGTGCCCACTGCAGCATCATTGTTGGTGAAAAAATATTTTGTGTAAGGTCAAGGCTTGATTCCTGGCCCCATTCACATCCAAGATGTGGATATTCAGAGTAGTATTTCTCAACTTCAGCACATTGACATTTGGAACGACATTGCTTTGCTGTAGGGGACCATCCCATGCATGTTAGTGTGTTTAGCAGTATCCCTGTCCTCGACCTTCTAAATGACAGTAGCACACTCCACCAAGTTGTGGCAACCAAGAAAAGGCTCCAGATATTGCCAAATAGCCCTTGAGTGCTAAAACTGCTCCCAGGTGAGAACCAATTTTTTGGATCTATTTGACTAAAGAATGTAAGCCCCCCAAAAAAATATTTCCCCAGGAAAGAGATTCAGCACCCACAGCCCAGCCTTCTCTGGTGCCTCAAGCATATCTCACTCTCCTGACACAGCTTTTGCTCTTGCTGTTTCTCCTGCCAGAGGCAACCCTCTTTCTCCTGAAGATATCCCCAGACCTAGGTACATTCTCCACACTTCAGTCTCATCTCCATCATACACTTCCTCAGAGACCTCCTGTGAGCCACAGTCTAGGGTAAGCCCTTTGCCATTGCTCAAGGGCACTCCCCTCTGTCTTCACATTACTTAGCGCAGTCTGAGTTTGATACCTGAGTGATTATTTGATTAAAGTCTGATTTCCCCTTTGAGATCAGAAATGCCAAGACAGCAGCAGCTGTGTCTACTTTTCTTATTATTCCTTTATGTGCACTGTCTGGAGCATGGTATGTACTTAATATTTTGTAATTGAGTGAATGGAAGAATCTCTCAAAAATTCCTGGGAATGAGAGAAGGAGTTTTTTTTTGTTTGTTTTTATTGTTGGGGATTATTTGAGGGTACAATAAGCCAGGTTACACTGATTGCAATTGCCAGGTAAAGTCCCTCTTGCAATCATGTCTTGCCCCCATAAAGTGTGACACACACCAAGGCCCCACCCCCCACCCTCCATCCCTCTTTCTGCTTTTCCTCCCCTCCCCATAACCTTAATTGTCATTAATTGTCCTCATATCAAAATTGAGTACATAGGATTCATTCTTCTCCATTCTTGTGATGCTTTACTAAGAATAATATCTTCCACGTCCATCCAGGTTAATACGAAGGATGTAAAGTCTCCATTTTTTTTTTATTTTTTTTATTTTTTCAAAATGAATATTTAGTTTTTAATAAATCTCTACATTAAAACATTCAACTGCTCTGGAACTTTGAAAGAATACAGGGTTTGTTTTTTTCCATGGAGAATATGCTTTTCACCTGGAAAAACAGCTGATCAAATTAAGGCTGTGCAGAGTGGCGGATAGAGGAATACAGATTACAGTACTGGCCACTCACAGGCTACAGAAGGTCAGTCCACCCATGAGGACCCCAGTTTCTTTACATGAAAATGAAGGGCTGTGCTGGTAAGGCATCTTCTAACACCTACCGTTGTGCCTTACGACAATCCATTTCAGAAAAACACTGGCTCTAGAGCCAACTTTATTTTTGTTGTTGTTGTTGGGGATTCATTGAGGGTACAATAAGCCAGTTACACTCATTGCAATTGTTAGGTAAAGTCCCTCTTGCAATCATGTCTTGCCCCCATAAAGTGTGACACACACTAAGGCCCCACCCCCCTCCCTCCATCCCTCTTTCTGCTCCCCCCCCATAACCTTAATTGTCATTAATTGTCCTCATATCAAGATTGAGTACATAGGATTCATGCTTCTCCATTCTTGTGATGCTTTACTAAGAATAATGTCTTCCACTTCCATCCAGGTTAATACCAAGGATGTAAAGTCTCCATTTTTTTTAATGGCTGAATAGTATTCCATGGTATACATATACCACAGCTTGTTAATCCATTCCTGAGTTGGTGGGCATTTAGGCTGTTTCCACATTTTGGCGATTGTAAATTGAGCTACAATAAACAGTCTAGTACAAGTGTCCTTATGATAAAAGGATTTTTTTCCTTCTGGGTAGATGCCCAGTAATGGGATTGCAGGATCGAATGGGAGGTCTAGCTTGAGTGCTTTGAGGTTTCTCCATACTTCCTTCCAGAAAGGTTGTAGTAGTTTGCAGTCCCACCAGCAGTGTAAAAGTGTTCCCTTCTCTCCACATCCACGCCAGCATCTGCAGTTTTGAGATTTTGTGATGTGGGCCATTCTCCCTGGGGTTAGATGATATCTCAGGGATGTTTTGATTTGCATTTCTCTAATATATAGAGATGATGAACATTTTTTCATGTGTTTGTTAGCCATTCGTCTGTCGTCTTTAGAGAAAGTTCTATTCATGTCTCTTGCCCATTGATATACGGGATTGTTGGCTTTTTTCATGTGGATTAATTTGAGTTCTCTATAGATCCTGGTTATCAAGCTTTTGTCTGATTGAAAATATGCAAATATCCTTTCCCATTGTGTGGGTTGTCTCTTTGCTTTGGTTATTGTCTCCTTAGCTGTACAGAAGCTTTTCAGTTTAATGAAGTCCCATTTGTTTACTTTTGTTGTTGTTGCAATTGGCATGGCAGTCTTCTTCATGAAGTCTTCCCCCAGGCCAATATCTTCCAGTGTTTTTCCTATGCTTTCTTTGAGGATTTTTATTGTTTCATGCCTTAAATTTAAGTCCTTTATCCATCTTGAGTCAATTTTTGTGAGTGGAGAAAGGTGTGGGTCCAGTTTCAGTCTTTTACATGTAGACATCCAGTTCTCCCAACACCATTTATTGAATAGGGAGTCTTTCCCCCAAGGTAAGTTCTTGTTTGGTTTATCAGTCTCCATTTTTTTTTAATAGCTGAATAGTATTCCATGGTATACATATACCACAGCTTGTTAGTCCATTCCTGGGTTGGTGGGCATTTAGGCTGTTTCCACATTTTGGCGATTGTAAATTGAGCTGCAATAAACAGTCTAGTACAAGTGTCCTTATGATAAAAGGATTTTTTTCCTTCTGGGTAGATGCCCAGTAATGGGATTGCAGGATCAAATGGGAGGTCTAGCTTGAGTGCTTTGAGGTTTCTCCATACTTCCTTCCAGAAAGGTTGTACTAGTTTGCAGTCCCACCAGCAGTGTAAAAGTGTTCCCTGAGAGAAGGAGTTTTTGAAGAAAGTCTGAAGTCTTACAAAAGAAAGATGGAAGAGAGAAGAGAGTACATTTTATTACTATTTCCATAACCTCATTTTCCTAAAGCAGCTGGATTAGACAACATAAGGTTTTAAATAGAGTATGTAATTAAGTTGGAATATTATACAATTAAAATTAGATTTACAATCTAAATGTCTCATAAGTGTGGCATAGTTATAGAAAGACGGACTAAGTAGTTCTTCAAATTATACTGCAGATTTTATACTGAAAAAATGGTCCTGATATATTGTTTTGTTTAAAAAAAAAAACTAGGTTATAGAATAATCTGTATAGGTTGATATTGCTTTCTTGAAATTGGCATTAAATTATAAATATGTGCTCATAATATGCACAACACTGTAAGAAACATATAAGCAGTCCTATAAGGAAGATATTATTATCTCCATTTCAAAGATAAAGAAAATTGTTGTCTTTGTTTGTTTGTTTGTTTTGAAACAGAGTCTCAATCTGTCACCCTGGGTAGAGTGCCATGGTGTCACAGCTCACAGCAATCTCAAACTCTTGGGTTAAGTGATTCTCTTGCCTCAGCCTCCTAAGTAGCTGTGACTACAGGCACCTGCCACAATGCCTGGCTATTTTTTGTTGTTTTTGCAGTTGTCATTGTTGTTTTTTAGCTGGCCCGGGCTGTGTTCGAATCCTCCAGCCTCTGTGTATATGGCCAGTACCCTACCCACTGAGCTATAGGTGCCACCCCAAAAAGAGGCTTTTAGTGGTAAAACATTTGTCCCTAATTCAAGGCTAATTATATGTAGTGATTATTTCTACTTAGAATTATTTTTTGTAAATTTTATTTTCTAAATTTTCTGCAATTAATATAAATTAATTTATAATAAAATAATTTCAAAATATATATAAATTTTAATGCCATTAAAGCATTAAAACTTTAGTGTTAATAATTTAACATTGGTTTAACCTATAATCTGTTTTTTTAATTGAACACTATATGGAGACCATTTCTCCACGTTAATAAACATGACATTAAAGTGTTAATTTTTAATAAAATATTTATGCAATATTTTCAAAACACAGTAGACTAAATATTATATACAGATTAACTCTTTGAAATAAAGAGAGAATAGGAATGGGTGAAAATATTATAAACAAGTTTGCTTTCTCTTTGCTTAAGCATTTTATGATTAGTTCTTACAGTAAAATTGTATTTGCTGTCATTATTTTTTTTGTTTTTCCAGCCGGGGCTGGGTTTGAACCTGCCACCTCCAGTATATGGGGCTGGTGCCCTACTCCTTTGAGCCACAGGAGCCGCCCATATTTGTTGTCATTATTAAGCAGTTTACCAAAGTTGCCTGCTATTCATATCAGACCAAATCCCCCCAAAAGCATCTGAGGCGATTACAACTCACATCTCACAATTTCAAGTATGTAAGAGATTTAAAGTTCTTTTTCTTTTAGTGAAATTAATTTTTATTTCAAGTCCTCATTTTGCAAGAGTGGAAAAACTTGATCTCAATAAATTTCATTCTCCTTCCTTCCTCAGCCAACCTCTACCTTCCCTCTCATCTGTGCCCTCTTCCTATAGATTAGTCATCACATTTTACTGTGTCTCCAAATATGAGGGAAAAATGAAGACACGTTAGTATTTCAGCAATATTACCTCAAATCAGAAGTACTGAAATGCTGATAACAAGAAATCAAACTAATCGGATTCACCCTTCTGAGTGATCTGATCCACACACTGGCCTGGGGCTTTGTAGTACCGAGTCGTAAAAATTCCACCCTCCTGTGACCTAAAGTCAGCCAGGTTGACATGACCTCTCTTTTGTCAGGTCGAGGATTTATTGTCAAATGGAGATAGAATCCTCTTTACCTAGAAAGGGTGGTCATACCAGGTCATCCTGGAGGGAACTGAAAGAGGACATTGAGCCTGAGCTGGCAGCTGCTTTTGCCTATTAAGTAGTCCCTCTGGTCCAGAGCAGATGGCGTTGGCAGTGCCACATAAGTCCTCCTGGAGAGACACAAGCACATTTAGAAGTTGACTTTGACTTCCCACATGAAGTATCCTTTTATTTCATGAGAGACAGTGTGTGCACGCACATAAATATACAAATATGTACATATCATTGGCATTTACATAGTGTTTAGTTTGCGGGCTGGTCTGTCAGTGTATTTTCAGTGCCCACTTAACCCCAGTGCTTGGCACACACTAAACACATAATACTTGTTTGTTTCATCAATCAAAAAGTAAGTGAAAGGTAAATGAATTCACCTTTTCATAAGAGGTGAATATTCGCAGAAAATATGCCATAGCTATGACACAATTCAGATGTATTTCATCCATAAAATGGCTCATGGAGCCTAAAGGGAAAAATTTGCAAAGAGCTGCTCTTCCCAGAGCTCCAGAATTGGAGCTCCGGAATCTGCTGTGGTGATTAGGAAATCCTTAGGGTTGTGTCACGCAGGGTGTGGAGAAGAGGGAGTTCTTTGTCACCAGAGTGGCACTTCTGAGTGGAGGCATGGTAGCAGAATCCAGCCCTGCAGAGGCTCTGCCCAAGCTCGGTTCACCTTCAGATGCAAGGGGCCTCGGGTAGAACTCTTATTTCCTGGGTACCCAGAGCCAACCAAAGGTTCCCAGCTAGAGAGGTCATAACTCCTCATTGTGGCAGCAGAGTGGCAAGGGTCTCCTGAGCCTGATAAATGCAGCCAAGAATTCCATCCCAAATACAGATTTCTTTTTTTGTTTTTTTGTTTTTTTATTAAATCATAACTGTATACATTGATATGATCATGGGGCATCATACACTCGCTTCATAGACCATTTGACACATTTTTATCACAGTGGTTAACATAGCCTTTCCGGCGTTATCTCAGTTACTGTGCCAAAACCTTTACATTCTACAGCTACCAAGTTTCGCCAATACCCCTGTAAGATGCACCACAGGTGTGATCCCACCGATCCTCCTCCCTCTACTCACCCCCCCCTTTCCCACTTCCCCCTATTATTAAGTTGTAACTGGGTTATAGCTTTCATGTGAAAGCCCCAAATTAGTTTCATAGTAGGGCTAAATAATGAGCTTGGGGATTTGAAACTTGGTGCCTGGCAACACCTTCTGTTTCCATCAGTGTCGTCATGATCATTAACTTCACAATTACATTTATTTGAACACCTATGCACCAGGCACTGTGCCAAGTACTTTGTTTCTAATTGTTACAACCTCTTCGGAAGGTATTATTATTTCCATGTTACAAAAGAGAAAATGAGCTATTTTCCAGAGAGGCTAAATAGCTTTTTGGAGGCTTCCTGCTGAGAAAAGTCTCACACTTTCTCAGCTCAAAAAGTCCATTGATTCCCCATCACCTAAAGTTGCAGTTTCTACCTGGATTTGGAAGAGCCGGAGGGTATCATCCCTTAGGCACCCACAATCCCAGTTCTCGAACACTTCTGAGGCCGTTTTATTGGCCACACTGTTGTACCTTAAATATGCCTCACGCCTCTCTGCCTCCACACCTCGTCTTCACTCTGCCAAGCTCACGCTGTGTGTTTTCTGCCCACCATTTCCAGCTGCTTCACAGCTGCACCTGCCTCTTAAAGACCTCACCAGTATCCCCTGCCTGGAAGGTCTCTGGTGTGCTCTGGATGCACATAACACTTTGTCTTCATCTTTCATAGGACACGGATTTTATACTCCTTGGAATAAATCACATTTAGTTGGACTTTGTATAATATGTATCTTATTTACTCAGGCACGGATATTAACCTGAATAATCTATACTTAGAGTTCTTGTTCAAATTATTTATTTCCTGACCATCTTTACAAAGAGTAGAAAATCAGGACAATTTTCTACTTCAGTCTGATTAATTTTGACAGTTATTTTAATTGTAAATATTTACGTAAGTATATATTGCTAGGATAAATGTCATGTACCAAAATTAGCTTGAGACAGATCCAGTCAAGAAGCAGTTTAATAATTGGATAACTTAGATGAAATAGACAAATTCCTAGAAAAACACAACTGCAAAAATCAACACAAATAGAAAATCTTAATAATTGCATTTATTAAAGAAATTAAATTTTTAACAAGAAATCTTCCCAGGAAAAATATCATGAAGCAAATGAGTTCACTGGAGAATTCTCTTAAACATTTAAGAAAACGAGAATACCAATCTTACACAAATTCTTTCTGAAGTTATGAGAATAACATTACAAATTAAACTACTTCTCAACTCATTTTATAAAGTCATCAGACCCTGATTCCTGGTACAAAAATCCTAAATAAAACATTTTTAACTGAAATCCAGCAATATATAAAAAGCATAATGTATCCTGACCAAGTGAAATACAGGGTTGGTTTAAAATCAAAAATAAATCAATGCAAGTCACCAAATTAACAAAATATAGGAGAAAAATAATATTGTCATCTTCATACATGCAGAAAATAATTATAAAATAAGTCCAACAGGACAATTTTCCCTTCAAGTGACACTTTGCAATGCCCGAAGACATTTTTAGTTTCCACAACTCTGGGATAAAAGGGATACTACTGTCATCTAAGGGGTGGAGGTAGGGATGCTGTTAAACACTTTACAAAGCATAGGACAGGCTCGAAACATCAGAAATTCTCCAGTAAAATAAGGCAAAGAAATAAAATAATATAAAAATTGAAAAGGTAAAATTAAAACCTTCTTTATCCTCAGATACCATGATTATTAGTGTAGAATTTTTTAAGAAATCTACATTTAAAAACCATAGTACTAGGGCTAGTACATGAATTTATAAAGGTCATTGAAAATAAGGTTTAATAACAAAAAAAAATTTTATTTATATGTACTTGCAGAAAAGAACTGGAAAATATTTTTTAAATCATAGCAACAAATACAAAAAATATTTCAGAATACATTTAATAAGTACAAAATACTTCTATACTAAAAACTATAAACATTCTTGAATGAAATGAAAAATTTTTAATAAAGGGAGAGATATAGAATGTTCATGGAGGAACAGAAACAATATTGTTGAGATGTCAATTTTTTTAATTGTTTTTTATTAAATCATAACTTTATACATTGATGCATTCATGGGGTTCAGGGGACTGCTTCGATATACAATGTGAAATGCTTACATTGAACTAACACATCCATCACAATTATACTCATTTCTTAATAGTTTTGAAATGTACCATTGCATCATGAGCATTAGGTGAGGTGTCAATTTTTCCCAAACTGATCCATAGATTAAACACAGTCCCAATCAAAACACTGAGGATTTGGGGGTTTTGGTAGAAATTAACAATGATTCTGCAAAAAAATCAGAGGGCTCACCTTCTTTGATTTTGAGACATTATAAAGGTATAGTAATTAAGGTAATACATTAATCCAAATAAAATTAAAAATAAGCTATGGTAGCTAAAGTAATTTGTCATTAGCACAGACAAATAAATGAATGGAATAGATTAGAGAGTTAGGAAATAAACCCAATATACAGAGTCAGTTGATTTTCCACAAAGTTATTAAGACAATGCAATAGGTAAAGAAAATTCTTTTAAACAAATGGAGTGGGGAAAACTAGAATAACTATATGGAAAAAAATAAACTTCAAACTCTACCTTATATTATCCATATTCATCTTGAATTCATTACATAAACATGATGTAAAGACTTAAATTATAAAGCTTCTAGAAGAAAATATAGAACATCCCTGGAAACTTGCAAGACAAAGATTTCTTTGCGGTTGTACAAAAAAGCACTAAATATAAGAAAAATAGATAATTTTAAATTTCATTGATTTTAAGCTTCTACTCATCAAAAGACACGATCAAGAAAATAAAAGGCAAACTGTAGACTGGGAGAAAAGTGTTCACAAACACATAACTGACAAAATATTTGTATCCAGAATATAAATACTAAAAAGGAAAAAAGCTGGAACATATTCTTCTTAGTGAAGTATCTCAAGAATGGAAGAAAAAGTATCCAATGTACTCAGCCCTACTATGAAACTAATTTATGGCTTTCACATGAAAGCTATAACCCAGTTATAACCTAAGAATGGGGGAAGGGGGAAAGGGAGGGGAGGGAGGGTGGAGGTGGGCAGAGGAAGGGTGATTGGTGGGATTACACCTGTGGTGCATCTTATAAGGGTACATGTGAAACTTAGTAAATGTAGAATATAAATGTCTTAACACAATAACTAAGAAAATGCCAGGAAGACTATGTTAACCAGTGTGATGAAAATGTGTCAAACGGTCTATAAAACCAGTGTATGGTGCCCCATGATCACATTAATGTACACAGCTATGATTTAATAATAAAAAAAAAAAAGAAAAAAGTAACCCGATTTTAAAATGGGCAAAAATTTGAACAATTTATAGCCTCAAAGGAGCTTTAATCCACAGGGAAAATTAGCACACACAAATATACAACTTGGAAAACAGTTGACATGTAGGAGTTTAGTCTTCTTGACAATAGTGTTTCTCCGGGTTGACAACAGACCTTTAGATGTACACGTTCATATTTCTTGAGTGTGATCTGCTCAGACTTAAAGAGACCATGCAGCATGAAGTTTTTGTCCATTTAGTAGTGTCTTTCTCTGGTGCTGAGTGTGCTCAGTAGGACAGGTAGTAATTATGAATGAGGGTAGTCAGCAACTCTTTTCTTCAACAATGGGTAATTTGAGTTTATCCAGGAAAGCCCCAGCCGGAGCAGATGTAGGAACAAGTCTGGGTGAGGGGCTTGCTCCACAAGCCAGGAGTGTCACACACAAGCACAGGGCAGGGAAAAGGTGTGAGTGTGTTAGTGCCATGGAGAGATGTGTGGGGGTGGCAAAACAGGAAAGGGGGTGGCAGTGACTAGAATTTGAGAGAAAGAAAAGTTACATCTTCAGAACCTAAGTCCAGGGAATGAGTTCAGAAAACTAGCCTAGGAAAACCTATTTTTTTTAGAACCAATGGCTGAGAAAGAGGCCCTAGAAGGACTAAGGTAATTCAAAAGGGCTTGCTGTTTCCACTCTATCACTTACCACTATTTTGAGTGTTCTATCATAAGTTCTATCTATTCTTAGACCATTTCTGAGTCTTGCTGTGGGGTTCAGAGGCAGAGTATTCCTGAGGGTTTACAAAGCCAAAGCTTATATAATTTATGTTTTTGTCCTTGTTCAACAACAGCAGAAGTAACCATTGATAACCTCCAGGAGTTTTCAAACTCCTCACCAGCTGCTGAATATATATTGACATATTTACAAGGGAAAATCCCAGGTCGGCTGAGGCTAAAAGTCCTCAGCTGTCCTGATTCTTCCCCTGGTGCTTTTCCCCTTTTTACTTCGCTCTCCCTCTGTGTCCTTCCAGCATCCTGGGCTAGAAGAAGCCGTCTTATAACTGGGGTAAGGGAACAGGAGTTAAACACTATAAAGTTGTCCTTTATTATTAAGATGCAGAATCCCAGGAGCAGGGAGATTGTTCTCAAAGGCTACCCTGCTGTGAGAGGCAGTTTTTATAGAGAGTTTCTATATTCTTTCCCAAAGTTACTATTTTAGTTATATATCGTTAAATCCTCTTTCCCAAGTTGTGGGACACTAACTATATATCATTAAACTCTTTTATCTCAAGCTGTAGGACACTAGCTATATGTAGCAAAGCTTTCCTATCTTAAGCTTTAGGACACTAAGTCTGCATCATCACAAAACCCTCTTATCTCAAGCTGCAAGATATTTAACAGCGTTTGTCACATTTTTGAGTTGCACTTTTTCCATTCGTTGTTTTATCTTTTTGTCCAGGGTCGTGATGGTCTTCAGGGTGCCAGCATCAGGGGGGAGGACTTGTGGGTGTGACTGTCTGACAACTAGTTAGATCATTAAGCAACTTTTGTAGCTAAAAGCGGGGGGTGGGGGGGGCTGCAGTTGTTTTTTTCCTTACACTGTCATCTGCACACCTCGTCCTTAGTCACAACTACACCTCTCATCCCAATCTCATTGCCACCAAGGTAGGAAAATTACTCTTAGTTCACCTGTGCAGGGCTAGTCTTTGACCCCAAGACAGACTTGGATGGCACAGAAAGCATACATTTCTTCACCTCACCTGACTACACCTCATCACACATATCTTAGGTAAAAAAGCTTACTCTGCCTTGGTTTAGCTCCTGGATCCCACAGTGTCTCTGCTTGCTAGATTAAATTAAGCAGATTTGGATGATCCCTGATAAAAATAAAACAACCTAGAAACTTACAACAAGAACTAAATCCCTTGAATATTAATTCCAAATATTCCCGGGTCTGGATCGCATGGTGATATATCCCAGGGTTCCCAGGCTGCTCACTGTGTCCTCCGTTCTGCCCTGCTCCCTATCTACCTGGGAAGGAAGCCATCTCTCAAGGTGTCCTCAAGCTTTCTATCTTGAGCCAACTCTGTTTCACCGACTCCATTCACAGAGGACTCCATGATATCGGGGCCCTAGATGTTCAGCTGTAAGCCCTCATCCATTTCACTCCCACTTGCATGATTTACTTGACACATGTTCATTAGCTAGTGAGATGCTAAGATTCATTTCACCCTTAAAATAAGCTCAGCTTCCTCACCCATTATTCCAAGTTATCATCAAGGCCAAATCTTATTATCTATTTTTGATAACAGATTTCATTTATCCCCATTTCAAAGCTTTCTTAGTTACTTCTAATTATGAGAAACAGAAATCTGCCTTTTCCTTTTAGAAAGTATCCGATCCAATTTGGGTTTCCCACCAAGTTCCTATTTTATTTCTAAAAGATGCCTTTGAATCTTAGCTCATTTTCGGAGACTCTCGATGAGTAATAGCAGCGTTGTTCATTGCCCAGGCTTCTGCCAGGTGACTCACCCCTGAGGAAAGTCTGAGACGTCATTTTCTGGACTCCTGTATCAGCCACTATTTAACAATAGCAAAACTATCTAACAAACACGACCGAGATGGTTTCCATCATGGGAAAAGAAATTAGTAACTGACAAATCTGAAGAATCAATCGCTCCCTAAGATTAATATTAAAAAGAGCTCACAGTCCAAGTTTTGAAAGTGGTATTCTTGCTCCACAAAACACACTGGTCTACCTCAACAGAATGTTTTTAAGATACTTCACTACATGCTAACTGTAGCTCAAAGAATTTAGACAATTAAAACCATCATACCATGATTCAGGAATAGTAAGAAAATGATTTTATAATTAATAGTGGTATCATTTAGACACTAAACCTCATTAAGTGTATAGGAATTTAATTGACTCAAACATTCTTTATACTTTTTATATGACTAATGTGTTTTCTATTGAAAATTTATTTCTATAGGTTCTTACATTTCTGCAATTGTTTTAATCAAAGAACCTATTACCTTTCCCATGTCTATGAATCAACATAACAACGTGGCTACTCAGAAATGATTCTGCATTCATCAGTGTCAGCCGTGACAAGTATTTGTGTCAAAGGGCAACTAGGAGCATTTGTGCAGGCACAATATTAATCAGAGGAAATATTAATCAGAGCAAATGGTTAGTGTATGCCCTCTATTTGTAAATTACATGAGTCCCTCTCTAATTTCTGCTTCACTATATTATAATCTGCTTGGCAATACAAGCAGAATAATCCTTTAATTCTATCAGAAATTTGATTGCCTACCTTGGTTTAGCATTTGAGAGAGGCAGAAATAAGGCAGCAAACAGAAGCCTTGAGACCACAAGGATGAGAGGGTCCCTTTCCCACGGAAGCAAGAGAGGTGAGAACAGGAAGTGTCAAGTGCTGATGGAACGCTGGAGAGTCGGGATATGTCCTGCTGAGGGAGCATGCAAGTAAATAAAAACCAACCAAATGAGGAGAGTAGGGCTGTTTATTCTGAGCTTGCTACAGCAAGAGAGTCTGTACCATCACTTGCCTTTTGGCAGAGACTCAAAGGCAGGCACAGAAGAGGAAAAGCCTTACAGCAGCAGTTCTCAACCTGTGGGTTTAACGGGCCGTGGCATTAGGAAGGTTGAGAACCACTGCTTTCAATTGTGAAAAAGGAAAGGCTTCGGGTGTGCCCTCGCTGGAGGCTGCTGGCCCAGGGAACCCATAGGTGAGCTCACCAGAATCTGGGCATCCTTTTTGATTGGTTAGAGGTGTATACCCAGCTTTCTCTATTTGGTCCTAATTTGGAAGCAGAGACTAAAGTGTCAGTTATTTATTAATCTTGACCATTTGGTGATAAGTTATTGTTTAGCTTCCTGGATTGTCACTGGAGAAGGATTGTCATAGAGATAGCAACCTGGGTTTCTGCAAGTCCAGCTTTTAAGAGGTTGGCTTCCTGGGTTGTTCATTGTAGATCAGTAGCTGGTGTCCTGGGCAGGTTACTGCAGGTTGTGGGTCAAAGTTCTATTTTTATATAGGGTCTGTTCATTGTTCACTTGCATATCAGTCTCTCAGGAGTCTCTATTGAGTTGTATTCAAACTGATAAGCTAGTTCTGCACAGGGCCTGGCTCTCTGGTCCCTAAGGCTATTTTTCTTTTCTTTTTTGCTTCTAAAACCATTTCTGTTTCTAAAACTGGGACTGTCTCATGTTTGGCACAAAAACTTTCCTATCCCAGGAAAGCCCTCAGTTCTAGGAAAATGGGAATGGGTGGTTATCCCACCTGTATATATCCTTTCAATAGCCCTAATTAATTGAGTTGTAAAGCAAAGTAGTAACAGTTTTCAAGTTCTCGTCCTAATTCAACATTCTCTGTTTCTGGAAAAATTAAAAAGCCTGAGTAAAAGAAACAAAAATAAATCCCTTGTCACCAATAAGCAGCGCCGTAAACACTACATTTGCTTGATTATGGATTCATTTGCTGATTGGTGCATTAGAATGCTGCACCAGGAAGTGGGAAGTCTGCTTAGGCTGCCAAGCAGCTCTGTGACCTTGGGTAAACTGCAGAGAGTGTTGGAACTCAGAAATGGGACCTCAAAGTACCATGCTTTGAATGTTGGTGGCTTTGAACTAAAGAATAACAGAGGTCTCTCTGATCTTCTCTGGCACTCTAGTCTCTCAGCCCTCTTTCTTCCCCAAGCACAGGGAGGGGCTTTCTCTGAAATTCTCTGAAAAATGAAATTGTCATTAGGCTTCCTCCACACAATCTCATTGAACAGGGAAGATTAACACACAGGGACAAAGACTAAAGGTGACTAATGCCACACATTTTTCTGAGAACTGCTACCTGAGAGACTTAATCTACATGAATGACACCTTTGTCCATCATGCAACACCTTTGTCTCACCCTCCACAGCTGTGTATGTGGCCACCTCACCCCCAGAAGCCCCAGGCCCCTGTTTCCCTCTATAACTATTTAAGCTTCAACCATCTGGCCTCTCTCTCTCTTTGAGCCTTTTATACTTTGAGGCTCCCATGCATATGCACATAATAAATTTGTATGCTTTTTCTCCTGTTAATCTGTCTCCTGTCAGTTTATGCCAGAGACTCAAGTTATTAAACCTTCAGAAAGTACAAGAAAAGTTCCCTTAACCTTTGTAGGAACATGACAGTACTATGTACACACCTGGTTTTGATCGTTCATTTTCTATAACTTTGAGAAAGTTACTGAACTTTTTGAGCCCAAATTTTCTCATTTGTGTGAACTAAATAAAATCTTAAGCTCTCCGCTACCTGACTGAATGGACCCCGCTCTTGGCCAAGAGGATATATTCTTAAAGCTGAGTTGCTGAGAAGCTGCTCCCTCTTCTTGGAGATATTCTTTGTAACTCACTAACAGGCCTAAGGCTATTCAAGACAAATCTGTAGGTCCTCAATTTACATAAAAAATCACTTGTGTCTGGGTGTATGGCTGGTGGCTTGTCTCTAATTAACAGATTTCCTTATCTTAACTTAAAACATTCCAAGCTTTGGCTTGGCACCCGTAGCACAGTTGTTATGATGCCAGCCACATACACCAAGGGTGGCGGGTTCAAATCTGACCCAGGCCAGCTAAACAACAATGACAACTCCAACAACAACAACAAAATAGCCAGGCATTGTGGCAGGAACCTGTAGTCTACCACCAGCTACTTGGGAGGCTGAGGCAAGAGAATGGCTTGAGCCCAAGAGTTTGAGGTTGCTGTGAGCTGTGATGCCATGGTACTCTACTAAAGGTGACATAGTGAGACTCTGTCTCGAAAAAAAAAAAAATTCCAAGCTTTTAGACAAAGCTTCATTTCTCTAACCAACTACAAATCAAAGAGTCTTTAAACCCATCAATATAACCTGTAAGCCTGAGATATCCCTTTCGAGGCCAATGTACTCCTTTCATGTATTGACTTATGATTTTATGTGTAATTCCTGTTTTCCCAAAGTGTATAAAACCAAACGGTAACAAAACCACAGTAAAACTGTAAGAAAAGCACTTGCTTGAGGCTTCTTGGGTGTAGCTCCAAGTGATGGTCCTCAAATTTGGCTCAGGATAAACTTCAAATTATTGTGCAGAGTTTGGCTCCTTTTCTATTGACATTTATAAAATGGAGATTCTAATAATCCAGCTTTTCAAGTCACTGTATGGAGCGTTATGTGATTAGTTAGAACAGCTCTCCTGGGAAGGAGAACAAGGGTGGGGTCCCTAGGCCTCCATGTTGATACCACCCACTTTAATTTTGTACCAAGTGATTGCTCACACCTGGGAAGGAGGGACCACCCTACCAATCTACCAGTCAGAACTTAGTGTGCCAGCTGAAAAAAGATACAGAGGACTCTCTAGCCCAGCAACAGGTACAATAGAATCTAGAACAGCCTTAGGACTAATTATTATATCATTAGTTTAAATCCACTTTGCAGGCCACACCCCCAAGGCTTTCAGAGAGGCTCCTGGGAGGTCTGCATGTGTGATAAGACTCAGGTTTCCAGGTGACCTCTTAACCATGACTTAGGCCTGCCAGGTAGGATAAAGGAGAATCAGTGGCCATGACCCACGCCTTTCCCTTGTCACAACCACAGGGGCCCATTTGCTGTCTGTGGTGAAGGGTATCTTGTTCTGTAAGCCTGCATATTGCTTTTAGTCTATAAGTCTGTTTTTCTCTTTCTCAATAAACTTTGTTTCGTGCTTGCCTTACTTTGGTGTGTCTGGTCATTTGTCGGCCAAGGGCACTCCAAGAAACGAGGCCCACAGCTGCCTAAAACCCCAACATTTTTGGAGACAAGCAGCTGTCTTGAAACCCAACATTTTAGATTTCCAAGCAGTAGCTGGTAGCCCTCAAAGTTGTGTATAGAATCCAAAAACTGCACTTTCCATGGGGTCTGCAGTCTCTCGGACAAGGCCCAGATTGCTGTGCAAGTTGTTAATAGTTAATTAACTTTCCTTTTCTAACTAAAACTTTACTTGCTCTTTTTAGTTATTTCAGCAACTACCTCAAGACTTCTCTAACAGAAGTATATAAAATAATGTATGTAAAACAATTATCCCATTGCTTGGCATATAGTATGCTTCAATACATTTATTTGCAAATATATTTTGTTTGCTAATACCTTCTGTTTGGGATTGAGTTGTGCCCCCTCCTAAATTCATATGTCAAAATTGACAGTATGTGGTTGGAGATAAGGTATTATTTAAAAGGTAATTACGTTGAAATGAGGTAATTAAAGTGAGCCCTAAATCAGTACAATTTATGTCCTGTGAAGGAGTTCAGGAAACTTCTTCCCAAAGTATGACTTCCTGGTATAAGGAGTGTTTTGAATTAAAGACCCTTATAGATCATCAGGCCCTTGGGACATGCTGTCCCTCTATCTATATACCCAGGCAGATGCACTGAAAGAACAATCAACTTCAATTACCCTCTCTGTTATCTCAATACATTGCAGAAAAGAAGACAAAAATACAACCAGATCTGCCCCAAATCATTTTAAACATAATATCTGTCTCTCAGTTTACAAGTCAATCTATTTCCCTCATCCACTCATCCTCCCTAGTAACCATTGCTCCTCCTAAACAGAATTACCAATATTCCTCATCTTCCTCTCCCGTATAAAAGGAGTGTATAAAAATTTCTGAACCTCAAGCAGTTGTTGCTTCTGCATCTCGGGGAGCCATGACAGAAGGATGGTGTGCCAAAAATGTGAAAAAAAAAACAAAAAAAAAACTTGGTACTGTTATCACTCCAGACACATGGAAAAGATAATGCCAGGAGCCATAGAAAGTAATGGAAGAAAGCTGAATGAAAATAAAGCTCTGACTTCAAACAAAGCAAGATTTGATCCATACGGAAAGAATAAGGTCAACACTTAACAGAATTTGTAAAAGTTCCGTGCACAACCAAGTTCTCATTACTGCCTGGGCTATGTCTGCAAAAAGAGTATCTGCCTGATGCCTGGAAAAAGGTTTTAGAAACCAAAACTACAAGCAAACATCTCTCTGGATGTACTGATGAAGTTTCTGGTTTTCTACATGGTTTTAATTTCTGCTTTGAATCTTCAGGGCATAACAAAGATGTCCAACTACCAAAATAACATGTTTTTAGACAAGTAAGTTTAAACCAGGAAGTTAATTGGTATTCATTATTTTGCTCTCAAGAAGTTTGAACAGCAATAATGTAACTAGTCTTCTGCCTTAAAAGGTTATTTTATTTCCAAGTATTTTATGGCACTACAATAAGTGGTAATTTTAATGAAAAACATTTCCCAGCTCTACATGCACTTGTATTTAAAATTTTATCCTTGTAATTCTTATCCTTTCCCTCCTATTTATAAATATTGAAAAAGTGAGAAGAATACAGATATTTTGCTCTGAACTTGGCATTCAGAATTGGAATTTTCTCCTTCTTAGAATCAGCAGTCTCTTAACTGATTGCTGTTTCACTGGATGTTTAAATGTTTGAGGCCATTATTGCTGAAGGGTTCATTACTAATTAGTCCAGATCCAAATCAAAGACAAGTAGGATCTTTGATTTTTAAATCTATTTTCGAAGCCAAAGTGCCAGTTCCTTCCATATGTGAACAAGAGAACGAGGAACACCGGCACATCCAAATGAATTCACTGGATTTCAGAAAAACATACATGTATATTATGCATCTTACCTCAAATTCAAATTGTCATGAAAAACAGAAGAACAGTTCCATGTCGGTGTGTAATGAAAATGAATCTCCACTTTTTGAGAGAAGCTCTTTGAAGCAAAAACAAACTTTTTATTTTTTTTTACTTCCTCCTTTACCTTCCAAAAAGAAATAAATAGAAGACGACAAAAAAATAATAACTAATTTCTGGACCTCATTAGGGTATTGGGTAATCAACCTGTGATCTTTCCCAGGTACATGATAAGTAAACCTCTTTCTTTTTATTAATCTGCCTTAATTGTGAGTTGATCCTTCAGCAAACTTTGAAGGGAAAGGGGCAGTTTCCTCCTCACTCCCACGGCTCATCAGAAGATGGGGATGGAGGGAAGATAGAAGGAAGACCCAGAGAAGATGGCCATCTACAATGGAGTTGAGAAGAGCGACTTCAGACCCCTTGATCTCAGATTTATAGCATCCGGAATTGTAAGAAAATAAATTTTTGCTGTTTGAATCACCTTGTCTATAAGTGCTTTGTCCTGTCAGCCCTAGCAAACTAGTAAACTCCCTAAAAAGGATAAGATCCTAATTTAAATGAACAACTGGCTTGCATTAAAGAAGCAAATAATCAGTCTGCAAGTGGACTAATTGTTTGATTTGATTTATATCTGATGCTCATATATAAACAAGCAAGTATCATGAAGAATATCTCTATTCAAGAGATTTTCTCTGTAGCAAGCAAATATCTGAATATCTTATAATTAGTGGGTTTCTAAAATGACTGAAAGTATATTATTTTTAAGGCATATATTTTTCATAACCACTTTATTCCTAATTTCAAGGAACAAGAAAATAGGTATTTCAGAGAGCTGTCTACATATTCCACGAAAAAAAAAAATAGAATGCTCTCTGAGCCAGCCAAGCCTCGTAGAAGAGATGGCTGTTGTTGAGAAGGATTCCTGCTTCCCCATCTATCACTGTCAGTTCCCCCACCTAGGCCCTGGCCCCTGGCCTCAGTTAGGAATCTTCAGGTGCTAAGGAGCTCTAGCTTATTAATAGCCCCATAGTGTGTGTGTGTGTGTGTGTGTGTGTGTGTGTGTTGGGGCGGGGAGCGGGGGGCTTTCATCCAGGGACCTGCTGCAGAGGGCCAGGGAGGCTGTTGGCTTGAATCTGTCACACCTGTGATAGGTTCACTTTTGATAAAGCATCCACTGAAGGTAGGGTAAGACATTTCCATGGCCCCAGCTAAGATGTGAAGGCTGCAACCTCAATACCCATGATGTTGTGAAGTCCTTTTACCTTAATTATCTGATAACAGTTGGGTACAGTTTACATGCACATACCAAAGTGGTTTTGAGGAAGAAGACTGAGGTTATTCCATTTCCTACATTCCCAGAGGAGGGTGTGAGCTACCCTCTCTGGCTAACCAACCGTCAGCCTAGCTTGTGGGTCAACTTCCTGTGAAAAAGAGAGCAGCAGTGTAAGAGAAAAAATTTTTTTAATAAATTAAACTAAGATAAAATAGGTAATCTTGTCATGCTCACTTGCAACCACAACTAAAACCAAGCAACACCACCCCATATAGGCTGTGCCACATGGTAAGCCACCCTCTCCACAGAGAGTGATGCAAAATTCGGACACCTCAAGTGGAACGCACACCAGAGCTCTGAAAACAAAAAAACTTGAGACATCAAAGCTAATGGAGGTTTAGAAAACAAACAGCAACATGGAGTATCTAGGAGGGAATAAAACATGCAGCTACCATACACAGAGTGCCAAGGCACCTCATCCGTGCCATCATTTTAAGCTCCAATTGGGTCAGTCATCTACAACCACACCACGTGCTTTGATTGACTACAGTTTGAATATTTGGTCTCTTGTAACCTCAACCTCCATGTGACTTCTGAGCTAGATTCTCTCTGCTCCCCTGATGTTAGTC
This sequence comes from Nycticebus coucang, assembly GCF_027406575.1. Classification (NCBI taxonomy): domain Eukaryota; kingdom Metazoa; phylum Chordata; class Mammalia; order Primates; family Lorisidae; genus Nycticebus; species Nycticebus coucang. Next base: position 27,904,863 of record NC_069780.1, read on the forward strand.
AGGGAAAAGGGATTAGAGTGGAGGTCGGAGGGGACACGAATTAGTTCTCTGGCTGTTAGAGAAGCAGCTGTTCCCTTCTAGCAGGGGCAAAGCTTCAATCTGAAGATTTTTTTTCTCACAATGTTTTTATCTCCTTTCCAACTTTCCAAATTTGAATTCTATATAAACACCTGGATAAAATTTTGCTTTACTGCAGAAAATAGCTAGATTATTGACTTAATTTTCAAATGACTTTTTAAATTCAGTAGAACCTCCATAGTTGACCTCCCTCCCTCCTCCAAGTAGATCTAACTTTCGTAGACCAAATGCGCACCACATGTACCTATCAGTACAGCAGGCCTGCTTCCTTAACTGACCACCTCTGTACGTTGACTAGTTTATTACAGTCCCATGGGTGGTCAACTCACAGAGGTTCTACTGCATTTTGAAATAATTTAAATAAGGCTGTCATCTGACAATCCTTAGTCTGGGGAATGTTTTGTTCTCTAAGAAGCCAAATGGCACTTCTCAACCCACAATCACTAAGTTATAGGAAGATGGTCTGTGACTCTCAACTTTTTCTGTCAAAGCTTTTATCTTTAGTCTTTGGAAAATTTTATCAGTCTGCAAAATCCCTAGCAGTCCTTTTCACATTTCTCAGGACAATGACATGGATGTGTCTAATGACTATAAATTAAATAGGCTAGTAACAGTCTCCAAAGATGTGAATTTAATTTAAATTCTAACTTCTACTCCCTCAAACACTGACATTTTTCATGCTTGACTTAATTCCTTCCTTGCCTCGTGCTAATGTAATGATTTCAATACAAGTCAAATGAAAAGAGATCTGAGGTGGGGCTTGGTGCACAGTAGGATTTTCAATTTCAATCAAGTAGGGTACAATTTTCAACCACCTCCTTCTACTTAACAAAATCCTACTCTATACCAAGCCCCACGCCCCACCTCAGATCTCTGTACCAACCCTTGCAAATACTTCTCCAAATGGATTTAGTCCCATAAGTATCCTATTTGCCCATCTATGATAGCACTCATCATATCAGAAACATCTCTCATCACGAAATTACAGACTCCTTGAGGAGACAAGCAGTGTATAATTCCTTCCGTATTTTCAGGGTCCAGTATAGTTCCTGAGATACAACTGATACATCATAATCATTGTTGAATTAAGTCACGCAGGTGTCCTTGACATCAAAGTTACTACTGGACATCTCTGTATCATGAAAACTTTTCTGGAACTAAGGTGCTAAATAATAAAGGTCATCCCAAGAGCACAATAATGAGGAGTGGAGCTTTTCTGCCGTGGTTTTCTATGAAGTTATAGAAATAATCTCAAATCCAAAACATAATGAAGATCATTGTCCTTGGAAGTCATAAATTATCGAGGAAAGAACTAATGTCACGGTCTTTGCAACTCAGAGTTGTAATACTACCGTATTATGACCACAGTCAAGGTCAAGATCTTATTCTGGGTTTTCTCTTTCTCTTTTTTCTGTTTCATAGAGTGAAGCAAGAATAAAGAGGAATCAAATCAGTTCTTTACCCCATATGCTTACCTTCACAACCATGAATTTTCTTGGGTACGTCTATTTAGTCACATATATGAGTATCACCAGAAAATGGCTTATCGTGTTAGGATAAGTTCTCCTACTTTGATAATGCTTCGTCTTAACATTTTAAGGCCTCATTCAACATGCTTAATTTACTATTTGTCAAGCATAATAAATGCTGGAATTGTAATGGTCACGACTATTTACCTGTCCCAAATCCAATCCCCTTCTCCCAGCTTCCTTGTAATTTGTTCAAAGTAACAATGTGCCTAATTAAAAATATCAACGTCCGGTGAGTTTGGGGCGGGGGGGGGGGGGGGGAGAGGTGATATTGTTGCAAAGTAGCAATAAAATATAAAGTTTCTGGCAAACACCCTTCATGAATTGAAGCCATTCTTGGAACCGTTCTGTTTCTGGCAGTTGAATGAATATCTGACAATATGGAAGAGGGAGTCCTGTTGTGGCAGATGTGTGGCAGTCATCAGAGGAGTGACAGGGCTTAAATGTTGATGTCTCATATCCTGAGCCTTTTATTTCTAGACCAATCTGAAATCTTAGTGGGTGGATGAATGAGAAGAATTGAGGAAACACACCTTCCCCTCTTTCAGGGAAGGAAGAGGATTACGAGCCCGTGTTATTACCATGAGGCCTCAGATGCACTGTGGGTGTTGTTTGCACTGGAGCTTGCATGCTAATGAATCCTTTTGGAGTTTGTGTTCTGTGCAGCGGTGAAGTTGAAAGTGAAGGATCAATTCCTATGACACTGAAAAACTCCTCCTGGGCAACAATCTGGCATGTCTGGGGGAGGCAACACCATCACTATAGGAAGGCAGACAAGGATTTTTCTCTCCCTCTGAATCCTGATTTCCCCACACTGCCATTCTACTGACTTTTAGAAGGCAGACCAAGATAAGAAGAGTTTCCTTATTAGCAAACAAATTATGGCCTGAAGACAAAATAATCAACAGAGGAGATACTAAAGAAGTATTAGCACTGGGGAAGGAGGAGGGTGATGCTGAACAAATTGAAGTGAGAATATATTGCTGCGTTTTGGCCTCTCTTTTAGGGTCATCCCGGGCCCTGATTCTCTTTGTGTTCAACGTGCTGTGATCATCACTCACCTCTGACTAGAAAAGCCACGTGACTCCCATGGGTCATGGGTAAATATAGTAAGATGCTGGAAATGCAATGCCTTTGAGAAGCCAGGATCTTCCATAGGGAGCAACCTCATCTCGAAAACAAAGACATAATAATGGACTTCCAGCTGGCTTGATGGTGTCCTGGAACACAAACAGCTGCTTCCGGATGCATCATTCCCACCTTTCACAGCCTTACAGCGGAAATATTTATTGGCTCACTCATAGGCTAGAAAATCTTTCTAATTAAGCAAATCTTTCTAATTAGAACAGTCACAAGGTGGGAGTTGGCAGAGCTTCCCCAAGGAGCCCCCCTTACACGGCAGCCTGAGTCATGCTGCGCGCAGGGACCGTGCTGGGTGCAGCTGGTGCCTTCAGGCACAGACACGGGACCAGGGTGCCTCAGATGGGGTCCTGCTGCTTATTCTGTATTATCTCATTTCTGGTATTAAATTCTTTTAACTTTTCTAAATTAGCATTTCTGGGAGAAACCATAAATTCTCCTCAGGCAGTCGTGTGTATGTACACATATGTGCCCGTATATCTGGAGCAAAGAGAAAGTGGAAGGGAAGAAAGAGCTCTTCTCCTTGGAAACTGATACCATTGTAGTTATTCAAGACATTTATAAGTAAATATATTTACTGTATTGTCTGAATGGTTCAAATATAAGAAACAGAAAAGAAGGGATGGACTAAAATTAAAAGTGAGTCTTTATAAAAAGTACTGACTTGGTGGAGTAGTTTTTTCTCTATCACCTGCCTCCCAGGTCCTGGCCAACATGTCTTGCCAAGGCCAGTGACTCAGCAGAGCGCGTAGCCAGTAGCTGTGAATGACAGCTTGGAACAGTTACTGTGGGTCTCGCCCTTCCTAAGAGCAGTCCAGTGACCAGTGAGGCATTACATATGTATCTTTGCTCCTGCTGTTTCTATGCACGCCCACCAATGTGTGCGTTTTCAGTTTGGGCACATTTCTAGTTTCCATAGCTCTTGGTATTATTATACAGCAAATGCAGCAAAGTGCTGCTTTCAAGGCCTCCTGCAGTCTGCAGTCTCAAGCCTGCTATTTTCTTCTCCGACTGGGCATTTACAACAGCTGGATGACTCCAACCCCTGCCAATTGTGGCTTGGAGCTATTTGTCAGGGGTATGTCGCTTTGCCATATGATTAAGTAAAAGCATATGCTTTCCCTTTCACAGGCTTTCTCTGTGCCCAGAACTGAAATTAATCCAGTCAGTAAAATCCTGATGCAGCAAATGATAACCCCCAAGCTTACTGCTGTTGCTGAGAAAGCCAAACTCAGCTCCCTTGACACCCTCGGGAGAATTCACCCTTTACTTGGAAGCCACAAATTTCCCTTTCCCTCATGTCAAAAAAGCATGTGATTGCCATTAGATGGAGCTCAATGAAAGAAAGAATAGATGATGGGCTTTTTCTGGGCTAGAAAGAGGTTTTTCCTGGAAAGTCTGCTGGAATTCTGTTAAAGGGGCACGTTTCATTCTAGAATGTGCTTTTACAGAGGAAGCTTCCATCTGAACCCAGCAGACAGTTCTCTGACAATATTATCAGTGCATAAGATTAACATCAGAAATGAAACTGGTAAGTATGAGGCAAGAGGCCCTAGGAAATGATATAAACATCCAATAGGATAATCTAGTTTACATTGGGTTAGAATTTAGAGTACACAAGCAAACCCAGATTTCTTTTAATCTGTGAAATGAGATATATCTACTTTATTTCCATTTCCTTGCTTCTCGATCATCCCCAGTACCAGAAGATGGTTTTCATACATGGGGAGAGCTAGAGTCAGAGAGATGTATGGCTGGGAAGAGAAAGGCCATGCGGTATTAGTAGCAGAAGGAAGTTTCCAGTCTGGCTTGTGTGAGAATGGGCACGATGGCTGAGCTCACTGTGATAGCCAGGCAAGATTGTTTTCTTTTGCTTTGTGGCTCGGATCAAATCAAAACGTGCATGGTCCTATAAAGTAGGAAAAATGTATGTGTTATAGGAAAACCAGTCCTTCTGAGTATCACAGAGGAGGGAAATACTGAAATATTTGTTAATACTCGGCCAGTAATATATAACAATTTGATTCTGGCTGGGTGTGGTGGTTCACGCCTGTAATCCCAGCACTCTGAGAGGGTGAAGCAAGTGGATTGTTTGAGCTCAGGAGTTCAAGACCAGCCTGAGCAAGAGGGAGAACCCATCTTTACTAAAAATAGAAAAACTAACCCAGTGTTGTGACGGGCACTGGTAGTCCCAGCTACTTGGGAGGCTGAGGCAAGAGAATGGCTTGAGCCCTAGAGTTTGAGGCTGCTGTGAGCTGTGATGACATTATGGTGTTCTACCCAGGGTGACTGAGTGAGTCTCTGTCTAAAAAAAAAGAAAAATTCTCTCATAACCTTTTATATTCCATTAATTAATACTGGGAATTTATGAAGGATATTTCATTTAAGAACTTCTGCATGGAGGTTCTATTTTACCACAGAAATTAGAACATCAAGGGGAAGAAAATAAAAATACATCCTTTTACTGCATGTATGTATATCCACATTAAACCATAGTAAGATATTTGTATGCTGTAAGCAATGAACGACTATAGATTTCAAAACTGAGCTTGGTTCTGTGAACTAATTTGTATCGATCAGTGTGTGTTTGTACAATTCTTCCACTAAGGGAGGGACTGCCATCTAGTCCCTTCCCCTCCACACCATGGGCACCACTGGAAACATCAGAAAAGACCTTCCTTTCAAACAGTTGTCTGTAAATCAAAATACGTTTTAGTTATACTGTGACACTGTTTATTACATTACTGAGAATCATTTCATAAACAAAACACTTTTTGGATGGTGAATAATTAAGCCACAGTAAGTTTTTTTCTATAAGTAGGAGTTCATATAAGTGTACACAAAGCAAAAACTCCACACAAAGTCATACATTATGATACCCTCTATGTATACGTGTATGGCAGACATTCCCAGTTTGGCCAATCATCTCATGTTTTCCAGAAAGATGTACCAGAGTTTCTCAAATACTCTAGTTGGGGACTTAAGGAACTAGGATAACTTTGACGAAGTGAAGCCACCTCTCGCTAGACTTCAGGTGATGGTCTCATACTCTGTTTCTCACTCTGAAAACAATGACCCAGATGGGTCTGAGAAGGTCTATATCCAAAACCAATGGTGGTAAGGTATTAGGAAACAGTGGACTTGTTACAGAGCCTCCAGGAAGCTCTTCCCTCCCAAAGAAAAAGAGAAGAAATCTCAAGAAGTAGGAGGTAAGCCGGAGGTAGAGGAAGCGACACAGCACATAAGCGTTCCGTGATATCAGCCTGGGGATTCAACATCAGATTCCTCAGCGAGTGCCTTGGAGGGATGTTAATTCTGATTTCTAACCCTGCATTGAATTCCTTTTCAAAAGGAAGAAATACAGATTCCACAGGACTCAATGACAAACTGGGGAATGAGAAAAAGAAAAGATCAATGATGATGTGGATTTCCTGGCTTGGACGGTGGTGTGGCTTGCTGGGATCCAGGTGGACACTTCTGAAAGTTCAGTGGTAGGTTAACAAATGTGGAGTATGTCTGCCTATATTTGGCAAAAAGTAGTGCTATAAAGAATAATGGTAACTGTGGCTTATATTTATATAGTGATTTCCAGTTGTCAAAGTATTTTACAAGCATGATCTCTTTTGATTCAATAGCCCCATGAAATAATTAGGTTAGTTATAATAACAATAGCCTTGTTTTGAGATAAGGAAACTGAAGCCCCAAATGCATAAATGATTTTCCAAAAGTCTCAAATAAAGTAAATGTTACAGTAAGACTTGAAATTGTGACTCTAAATCTTGAACCACTGAGTCTAGAACTGAATTATTCCTCCTCACTCCATGAATGTTTGGTTGCTATTTTTCAGTTAGAGACTAAATTATATTTAGTCCTCGAGTTTTTTGGGTGGCACTATTAATCTTTTGGGGATCTCTACCCACCAAATCCTAGCAGCACACCCCAAGTTGTGGCAATGAAAAAATATATCCCTAGTCATTGCCAAATATTCCCTGAAAGGACAGACTTCCCCCTGGTGAAAACCATTGATTTAGTCCTTTCACAATCCTAGGCATATAGAAGAAGCCTCATACATTCTTGGGGAAAAATAATATGTGTTCTGGCATATTTTTATTAGAAACTGGTCAAAAGATGAAGTTAAATAGAAGGGAAGGTCAAGGACTTTGCCTTTTTAGTGCTTGTAACAGTACCCAGGGAAGACTGTGATGATGGCTAATTAATGGAATAGTTTTACAGGGAGCAATTTGGGAAGGGAAGGGAGAACATTCAAGAGCAGATATGAGCCCAACTTTGCGTGTACTTTCACATGGGAACAGGGTGTCTTGATAGAGGAAACGCTCATGTGTATTCCACTTGATGAGCAATCCCAGCCACAAACAAAGAGCTCCTTATAGGGCTGTGAGTAGAAGGCGCGTGGGATTTGAGCACCTTGGGGCTGGAGTTTATTTCTATCTCTGCTACTAACCAAGTAGTAAGACCTTTGGCAGGTCACTGCACTTTCCTGGATTCGGAGTCCTCATTCACAAAACGAGGAGGTTGGAATATATTATCTCTGAGGTACCTTCCAATTCAAAACATTTATTTCTGTTACACGATATAGGTCCTCAATTCCAGATTCTATAGTCTTGGGATCACATGCTGCCTGTTTTTCTGAATCCAGTCTTTTCACATTCCTATAAAGGTACTGAAGTGCACCAATTATTTTTTTAATAACATTCCTAATGGGGAACGTGGGTTTCTGAGATGTGGGCTGGTACAACAACCTGAAATTAAGTACATTAATATTTCTTTAGTAAAATATGTGGAAGTTCATACACAGTGAGATAAATAAGAATTATTAACATCCTTGTATCAGTTCAGGTTGGATCTTGTTGCCAAATGAGTTTGCAACAAAAGCAAACAAAATCTTTTGGCTTCTAGACTAGACCTCAAAATTGTGGATATGCAATTGCGTGCATTAGTCAGTTTTGATTATTAATTGGTTAATAAATCCTTGTATACATCAATAAAGTCTGCTAAATAAACATAGAATATACTTTTTAAACTTTTATAAGATCGAGTTTCATTAAAAAAATAAAAGGTATTTTCTTAATATTTACTGTCTTGGTTCCCATATTTCAAAGCTGCCACAACAGGTGTTCTCTTCACCTTTATGTATTCTAGTATTTCATCGTTAAGTAAAAGATTATTTTCCTTGTAATACATGTCTATAGGAAAAATATAAATGACAATTAAAAGAATTCCTTTTCATCTTAATGTAAAAGCATATAATAAATTTTATAAAGGCAGTACTAGCTGGGCACAGTGGCTCACGCCTGTAATCCCAGCACTTGGGGAGGCCGAGATAGGTGAATTGCCTCAACTCACAGGTTTAAGACCAGCCTGAGCAAGAGGGAGACACCCACCTCTAAAAATCACTGGGCATTGTGGCCAGCTACTCAGGAGGCTGAGGAAAGAGAATCTCTTGAGCCCAAGAGTCTGAGGATGCTGTTAGCTATGACGCCACAGAACTCTTCAGGGCCAACAAAATGACACTCTGTCTCAAAAAAAAAAGAAAAAAGCAGTAAAAAATGAAAACTTAGCAAAATAATTCTAACACAAGGCAATTTAACAAACAAAGCATTGTTATGTATTTTATTTTCACTGGGGTCATACATGTATCAGCTGCACTTTGGTCAAGTGAAAAAAAATTTTAGTAAATACTGTTTGCGGGGCAATGCTACCAAGAAGCTCACTGTTCCTGGCTAGCGCGGACCTCAAGTTCTCAAGCTGGTCTTGAGTCTTACTCCTACAGGTCACAGTTCCCCAGATTGCTATTAATAGTGCTGCCACCCATGGCACTTTCCTTCGCTCACTCAGCACTTGTTTTCACAAACTAATAATACCCCTCAACAGAAAAACACCATTGAACTAAATCTGTCAAAAGCGATTTACTAAAAACTGGGCGGCACCTGTGGCTCAGTGAATAGGGCACCGACCCCATCTACCAAGGGTGGTGGGTTCAAACCCGGCCCCAGCCAAACTGCAACAAAAAATAGTTGGGTGTTGTGGCGGGTGCCTGTGGTCCCAGCTACTGGAGAGGCTGAGGCAAAAGAATCGCCTAAGCCCAGGAGCTAGAGGTTGCTGTGAGCTGTGATGGCACAGCACTCTACCAAGGGCAATAAAGTGAGACTCTGTCTCTACCAATAAATAAATAAATAAATAAATAAATAAATAAATAAATAAGCGATTTACTAGATAGAACATGAGTGCTCACATCAATGAAAGGGGAATCAAGGTGGGAGGGGAGCCAGCAGTTCAAGTCATACGGTCTTCAGGTCAGGAGCTATGCATGGAGTTCCATTTGGTCGAATCCCTCTGTGAGCAGTAGAGTATAAAACTCAAACTTTAGATATGTAAAATATAGAGAAATTGAGAGACAGAAGGAGTTGGATGAAGGACACAGGAGGAAGGAGTGGAGGAAAGGAAGAACTCTGGGGAAATAGTGTTGGTTGTGGAAAAATGCCAGGAAGTATCAAGCAGTTAGCTGTTTTTTTTTGGTCTCATTCATTACTCCAATAATGATAAAATAATAATGAGAATAATAATTATGGACATCAGGGACTGTGCTACCTATAAGCACAGAAATACAATGAGGAATAGAACAAGACATTTTACATTTACAAATTTGTGCTATTTTTAATTGACAGGTAATAATTATACATATTTATAGGATGTTACAGTGTGGTATTTTGATTATATACATACAATATGGAACGATCAAATCAAGGTAATTAACATATCCATCACCTCAAATATTTAACTTTTTGTGTGTGTGTTGGTAACAGTCAAAAACTTCTCTTCTAACTATTTGAAAATATACAAATAACAACCTGAGGTCCGTGCTAGCCAGGAACGAGTTCTTGGTAGCATTGCCCCACAAACAGTATTTACTAAATTTTTTTTTCACTTGACCAAAATGCAGGTTGATACATGTATGACCCCAATTAAAATAAAATACATAACAATGCTTTATTTGTTAAATTGCCTTGTGTTAGAATTATTTTGCTAATTTTTCATTTATTACTGCTTTTTTTAATGATGAAAAACTTTATTCTACATCGAAGTATCTGGAAAATGAAGCTGCATTTAGGGCACATTATAGATGAGGAATGATCCATATATGGTGAGTACAAAACTCAATTATAGAATTATTTCTTAGCTAGTACCAGATACTCCAAATTACCAATGCTTAAGTAAAAGTAAAACGATTTGCCACACTAAAAGGCTAGAAGTGAAATATGACAGAATTTAAACCAGCAGATATAAATGCAGCACCTATCTGTATTTTTAAAAAATCAAATATTGGGGGAAAAAAAATCAAATATTGAGGAAGAACTCTGGCCTTAAAACACATCCTACCTGAAATCCAACCAGAAAGCCAGTCCTTGATTTTTTAGCAATCTTAATTCATTGTATGGGAAAAAAATTATGAATACTAAGTGAATCCAGTGACAAAAAGGATGCTTTTTTTGGCTAAAACTACAAAATAATTGGTTTTTCTGAAACATTTCAAATCATTTTCAAAATGTCTAATTGATATGCTGATCTTCAGAAAAACTTACCTGGTCTGTGTAGAAATTCATCTTGAAATATGAGGCAAACTGATTTAAGGGTTAGATATGCCCATCAGATCAGGGTTAACATGACTGGGATCATCTTACTAACAAACGCAACACAAAAGCAATTCAGAGAGCAGCATGGCCTGGGAGACCACCCACACCCACACAATTGTACATACTGGGCTTTGCCATCAAGTTAAGAAATGGATGAATGAGTTCGGTATCAAAGGTCAGATGTTTTCACAGTTATTCAATGAACTGTAGTCCCCCCCCACCTGCCAACCCCATGCTATAGAACATGATCCTCAGATCTAGCTGCAATTACGTATCTGTTAATAAAAGTTTCTCTAGCTCCCTCTGCCTTACCCTTCCAAGCCTCCAGAAACCAGATTATTGAACAACAAACTAGAAAGAAAACAATGTGTAATTTCAGATGATGATAAGTGCTATGAAAAAAATGAACCATACGATCAAATGACAACATACGTGGGGGGTTTTCAAAGGGATTCTTAGCAAAGGCCTTTCTAGAAGATGGAGTTAGACTGGAATGAGGGAAGAGAATGAGTCACAGGAGGCATCCTCAAGGCCAAGGCCAGTGATAGGAAAGGGTTTGGAATATTGCCCACAGAGAAAAGAGGCAGCAGATAAAGTCAGAGAAGTGGCAGGATCCAGCACTGGAGCGCCCGACGAATCACAGCGAGGAGCCTGCGATTTACGACAGGCCAAGTGAGAAGGTACCAAAAGGGTTAAGCAAAGGGGAGCTCATCTGGGTCATGGTTTTAAACAAACATGCCAGCTGCCTTGTGGAGAACGAATGAGGAAGGGCAGCAGCAGGAGTGAGAGCACCAGTCAGAGGGCTGATCTGGAGGAAGCTGCTGCAAGAATCAAAGGACGCTCTCGGCAGGCATCGGCCTGAGATGCTAAGAGTAAGGACTGGTGAATGAGAGCGTGGGATGACCTTTTTATGTAATCATCTTTGAAGCCTATCACTATTATTAGCTTCGCATATCTCTGTGTCTATTTTCAACTTGCCATTTCTGTATGATTTTAAAAACTATAGGTTTGCTCCCTGCTGTGAATATTCTTTTTTATAATCCAAAGATAAATAAGACAACTACAAAGACTGTGTAGTTAGAGGTAACAGCATTCACACTGACATCACCACGAATGATTTCTCTTTAACTTGTCCACATCATATAAAATATTAAAGATTTAGATGCATTTCCTTTTAACTTTTTTCATCTAGGTTGAAAAATTCTATTATCTGGGGCAGCGCCTGTGGCTCAAAGGGGTAGGGTGCTGGCCCTATATACTGGAGGTGGTGGGTTCAAACCTGGCCCCGGCCAAAAACTGCAAAAAAAAAAAAAAAACAATCCTATTATCTGTCTTCATATAGATGTCCCTTTATTACTGTGTCGATGTTGTATCCTCCTACCCTCCTCTTTTCCTGGTTGACTAGCAGATTTTCCGTAGAATTAGCATAATAGCTAAAGCCAAAATTGCATGTTATATTTTATTTTGTTTCCTTTAGAGCCAAAGTTTACTTTGTTTGGTCAAAAGTATTATGTATAAATGGGTCAACAATTTGTTTCAAGTAGGAACCATGGGGAGGGAGGATGACCCCCTTTGGGGTGTGAATGTTCTGGCTTTCATCACCAGATTATTAAACTTCTTAGTGAGGTTTTCATATAACTTTGTCAACATTTGTCTTCCTGTTGAAATCGTGTTTTCAGGGTTGGCTAAGTGGTCTCAATGGGCTCACTTGGGAAATGAGGCCAGATGAGGAATTTAATTAGTTATATATTGCTGAGTAACAAATCTTCAAACCTGGCAACTGACAACAACAATAAACATTTATCACATCAGTTTCTCTCGATCAGAATTCAGTGGTCACTAGCCTGGTTGGTTCTGGCTCAGATGTCTCATGAAGATGCAGTCAAGGTGCTTGCCCGGGCTGCAGTCACCTGAAAGCTTGAATGGAAGGAACTCAAAAATCTGCTTTCACAATGGCTCATTCACATATCCACACACTGAAGCTGGCTCTTGGAGGGAAGCCTCAGTTCCTTCAAATGGCTGTTCTCACATCCTCATGACATGGCAGCTGGCTTCCTCCAAAGGCAGGAGTCTGAGAGAGAGCAAGGTGGAAGCCAGTGTCTTTTATAACCTAACCTCAGTAGCCACGTGTCACCATTTCTGCAATATCCTGTTGGTTATGCAGGTCAACTCTATTCAGTACATACATGGGCATGAATGATACCATGAACCAACCACTGGGGGATGGTTTTGAGGCTCCCTACCACAGGATGTAAACTAAAATAGGAAAGGATGGATTGGAAAGAAGTGGGCCAGGGAACAAGACACATACGATGGGAAAACCAGCTGCTGCTCCTTTGGGGAAGTCCCTCTGGCCAGATGCAGTATCTAAAAGGTGTCGTAGCAAATGCTGAAATACACAGAGCCAAACAAAGAGCTACAGGGCTGCGGGTCAGGTATCAGAACACAGCATTGACTCTGTCACAGCAGGAGGTGTTCTCCTCAGATGGGCACTAGCCAGCATCTAAAAAACATTGTTCATCGGTCCCATATTTAGTACATGTTTACTGAATGCCTATTGCGCGCTGTGCACTGGGGATACAAGGAGAAGAGGGACACCTTTTAACCTTCCTCATGAAGGTTAAGACCCAGGAAGGACAATGTGTAAGTAAAAAGGTAATGACACTACAGTGTGGAGAGCTCTGCTTCGCAAAAGGACAGAATGGAGCAGATTCCACGTGAGGAAAATTTGGCCAAATACTGAGGGGAGTTAAAGGAGGAAGAGACATTGGAACGAAAGTTTAAGAGGCATTTAGGAGTCAGGGAGTGTTCCAAACCAAGAGAATTACACATGGAGCAAGAATAACCCCGGATGGACGGCGCCTGTGGCTCATAGGAGTAGGACACCAGCCCCATATACTGGAGGTGGTGGCTTCAAACCCAGCCCTGGCTAACACCTGCAAAAAAAAAAAAAAAAAAAAAATTAATGCCTCAGAAGCAGAAACATACTTAGGGAAACTAAAGTTAGAATAGATCTTGGATAGTCAGACTGGATGCTGTTGCCTCCATTAAATCAGGGAATTTCAGGATGGGATTTGGAGGCGACAGGGTTCAGCTTTCAAGAGGGCTCATCAGTGGTCCTAGTGATGAGAGAAAATCATCAGGACCTGCCACGCCATGTTCTTGACTATTGGCCAATTTGAGGTTGTGTATTATAACATACGGTAGCTCTTAAACTTTAGCATTGATTAGAATAATATGAAATCCTTGCTAAAATTCTGATTTCTAGGGTCAACCTCTAGGTCCTCTGATTCAATAGGTGGGAATGGAGCACAGATATTTATCTTTTAAGAAAACTTGCATGGCCCAGCTCACACTTGTAATCCCCAGCACTTTGGGAGGTTGAGGCAGGAGAATAACTTGAGGTCAGGAGTTTGAGCCAACCTGAGCAGCAAAGCAAGATCCTGTTTCTACAGTAAATTGAAAACAAACAAACAAACATCAGCCAGGCCTGTAGTCCTAGCTACACAGGAGGCTGAGGTGGGAGGATTGCTTGAGCCCAGGAGTCCTAGGTTACAGTGAGTTATGATCACATCACTGGACTCCAGCCTGGCAACAGAGCAACTCTGTTGCCCATCCTCCCCCCACAAAATCATTTCAAGGTGATTCTGAGGCTGAAAAACTGGCAGATCACACTTTGAAAACATTCATTTGGAACTTAAAATTTAACATAGTGGTAGTTAAGGGTGTGGGCTCTGCAGCTGGGCTGCCTAGCCATCAACACTGAGCTCTGTCACTTCCATGATTTCCAAGAAGGCCACCCCGTGCCTCAGTTTTCTCATCTGAAAAAAGGGGTCATAGTACCCACCTGACTGCCTTGGGGTGCAGATTAGGCAAGTTAATAAATGCAAAATATATTGTTTGGCACAGTTTGAGCACTCAAGTAAAATTAGCAATTGTCAACTGCTAAAGAATTCCAATATTACTTGAAAACTGTGTAGGGAAATTAACATGTGAAATTCCAAGCTCTGTGGAATTCTGCAGTGCTATAGATTTATGGAACAACAAAGAAGACAAATTAAATCAACATCTATCTTTATCTCAAAATAGATTTTGAAGTATTTTTATCTTTCAAATACTTTACTGTTAACTCTTTGCCAATTCTGAATCTCTAAAACTCAGTGGAAGTATTTGAAATTGTTAAAATGAGAAGAAGTTAGGAACTATATTGGAACTGCTGACAAAATAGTGTAAAGATGACCATCCTCTGAGTTACTGGCTTCTTACCTATCAGCACTTGCAGGGTGGCGTACTTGCAGGCCCTTGTTGGGCCCCATGTACTCACCCATTTTGCCAATCTGTAGGCGCTGCTGAGTTCTCACAGCACACCTGCTCTGGATGCTTAGGTAGGCAGATACAACGACAAGGCCCTAACCTCTAAGTTACAACAGGAAGACAAGGATGACAACAAATTCTCCCTGTATAATTCTCAGCCATTCTCTATATAGGAATATGAGGCAGGTGAGACCGTCCCCATTTTTTATGAATGAGGAAGCTGGAGCCCCCAAAGTTTACATCACTAATAAAAAAAAAATCCAGGACTCAAAGATGTCAAATGTACTCTAGTCTCCTTTTTCCTCCTTTCTATTCTTTCTATAGAACAAAAGGAGAAGCTATTAAAAATAAAATTCTAGCTGGATATTAAGAGTAGGATTCTCTATCTTTCTCTCCATATATGTGTGTATATATATTAATTTTGAGCTGTACATATATGAGAAATAAACTTTATGGCAGCTGTTGAAGTAATCATAGCAACATGATACAATTCAATTGTTGTAAGGCGATGCTGACAAAGGGAATTTTCATCCCCCCCCCCTTTTTTTTTTTTGTCTGTTTGTTTTTGAGACAGAGTCTCTCTTATCGCCCTTGGTAGAGTGCTGTAGTGTCACAGCTCACAGCAACCTCAAACTCTTGGGCTGAAGCGATTCTCTTGCCTCAGCCTCCCAAGTAGCCGAGACTGCAGGTGCCTGCCACAATGCCTGGCTATTTTTTGTTGCAGTTGTCATTGTTGTTTAGCTGGCCTGGGCTGGGTTCAAAACCACCACCTTTGGTGTATGTGGCTGGCACCATAACTACTGTTCATCCTTGTTTTTGAGATTACATAGGAGAACCATCCTCATTACTACCCTGTTTCCTCGAAAATAAGACATCCTCCGAAAATAAGACCTACTAACAGGAAAGAAAAGATGTCCCCTGAAAATAAGACCTAGCGCATCTTTGGGAGCACACCTTAAAATGAGACACTGTCTTATTTTCGGGGAAACGGGCTATCTATGAGCACTTACTCTGCATAGGAATTTTAGATAGATTATCTCAAGGAACCCTGAAAACAACCTAGAGAGGTAGGAATAGGCTTCCGCATTAGCAGAATACCTGAGCCTCAGGGTGGCTTGCCCATGGGGCAGAGGTCCTAAGTGATGGAGAGCTGTTATTTGAACCCAGGACTGTCTGTCTCCAGTCCACACGCTCTTGCTCCTACACCAGCTGCTACAAGTTAATGGAGCCAGAAGAACGCTCATTTCTTTCCCTCCTGATTATTTAATGCCAAGTCTGCTGAAACCTATTCTCATTACTTGACATTCCTCCCAAATTTGCTTCTCCTCATGTGTTTCTTCTTTCTGTGACTCCCCCAGCAAGCATCCCAATCAGTCAGGCTTGACTCCTTTCATCCAATCATCCTCCACAGCCAATCTGTTTGCAAGTCCTGGCGATTCTAATTCTGTCTGCATTTTCATGCATTCCCCTAGATCCATGCCAACAGGAACCAGCTACTGCAATGCTTCACTACTTCCAGCTTGCAGGGTTGAAATAACCTCTAAATTGGCCTCCAAAGATTTCTCCACCTCTGGTATTTATGCCCTTGTGGATCTGCTCCTCTCGAGTGCAGACTGGGCATCTCACTTCAAATGAACAGAGTATGTCACAACGAATAGAACACAGCACAGAAGATGGGACCTCTCTCCAGAGATTAGGTAACAAAACGCCTCTGGTTTCATCTTGCTCTTGCTTGCTCTGATGGCCGCCAGCTGCCATCTCACAAGCTGCCTCACAGAAAGGCTCACGTGGCAAAGGAACTGAGGGAGTACTCTGGCACCAGCCGCAGAGCTACTGAGGCTCCCCTCCCAAAACCCTTAAGTAGCTGAATCCTGCAGATAACCAGATTCCTGAACTACAGAAACTATGAAATACTTGCTGTTGTAAGCTGCTGAATTTCCGAATAATTTGTTATGCCCCAATACACAACTAATATACTTTTTAATAGGTATTCCCATCAAATCTAGGAACTGTTCGTTTTTCTGCTGCCAAACTAAACTTCTTGAAATATCATTCTGTTTTATGTCATTTTCATGAACAAAATCCTGCAATGTCTCCCCATTTGCCTTTAGTAGATACCTAAGCTTTCTCAGCTTGGCAATGAAGACCAAATCTTCTTATCAACAAGTCTCAGCTTATCTGTTAACAATTAATCAAGAATTATTCGATAGTTGAAGGCAATAATGTGTAATTCAGTTATCAACCAAGGCTACCTTATTCCCCTAAGGGCTAAAAAAAGATTGACTCTAACACCTGACTCACATTTTGTGCAAGTTCTAACACCCTTCCCAAGACTTCTATCAATTTCTAGTGGGTTCGTGCTCTCACGCTCACCTCTGGCATTCTCCTGCTGTTAGTGCATTAATTCAGCCTGTGGATGGTCTTTCTATCCCACATAGGCTACTGTCCGTCCAGTGTCAACCCTGTGTGGGACTCTGTCCCGTTCCTTGACACTCACTCGACCACACACCATAGACGTATAAGTCCCGTATTAAGTCTTATACTTCATGTAAGACTGTTGTAGGAAGAATATTTTACCTTTCCTCACAGCTCATATAACTTAAGCTGAATGTTAAACATCACTATTAAAACTGCAGGTGGCTGATACAAGACTCGAAGGTAGGTCCTGAGACTTCTCCTCCGACTTTCCCAGGATCAAGAACCAACCAGGCGTCCTCAAACTTTTTAAACAGTGGGCCAGTTCACTGTCCCTAAGACTGTTGGAGGGCCGGACTATAGTTTAAAAAAAAAACTATGAACAAGTTCCTATGCACATGTCTTATTTTGAAGTAAAAAAACAAAACGGGAACAAATACAATCACACCGCCTCACGTGGCCCGAGGGCCGCAGTTTGAGGATCCCTGATACTAAGGATTGAGGAAACAACCAATAATCAGAAGGATTGAAAACAAACAGACCTCATTGGCCGGGTGGAGATTGGGGCGGGGCGACGTCAGGATCTGTGCCCAGCGCGCTCCGCCTTTCATTGGCTGCCTGCTGTTGGCTCCTTGTGGTGACTGCGTGGAAGTTCCTTCTCTCTCTTCCTGACTTAAAAATGACTCTGCAGCGAACTCTTTGAGTCCTGCTTCCTTTGAGTTATAACACCGCGGCATGAAGGCCATTTGCTCCTTTCTTGAGGATAGACAGCCGAGGAACCTGCCCGTGACTCCAACAACGGCGGAGCAAAATATCGTTTAAGGTGAAAAATACCTCTATTTTCTTCTTACTCTCAAATTCAAATCGAGACCTAGCTTGAACAAAGTACAAAGAGAAACCTAGCAATGGTAACTTTAAATGCAGCTTCTGCTTGACCCTGATACGGAATCAGAGGAGGCTGGTAGGGACGAGTCGTTGAGGCTGTAACATCACAGAACAGTAGGAAGGACGAACGCCCAAGAGGTGAGGGAAAAGGATCTCAGAGGCAATTTGTGCTTAGTAAACAACTTGGCTTGGGACCAACCTCATTGTATTCTCCAGTCTTCTGACTTCTTTGTTGAGTGTGTGTGTGTGTTACAATAAGCTAATAAAACTTAAAGTGTCTCTGATGAAACAAGTTATTTACAATTCTGCAGTATATTTTTAAACGTCAGAATTTTTTAATTGCAGAAAAAATTTTTAATTGCACTTTAAGCCAGACAGCATGCAAATGTTAATAAGCATGCAATTAAAAGGTGTGCAATTTCATTGGTCATCAAGGAAGTGAAGATTAAAATCACGATGAGATGCATTCCACACTTATCCTAACAACTAAAATGTAGCAAGTAGACAACATCATATATTGGCAATGTTGTAGAGGACTACTGGAAGTGTAAATTGATGCTGTCCATTTTCTAAAGTGATTGTATCAATTAAAACTGAACCTCAGCATCACAAGAATATCCTTTGACCCAGCCATGTCACTCCTGGGCTTATTCCAAAAAGCTACGTACGTATGTCCCAAAATCTAGAACTTGCTAAAAATGTCCATCAGCAGAATGAATAAATACATGATGGATTTCACATAATGGGCTATATTATACAGCAACAAGATTAAGCAAACACGAGTGGAAGAAGCTATACACAAGGGAGTTGTGTCTTAGTCCGTTTTCTGTGGCTGTAACAAAATACCTCCAACTGGATAACTTATAAAGAATTTTGTTTGGCTGGAAAGTCCAAGAGCACAGTGCCAGCATTTGGGGAGGGTCATCCCATGTCAGAAGATATCACATGGGAAGTGAGTGTGCAAGGCAGAGAAGGGATGGGGTCAAAGGAGCTTTAATCCTTTTATCAGGAGCTCATTTCCATAATAACTGACCAACTTCCAAAATAATGGCAGTCCTCCATTCATCAGGGGATGCCTTCAGGACCTAATCACCTCTTTTAGGCCCCACATCTTAATACTGTGGCAATTAAATTTTCAATACTAGAATTTTTGGAGGGTGTATTAAAACCGTAGCAAGTTTATGAAATGAACTCCATGATTTCATTTCCATAAAGGTGAAAACCCGAAGAGAGAAGATGTCAGAAGTCAAGAGAGTGGTTACTTTTAAGGAATGAATAATGACTGGGGGGAGGAGTAAAAGGAGATTTCTGGGGTCATGGTTATACTCTTATTTCTTGGTCTAGGTGCTAGTTTCATGGAAGTGTTCACACTATGAAGATGTATTAAAATGTACACTTAACGATTTATACAATTTCTCTGTATGTGTGTTATACAAACAGTGAGCTATACTCCAACAAAAAGTTTTTTAAGAACTTATCAACAAGTTTGTTTTTAGTGTCTGCTATGGTTTAAATGTTTGTATCCCTCTAAAATTCATGTTGAAACTTATTTAATTTTTATTATGGGGTATTAAGAAAAGGAGCCTTTGGGAAGTGATTAAGTCCTGAGGAATCCACATGGATGGGATGAATGCCCTTGTAAAAAAATTTTCAGAAACCTGCCTGGTCCTTCCTTCTCTTCTGCCATATGAGGACACAGCGTTTGTCCCTTTTTCCCACCTTGTGCTATGTGATGACACGGTGAGATGGTGCCATCTTGGAAGTGCCTCATGGAGCAGCTGTCACCAGACACTGAATCTGCTGGTGCTTTGATACTGGGCTTTGTAGCCTTCAGAACTATGAAAAAAAATAAATTTCTGTTCTTTATGAATTATCCAGTCTCAGGTATTGTATTATAGTAGGAAAAATGAATGAAGTGTCATCTATCTACAGTTTTGAAACTATCTTGTTAAAATGTAAATTCCATGAAGACAAATTTTTGCCTATTAATTAATTAATTAAACTTAATTATTAATATTGAGAAGTCACCAATAACTGTCTTTAGGTACTAAGGGTGTATTCTAGATACTTAGAATTCTAGGTAGTAAAAAAAATACACTTGGACATTGTGAGGAGCCGTTAGTAATATATGGAATATTTGGGGAGGCATAAGGTTAACACTGAAAAGCATGTGGTCAGGGAATGAATTCTAGGTCCAGCCCTGCCAGGCATTAGCTGTGTGAGATTAAACTAGTTGTTCAACTTCCTCCAGCTTTATTGTGTTCATGAATTAAATGGAAAGAACAAGGCTAATTCCAGGAGTTAATGAGAAGAGTAGGAACATGTTTGTTAACCCTTAGCACACTGCTGTCCTATTATCGCTTCAAATAATAGATAATTTATTTATAATTTCGATATCATGAAGACTTTTTTTAGTTTTATCTTTTGTTAAATTTAACTATGATTTGAGACATTTAAAACCCTCAATTCCATTGGTTACTTTTCTTTTGCTCCTTAACCAGCTTTGTGACCTCAGACAGTGCTCTTCACGTCTCTGGGCCTCATTTTCCTCAGATGTCAAATGAAGAAGCTGCAATAAACCCTTCCAGATCGAAGGTCCTGACAACGATGACAGTTTATATTTTCAAGTTGTGGCTTCTGTAGCTTCCTAATGGCATCCCACCACTATCCTCCACTGCCCTTCACACATCCCACGTGTTAATCAAAAAGAAGACGTCTGTGTGATGAAAATATGTCAATTGGTATATAAAACCAGTGTATGGTGCCCCATGATTGCATTAATGTACACAGCTATGATTTAATAAAAAAAAAGAAAGAAAATATTATGCATATTGAAAAAAAGAAGAAGAAGACAGCTCCCGCCTGCACACTTCCATGCTCAACTCATCAGGTCCACAGCTGTGTGGAGCACTTCTTTCTTTAGCAAACTGTCCTTTTTGTGCTCTGTTGGATGTCATCTGTCTCTCCTCTAAAATGCTGTCATACTTAGTCTGTGTGTCTCTTGTGGCAACTCTCATTCTGTCCCTTGTGTTTTAGCTATTTATTTACATTGTATTTCTTATTCAAGCCTGAGCTGTTTGAGAGAAATATACTTACATTTGTTGAACTAATTCACCTAAGAATGTCAATACTATTGAGCCATTCTTTACACCACTAAGGAAACCTAATATAGGAATTTCTTTAAAATATGTAAATCAATGACCAAGAAGTCATCGTGATTTTATAGCTCAATATGTTCCTGCATCAAGGTTTGACAAGAGACAACTATTACTAAAACAACTGAGTCTGGTCATTACTCTTCCATGGGGTTGTAGTTTAGAGAGACTGACCATACATGTCTGTCAAAAAAAATCTGTGACTGAACTTAACTCCCTTCCTAAGTAGGGCAGCAAGAATACAGCAGAATAGCTGACTCTATTTGTCTCACGTTGGCTTTCTTAACTCCTCTGGCCTCCCGGGTGTAACAGATGCAGAAAAAAGGCTTTGCACAGTTACAGGCAAGCCAGGAGAATCATCCCCAGAGAGGGCTCAGTTAACTTTCATTAGTTGCTAACTATCTTTTGCAGGTTGTTTCTAAATTAAGTTTTATAGACGAATGGCTTTCGATCTTTCCATGCTGGAAGCAGACTGCTCTTGCTCCTGACAATAATCCCCAAGGAAGTTGTAGCCATGGTAATCCACGTGTGGAGGAGAACTAATCTCCTGACCGGAGGAGTTTCAAGGTAATAGGTTTTTGTTTTTAAGGTCATTTTCAGTTAGGGATGTAACATAATGGTGTAGAATGCTCACCAATTAAAATGCGCATGATCTCTCTAAGGGGAGCCTTTTCAAAATGCTTTACAAGGAAAGCACACGTTGCATCGGTAACATCATGGAAATCATGACAGTTGAAAGTCATAAACACAGGCGGGTAAGCTGAGCACCTCCTTCCCTGCTTCTCAGATTTCACTGTCTGGAAAGGCAAATGTCAGACCTTTTGTTCTAGGTGGGGTTTCTTCATTCACGGAAGAACTTTTTCTTGCTGTGAAACATAGATGCATTGTCAAGGATGGTGAAGGATATGTAGTGGAGAATTTGTTAAAAGGAACCTCAGTCTTTTTATTTTATTTTACTTTATTTTTGAGACAGAAGCTCACTCTGTTGCCCAGGCTATAGTGCTGTGGCATCAGCCTAACTCATAACAACCTCAAACTCCTGGGTTCAAGCCATCCTCCTCCTCAGCCTTCCAAATAGCTGAGATTACAGGAGCCCATCACAGTGCCCAGATAATCTTTCTATTTTTAGTAGACATGGAGTCTTGCTGTTGCTCAGGCTGGTCTTAAACTCCTGAGCTCCATTCGGCCTCCCAGAGGGCTAGGATTATAGGTGCAGGCTATCACGCCGGCCAGAAGCCTCAATCTTAAATTCAGCCTTACTGGGGAGAATCTGAGAATACATATTCAAAGTTTTAAAATGTGTTTGTCCTTTATAAAATATGTATTCAGAGTTTTAAGATGTTTCTGTACTTTGAGAAATTGCACTTCTGGCCATATAACCTAAGGAAATAAGGATTTGTTGCAAATATGTGTCTAGGAGAATATTTGTATCAGAACTCTAGTAAGTGTACAGCGGTAAGTGTACACTATGCATTGCTTACTGCTGGCAATACATTCTGAGAAATGCACTGTCAGGCAATTTTATTTTTTGTACAAAAATATAGAGGTACTTAAACCTAGATGGTACAGCCTGCTACACACCAGGGCTATATTGTATAATGTATTGCTCAGAGGCTACAAACCTGTACTGAATACTGTAGGCAACTGGAACACCATATATCTAAAAATATCTAAAAATAGAAAAGGTACAGCAAAACTGTGGTCTAAAAGATAAAAAATGGTACAAGTGTATAGGGCACTTTTCCCTGCATGGAGCTTGCAGGCCCAGAAGCTGTCATGGCTGAGTCAGTGAGTGAGTGATGAGTGAATATGAAGGCCAGGGACATTCGTGTGCACGGCTAGAGACTTTATAAATGCTGTACACTTAGGCTACAATAAATTTATTTAAAATTTTTCTTACTTGGGCTGGGCGTGGTGGCTCACACCTGTAATCCTAGCACTCTGGGAGGCCAAGGCAGATGGATTGCCTGAGCTCAGAGGTTCAAGACCAGCCTAAGCCAGAGTGAGACCCCATCTCAAAAAATAGCCGAGTGTTGTGGTAGGCACCTGTAGTCCCAGTTACTTGGGAGGCTGAGGCAAGAGAATCGCTTGAACCCAAGAGTCTGAGGTTGCTGTGAGCTATGATGCCATAGCACTCTACCAAGGGTGAGAAAGTGAGACTGTCTCAAAAAAA
Organism: Nycticebus coucang; assembly: GCF_027406575.1. Taxonomy (NCBI): domain Eukaryota; kingdom Metazoa; phylum Chordata; class Mammalia; order Primates; family Lorisidae; genus Nycticebus; species Nycticebus coucang. The sequence continues at coordinate 27,928,204 of NC_069780.1, forward strand.
AAAAATTTTTTTTTTCGTTCTTGCATAATAAATTAACCCTAGGTTACTGTAACTTCTTTACTCTATCAATGTTAAATTTTTTAGAACTCTGACTATTTTGCCATATCACTCAGTTTAAAACACAGTGGTTGTTAAAAGAATATTTTTCTTTATATCTTTATTCTATAAGCTTTTTTTCTGTTTTTAATATATTTTTTAATCTTTTAAAACTTCTTGTTAAAATCTAAGACACAAACACACACATTAGCCTCGGCCTACACAGGGTCAGGGTCATTGGCGTCATTGTCTTCCATCTCTTCTTCTTGTCCCCCTGGAAGGTCTTTGCATTGAGCTCTTGTCTCCTGTAATAACAATGCCTTCTGGAACACCTCCTAAAGGAAGAACCTGCCTGAGGCTGGTTTATACAAGGGTGTCCAACCTATGGCTGGCAGGCCTGCTGAATGCTGATTTTCAGAGGACTTTTTTGCTTATCAGTGGTGTTGGAGATCACGAAAAGTACACATGTGCCTTTTCCCCTCCTAATCAGCTTGTGTTAGTGTTTGTGTATTTAATGTGTGGCCCAAGCCAACTCAATGTGTTGTAGAAAAAAAAAAGGTTGGACACCCCTGGTTACAGTTACCTTTTAATAAGTAGAAAAATACACACTAAAATAACAAAAATTATATTAATAGTATAGTAAATACGTAATTTGGTAATGTAGTCACTTATTATCATTGTCAAGTATTACGTACTGTACATAATTGTGTGTGCTATAATTTTATTTGACAGACAGCAGAGAAGGACTGTTTACACAGCATCACCAGAAACAGGAGGGTAGGGTGTTGCTGAGTTACCACGACTACCAAGATGTCAGTGGCACATGACCGTATCTCCATTACCTCCATTTTACAAATGACGAATGTGCTCAAGATAGCAAGTGGACAGCAAATGGTAAGAACCACAGGAAAAAGTGCATGTCGCAGATAGCAAGCAGGAGTAAGAGCTACGGAGAGAAGGGGACGATATTGAAAGCGGGAGGGTTAGAAGATGGCAAAAGTGGCTGTCTGGGTGCAGGGGATGAAGAGTGGTGTTGTTTTCCTTTTATGAATATTAAGTTGCAATGAGTCCTATTTAACTTTTTGGATAAATACTCTTTTATGCTTAATACTTAAGTGTAAAAGTACACTTTTATACTGAAATACTGCTTGATGGTCATTGATCTTCAAGTTCATCATGGTGGGAGGCCTCCTCTTCCCACCCCGAAGCTGTACAGACCAATGAGGCCCTCAATACCTGGCCACGTTTGTTCTCCATCAGAGCTCTGTGTAAGCTGAGGTATTGCCTCCTTAACTCACTCCTGCTGGTCCCTCTGTACCTCCCTCTGAATCTAGTTGGAAATGGGCACAGGCTCTCAGAGCCTTCCAGTGCCCCCCTGCGCTCAGGCAGGTGGCTTCCTCTGGATGATCCGTTACTAATTGTAACCCTGTCACCCTCTGACACCTCTCTTCTTCCCTAGTCCACCCTTCCTTCTTTCTGCATCAGGTCAGAACTTTTCTTGCACAAATCTTTATAGATAAGTATGCTAGGCCTGGCTGTTCACATCCTAGAAGTAAAGATAAAGGAATTAAAAAAAATTTTTTTTCTTGGTCACCTGGATAACTCAGTTGGTAAAGCATGAGACTCTTAAAATTTTATTTCTCCAAAATGCCTAGCTTTCAAAACCAACATTGCAAACTCCTATTTTGGTTGCTAGAAAAGAAAGTCTAACTCTTTTTTTCTTGATATTCCTGCTGCAACAATCTGAAAACTTTCCTAGTAAACTAGTTATCAAATGGATGTCCTTGAAAGATAGGGGAGGTCAGTTCAAGGACATTAAAACACATATCTGTATTTTGCCAGCACATTGTTATAGAGAAGAATAACAGTTTTTATAAAGATTGTGTGATTAGGGAACAGGACAAATTCTAAGGGTTTTCAGAGTCATAGAAAACATCAAAATTAGAGGAGGCTCACAAAGAATGTTTGGATTTTTTTTTATTGTTTTTTTTTGAGACAGAGTCTCACTATGTTGCCCTCAGTAGAGTGTTATGGAGTCATAGCTCACAGCAACCTCAAACTCTTGGGCTTAAGTGATTCTCTTGCCTCAGCCTCCCAAGTAGCTGGGACTACAGGCAGCCCCCACAATGCTCAGCTATTTTTTGTTGCAGTTGTCATTGTTGTTTTAGCTGGCCTGAGCTGAATTCAAACCTCCAGCCTGGGTGTATGTGGCTGGCGCCATAACCACTGTGCTACAGGCACCAAGCCTGGATATTTTGTCTTTCTATAAAGGTCTGGGGAAAATATTCTGAAACATTCTCTGAGAATGCTAGGTAGTAGCATACTCTGAATTTGAGCCAGAACAGAAAGTCACATTTGGAAATAGCCACACAGACATACTACCCAGCTACACAGGAAAGAAAAGTAAATGAGGCTAACTTAGAGCAATGAAGAACAAAAGGAGATATTGCAGGGAAATAAGATGCAACTAATTATAACGGAAGTTGTCAAGTAAAAGGGGCGTGAGCCTGAGATCACAGCATGGATTAAATTCTAGCTTTGCTCATTGTTGACTGTATTAATCAAACCCTCTTTCTCTTTCACAGTTTCGTTATCTAAATATGGGGATAATACCCAACTCAATGAGTTATACAGAGAATAAAAATTGGGTAATGAGTAGGTAAGAGTAAATAATGTTTGTAAATTCCTCATGGCGAGTGGGGGCTAAACCACACACAACACGCTCCCCCCACCCCATGGTTACCAGAAGCAGAGAGCATATAAAAAGTAGCTATAAAAGCTCCGGTCAAGGCCCAGAGAAAGCAATTCCAGATCATTACAAGAAAGAAGACCAGAAAGGAAAAGGAAAATGCAGAGTAACCCAGACACTCAAAGATAAAGGGAGAATGGGGACACACATGGGCTCCGATGGATGGATATGAAACCACGAGTGGCAACTGCGTTTAGCAAGTTCACTTTGCTTCCTCTGGTGGGCCACACAACTCTGAAATAGGAGGGAAGGTGGGGAAGAGAGGAGAAAAACTCAGCATTCTCTGTAGGGAGGCTGTACACTGCAGTGAGAGCCGCGGAATGCTACACAGCCTCCACGGTAGCTTCCCTCTGCAGGATGCAAAGCCCTTTCAGAGCAGGCTGTGTTACAACCTGGTATCCTCATGCAGCTTCTGCACAGGCCTGCCTCCTCCTCCTCGGTCTTGAATTTCCCCTCTCCTGGGTTGTGGGGTGCAAGGGTGGGGGGTGTTGACTATCAAAAAACCTTTCCTGTTGGCTACAAGCCTAGTGCTGTCCTGGAGAGGAGGTCCACTCACTTTTGGCGTAGATGGCTTAGCAGCTACGAGTGGCATTTAAAGGACAGGGAAGGAGGCCGCGGTGCGCCTTTCTTCATGACAGCCCTCGGTTGGCACGGTATCTAGGAGAGGTGCTTAATATTTACCTCCCATAAAAGCCTGCTATTTTTTGTTGTTTCACTGTAGTTCTTTGAATATGTGGAGCTTTCACCTATTTCCAGCCTGCAGTGTGGCAGCCCTGGCCACACAATGAATGTGCAGATGAATTTGCTGCCTTCCTCTTGGGGAGCCCTTTTGTAGGCGCCCCACACAACTGTGTGACCCACTAGCTGACTTGCTGCCTGCTTTGGTGTCTACCTCTCCACCAGGCAGGAGAGCTTTATCTTGGAACAGTCCATCCTGACATGAATAAAACTTCCCCCACCTCCCCCAACAGCCCAAAATTAAATTGTCTGTTCTCACACCATGTATAGTTTCACAGCTGGGTTTCTATAATCATGATTGAGAATTATTTTTGATCTAAACTCATATTAGTATTTGCCTACAATCTTCTCAGTATGTTTTTTGAGGAGAAGGAAGGATGAAATAATCTCGTCTTCATCTATGCAGATCTGTATGTAAAGAAAGGATTCAGGAAAAAAGCAATTTTGCGCATTGGAAATGAAAGTTTATGTTATTTATACTCTAAAAATGCTTTTCTCCTACAACTCTAGGAATCTTTTATTCAAGTCAGTTACTGTGAAATGAATCTTGTGGGTATAAGTACAAGCCTTTGGTTTAACCTACACTTCAATTCTCAAAGCTATCTGTTCATTTAATTAATGCTTCATACCACAAATCACATTTATTAGCACATGAAAACATTGACCAGCTTCAAATGCCTCAGAGTTTTGGAATTCAAATGCAACTATGAAATCCAGAGTCCGTCTAATTTATCAGAGATCATTATGTGTCAAGAATCAGAATACAACTTGGTAGTTTTGATCCATTCCATTCAGTTTAGTTCAACAAACTGAATGCATTCTGCCAGGCAGAGGGACACAAAGATCCCTCAAATCCATGACGGGCTTCTGGGGATGACTGGAATAGAGACAGAGTGTTTGATCACTGCAACGCTGAGGCTATGATAGGGACTGTTTACCAGTAAGCAGTTCGGAGGAGATCTAGAGCAGTGGTTCTCAACCTACCTAGTGCCATGGCCCTTTAATACAGTTCCTGTGGGTCGTGACCCACAGGTTGAGAACCGCTGATCTAGAGGAAATGTCCACCAGAACAAAGATGAGAAAGACGTGTAGAAATTGATCAGGCCAGTAGAGAAGATGGGGAACCCCTGTGACAAAGCAAGAACTAGATCAGCCAGAGAAGCTTTAGGCCACGCACTAAGCATTCTTCTATTCAACCATTTTGACCTGCAGAAATGGCTATTTCGTGTGGTCCTAGCCAGTGGAGGATAACTTTTGCATTGATTCCAGGTTTAGGAATTTGAACTTTACCTTGCATGAGGTGAAAAACTAAGAAAATATTTTAATCAGATGAGTTTCCAGCTCAGCTCTGCATTGCAGACCATTCTCACAGGGTGAGAGGGTGGCAAAGACCAGTTTATCCCTCGCTACCAGTTTCTCTCTCTTCTTTTTCCTTATCTGTGAATATCCCAGATGAGAGATAGTGGTAGCCCACTTTTAAGACTAAAGTACTGGCCAGGCGTGGTGGCTCATGCCTGTAATCCTAGCATTCTGGGAGGCTGAAGCGGGTGGATTGCTTGAGCTCACGAGTTCAAGACTAGCCTGAGCAAGAGTGAGACTCTATCTCTACTGAACGTAGAAAAACTGAGGCAAGAGAATCGCTTGAACCCAAGAGTTTGAGGTTACTATGAGCTATGATGCCAGGTACTCTACCCAGGGCAACAGCTTGAGACTGTCTCAAAAAAAAAAAAAGTACTAAAGCAGAGGAAGGAACAGATTAGAACATATAATCACAAGTAAAAATCTGTCAGACCTGTTAGGGACAGATAGGGAACAGGGTAGGAAGGGAAAAGAAGACAGTGCCAGAGACAAAGGAGCTATACTGGGGTCTCTGAGACCCCCCAACAAGACCCAGTGACTGATTCTAGGTGGAGAGAAAAAAGTAAGTCTCAGGTTTCTGGTTAGTGTAACTAGAGGGAAGTTAGAGCCATTAACTCAGAAGAAAAAAGGAAAATCAAGAAAACAGGCTTGGGGTGAAGTAATGAGATATTTTAGACGTATTGATTATGATGTTCCTATGGAATACTGTAGAGAGAAAGAGCTGGCCAGAAGGAAACTGAACAGAGGCCTTTAACCCAGGGAGGATTCATGACTGGAAAAGGAGGCGTGAGGATCAACACAGCATGGGGCCCAGCAGGGTGGGGTGAGCATCGGGACAGGTCCGCAAAAGCATAAGTGTTTGGCATTACTTAGTGGCTGGCAGGAGAGCCAATGTTTTCTTTACATGCTCTTCAGTTGAAGAACCTTTAAAAATAATCTTACTCAGAAGTCCAAAGTCTGAAGAAGAGTTGCTTTGGCCAAAATGGGTGAGAGCTATACAATCCTGCTTGCTTAGGCTCCCTATTCCTTTTCTTTCCTTTAGGTAGCCCCACAAATCTCTGGGGAACAGTCGAAAATGTGAGATTTAAACTAGAGGTCAGAGAGAGAAACACAAGGCAGGAGGCACATCAACCAAGTTCTAAATGTAGTTCAGGCAGCATCAACTGGGAAGTGAAAAATTTCCCACAGTTTACCAGAAGGATTTTTCATGCAGTCAATTAGAGATCTGGAATAGAAGAAACATAAATTTAGACCTGCTTCATCTAGTGACAAGAGTAATATTGAATAAGAGACCCCATATTCTTCCAGAGACATCCTGTGGTTCTAGAGCAATAAATTAAACATAGAAACCTGAATAATAAACACTTATTGGTCATGTTTCTGTCAAGGACAAGGGAGAGTGATCACTCATAAACAAAAAGGGAAGGGTTATCTTTCTGGTGAGGTCCTTAAAAGAGTTAGGGTAAAATTCCCAGTGTTTTGTTTAGACGTATTTGTAGATCACCTGAAGGGGGAAGAAAAGTGTGAAGGAAAAAAAATAGAATAAATTTATAAGAAGATGAGTCATTTAACTCTTTTTTGAATAAATGTACTGACTCACTCAGTACACCACACTTATTTTTGTGAATCATTAGTTTCATTTCATACTGTTACCCATGTTGATTTTGAGTATGACAAAACCAGGGTGGTGCCTGTGGCTCAAAGGGGTAGGGCACTGGTCCCATATGCTGGAGGTGGCGAGTTCAAACCCAGCCCTGACCAAAAACTGCAAAAATAAAAATAAAATAAAATAAAAAAGAAAACCATACAGAAAGTTAAATTCAGTCTTGAGGATGGGTATTTTAGTATCAGGCATTTATTTAACAGACACTGATAGAGCTGTTTACTAGGTTTTAAAACAAGCACTGTTTTAAGAGCCTGATAACAGATTCTTTCTTTAATAGTTATGGAGTACATTTGAGAAAGAACTGAAAACTGAAGTATAGAGTTGATGCCAAAAATATTAATAGATGATTCAGAAAAAAATGCAAGCAATATGTTGACAACTGGTGCCTTTGTTTTCTCTCATGTCACTTCTAAGGAGCAACTCCTGTCCTGAGGACTTTGTTGTTTAACTTACAGTATTTGGTGAGAAAAAGAATCCCATGTCTCAAGGTTTGTTGAGCTATAACACTTCTGAGATAATAAACAAAAACATTCCTTACATTTATATATTTTATTTCAAAGTTCTATGTACAAAATTTCACAAATTTCTATTGAAGCAAGTATTTAAATACACAAACGATATTTGTACATTTCCTAAATTACCAAGAACTTTCCATACATACATTATAGCCATTTCCTGTAACTACAGAATTTCCAAGTTTTAATTATTTTCCTTTCATGGAGCAGAATCTTGTTTTTTCCAGAATGCATCTGATCCTTCCAGATTGCTCTGCGTCTTTGACCTGTCTCTTCTGCCCTTCCACTCAATCGATAATTTCATCCACACTGTTGGGATCTCTTTTCCGTCATTCTTCAATTTGTTCAGAGCTTTCAGAGACCCAGTATTATCTTTCATCTAACCTCTCTCTCTGTCTTTTGGTCCAAAGTTTGTCCTTGGCCCCTGAAAGCTTCATTAGCTGCAGCTATGCGAAGGCCCTTTGAGCTTATCTATTTCTTTTTTTTTATTAAGTCTTTTGTACATAGATCATAAATACATTTATGCCCATTTCGGTGAGTTGATTATTTGTACAAATTGGAGTGCTTACATCATACTAATTAGCATAGCTTTCATCTCATTTACTCAATTATAGCATTAGGATATTTGTGTTCTACACATGATAGAACCTACTTGTACTTGCAGTGTGCTCCATAGTTGTGGTCCCCCTACTATCCCCTACTATCCCTCCCATCCCCTCCCCATCTTTCACCCTCCCCTGCCCTCCTTCATCATAGCCTAAAGTTGTGTTTCATTTTTCATGTGCAAGTGTGAGTTATTATAAATTGGTTTCACAGCAGTACTGAGTACATTGGATACTTTTTTCCATTCCTGAGATACTTTGCTAAGAAGAATATTTTCCATCTCCATCCATGTAAACATAAAGGAGGTAAAGTCTCAATTTTTTTTTTACTGCTGCATAATATTCCGTGGTATACACATACCACAATTTATTAATCCATTCATAGGTCGATGGGCACTTGGGATTCTTCCATGACTTGGCAATTATGAATTGAGCTGCAATGAACAATCTGGTGCAAATAATCTTTATTGCCAAATGAGTTTTTGTCCTTTGGGTATACACCTAGTAGAGGAATTGCAGGATCAAATGGCAGGTCTACATTTAGATCCTTGAATGTAAATGTAGATCTGGAAGGAAGCTTATCTATTTCTTAAGCAAGTGCTAAGTGCGGTGAAGAACGTTAAGGAGAATGGCTGAGGGAGAATAAAAGACCAGATGTAGTTGGAGGGTCAGAAAAGTCTTCTCTAATAAAGTGACATTAGAGCTGTGATCCTAGTGATAGTGTTCTTGTGACGTTTTCTTGATTTTCTCTTTTCCATCTTTTACCCTCAGCCTCCAGCCTTCTCCCAGTATCCTTTCACAGCCTGTCTCCCATAGCAAAACTCGAGATTAACACTCCCTTTTCCAAATCTTTCTTCAAAACTTGCTTTCTGTTATTATCCTTTTGCCTTCTTAAAGTAGAAATGAAAGAGTTCTAAGTCCTCTCCCTGGGTACCTGGGCCACTAACTGGGTTGTGCTTCACTAAAATAACATCCCCTCCACAGATTTGTGTCCCCAGGCCCCATCCAAACCCAGCACAGAGGACATGTGGATAATTTTTTTCTGGCTTCCTACTCCAGTTCCTTCCTACCCCCAAATATTTTTTCCACATTTTAATTTTTATGTCTCAACTTCTGTTGCCTCACTCCCTCCGAGCAGCATACAGATATTAATGGCACCCCAAGATTCTCTAAAGCATCCCCCACTCTTACACTTTCAATGCTCTTTATCTCTTGGGCCCTGGCTACAGGGAGGCGGCAGAGTACCAGGATTAAATGCACAGCCACACAGGGAGCAGCCTGCATTTGAACACCTGCTTTACCACCTCCTAGCAAGTTACCGAGTTCCAGACTCCGTTTTCCTTATGTGCAGAGTGTATGCTAGATTCCTTTTCTAATGCCATGTAATGAATTACCACAAACTCAACAGCTTAAACAGCACATATTTATTATCTCACAGTTTCTATGGGTCAAAAGTTTAGAGAAAAATATGTTCCCAAGCTCCTTTGGTTTGTTGGAAGAATTCATTTCCTTGCAGCTGGAGAGTGAAGATCTGAGCTGCTCTCTGGCTTTTGGCTGGAGGCTGCCCTGAACTCTAGGAGGTAGTGAGAGAGTGCGGTTCCCTGCCACATGGGGTGCTCTGGGACGGCCATGTCTTTAAGCCCATGAGTCTCCAACTCCAGTCTGCTAAACAGAAGTCTTAAATAACATCACATAATCATGTAACTTTTACCACATAAAGTAACCTAAGTAAGGGATGGCATCCATAAAAAAGATGGAGGCTTCACATCTTTTATGTTTACCTAGGTGGAGTTGAAACACATTCTTAGTCAAGAATCTCAAGAATGGAAAAAAATATCCAATGTACTCAATACTAATATGAAACCAATACATAATCAACTACAAGCCCACGTGAAAGAAAGAAAGCACAAGTGTAGTCTAGCAAGAGGGGGGGAGAGGGCAATGGGTGGGTTCTTACCTGACGTGCACAGTGTGAGTTCAGCTCGCCCTCTGGGTGAAGGGCTCAACTACAACTTGAACTTTACCTTAGAAATGAAAACAATGTAACCTAAACAATTGTAACCTCATATTGATCTGAAATAAAATAAAACAAAACATGGCATCCCATCTCCTATGTCATATTCTGTTAATTTGAAGCAAGGAACTGGTTCCACCTGTACCTTCTTGGGCAGAAGATAACATAGGACTTATCACCACAAGGCTGAGACAAGGAAGAGCATCTTGAGTGCTGTTTTGCATGACATCCCTCACAGGGCTGCTCTACAGGTTTATTAAATGAAGTCATGTATATAGAGCACGCACCCAGTGCCTGGCAGGTGGCAAGCACTCAACAGCCAGCCAGTAGTATACTGCTCTTCATTGCATCTTTTTTTAATCTACTGCAGAAGGACGTCAGCTACCAATAACTAAGCACTGTCAGCACCTTCCGATCACCATTGTACCTTCACAAGATTGTCTCTTAAACATCTTTCCTGAGACCCTTATTTCTCTGTGCTGGTCAGTTGATTGGTTCCCTCACCAGCTGAGCATGAGACTCAGGTCATATCATCGACATCTTCTCTGGGTATATTGTGTCATAGAGGAACATAAGGAGAAAATTTCATTTGTCTGTTTCAGGGTCTCCTGTCATCTTGAACATCATAGGAATAAATATCTTCCTGTGCCCCTCCTCTGGCACGCTTGTTACCTCCCTGTAGCTCTCTTGCACCTCTGCAGCATCCACTGCACACCCTCCTCTGTTCTTGGCAGGTTTGCAGCAAGTTTATTTAGAAACATCTTAGAACAGTGTTTAAAATATTAGCAGCTTCCAATATTTCATTTCCTTTTACTTAAACGAAAATACTTGCCACTTGCCTTGTGTTATTGGGATGGTCTTATCTGTACCCAAAGTTCTTGGCATCTCAAGGGAGCCCAAGCCCTGTATGAAAAGAGACCTAGAAGTTCAGTACCCCAAAGGTAAAAAGAAAATGTGTCTGGCGTTGCAAGAAATGCTATTGTTATTGTGTGAATCTGTCAGAATCTGGAATGAGAAAATGCAGTACTAGAAAGAAGGATTCAACCCCAAGGAGAGAAAACAGAAGAGACCCTAGGGAGGAACCATGATGTGTCCCAGCCTGGCTAGGATCAGAGAAGGACTCCTACAGCCTGGTGGGAGACTGAGACCATGTGTACAGAGAGCCTGACAGGAGATTAGCCAGGCATGGTGGCTCAGGCCTCTGTTTCCAGTACTTTGGGAGGCCAAGGAAGGAAGATCCCTTGAGCCCAATTGGAGACCAGCCTGGGTAACATGAAACCTGATTTCTCCAAAAAATAGTGGGCACAGGGGCATGTGTCTATAGTCTCAGCTACGCAGGAAGCAGAGACAGGTGGATCACTTGATCACCGGAGCTGGAGGTTGCAGTGAGCTATGACCATATCATAGCACCACAACCTGCGAAATAGAAAGACCCTGTCTTGTCTAAAAAGAGATTAAAACAAAGAAAGGGAGACCTCCTGTGTGCTTAAACAGCACTGTACCCAGACCCAGAGGTGGAAATGGTGGACAGTCTGGCAGCTGGGCAATGAGGACAGTGAGCTGGAAGGAGGAAGTGTCCTATGAGGCAGGATAAGTGTTATGTCTTTAGTCTCAGCTATATTCAACATAAAAGGGGCTCTGTTTTTGTCAGTTGGCATGTTGTCATGAATAACTCAACTTATTACCAATTAATTCTGACAAGTTTGATTCTGAAGTGTTTGTTCATCCCATGAGCTGTGTGCTGGACATCTGGGTACCACTGACAGCATTTTCCTGTGGGGCTGTGGTTGGTTCAGGCATCTGCAGGTGGCAATTCTTAAGACACTGCTGCTTCCTTATTTGCTAACTGAACCCTAACCGGCATTAATTCCCTTCTCTCTTTACTTTTCCTGCTTCCAAAGCAGCCCCCTACGAAACTTTGCTTTCAAAAATCTAGTTATTCAAAAACCATGCACACACCAATTATTTATTATACATTAAAATGTTTACATATACTGGTGGTTATCCCAGATTAGTAGGTGCATTCATTTCCCATGGCTGTTGGAACAAATTGGCATAAACATAGTGGCTTACACATTATAGTGCATTATAAACAGGATGGCCAGATATTGCTTGTTATAGAAATGAAAAAGTTTACCAAACTGTTTAAACTATTTTCTTTCTTTTTTTTTTTTTTTTTGGAGACAGAGTCTCACTATGTCACCCTCAATAGAGTGCTGTGGTGTCACAGCTCAGCAACCTCAAACTCTTGGGCTTAAGCGATTCTCTTGCCTCAGCCTCCCAGGTAGCTGGGACTACAGGTGCCTGCCACAATGCCTGGCTATTTTTTGATTGTAGTTGTCATTGTTGTTTGGCAGGCCCAGGCTGGATTCGAACCCACCAGCTCCAGTGTACGGGACTGGTGCCCTAGCCACTGATCTACAGGTGCAGAGCCTAATTTTTCTATTTTTAGTAGAGGGAGGGTCTCACTCTTGCTCAGTCTGGTCTTGAACTCCCAAGCTCAAGAGATTTGCCTGCTTGGTTCTCCCAGAGGGTTGGGATTACAGGCGTGAGCCACCAGGCCTGGCCTTAAACTAGTTCCTTAAAGAGACTCCCTCCACTGCTAGAGATCTTGAATAGTCCCTCAGTCATCAGGAAGCAATTCCTCACATAATTGATGAACTTAGCTTCCACTTTGGGAGGAGAACCACCTTTTCTCAGACTTGCATTTTTGCCTTAATGTCTTCCTCAGAACCAGGTCCTTTTGGAATTTTAAGAGTTTTTTTCTGGTTTTTGAAGAATTTTTTACCTTTGATCTTGGTGTTGATGATTTTGAATCTTTTTCATTCTGGTTTGATTCTTGTGCATTTTTGGCTGGAGTATCTGGTACAGATTTCTTCACTGGAGATTTTTCTTCAGTTTCTTCATCATCAGAATCATTATTATCATCATGTTCTTCATTCTCATTGTCATCATCTTCTTCTTCATCATCTTCAGCAGCAGCAGCAAGTTATACTTTTTTCTATAGAACCTTGCTACCCCATCCAGGGCAGATCGCTTTCCACACATATGTAAGAGTTTCACATCCTTCTCCTCTGCATCTTCTTCCACAGCTACTAAGTGCTGCCCAAAGACAGGCACAGGTCCTGAACCACCTTCAACCGTAAGACCACAGGTTGTGAATTTCTCTAAATCAGGATAAATTCGAATGCCCCCAAGAGAAACCGTTGGCTGTACAGACATTTTCAAGGTCGCCAGTGTTACCTCAACAGGACTGCCTTCATCAGTCACTGCCTCTGTTAAACAACGGCAATGTGTCCTTTGCACCAGCCCCTAAACTGACTGTTCTAAAAGATTACTGGTGCTCGTTTTCATCATAATTTTCCCTCAAAATGAGAATCTCTGTCAGCCTTCAGTTCACAAGCAAAAAGATAATTCTGAGACTTCAGGGGGCTCCCGTCTACATCCATCGAATTTTCCGTGGGGTGGTGGCACACACTTAGGTGGGAGAGAGGTGGATGGAGGTAAAAGACCACTGCTCCAAAGAGCAGCTGCGCAGGAAGGATCACACCAGGGAAAGCTGTTCTTTGAATTTTTATTATATATATATGTATCATTTTTACTACTGGGATTGGGAGTGGGGGTAATATTTGTTATAAAAAGTCTTCTCTATCGGGGTCACCATTGAGTATTCTGCTTGAGAACATTTTGACATATCTGTAACATATACTTCTAGTCTCTGATATTTAGAATAAGGGATCTGAATTTTTACCTTTTATGACATTTATGAAACAATTTGCCTTATATGATAAATGCTTACACAAAGCATTCATGAATGTGATGTTTGGGACCCTGTTACAAAGGCTTTAGACATGTTAACCTAACTCATTTGCCACACACAATACTTCAGAGAGATAGCTACTACCATTTTAACCATTTTAAAGACAGAAATGAGGTGCAGAGAAAGCACAAAAGTGAGACACAGAGAGGTTAAGTTACTTGTCTGAGGCTAATAAAAAGAAATGAAGCTGAAACTCAAACTCTAGAGGCCATCCTCTGAAGGATTCTGCTGTAGTGGCACTCATATTTTTATACCTTCCTCTTCTTTTTTAAAAAATTGTGGTAACTGGGCGGCGCCTGTGGCTCAGTGAGTAGGGCGCCAGCCCCATATGCCGAGGGTGGCGGGTTCAAACCCAGCCCCGGCCAAACTGCAACCAAAAAATAGCCGGGCGTTGTGGCAGGTGCCTGTAGTCCCAGCTGCTCGGGAGGCTGAGGCAAGAGAATCGCGTAAGCCCAAGAGTTAAGAGGTTGCTGTGAGCCGTGTGACGCCACGGCACTCTACCCGAGGGCGGTACAGTGAGACTCTTGTCTCTACAAAAAAAAAAAAAAAAAAAAAAAAATTGTGGTAACTGTTTTTGTCTTTCATCTTCTCACCATTTTTTGAGAAACTAATTTTTTTCTATTAGCACAGCAAAATCACAAAAGGAAGTAGAGCATTTCTCATAACTTTTGTTCCTCTCTTAGTACATAAAGGCCATGAATTCCTTGGTGGTCACTCTTTTGTGGAAGGATATTTGAGTTGATTCTAAGAATAGTAGAACTTCTGTAAATTGACCACCCAAGGGACTGTAACAAACTATAACATACGGAGTCAACATATGGAGGTGGTCAGCATCAGGAACTAGGCCTACTGTACTGATACATGGATGTGGTGCATGTCTGCTCTATGAAAATTAGGTCAACTGAAGGAGGTGGTCAGTTGTGGAGGTTCTACAGTATTTGATTTCCAGTCACGTTTGTGTTATTTCTGGTGTCATTTGAATGCTTTTATTCAAATCCTGCTCTACCATAATCAGAACAAATACACTAAAATTCTCTTTTGCATTTATTTCAGGAAAGAGAAAAGAAAACCAAAATATATTGATTAGCTTCTAAGCCAGAAAGTAGAAAGTGCTTTTCCAAATATCCTAGTTAACTTTCACAAGTGTTACCATTCCTATTTTGCAGCTGAAGAACAAGACCTCACAGAATGATTATATCTAGCATTTACGATGGCATGCTGGGATCCACCACTCTACTTTAATGCATGGTCTTAGTCAATCCTTAGAACAGCCAGATGAGGTCGTATTCTTTATCTCCATTTACAGATGAGGAAACTGAGCTTTAAGGAGATTAAGTAAATCCCATGAGATCATACAGCAAGGTGGTGTATATGACTTAAAAGACTATTTTCTTTTCTCTATGCCACACTGGGATCTTGGCTGCAAGAATTTGTTATTCTTAATGTTTCTTTCTGTGAATTTCTCTAAAGAAGGATAAATTCAAATGCCTACAAGTCCCAGGCAGATAACAAAATAGAGAGAGACAAGCCGTGTGTCAGAAGCACAATGATGGTGGCTCAGTGGAAATGGCAACTGACCCTCTCGGCCTTGACACCCAAAAGGGGCATGGGCAGAACTGAATTGCGATATAGTTGATGTCCTTCATAATTCTCTATATTTTAATTTATGCATTTAAAAATATTCTGAGAAAGAAGTCCATGGGGATTTAAGTTTGTGAGTCTTTGTGCGTGCACAAAATAAAAGTTAGGAAAGCCAGCACTCAAAAACAATTGACACTGACAAGGGTTCAGAGTCCTTTTGAGTGATTTCCATGCCAGGCCTGCATTCCAGATCTTCATATGTTTCAAAATGAGCTAGAAAGTGATACTTTAAATTAGACTTTTTAATTTATTGATGAGGGTAGTTAACTTAGTTTTTCACTATTTGGTCTCTACACCACAGAGCCAGGTTTAGAAACCGAATAGTTCCCTTTCCCAATTTTCTTCCCTCTTTTCTCATAATCTCATGGAATTCTTTTCCTTATTTCATATAACACTTTTTAAATAAATATTTTGTTTCTAACTTACAGTATCCTTTTTATCACACAGGTAATACACAGGCAGCCAAGAGAAGAACTGGTGTTGGGTCCAGATCTGTTAAGATATTACACATTTAATATTGACCCAATGCTGCTGCCCACGCCTCAGAATGTGGCTTGGAATGGTGACACCACACTGCACTCACCTCTCTTCTGGTTCAAAAGTTTGCTCCCCACTGCCTTTTTTTTTTTTTTGCAGTTTTTGGCTGGGGCCAGGTTTGAACCCACCATCTCCGATATATAGGGCTGGCACCCTACTCCTTTGAGCCACAGGTGCCGCCCCCGCTGCCTTTTATTCCACTAGAAATCTCAGGGTATTTCCCTGTGTTTACTTGGGCAAATGTTACCAGTTCTGTAATTATTGAGTCTCTTTCATTCAGGGCCAGGTGGGCCTGCTTCCTGCTTTTGGGCAGTTTGCCCCATTGTACTTTGTCCTTCACTAAGATACCACCTGACTTAAGCTCTTAAATATTATATGGATACAAGTAATACACTAATAACCCCCATTGTCAAAATGAAACAAAAATGTATAAAGTGAGGGATTCAAACAACATTGATTCCCCTCCCAAACATACTTTTAAGATTGGCTTATAGCGTTCAGCTCTTTTCTATAAATATATCTATAGTTTGGATTTTAAACATAAAGGGAATCATACTGAATATTGGGAAGTGTGCTTTTTTCATTTTTTCGATATTTATATCAATAATTATCATCTATTTTGTTCTTTTTAGATACAGCTGAGTATTGCATGGTGGGCACATACCATGCTTTGTTTAATCAGTTTCTATATGATGTATATTTAGGCTTTATCCAATTTAGCCCTATTATGAACAGTGCTGTAATAACACTGTTAAATATGAAGGGGAGGAGAATATGCCACCTCAACATATGCCACTTTGGCATATTGATTATTTTGAGCTGAAGGCAATTGAGAAAATGCAGATATAAGAAAAGTCCTCTGCTCTCCCCCTGTTTGCCTGAAGACAGGACATACATTTGTGAAGGTTCCCCCCCTTATCTTTACCAAGAAGGACACAAGTTAATTACTGGAGATAACTCTAGACCCTTACCAGCTGGGAAACTGTACCAAAGGACTCCACATAACCAACTTAACCAGCTTGTCTTCCCTTCGTTCTCCCATTTATTTACCTTCCTGCAGTTTGCAAGAGAAACTCAAAGTCCTCTTCCTTTTTTTGTCCCTCCCTTAAAATTTATTATGCTCTTGTTTAGATACTATCTAAGCCCAAGTTCCAACCATCCATTGAGTTACTCATCTGTGAGAGCTCCCATATGTATATGTGATGCACATGCTCATAACATTGTTTGTTTTTCTCATGTGAATCTGCCTAGCATTAATCTAATTTTCAGGGCCCCAGCCAATAAACTAATATGGTAGAGAAGAAAATTTTTCCTCCCCTACATAGGCATGTGTCTATGTTTGTATGGGACTATTTCTCTAAGATAGAAACCTCAGAGTAGAATTGCTATATTAAAGCTATGAGTATATAAAATTTTGACAGCGACTGCAAAATTGCTATTGAAGGTAGCCTTTAGAATAGACATTTTTGAAAGTAAAATACCGAAGAATGTATTTCACCAAGGAAGAGAACAACCTCTACAAGGACAACTACAAAACACTGATAAAAGAAATCATAGATCACACACGAAATGGAAAAACATCCCATACTCATGGGTTGGAAGAATCAATATTATTACAATGCCTGTACTGCCTCAAGTGATTTACAGATTCAAGGCAATTCCCATCAAAGTACCAACATCCTTCTTTCACAGAACTAGAAAAAAAATCCTAAATTTCATATGGCACCTAAAAAGAGCTCAAATAACTGAAGTGATTTTAAGCAAAAGAAATAAACCTAGAGTCATCACATTACCTAACTTCCAATTATACTACAAAACTACAGTAACAAAAACAACACAGTACTTGTTTAAAGATAGACACTTGGATAAATGGAATGGAATAGAGAACACAGACATAAAACCATATTGCTACAACCAACTGATTTTTGAAACAGCAAAGGACAACACACCCTGAGGAGAGGAGGCTCTATTCAGTAAATGGTCCTGGGAAAATTGGAGAGCCACGTGTGGAAGAATGAAACTAGAGCCCCATCTCTCACCATCAGAAAAAAAAAATCACCTCAATATAGATTAAAAAGTTAAATATAAGACCTGAATCTATAAAAATTCTAGAAGAAAATATTTGAAAAACTCTTTTGGACGTTGGCTGAGGCAAAGAATGTTAGAGTAAGACCCCAAAAGCAAATATAGCGACAACAAAAATAAATAAATGGTACTTAGTTAAACTAAAAAGCTTCTACCCAGCAAAGGAAATAATCAACAGGGTAACTAGACAACATACAGAATGGGAAAAAATATTTGAAAACCGTACATCCGACAAAGGACTAACATCCAGAATCTACACAGAACTCAAATCGGTAAGAAAAAAAAATCAAAAGTGCACAAAACCACGAACAAATCCTGTCCTTTTT
Source organism: Nycticebus coucang (assembly GCF_027406575.1). NCBI lineage: Eukaryota > Metazoa > Chordata > Mammalia > Primates > Lorisidae > Nycticebus > Nycticebus coucang. Next base: position 27,946,292 of record NC_069780.1, read on the forward strand.
GAAGGACTCCTCTGGCTGCTGCTTTCCCCTCCAGTTGGCTAACAAGATGCAAGGCATGCCTACAGTCCCTCCAAGTGAGAGTATGTCAATATTACACGTGCTTATGCTGGGTTGGTAACTGCTCACAAATTATTGGAGCTTTCGTTAATGTAAGTTCATTGTTGTAATAATTTCAGTATTTAAATAAACATTTTTAAAACAATAATTTAGTCTGCTTTCTTTGTTTCCTATGGGTTTCTAGAGATCAAGGGTGTCAAGAGACTGCTCCAGTAGTTCTTCAATTACATCACACTTGTCGACTTGATTTTAATGACTTCTAATCAACTAAGAAGTATTTACCACATGGGGCCATGGTAGGTAGCAAAAGAGATGCATAATCCTAAACAAGTTTGCCTTCTGGCCAGAAAGATCAAATTAACCTCTTCGAAACAGTAAGAGATGGAAAAAATGCAGTTTGAGTGGCAGTGATGAGAAGCACAGCCACTGTCCAGCAAAAGGCCTCAGGGGAAGAGCACGGGGTCTTGGGTTAAATGTGATAGTGGATAGAATTAGGATGGATAAGGTACAAGGGAGGACCTTGCAGTCAAGGGGAACAGTGCAGGCAAAAGCCTGGACATATTGCCAAGGAATTCTATCTGGAGGGTAAAAATCTCCAGCCTCCAGCCTTTTCCTCAGTCCCAAACACGTGGTTGCCTGGCCCCCTTGGGGTTTTGAAAGCACTCCTAGCCTGAAAGGCACGTAGAACGGGTGAGAGAATATGTGGATGTCTATCCCGGAACAGTAATGAGCAGCCTCTTGGTTTCTCCACTATATTTTGAAGAAAATAAATTAGCAAATGTCACATTCAAATAGATCCCTCAAGAAGGATAATTTTATTTGGCCGCTTGGGACTGGAAGCCTGTCTGGGCACGTACAAGCACACAGATATCAGTTACCTTTGGTTACTGAAGAAGAGCAGGTGTCTAAACAAAGCTGCTGCTAGTCAGAGTGAATTAAAATGACACTGCACTCCTCCACAGCCCTTGGGATCAGCAAGCATGTGGCAAGGCCAAGAGCGCCTCTTTACAGATGGCTTTTGAGGACACCTGCGTTTAATTAACTGCCATAGTCAATGGGTACATCTGAGCCTGACATTTTGTCCCGAAAGGATCACAAAGCTGTAATAGTATAGCACTGTTGAGCTTAGAACCTGGCCAAGTGACTCCGGGCCATTTGTCTCAGGTTCTGTTGACTTCTGGCACATTGTGGGATTTCTCTGAGCTCCAATCAAACTCGGAGAAAGTTTGGCAATGTGCAACTTGTTCCTCCTTTGCTATTACCTTTTCTATCTGTCAAAACGTATTTAGTGATCACTTACTCTGGCAAGGCGGCCTGCCAAGTGTTTGTGGGAAGAAGGGAAACAGAGGTGAATGAGGTGATTGAAGCTCTCAAAGAGTGCAGCAGAATCTTCTCTGGTGGTTAGCTATGAGAAATACAAGCTGAACAGGGCAGAGTAAGACCAAAGCTTCAAGGAGACCAGAATATGCTGAGGGAGGCAGAGGCTGGGGTGATTAATTTTAAGAGAAGCTGTTCAGGAGGACTTCCAGAGATATCTTTTTAATTGTGTTTTGAAGAACAGACAAGATTGTTCTGGGTTGGCTGGGAACAGAAACTTTGAGAAAAATAAATGAACAAATGTCAGATTCAAATTGATCCCTCAGGAAGAATACTTTAAAGATGACTGGAAATAAATGAAGACACAACAATATACAAATGCATGATGTATCTGAGACATGATCAACCCTGTGTGCTTGGAGAGAATATAAATGAAAAACATACTTTAATAAGTAGGCTGAAGCCAAACTAAAGATACATAAGTTCTTTCTGTATATCAATAATAACGCGTCACTGGAGGTTTTGAGCCGGAGGATACAGCATGGTCATGCACGAGCCTTACTTTGCTGCCAGGAATATGAATGATAAACTGGAGGGTTTTTTTAAAAGGCCAGTTAAGACCAGATCACCATATCCTTGGAGTCCTGAAACAGTGAGGGGGCTGAAAAAAGGCAGACTCGGTATGTGGCCCACGATACAAGAAGGAGCAGAAACTGCTCCCAGGTGTCTGCTTGGAGTTGGCGTTTGCTGCCACGCTCCACGCCTTTGGCAAACACCCTGTTTCACGGAGTGGGACTGCGACCTAATTCTATTCACGAATAAAGACACTAACTCTCGCAGACCTTCCGGATCTGCCCAGACCAGAGTTAACTACGAGTAGATTAAAACTAGCAAAGACTTCTGGGTATATGCCTAGTAGAGGAATTATAGGATTGAATGGCAGATCTATTTTTAGATCTCTAAGTGTTCTCCAAACATCTTAACAAAAGGAATATATTAATTTGCACTGTGGAATATTATGTAGCCTTAAAGAAAGATGGAGACTTTACCTCTTTCATGTTTACATGGATGGAGCTGAAACATATTATTCTTAGTAAAGTATCTCAAGAATGGAAGAAAAAGTATCCAATGTACTCAGCCCTACTATGAAACTAATTTATGGCTTTCACATGAAAGCTATAACCCAATTATAACCTAAGGATATGAGGAAGGAGGAGAGGGAGGGGAGGGAGGGGGGATGTGGGCGGCCTCCTGGGACCTGATGGCGCAGAATGAGGTTCATTTATTTTATTTGCAGCTACTAAGGCCTTTTTTACCTAAGCAATTACATTTTGTGTAGTATAACGACATATGCCTCACTTAGCTCCAATCCTAAAATATCCTCTTTCCCAAAGAGTCTAAGGAGGGAAGATTCCATTTGTGACTTGGGAAACTCCAAAGAGGTGACACCCCAAAAGTACACCCCTGCACTGGGCAGGCTGTGTGACTTGCCTCGGGAATGGGGACAGCAAACAGCTTGCTCAGGAGTAAAGGAAAGTGAGCAGATAAATGTAAATGTGCTGCAGAGTTTCAGATTCCTCTGAAAGTAAAGCTAATGCCCTCATGCATTTCCAGAATAGTTACTACAGGGTTGAAATTTTAAATGATTCAGATCATTAAAATTAATACCTGAAAGTGCTCTTACCTAGCATCTAAGATACTCATCTTGAACAAATTAGGTAACATTTGCTCTTACTGCATCTAAAGGACTTTTATAAAACACTTTTTTTTTTTTGAGACAGAGTCTCACTATGTCACCCTTGGTAGAGTGCCATGGCGTCACAGCTCACAGCAACCTCCAAGTCTTGGGCTTAAGCAATTCTCTTGCCTCAGTCTCCCAAGTAGTTGGGACTACAGGCACCTGCCACAATGCCAGGCTATTTTTTTGTTGCAGTTGTCATTGCTATTTAGCAGGCCCAGCCAGGGTTCAAACCTGCCAGCCCTGGTGTATGTGACTGGCACCCTAACCACTGAGCTACAGGTGCTGAGCCATAAAACTCTCTTGAATGGCAAAAACACAAGTATAAATAAACACAAGTATAAATAAACACAAGTATAAATCTGAAACCCCAGATGTGGAACTGGGGTAAGTTCATTTCCAGTTATACTTTGGCAGTGTGTTGTACCAATTGACATTTTATAATGATACTTGTTACCTACAAAGGAGTATTCCTAGCCTAGAACTCCTGAGCAATTGTGAATTTGGGTAAGAACATGTGTGTGTTTGACATGTACCTCTACTTACAGTAAAAAACCTGTCTACGTTTGCCATGTAGGAAACAATCTTTATCGGGGTGGCGCCTGTGGCTCAATGGAGTAAGGCGCCGGCTCCACATGCCGGAGGTGGTGGGTTCAAACCCAGCCCTGGCCAAAAACTGCAAAAAAGAAAACAAGGAAACAATCTTTGTCCAAAAAGAGTTCCTGATTCCTGTGCTATGTCATCATCTGACAGTTTGAGGAAGATGGAAAAGTCATCTGAAAGGAAAAATAATACTTAGGAAATTTCACTACTCCTTTGCTTTTTAGGTAGTTTCCACAAAGCTGCTATGGTTTTCTTGTGGTTGGTTCCCCTTGCAAAAGAAATGAACAAAAGGGTAACAAAGAAAATACAAGACTAAGTTTTACCACGTTTGGTCCTTCTTTTTTTTTTTTCTCAGTCTGGCTGGTGCCGGGATTGAACCTGCCACCCTCGGTACATGGGGCCAGTGCCCTACTCACTGAGCCACAGGCACCACCCACCACGTTTGGTCCTAAAAGCAAACAATCTGAAGATGAGAACTTTCTAATATTTTTATCTGTAAAAATGCAGTATTCACCTTCTTAACAAGAATGAGAATGATGTTAGGTAATTAAGCCGTCCGAGATCCCATAGTGCAGGGTCAGTGTGACATTAGAGAGGAATGGAAAGTACAGACCCTTTCTTGGAGCCTTGGACACCATCTCAAATTAAGTCCTTTCTGCCCCGGTGCTTGTCTGGCTCCTTCCCAGCCCATGGCCTCTTCTGCTGAAGTTTTCCTAAATCTGACAGCACCTCTAGGTCCCACACTCAGTGGAAAAATACCACATACACATGTTGCTTCCCATCCTCCTGAAACCGAAAGACATGTCACGTAGCATATTTCAGATTTCCAGAGTAATTTCCAGTAACTATTTTCATGGCAGGTGTCCAGGCATCATTCCATTCTATAGATGGTCAGGTTGAGTCCCAGGAATTGATTGACATGCCTTCTGAAAATCTTTTATAGAACAGTGGCAGAGCCAGGTTCAGAAGATAGGGCCCCGAAGAAATGGGGCACCCCATGTGCAAACTCAGGAAATGAAATGGAGCCTCAGGCTCCATTGCAGGGAAGACTTTTAGGTGAGGCTAAATATAGAGCCCCAATCTGGAAGACAGCCAGCCCTCAGGGTGCCAGCCCCACAGGCTCACACAGTGAGAACAGCACTCCTCTACCCATAATTGCTACCGGTGGGTTACATAGTTCTTTTAAATCTCTCCTAAAAATAAACCTTTAATGAGCCTAACACCAAGTGTTGATTGTATTGTCATTTTAGTAGTCAGGGTGGAAAGAGGTAGTGGTGAGGAGCAGAAAGAAGGGATGGTTATTCTTGGAAAGTCCTGGGTGGGGGGAGGGGACCTTCCGTGAATGCCTGGGGGGGTTATTTGGAAAATTGATTTTCTTTCTTCCTTTTAAGAATTTCTTACACACACCTATTTAATTTGCTCTTTCCAGTTTTTTCTTTGTTTTGTAAATGAGAAATGTATATGAGGCTCTGTGATTCCTCGGTCCTCCCCCTCTGGGGATGAGGCTATTGAGTCTGGCCTTCGGAGTTGCCCCAGCTCCATGCACGGGGTGGTGAGTCCAGCATTTAGGCCAGCAAGGTCCCTCCACCACTGCCCAGGGAGCCCCAGCCTCCTTGACAGAAGCTGCGGGCAGAAGAGCAGGTGGGTATGAGCAGGGGCTGGGAGGCCATATAGACCTGAGTCTGAATCGGGGTTTCACGCCTTCCCGCTATTTCTACATGCAAATCTCAGGTTGTTTCTGTGATAGCTCAGAAAAAATAATACTGAGCCCTCCTCACACAGAGGATCTGAAGGGCTTGGCCCACACTCAGACTCGATATACTTCTAGGGAGTTGTAGCATCTAAATAATCACTCTGAACAATTTAGGTAATAGCAGTTACTTCTGCACCTAAAATACTTCTGTTGTGAAAGAAGGAAAGGAAAAATGAAAAATGAAAAACTTTTGTAAAACATAATTTTGTATAGGGTATTAGACAGAGGTAGTGTTAGTTTTTATAAATCACGGTAATTTCATGGGATACCTCCTAGGAAATAAATTTACTTTATGACTACCGGAGGTATAGAGGGAAGGCACTAGATATTCTCAGTGGGAATTTCAAATATTCCTGGGTTTTTGTTTATTTGATTCCCAATCTAAAGTCAAATAAATTTCCTTTTGTGCTAGAAGATGAGTGAATTAAGGTGGCATTCCACTACTGGAGCCCAGCAGTGATGAACTGGCTGTTTGTTTACATGTTCACCAATCTGATCTTTCGTATTTTCATGTCCGTTATTATTGTTTTGGGGTTTTTTTTGAGACAGAGCCTCACTCTGTTGCCCAAGCTACAATGTTGTAGTGTCAGCCTAGCTCACAGCAACCTCCAACTCCCGAAGCGATCCTTGCTTCAGCCTCCCGAGTAGCTGGGACCACGGGTGCCCCCCCACAACACCCGGCTAGCTTTTCTATTCTTTTAGTAGAAATAGGGTCTCACTCTTGTTCAGGCTGGTCTAGACCTCCTGAGCTCAAGGGATCCCCCCACCTCCTAGAGTGCTAGGATAACAGGCACGACCTACCATACCTGGGCTTCTTGTGGACTTTTTCCCTTTCCTCAAAAGCAGAAGCCACATGAATACCTACCTCCATCATTACTCATGTAGGGAGGTAAAATTTTCCTCTAAGCATCTCTGGCTGGGACAGTCATAAGAGAAAAGCATAAAAATGTTAATAATTTTTTTTATATGTACATGATACCTCTCATGAGAAAACAGAAGACCCAAAGAAGCAGTTAGAGCCAAAGGCTGGACAACAAGTAGTAACTTATGAAAATGTGACCTGACAAAGGAACTTGGACTGGGGCAGTTGATGGTGGAAAAGTGACCAGAAAAGAAGAGTTAAACAAGTATCGTTTGTACACATTTCTCTTGGCCTCAACTCCCCATTTCTAGTGGTAAGAACGTTTTTTTCCTTCCTGGTGCCAGGAGTGTGCCTGGGACTTCTATCTCCTGCTTTCAGGAAGAAAAGGGAAGGCAGAGTGACTTTCTTACATCTCCTATTTTCCAATTGCCTTTAACTCAGAATAACCAATGTCCCAGAGTGGCACATGTGCTGGAGTGGCTGGACTCCCTCGCCTGCTTTCCAAAGCTAGTGACTGTCCAGTGTCCAGTGAGCTCTTAATTGATAAAGCATCAGATCTATGTAGGGACATCTACCACTGAGGGATCTTTCTGGACACACACCCACAAGCTGGGTTTCCCATCTCATCACAGCCGCCAATGAGCTTTTCCAACCACAAGTTAAAGGAGGTCAGAGAAGGCAGAGCAGGCCTGGGAGTTTCCCGAGCTTCAGTTCACTCTCTCACTCTAAATTCCCAGGTATAAACATAATCCTCAATAAACAAATAGCTTTTTTTGGTCACAGGTTTGCTCCGTTTTTGCTTAATTGTTTTTGTTTCAATCCAATTCTACTCTTTTGTATTTTCTTCCTGCAAACTCTTTTATTTTTTTTACTTTATTTCTTTTTATTATTAAATCATAGCTGTGTACATTAATGCAAGCATGGGGTACAATGTACAGGTTTTATATAGAACTTGAAATATTTTCATCAAACTGGTTAACAAGCCTTAAAAAGGGTTTTTCTCTGACACTTTTAGGTTTCTTGATGCCAGTCGGGCAAGCTTGTGTGGCCTGAATTTTGTTTATGTGCTTTTAAAATTCTAATTATAACTCTCTGGGGAGACGCTCTGCAAAGAGCTGTATGAAGGAAGAGCTGGATGGGTGGCCCTCGTGCTGGCAGGGATTGGACATACATGTCACTTGGGCTGTATGCAGCTGCCACAGCTAATGACAAAACAAATAGCCCTAGGACAAAGGTTTGCCCCCAAACATGGTCATATTTTATTGGAGAGCTTAGGAGGAGACCGGTTATAGGAAGGTGAATGCAGCACTGTTAAATGCCAAGTTGGCTGCCTCTCCAAGTTGATTTAGGGACCTCTAAAATAATCCCCCTATCTTGTTCTCTAAAAACACCCCAAGCCTTTCATTCTCTAATTAAAAGGTCAAATTTGGAATCTAAAAATCTCTGGTAAGATCATAGTGAGCCACTGTCTAAGAGGTCAGCCACTGACTGGTTCTCAGTCGGCAGGCAGCAAGCCATCAGGCCCTGGAAGGAAGAGCTCTCAGTAGGGAGTCGGCACATTTTGGTCCTAGGCTGTTCCAGTGAGGGAAACTGGATTTTCTCATTAAGGGCATCCTCGGAGGAAGTCTCGGGATTGCTTCCCCTCTCCCATTCCACCACTCTCACTGCACCATCCAGCCTACAGTCTGTCAGAAACATCAGCCTTGTGGATCACGAGTTGCCTCTCCCGGCTGCTTTTGTCAAGGTTTACAAATGGAGGGTTTGGGAGGAGGGCAAGGGGCACATCCGGGCGCCCTCACCCTTGCTCTCAAAGCAGAGCGCTAGACCAAGAGGCACGGATGTCTCCTGAGTACTCACTATCAGCGAGACGCCCAGCCCCCACCTCACACCTGCTGCGTCCGAACCCTCATTTTCGCTACACCCCCAGATGACTCACGTGCACATTCGCGTTCAGAAGCACTGAGTACAGCTCACGGTAGATTTATATAGTTTTGATCTGCATGTTAGGAAGATGATACATCTTTTCTGGATGTTGAAAAGGAATTTAGTAAGGACTCAGGAAATCGTCCTCCATGTTTTGGTTGATTTACTTGAATATCCTCCAAGGCCCATCAGCTTGTGGGTCCTAAGCAAATTCACCACATCAGTTTGTTCCCGTGAGGGCTGGATCAGTACCCTCCACCCGGTAGTGGCCAGGCCTCAGCCCCTCCCGTTCCTGTGTCTGCCTAGAAGTTTCCAGAAGGTAGGGGAGTCCCCACACACAGGCCTCGGCCTGCGGCTCTGCTCTCCTGCTGCCTCGTCACTGCTCTGTGCTCGGGGCGGCCTCTGCCTCAGGTCTCTGAAGCTGTAAAGCTGCCACCGCAGCCGCCCACACCTCCCTGGCCTCCAAGACCCGGGCAGTTTCACTCCAGACCGACGTCACCTGAGGTCTCTGCCTTCCACTTAGCTGTCTTCCATGCTCACCTCCGCTTCAGGTGAGAGCATTTCTCTGCTGGAGAGAGAGCAGGGAGTAAGAAACTTGAGAAAAGAAAAAACGCCCCTGCAGATAGCATTACACAGGGGCCAGAAAGTGAGGCTCCATGGCAGTGATGGAGAAGAGATTGGCCTCAGAGAGGCTGCTATTCAGGGCGAAGTTTTGTTTTTTTTTTTTTTTGTTTTTTTTCTTAGCCTTGCTATAGTATCAACTTCTCTCCATTTCTCTGAGCAAACTTTAGTAAAATCAGCTATCCTCAATTCTTTGGGAAGAGGGCTGAGCTTAGAAGGACCCCGTCCAGTCTTAGGTCAAGGGGAGAACCACCACAGAAGGCCCTGCTGGCGACGTGGCTTAGCTTTCAGCAGAAGCAAGAAATTAGGGGGACAGTGATTGTGATAGTATAAGCCCCCAGAATTCATGGAAATCTCACTGGATTGCTAGACCATTGGATTTGCATGTAGGACAGGGGAGCATGGAATGATTATTCTTTTTCAATAATTAAATGAAAGGATGACCTCAGCAGGCTGAAAGGACTTGGATCACTTAGGAACCAGTGACACTGCTGAATGTACCCTGTCCTTTCAGGACACAAACTTGCTGGAGAGTGAGAAAGGTTAGATTGACTTAGAACCAAAACAACACTGCAGCCTGCCTGCTGCCAAAGCCACGAGTCCTTGCTACAGGGAGTTTTCCTGCCAGGGACTCTTTTCATTGCTCCCTAAAATCCAACCCCATCCCTTTCCCCTTTCTGTGAGACTGCTTTGTATATATCTGAACCCTAAGTCTGAATAAAGTGCAAGTCCCCAGCCATGTTGAACATGCCCCTAAGAAGGCCTTGTCTGCTGGGAAACTTGGGGGATCTCCATAGAGAGCCAACAAGCCCTGATGCCAGCTGGGCTGAGCCCCAGCCAAGAGACACAGGAGATGAAAGAGCCTGAGGTTACTTAGCTGTTGCCACTCAAGCCTGAAAAGACCCCAGTCTTTCCTCTTTCTGGAAGTTCTCCTTTCTCTCTGTGGGCAGCCTACTGTCTGCTAGCACACACACACACAGAGACACACACACACAGTCCAAGGAATGACTGAGCCTTCTTTTGTGCAAGGGTGTTGACTGGTGCAAGCATGTACAGAGTGTCAGGTCACCGGGTGCAGGATTTCCTCGACACAGGCTTGCAGCCCTATCATTCCCCGAGGAGCCTGCAAACCTACCGCCGCACCACTTTTGTTCTGGAGGCTCCGCCACAGTCTCCAATGGACCTTAACCTTTGGAGGACATCATAATCACCTGAGGCAACTGTCCAAAATTCAGAACCCAGGCAATACTCCCTGTGAAGATTGTGAGAGTTGTGGCCTACAGACCACTCCAGAGAAGCCTTGCCCATGTCTTTGGTTTCCAGTGTGCTAACTCCAACCTCCCTTCCCTCCCAGCTCTTCTGAAGTCTTTACTTTTTGCTCCAACGTGACCTTCAGATGCTTAAATTCCCTTCAGGGCAGATTTATCCTTTTTGCTGCCAGCACATTACGGTCCCTATTATAATCTATATTGTACCAACCTTGTCAGTCCTCTCTTTTTTTAGTTTCCCTTCACTTTTTTTTCTAAGAACCTTTTCTAGTTTCTCCTAATTCTGTGCTTCCTCCTGCTTCCATACGCCCCCCCACCTGAACTTCTAGAAAAAATTTATCTTTGTAGTAGCTCCTTTATATAGATAAAAATAACTGTTAAGCAAAACTCCTCTTTACCACTCTTAAAATATTAAAATACCAAAGATCCCATATTTACCTGACCAACAGAGGCATCTCAGACCCACAGGCCAGCCAGAACAGTGACAAAATCTGCTTCAAAACTGTCCCTGTGGCTGAATTATTCTTCCTGTGAACAGAGAGCTGTTCTTACAACTCCCGGTTGTGACACGGAGTACTCTGAAGGGGTTTTCACTATTCCAATGACAGGATTCTAGCTTAGTAGTTTTGTAGTTACCTATATTCCTTATATTAAATGAAAAAGCGCATGCTTTGAAGATTTATATTTACTAAATGAACTGAGAGGAAAAAGTATTTAAGGCATATTGCAATTACAGGAACAAAAATAATGTTTAGGTAGAAAATTGAAGTTTTAAATGCCTATCACTTCTTTGGTAAAGGTGTCAAAACTTGGTAAAGATGGGTAATACATTATACCTGCATCATTTAACAGTTTGGTTGTCAAGGTATCATCTATAAATGTGGTGTTGGGTAATATCACTTAAACTCAGCCACTTTAATAAACAGCCAGCTATACTTAATAGGGAGGAAGGAAAAATTACTATGTCTAATCTCGACTTCATATGTACCCCGTCCCCGCAACGCGGTGTGACTGCCACCTAGTGGCCGCATATCCTCATCACAGAGGTCCTGCCGGTGGAAAGGGAGGGAAGGGGGTGCCCCAAGCGCCGACTGTGAGGCGAGCCACGAACCAAACACAACGCCGGCCGACAGTTATGCTTTCTATAATGTAAACTCTTACAGCTTCCAGGGCTATTAAGAAATCTATATTCGTTGATGTGGTATCAAAGAAAGTCATATAAGGACCTGCAAGCCACAGTTTTCACTTCTAGGGCGTTTATTTTACTCAGGTTTCAAATAGGCAAAGAGAAGTATCTTGAGTTTTGAGTTTCAAGTTTTCTATGAACGTAATTCTAGCACAGAAAACACTTTGTGATCGAAAAGAAAGCACTGAAGTATGCAATTTTTTTTTTTTTTTTTTTTATCCCTCGGATCAGTTAGGACAGAACAAGAGGCTACAGTGGGAAGCGCTGGATCCACTCACCAGGTGCAGCATTGACATTTTCTAACCCATTTGCTCAACTTGTTAAGCAACGCACCTGGGATAGATTTCCTCTAAAAGTTCTAGGACCTCTCCCCTTTGTTTCTTAACTCCTACCCCAAGGTGGACCAAACGTTCTGACATTTCAGTTAAGTTACTCATTCATTATCATGACCCATTTCCAAAAGCTGTTATCTACTCTGGTGCCTCCTTGAAGCTAAAAATTTCCAACTAGCTGGTTAAATAGTCTCTTCTGTTTGTCATGGACACCTATTGTTCAGTACAGCAATCTTTTCAGATGCGGTTGGCCCAAGAAGATAGAAAGCATTTGGATAAGGCCCACAGAATCCAAAAGTGTGTAGCCTGCCTTAGTTTCTTTTGGTTGAGTTAGCAGCTACTTTTGCAAACGTAAATGCAAAAGTTGAGGTTTCATTTTAGTCCTGGCTCGTACTACCCAGAAATCAGTGCCAAAACGATTAAGCATGACCTTTCCATACAGATGGTGCCTTGCTCCTCCCAGGCAAACAGCACCTGCCATGATAGCCCTCAAATGCAGATGTTTGCATATTTTTAAGACACAGTGTCTTGAAATGGTAAAGTGCTGAAGGAAAGGCTTTGTAGAAGGGGACATAAATCTCTCAGTATGTTTGCATTACCTGTTAAGAAAGCCCTGGTGCAATTCTAGGAAATGAGATACAGAACACAGCCCTCCTCTTAAAACACACTTACATATGCTTTTCAAATCATTATTAGAATAATATGCATTATTCTACCTGAAGCCATATTGATTTGCTTTAATAAGAAGTGTTTTGTTAAATGCAAATGGTTCCCAGCTTCAACACAAAGCATGATATGTATTATGCATGGGTGTAGGACGGCTTCAGCACCCCACAATGTTTGTTTTTTCAAAAAAGTCACGCTATCTCAAAGTTAAAAGGAATCTCAAAGTGATTTAGAATAACTTTCTTCTAAATAGAAGAATCATTTTTTTATCAGTGGCATACAAAGGTGGGTGTGGGGGAGAGGCTGGGAGCAGATATAGCCAATAAGAATTGAGAAACAACCATAAAACCAACAAGAAGCCAGTATGCCTTTTATTATCACCAGAAACCAGCAATTCTGAGCAACATCAGTGATAGAATATGCTTCCCAGCATAGGCAGACCACTCCTCACTTCCTGCCTGAATGTGTCCCCCCAAAATTCATATGTTGAAATCTAATGTCGAATTTGGAGGTGAGGCCTTGCGAGGTAATTAAATCACAAGGTCATAACTCCCAGAAAGTTCCCTAGCTGCTCCTACCATGTGAAGACATGGCAAGAAGACAGCTACCTATGTACCAGGAAGCCAGCCCCATCAGATACCAACTCTGCTGGTGCCTTGATCTTGGACTTCCCAGCCTCCAGAGCTGTAAGAAATCTATATTGCTTATAAGCCACTGAGTCTGTAGTACTCTGTTACAGCAGCCAAACAGACCAAGATATTCCTCCAGGTCTCAGCCCACATACACCCCTGCTTTAAACAGTATCCAGCCTCGGTTCAAAATATGTTATTGAGAGCACATTGCTTTCTTTCTTTTTTTTTTTTTTTTTTTTTTTTTTTGTAGAGACAGAGTTTCACTTTATTGCCCTCGGTAGAGTGCTGTGGCATCACACAGCTCACAGCAACCTCCAACTCCTGGGCTTAGGCGATTCTCCTGCCTCAGCCTCCCAAACAGCTGGGACTACAGGTGCCCGCCACAGTTTGGCCGGGGCTGGGTTTGAACCCGCCATCCTTGGCATATGGGGCCGGCGCCCTGCTCACGGAGCCACAGGCGCCGCCCTCTTTCTTTTTTTTTGAGACACAGTTTCACTATGTCGCCCTCGGTAGAGTACCGTGGCGTCACAGCTCACAGCAACCTCAAACTCCTGGGCTTAAACCATCCTCTTGCCTCAGCCTCCCAGTGGCTAGGACTATAGGTGCCCACCACAACGCCCAGCTATTTTTTTGTTGCAGTTGGCCCCAGCTGGAACCCACCAGCCTCTGTGTATGAGGCTGGTGCTGTAACCACTATGCTACGGGCACCAAGCCAGCATATTGCTTTCCAATTTTTTTTTTTTTAATCATAGCTGTGTACATTAATGCAATCATGGGGTACAATGTGCTGGTTTTATATACAATTTGAAATATTTTCATCAAACAGGTTTTCTTAGAATTTTCACAGAATTTTCTTAGTTATTGTGTTAAGACATTTATGTTCTACACTTATTAAATTTGACACATACCCTTGTAAGATGCACTGTGGTTGGTCACCCACCAATCACACTTCTTCTACCTATCTTCCCTCCTTCGCTCCCTTCCCTATCCCCATTCCCCATATTCTTGGGCTATAATTGGGTTATAGCTTTCATACGAAAGCTATAACTTGGTTTCATAGTAGGGCTGAGTACATTGGATACTTTTTCTTCCATTCTTGAGATGCTTTGCTCCTACAAGTATCTTTGCTGAATATGTTCCAGCTCCATCCATGTAAACATGAAAGAGGTAAAGTCTCCATCTTTTTTGAGGCTGCATAATATTCCATGGTGTACATATACCACAATTTATTAATCCATTCGTGTGTCAATGGGCACTTGGGCTTCTTCCACGGTAATATATTTTTTAAAATATGTTTTCTGCTTTATAGCTCCTAATTACCACAGTGAAATTTTGTGTTCTCAAATATATAGAAACAATATGAAGAAGCATTTTACAAATCATCCCTAACTTCGCTATTCAGAGCTGTGTCCAGCCTCCCATTTGACATATTTCCTACATTTTCTTTTTCTATAAATTTCTTCTTTACATGATTGAGATCATTTGTATATTTATACCAAAAATCCTTAATAAATCACATTTTTAAAGTCTGTAGAAGATTCTACTCTATGGCTACACCATACATTTCTTAATCATTAATGTTATGCATTTAGGTTGTTTCTAGCCTGTCATATTTATAAGATAATGTAAAGATTGTTATTACTATTTTGTTTTTTTTTTTGTTTTTTTTGAGACAGGGTGTTGTTCTGTCTCCCAGGCTAGAGTGTTATCATAGCTAACAACAACCTCAAACTCCTAGGCTCAAGTGATCCTCCTGTCTCAGCCTCCCAAGTAGCTGGGACACAGGTGAGTGCCACTACACCTGGCTCATTTTTCTGGTTTTTGTATAAATGGGTCTAGCTTTTGCTTAGGCTGGTTTTGAACTCCTGGCCTCAAGCAATCCTTCTGCCTCAGTATTCCAAAGTGCTGGGGTTACAGGTGTGAGCCACCATGCCCAGTCAAAGATGGTTGTATTATTCTTACACAGTGGTCAGTTTACGAACTTAGTTTGTCAGAACTCATATATGTGTGTGTGTATACACATATATACATTAAAAAATAAAGAATTAGCTCACACAATTTTGGAGGCCAGTGAGTCCCTGCAGAGTAGGCCAGCAGGCTGGAGACTCAGGAGAGCCAGTGTTTCAGTTTGCGTCTACTGTAGAATTAGGAAGAGCTAATTTTGGAAAGTCCAACAGCAGTCTGCTGGAGAATTCTGTTGGTTAGGGAGGCGAACCTTTTTGTTCTAGTCAGGTCTTCAACTGATTGGTTGAGGCCCACCCACATTACGAAGGGCTATCTGCTTTACTCAAAGTCTATCTATTTAAATGTTCATCTTACCTAAAAATATTCTTAAACACCTAGAGTAATCACTGACCAAATATCTCTGTGCCTTGTGCCCTGACCAAGTCTATACACAGAAGTAACTGTCACAGATACACAGTGATTTAAACCCTTGAGGTGCCTGGCCCCTGGAGCTCACATTCTAGGCAATGACTTCACTGATAAACAAGTGTTTTAGTTACCCAGAACAGGGTAACAAGCCATCTCAAACCTTATGTTATAAAACAATAAACGTTTTATTATGTCCATATATTCTTTAAATCTAAAATTCAAACAGGGCACAGAGAGAGGGGAAAGCTTTGTCTCTGCTCTTTTTTTTCTTTTTATGAAATCGTAACTATGTACATTGATGCATTTATGGGATTCAGTGTGCTGATTTGATATACGATGTGAAATGCATACACTGAACTAATTAACACATCCATCACATTATACTCTTAAGTTGAAATGTACCATTGCATCGTGCACATTAGGTGAGGTACCCCCCAAATCCTCCTTCCTCCTGCCTCCCCCGTCCCTGTCTCTGCTCTTCAACGTCTGGGGCCTCAGTTGCTACATCACAAAACACTGGGAGGAAAGGACTTGAATGGCCGAAGTCTGGAGTCATCTGAAAGCTTCTTTAGCCACAGTCTGGCACCAGGACTGGGACGGCTTGAACTGGGTTCATCTGGGACTTGGACCAGAGCACGCACATGAAGCACTCCATGGAGCTGGGACTCCTCAGCATAACAGCTGGGTTCCTAATGGTAACACCCTGAAGGGAACATCTAGAGAGGGAACCTTCCAGGAGCCCAAGGCAGAAGTGGCAAAGCTTCATCTGACCTAGCCTTGGAATTCACCTAGCGTCACCTCCACCACGATCTATTAATAACAAGTGAGTCATTACGGCCAGACAAGACTGAAAGGAGCAGAGCTAGGTACTACCTCTTGACGTGGAGTGACAAAGTCACATTGCAGAAGAGCACATGGGATGAAAGACATTTGTGTGTTTGTATGTGTGCGGAGAGAGAAAATTTGCCATAAGTAAGCAAAGATCCTGTATGATTTCAGGTAGAGCTAAACAGAAGTGGCATTCAAAATATTTAGACTATAAATAGATACAAGATAACTTTGGCAAAGTTATCTAAAAGTTATCTAAAATTGGATTGTGGTGATGGTTGCACAATTCTGCAAACTTATAAAAAATGATTGAATTATGTACTTGAAGAAAATGAACATTGCGACACATAAATAATACTTCAGTATACCTGGTAAGCATACAACTAGCGCAGCCTGGATAGCGAAGAATCAGAACAGATGCCATGTTGCAACAGGCTCCTAGGCGCCCCCTCCAGGTGAGCAGCAGTGGAAAGGCCTCCGGTGTCCAGGAGGGAAAGTGGCGTCCACAGTGACTAAGGGACACCCAGGGGCTTCCACAACCATCCCTGGGTAGTGGCTGTTTATGAACTGGTATGGAAATATTTTACTATTTTACGAACCTTAAGACCTTTGAAAAATAGTAAGGCAGAGTAAGAAAATGGGAAGAATCGGCTTGGGGCAAGAGAAGGCCCATTTAAGATGTGGTAGATGAGGCTCCCTCTGAGAAGGCAGACCACAGCAGGACTACTTCTGTACAGTCTTCTAATAGCTTGACATGATGTCAGGAAATTAAACCAAATGAGTGGATTCGCAGTCACTGGGACCAGAAAAAATACTTCACGTTAGAGAAGAAGGGTGAGAATGGAGTTCAAGATTGAGTGTTGAAAGTGAAGATAGGAAGACCACAGAGGCGGGAGAAATAAGGAAGAGGAGAGGAGGAGGGCTGGGAAGTCTCTTCTGGATTTATGTTTCTGGCGGAAGTCTTTGGTGTTCCTGGAGATGGCGCCTTCAGGATCCTCTGCCCACACTTCCGCCAAGCCTGTCCCAGCTGCTCCCAGCTATAGACTGAACACAGGGGGGGCCTCTCAAGCTGGCCCTTGTGAAGTCTTTCAGTAGCCAATCCTTTTCTCTGGGGCTGCCCATGGGCCTGACCAAGACTTTCTTAGAACTGCAGCCTGAGGCACTTTCCACCCAATCCCTTTCCATCCCTTTCTCTCCCTTTACGGAGGTCCATTTGCAGTAAATTGACTAGTGCCCCCAATTCACTTGTACCTGGAACCTCAGAATGTGATCTTATTTGGAAATGGAGTCTTTTCAGATGTAATTAAGGTGAGGTCATACTGGATTCGGGTGGGTCCTAAGTCCAATGACTGATGTCCTTAAAATAAGTGCAGGTAAAGACACAGAGAAGAAGCTGGAACCAGATCTTAAAGTGACATGTCCACAAGCCAAAGAACACCAAGGATTGAGGGCGACCTCCAGAAGCAGGAGAGAGGCATGGAGGAGACACTTCCTCAGAGCCCCCGAAGGGACTAGTCTGACCAACAACTTGACTTCAGAGCAGTCTGACTGACAACTTGACTTCAGACCTTGATTTCAGACTTGTAGAACTGTGAGACAACAAACTTCTGTTTCTTTTACCCAGCCAGTTTGTGGCTGCCCTCCCCATCTGCTCTCCGTCTCCCTCTGTCCTTCATAGGCATTTCCACCAGTAAATCTCCTGCACTTCTAATCCATCTTGGCGTCTACTTTCCAGAAGACACAAACTGTCACATTCCTAAAATAAAAAATTAGCCTAACTTTCAGCTTTCAAGCCAAAGCTTCAGAAAGTGTCTTTACCATTGATTCCACAAGAAGTATGGAGCTGATACTCCTCTCCTTGACTGCGCTGAGTGGAAGGGAAATAAAAATGAACAAGAGGTGGACACTTCCCTCAGTGCTCTCTCGGCCTAATTACAGAAAAAGGTTTCATCCTGAGGAATGCAGCAAGAAAAATTTAAAACTCAATACAGAAACAAAAATGTCATAATTTAGATATGCAAAGGATATGAAGGCAGTGCCAGTGCTGAGATGTTCAGCAGAGGAGAAGGTCACCTGACCCAGATGACAGAGTGGGGAGCCAGAAAACACCTCAGAAGAAGAGGAAAAACTTACACTTATATCTGAAAATGAAAAGGAGTTGGCCAGACAGAGAGCAGGCAATCAGCATTCGAAGCCGAAGGCAAGTGGCTATAAAAACATATAAACTCTTTATGAGACTAAAATGAAGCTGATCTTAAGTCTCACCCACCTTGGAAAAGTCAAAGGGAAATAATAACATGGCTAAACAGCTCCTCAGAATTGGTCTTGGTGCTGGAGCTGAGGATACCACGCAGAGTTTGGACATATGTTATCTCCTGAACGTCCTCCCACACCTTCTCCTTACCCAGTTAGACTCACTCCTGGGTTTACATGGGACTTTGGAGACCCTATCTGAAGTTGAAATTTAGTTGGAATCTGGAATTCCTCAGATCACAGACATAACTGGTGATCTGGGGAGTCCAGCAGAAATCTCCTCACAATCACTACTAAGAGAAAATCTATGTCAAATACCAGTGCAGGGGGAAAAAATCAATGTGAATCAGCAGCATTGAAATTATATTATTGAAATAAGTAAGAACTAAATTATATGGTTTTGAAATATACCTTGTACTTGTTTGGAAGTAAAAGTTAAGGTCTCTTCAATTAAAAAATATATATATGTGTGTGTGTATGTTTGTATGTGTCATCTGAACAATCTAATGTAAAATAAATCACAAGACATTTTTATGAATGTCCACGCTTTGTTGACAGTGTCTAGTACCACTGCCACAGTGCGTGTGTAGTTAGGGGGGCAGGGGAGTGGCTGGGAAAGGAGGGGTCCTGGAAAAAAGGAACAAGTGACAAAGTGGAACAATGACATCAAAGAAGAAAAGGAGAAGGGCAAGAAGATCAAAAAAGGAAAGAGAGGTCATCTTGGTAAATCCTGCTACTTCCCTCCCCCCAGAAAAAAAAGAAAGTTAAGAAAAAAAATTACTGAAATGGAAATGAAATAGATACTAAAACACTGAACAAAGGGCTCTAGAAAGGGAACAGGAAGTCTGCCCCACAGGCTGGTCCGTCCCCTGTCTCGGCGGTGGCACACTCTCTACCTCCCTGGCCCAGACTAGCCTCCTTCTTCAAGTGGACCCTGCCCTCCTCTCTGAACAAAATGGAGCCCAAAGAATTTTAGATGCTCACGTACAACCAGTTACGTGTGTTATCAGATCTTGGTCTCCCTCAGGCTGTCTCTAGACAGGCAGGGATTTCTCACCAGCAAGTCATCCAGGGTCTGTCTCACAAGCCACTGGTGAGCAGAGGTGACAGGAAGGCGCCTTCAGGACAGAATGCCAGCAGCTGCGAAGGGGCTGCTTAGACCAGTCTCAGTGCCTTAGGAACAGCTCTGGCCCGCTGTTAGTCCTCAGACCATGCCAGAGCCAGGCAGAGAGGGAGAGAAACACACTCTTTCCAGAAGGTACGCAGAGGTTAGGAAGCAGCCTGTGTTGCGCTCCCAAGGACGTCTTCTCTGCAGCTAAGTCTGGGCGCAGAGCAGAGCACGGCAGCTCAGAGACTGCGGGGGTTCTCACAGGCCCCCACAGCGTGTGTCTGGCTCCCTCTCTCTCTCTCTCCCTCCTTCCTCATGGAGAACACAAAGGTCGCTGATCATCCCCGGCCCCCCAGCCTCAAGGCTGTATTAGAAAGCCGAGGTCATTAAGCAGAAATGCCCTGAAGGTGCTAAAACCCAACTGGAGGGTCCACTAGGGATGCGACTCTGATTTCTTTTCTTTTTTTTTTTTTGTAGAGACAGAGTCTCACTGTACCGCCCTCGGTAGAGTGCCATGGCCTCACACAGCTCACAGCAACCTCCAACTCCTGGGCTTAAGCGATTCTCTTGCCTCAGCCTCCCGAGTAGCTGGGACTACAGGCGCCTGCCACAACACCCGGCCATCTTTTGGTTGCAGTTTGGCCGGGGCCGGGTTTGAACCCGCCACCCTCGGTATATGGGGCCGGCGCCCTACCGACTGAGCCACAGGCGCCGCCCGCGACTCTGATTTCTTCACCCACTCTAAAGATGTCCCTGATACAGAGTCTTTGTCAGTGTTCCTTGTGAGGTGTAAGACAGAAAGAAGGTGGGGTGGAGGGGAGCACACACCCTCCTGGGGAGAAACCAGGTTGGGCCTCACGCAGGCACAGCCCAATCCCAGGTGCAGCAGGCTTCTCTCCATTTCCTCCCCCTGAGAATTCCCGTGGTGTGAGGCAGTGTGGGCGGCTCCCAGGCCGTACCTGAGTTGGCAGACTTCCTGACTGCCAGCACGCTCCTGTCAGCCCGGGGCCAGGGTGCTGAGTGCAGTGGGAGGAGTAACCAGTTTCACTTCCTCGCCTTGAAGACCCAGAGCGCCGCAGGCTCCTCTCCTACTGAGAGCCAGGGCCAGGAGCAGCCCAGCCCTCCCTCCTCTCTCTCCCTGCCTCTGCAAAGGGCGCGAATGGGCAGAGCAGAACTTCCAGAAGGGAAGATGAGCACCCGGGATCGCTCAGATCTGTGGAGCAGATCGGATGGAGGAGAAGCTGAGCTGCTCCAGGACTTGGGGTAAGAGACATCTCCTCTCGGAGCCCCTGGTGCGTGAACACCGGCTCCCCGCACCCACCTGCGGGCTCGCTCTGATCCCGTGTCCCTTCTTCGGCCCGCTGCCTTCTTTCCACTCTTCCATTCCTGACTGTTAGGCATCTTCCAGTTGGGGCTCCTTGCATTGTAAAGGCTTACATTACTTTTCAGATGTGAAAATAGGTAGGTTTGAGAACACGGGATGAGAATCGAACGTCCGGCATTCTTTGAGAATTAGGGACAGCACTAGGATGTGGGAGGTGACCGTGATGTTGCTTGGTTTCCTTGCTGTCTTCTGGTTGATGAATAAACGTGCCGTTCAACAGTTTTGAGCCCTGACCCAGGGACTGTAGGAAGACTGTTACAGTAAGATAGAGAGCAAGCCTACTGTCCTGTCCGGGAGTGGGGCTTTGTCAAAAGACTGAGAATGAGGAAGTTTCTGCAGCAAGCTTGCTCTGTGCTGCTCTGTCCTGTTGCTGTGTGAGCTGCTTATCAAATCATTAAATCTATGATGTCACATCACATCTGGAGAGGCAGCAATGCCAACCATCCAAAGAGAGGATGGAATTTCTGCTCCCAACAGGTAAGCTTAGGCGGTGGAGTCACTGTAGTTCTGTCTTTAAGCAGGGACCCAGATGAGGCAACTCATCAGGACAGTTAATAAAAGAAGTAAGTATTACACAAGAGTGGAATAGGGGATTTCCAGGAGAAACTGGACCTTCCTCCCAAAGCACCGGAATATCCCTCCGAGGGGTGGTTTTGACACCTGTGCATGAGGAGAGATGAAACTGTACCTTCTGTCTGGGTAAAAACTCCAAATCTTCACGAGGACACAGTGACATAGAAACTGGTCATCTTCATCTTATAAGGGACGAAACAAGCCTGAATGACTTGCTTCCTAGTCAGACATCAATTAAATGACACAGCTGAGACTCAAACCTGCTAAAGCTTAGGCTCTCTGCAAGAAAAACCAAAATAGAGTTGAGACCTCTCTGTGTGAAGACAACAGAGATTGTATCTTTTTGATTTGTATTACTGTAATAGTTCTAATAATCCCTGCTTTTAGATTTTAAAATTGACATCTCAGAATTTAATTGTAACTTCATTTGGTAGATCAGATGTAAGCACTACAATTTCAAAGAAAGAAAATTCCCTTTATGAGGAAGTCAGAGTTCTAGGATCTCTTTATCCTTCTAGATAGAATCTCCAAGCAGAAGAGGTAAAAGGTTCCTCTGTGACCTTGCAAAACAGGTGTCACAAAGTTCAAGCTCTAAAGCTGGACTTTGAGTTCTCACTTATTGCCCTATTGAATCGATAAGCTGTAATCCTATTTCCAGTCCACCACAGTGGGAAACCCCAAAGGAGAAAGAGACAAGAGCAGATATTCAATTCCGATTCCTCAGTTATACAAACAACCTTTCTGATAATCAGACTCTCTGAATTTCAGTCCTGTGGACACACATTTAAATGACACACGTGACAGAGAAGAACTAGACGACATCTCTGTGCCCCCCTGTCACACCAATAGCAGGAAGCAACTGCAGGTAAATCGCACAGGGAAATTTCCTCCAGGAAAAACCCAAAGTCTCCCTCACATACACACACACACACACACACACACACACACACACACACACACACACACACGCGCGCGCGCGCGCGCACAAGGTGCGTTTACATCCAGACTTCCCTATTTCAGAAGACCTGGAAATTTATTAAACATGTGGAAATGATTTCTGTAACGATGGGCAACCTGGGGAAACTGCTCTGGGTTCTGGGTTCTCAATCTTCGCTGTGCATTAGAACAACCCAAGGAGTTTTTAAAAACTCCTGATGCCCACGCCACATACCTGACAAATGAGGTCAGTATTTCTGCCGGGGAGCTTCTTCCTTTTTAAACTCTCGAGGTAATTGCACAGTGAGACTGATGGAGCTTAAGAATCACTGCACAGAATATATAACAACCAAAAGCATTGAGTAAATGTGCCTTTATTTTTCAAGTCTGTTGAGTGTGTACTTGAATCTTAAAGCTATCAAAATAATTGTTGGCATTTTGTTCATTGGTTTGGAGGCATTTGAGTTAGCAATTTTATTAAAGTGTATTTTACATACCATAAAGTCTACCCATGTCAAGTGTACAATTCATTAATTTTTAGTAACTTTCAAGAGTGATACAACCACATCCTAAATCAGTTTTAGAACATTTTCATTCCCCCAATAATAGCTCTCAGGAGCTTGACTTCTTTAAACATTCTCAGTGGTGTGCAGGAAAACCACATGAGGTGGGTGGGTGGTAGAGGAAGCCCTGATTTCTAAAATTTTCCTGATTTCCTAGTATAAATACTCCCGTCATAACTTGCAAAATTGAATATTTAATAATCAACTTGAGCCAGGGCCTGCCCCCTCTGCTATATCCCTGATACACTTTTTATAGGTAATTATTTGAGAACTCTTTACAATGACTCATTGCCTCTTGCAGAATACCGAATATGAATGAAACTTTTTCTCTGAACCTTTATACCGCTGAGGTATGATCTGTACCAAACCTTGTGATTAATCCAGTTTTTAAACAGCTTCATAAAAACAAAATGATTGAATGTAATTGATAGACAAAACGTGGCTGGTTTAATGCCTTAAATTGTAAATTATTTTAATAGGTTATTCAAGTAGTTACATACATTCTTATGTTTCTATTTTCGATAGACATAAACAGAAAATGGAGTGGTTAAACTACAGAGTCCTTGTTCTTGGGTCCCTGTTTCTCTTCAGGCTCTGGAATGTGTAAATCCTTGTAAATGCAGCCCTGGACTGCAGCACATCCATCACTTTCCTTTCTAGGCTGTGATCAACTTGCTCAGAGCACGGGGTTATTGTTTTCTAAAGTACCTAAAGCAAGCAACTCAGATGCATTTCCACATCTCATTTATGAGAGTATCAGTCTAAGACCATTTCTTTCCTTTCATCCTAAATGCATAAATGTGTCCAAAAGCAAAGTGGAAATAAAATCATCTAAAATTGTTGCTTAGCTTCACTTACCCTTGATGGTGTGGGATGGGGAGAGGAGGTGGGCAGTGGGGGAGGATAGGGGGTTTAAAGACTGGTGGGTAAGAAGCAAGAAAGAGGTGGACTAGGGCAGTTTGTCTGACTGCTGTTTTCAAAATGAAGAGACAGGGAAATAAAACAAGGAATAAATGCTAGGGACATCACCTGCGTAATAAACTGGTATAGACTTACCACTTAGTTAATTATTTAGAATTCCAGCAATTCTTTGGCTCTAACAAAAATTCCTACAAGATAGTATAGGAATAGCAGAGTTACATAGAACCATGGACACAAAAGGGATACTCTCAAATAAAAATATTTCAGGACATTTTCAAAATAAATAATAAAAGTATCTAATCAGACCTATTCCAGAGTGAAAAATATAATGATTCCCTTTTTTATATACTTTTTATATACTTTTATATTTTATATAAAAATATAATGATTCCCTTTTTATATACTTTTTTATATACTTTCCAGGATCTGAAATTATATAGGAAAGTGCTAGTGTTTGGCTGGGCAGTGCCAAGAGACTACATTCTGAGCTCTGGATATTTAAATGCATTAATCAAAATGTCTTCATTTCTCTGCCCTTTAATTTTCCACATATAAGAGAAGGTTAGAGTAGGTTAGAAATCAGCAATTTTTTTTTAAATAAAGGACCAGGTAATAAATATTTTAGGCATCACAGGCCTTACGATCTCTGCTACAGCTACTTAGATCTGCCATCATTGTGGAAAAACTGCCCAGGAACACAGATGTCTGTGATGGTGTTCAAACAAAACATATTTGTAGATGCTGAAATGTGAATTTCATATAATTTTCATGAGTCACAAAATATTCTTCTTTTTTCTCTACAACCATTTCAGAATGTAAAGCCATTCTTGCCTCTCAGTCAGAAACAGGTGGCTGGCAGGAATCGGCCCTCAGCTGGTGGTTTACCCACCCAGGGAATAAATGATAATAAGCAAAACATCATGAGGCAGACATTGTGCAGACACTATCCCTGGTCTTCAAAAGGCATTAATATTCCAACTTTAGATGTGAGGAGACTCGGGAGCAGAGAAACCAGATTGCCTGAAGTCCACGAGTGTCTGGGTCTGAAGCACTGGCTTACTTCACAAATCAGGTTGCTTTCTTGTTGCATTATTCAGTCATTATTTACTGAGACCCTCAACCATATGCCAGCACCATGATATTCACAGCGTTATGTCATTTAGCCCTCACATTTCATAGAGGTACCGTGAATTTAAATAAGGTAAGTGCACAGTCCAGCCTACACACCTGGTAAGTAGTGGGGCTGAGATGTGCCCAGGAGGTTACCCCACAGCTAATGCTCGTTGCCCCTTCTGCTGTGTTGTGCTAACAGGCAGTGCCCACGGATGGGATGTCTATTAATTGAAATTAGTAATTATTGGATGCTTAGCGTGCAATTTGAAACTATTTGAAACCCTTTGCACGTGTGACTGTATTTAATTCACACACTGCTATGAGGTGGGTACTATTACTAATGTCACCCCCACTTACAGATGATAAAAGTAAACGACAAAGCTTTAATCATGTGGCCCAAGGTTACGTTCTAGTAAACCTTCAAGTCCAGGAGTTTTGCTCCAGAGCCTTCCTGTTTGACCATTAATGCAACTTTCTAATTTCATCCAACTTCTCTCTTCTTACTATACTAGTACAACTTAGGGGTGCCAGAGTGAACTGAGAGAGGAAAAGAAAGCTCTGTGATCACCCCATCAACAAAGTTTATTCTAAAGGACATTGTTCCTTCTGTTCTTCAGATAATAACATGCACATGCACACAAAGGTGGGCCAACATCCTGTTTACAGAGGGGTGACACCAACCAGAGCCAGGCCCTTGTTCCTCTTCTGTGCACAATTCTGTAATCTTGGACTCTGAAAACGGAAGGTGGTTCTCCTGTGGTTGTACGGTAGTGTGTAACTAGGGTACAGCTCCATCTCTCCCCGACTCAAATGAATTTCCTCTTCGGTTGTTGTGTTTTTCTGTTCCTCCGTGGGGTGACTTCCTTCCTCCTCCATTGATCCTACAATTCTCCACATTGGGTGGAGTGGCCCATTTAACTCATCTTTTATTCAGTCAGGGATCCATCTGTGGCAGGAGGGCGTTAGGCTCAGCAGCATGGGGGAGACTGCAGCAAAGAAGGAGTGACCATGCGGGGACAGGGGATGCGAGTCCAGACAGAGCTAGGAGGCAGCATCATGTGGGCAGAGGGCAGTAACTGTGCCTTGATAAGAACAGCTGCCTGGGGCAGGAAGGGAGGAGACCGCTGAGAGTGAAAAAGGTGGCCTTGGAACTGATAGGACTTTCATCAGCTGAAGTGAGAAAAGATGAGATTTTATACAAAGAAAATGGCACAAATGAAAGAAAGAAAATGGCGAAATATCAAGGATTCAGAAAATATAAAGAACCCACGTGGACTCAGACCCCCTCAGTCCCAGGACCCAGCCGGTTGGTCAAGTGTTCACTCCGTCTGGTTGTGGCCTCCACCCGCCCAGCCTCCCCGGGGGAGAAGCTTCCACCTGGCTTTCCTCTTGCAGTTCTGGTATCTTCATGACCATACCGCTGGTCTTTGCTCACCTCCACTTTTCTGTGGTCATGCTTCCCCGGACTTCTGCTGACTAGCGCATGTCCCTGTTATCTGTTGCTGGACCTTCTTTACTTAAAAATATTTATAACTTCATAAAGCCGAAGAGCACTAATTTGTTTTGAGAACAGTATGATGGTTCATAAGAGGATGTTACTTTTTATAAACACATATTGAATTATTCTAGGTTAAAGTGCATAATATCTGTACTTTAAAGCTATAAAATATATAGATTAAAAACATGACAAAAGGTGAAAAATTATTCTACTAAAATACAAGTAGTCTTTAAGTGTGGGTATTATTTATACTATTTTATAGTTGACTACATATGTGAAATTACTCATATAAACATTTAGAATAATAGTAATATATACAAGCTGTCAGTAAAGTTCATGTGCAATTTAAAATTTAAAACTATTTTAAATTGCCCACAAATTTTACAGACACCCTGTATTAATTATTAAAATTTGAGAAATTAAAGCACCAAGATGTTAGCCATGTACTAACACCTAATATTGCATTGGTCTAATTCTTTTTAAGCTTTTAAAAATATTTCTCTGTAAACACACAATATGCAGAGATTGAATTATCACTGTTTATATGATTTTGCTCTTGTTTGTTGGTCAAATATTTTTTCATCATCTCTTTTTTAGTCCATCTCAAGGCAGGCTCTGGGTCTGGTTTTTCCTGGGCCCACCTGTTTCCCTCTGTTAAAGTTTGAATATTTAGTTTGGTCCAGATTCCGGAGGGTCTAAAATAGATTTGGTCAATGAACAAGATGGACTCAATGATGTGGGAATGTGGAATTACGTGGTCATCATGTTTTCTTTTTAGGTAAATTAATCTGGTAGATCAGGATGATGGGTGGCAACAAGTCCAGAGCCAAGGAAAGGAACCAGCAGGGCAGCATGTAGATTAGTGAATAGGAAACTAGAGGGCTGACCTGAGAATGGCCAAGAGGGAACCCGTTAAACCAGCAATTCCACTGAGCTGATGTGATTTGCATCTAAACAAAACTAGTTCTACTGCTTTTATGTATATTTTTCAAAATGGTATTAAAACAATTAAAAACATTAATGTCCCACAAACACCTTAGTTCCTGGGTTTCATATTACCACTCCTAGGGTTCTGACTCACCACCAGTAGACTATATGTTTTTGGTTGATTCACCAGATAATCTGAGAACCATTTTGTCAATCCCAAGAAGCTAAGAGGTTTGGCCACCTGCTTTTGGCTAGATAGCAGTAAACTCCTTCTGATGGAGAATTCCTTAGCAGCAGGACTGGAGGTAATGCATTGGGGTCTTCTCCATCTGTGCACATCACTTGACAAAGAGCAGATGTTTCAGTGTTGGTTGATTTGCTCCAAGCTGAGTCAAGGCCAAGACTAGAACTCATGATTCCTGACTTCCGCCACAAGCCTTCAGCATACTAATTTGCATTCTTCACCCGCAGAATCACTCAGTCCCTGTTATGCCCAGTGGATTTTACTGGCGGGATAATTGATGCTGGTCGTGGTTATCATCTGAATCATGGAAGAGAGAAGGGTAACTAGTGGGATAAGATCCGCCTATATTTTCTTACATCTCCCAAAGTTTGGGGCTTTTTCCTGCAGTTGTAGCTTCCTGAAAGTGACTCTCTCTTGTCACCTGTACTAGCCCACAATGGTAAGTTGTCGGTGGCAGTCACAGACTGAAGGCAATTGCCCTGAGCCAGCAGCATCTTCTGAGATACAGGTAACCAGAGTAGATGCAGTGAAGCTGCAGTGCACTTGGAGGTGAGCCCTCCCAAGAGAATCTCTAGTTTCCAATCCTTGCCCAGTTGTGCCAGGCCTCCTCACTGTCTCATCCGTGAAATATTATTTCCAGTCCCGGTCACTGAGGAACGGTGGTGCTCTTTTGGTCTTGGAGCCATTCCTGCACTGCGCAGGCTGCCCTGGGGACTGGACGGAGGGACCTCTGCTTCAGTGAGATGCAGTGTCCACCCCTCCTCCAGGTCAGCAGTTCCGTCCCTCTGATCTGTCATGTCTCTGCTGGCCCTGGGTTTGCTGACCCACCTCTGAGGAGGGCTTTGTGCATCTCTCTCTCTGTCGCGTCCTAGCTCCCTTTGGTTTCTCCGCCTCTGTCCCCTGGATCCCTCTGTTTGCATCTGCCTGTGTGTCCCCTCCACCGTGGTTCCTGGTGCTCCTGGCTCTCTGTGTAAGCCAGGGGCCCTTTCTCTGTCTTCACGTCTTGTATTCTTATATCTCTATCTTTCTCTCTGACTCCTTGTGCCACTCTGTGCCTCTGTGTGCTTCTGCCTCATTCCTCAGATTCCCTCAGGAACAGGTTTATCCTGGTCTCTAACTCCCACAGAATTCTCTCCTCCCTTTCAGTCCTGTTTTTCTTCAGCTCAGCCTTGACTCCCACCAGACAACATGGAACTCACCTTTAATTCCTGAATTTCTGAGATATTCACACACTCTGCCTCTGTCATCACTCAGCTTTTTTTCTCAAGGCTGGGCAGCTGGCCTCACCATGGAGCTCTGCTATTAGCACATGCAAATGTGCACACTTAAAAGAAACACAGAAAGCCACAGCCTTGCTGGTTCCATCACAGAAACCTCCCTGTTGGGAAGACTGTGGGGAGTCTTTCTTCAGGTTCCCTTAGGCATCACTCTATGCCTGTCTGAGACCTTATTAGAATTGCCAAAATCCTTCACAAAGCCTCTCCTTGGTCCTGTCTGCTTGGACAGGGTCTATCGCTACCGTCAGTGGAAAGATAAGCCCATGCTTGTGAATATATGATTTAAGGTGGCTGTGTGGACACCGTTTTGCCTTAGATATGTCACAGCCCTACAATAATGCAAATCACAGCACTGATAGCCCTTGAGTTAAGATAGTTCCTTATTCTAAATCCATGGTAAATCCATGGTTTCTGAAGGCACAGAAGACCTGTTGATTTACCTTGCAGGAAATTAAAGAACCTGTCACCAGCCCCAGGAACAAATGAACATGAATGAAATTAGCAGCCAAGAAAACTATGGAATGAATCAAGTGCTGAGGACAAATTCACCCAAGTGCAGATTGCTTAAAGTGGGGATCAACCTGGTGCCCAGGACTGTGAGGCTGAGCACCAGGTTGGCAAGAAAGACAGATCAATTCATTAGCTGTGTCGGCCATGGCCATAGAGGGGCATTTGCCAGAGAGATCAGAGGTGTGTCAGTGTTGTTCAAAAGGAAGAATAATTTTGAAAATGAACTAAAAAAAGAAAATTTTCTAAAGAAGAGCACTTTCATTAGCTGTTCCAAGGCCTTTTTAGCTGCTTTTACACAACCAGAGTTTCTGTTCTTGCTGTGGGTTGAAATGTATGTACTGTCAATAACTCTTATGGAACAAAATCTAGATTCTAGTTCACTTCTCTTTGCCAGGAAAGACAAAAATACTATTTAATATTTTCATTAATATTAATAGTAGTCTATAGATGTGGGTTACAAAGAAATTTTGTCCCTACCAAGAAATATATAATCCATGCAATCAAGGTGTTGGCTGGTTAGAAAAAGAAAAGAAATATTCAATCAAAATGGCTGTGTGGCTCATGTTTTAAAATGTACAATTGCTTTTCGTGCCCGCCTGGTATTCCAGCGTCACTTAGCATCACTCCTGACACATACCATGTACTCTAGCTGGGCATTCGGTTGCCCGAATTCACCCTGCAAATATCAACCCCAGTGCCTTTGCTCAGGCCATTCCTCCTCTGGGAATGCTCTTTTCTTTCCCTGCCTAGTGAATCTTATATCAATTCTTTAACCTTCACCTCTTCATCTACCTCCTTAGTGAAGCTTTTCCTGATCCTTCAAGCCCCCAGGAGCTCTTGCTCCTGTAACATTTACTGTCCAAATCACTCACATGGCAGCTATTTGGTGATTTTTTTATGTTCACCTACAGATCCTTCTCTTTCCCTCTTCATTGATACTGAAAAGCAACTTAGTTAAGTATTTTCCTTTGCCTTTTTCTCCAGATGGCAAATACTATAACCCATCGATGTTATTAAGGTGAATTAAAGTTTTTAGGCCTGACAGTCCCTCACTCACATCCATGCTTCTCAGACTCTAAACTGCAGGACGATCATGGGGGCTCGGCAGGTCAAGGGCAGGGCCTGAGAATCTGCATTTCTAGCAAGAGCCCAGGTGGTGCTGGTGCTATGTCCAAACTTTGAATAGCAAGACTTTGCACTGTTTTTCAAACACCAGGTACAACCTGCTCGTGGTCTTACAGTGAATCTAGTGGGTCACGTGAAAATTTGTTCAAAAGAAATGAAAAAGAAAACATTGGAGTAAATAGTGTGTAGAAGGATGTGTTACTTCCTGTAACTTTTTGGGTTTTTGTGTGTGTTTGTGGGGAGTGTGTGTGTGTGTGTACATTGGAAGTGATATAAAATATTTTATATTGTGGGCCAATTCAAAAAAGTTTGAAAGTCTCTCTTTTAAAGGCAGAACAAAAGAGATATAAAACCTTACATCAGTAACTTAAAACAATAAAACTCAGTAACAAGAAACTGTGAAAAGTTTCCAATATTCTGGGGCAATTTTCCAGAAGGTCAAGCACTGGAATGAAAGGAGAGGAAGCTGAACTGTGGACCAGCTTTCTGGATAGAGCCTGTCTGCTTGCTCTGTGGTTGACTTTATTTCCTGTATTTAAGAGGCAGCTTTGAAAATTCCTTAGTGAGTGGGTTTTTCCTAATTTGTTACTGTGTCATGGATGTGATAATACCACTATTTCTTTCAAGGTCAATTGCTGTTTTTGGTAATCTTATAAACCCCGTACAAATATATATTTTTTGAAGTTTGATTTGTCTCTTCTGTGTGACTCTGTTAGCTCTGAGATGTAATTATGGTAACACGGGGGCCTTAGGGAGGCAAGCAAATATAACATTGCTTCTAATATATTATTAAAAATTAGTTTCTTGCTCTTTTTTACTTCTTCAGGGAAAATGAGACCAAAACTATTTCTTTTTTTAGTTTTTTCTTTTTTAGTTTCAGGGAAATAAACCTGTTCCAAACTGTGTTGAAATATATTCCCAACACCCAGCACATCTGGCATAGTCAAAATAGATGCATTGCACAATTAAAGAAAGTTTGTAGCTTGTTTTTTTCTTATGAGAGCTAAAGAATTGTGTAAAAAGTATATAAAGGACACGATGTTTCAACATGTGAAAATACAAGGTGTCCATAAAGTTCATGTGCACTGGAACTTTCTGGACAACTGTATGTGAAAGTTTTTCTTTAGGCATTATTACGACTCACCTTGACCATGAGAGAGCTGAGGTTGCTACTTGCATGTGGTCGCGTAGCTAATAAGTGAAAAGTCATTGGATCAGACAGACTAACTGGCGAAATGGAAACAAAAGCAAATTTCTCCTCACCAAAGCTCCCCCCCAGACCAGGTGGGCAACTCCTTACCAGTCCTTCTCACTTGGCCTTTCCCAGTGCCAGCAAGGTTTCTTAACTGCACTCCATCCAAACGGCATCACCCTTTTAGGAGCAGCAGAGGATAATGACTTAACTGAGAGTTTTAATCAACGGTAGGTTCAGACTGAATCATCTGTGTGATGCAATTCTGAAGAAGCCAGTGCATTGTGGGCTGCCCAGTGTGTGCAGAGAAACCAGTCCATTGTGTGCTGCCCAGTGGGTGTGTAGAGAAACCAGTGCAATGTGGGCTGCCCAGTGTGTGCAGAGAAACCAGTGCAACGTGGGCTGCCCTGTGTGTGCAGAGAAACCAGTGCAATGTGGGCTGCCCAGTGTGTGCAGAGAAACCAGTGCAATGTGGGCTGCCCAGTGTGTGCAGAGAAACCAGTGCAATGTGGGCTGCCCAGTGTGTGTGTAGAGAAACCAGTGCAATGTGCTGCCCAGTGTGTGTAGAGAAACCAGTGTAATGTGGGCTGCCCATTGTGTGCAGAGAAACCAGTGCAATGTGGGCTGCCCAGTGTGTGCAGAGAAACCAGTGCAATGTGGGCTGCCCAGTGTGTGTAGAGAAACCAGTGTAATGTGGGCTGCCCAGTGTGTGCAGAGAAACCAGTGCAATGTGGGCTGCCCAGTGTGTGTGTAGAGAAACCAGTGCAATGTGGGCTGCCCAGTGTGTGTAGAGAAACCAGTGTAATGTGGGCTGCCCAGTGTGTGCAGAGAAACCAGTGCAATGTGTGCTGCCCCAGTGTGTGCAGAGAAACCAGTGCAATGTGGGCTGCCCAGTGCGTGTAGAGAAACCAGTGCAATGTGGGCTGCCCCAGTGTGTGCAGAGAAACCAGTGTAATGTGGGCTGCCCAGTGTGTGTGTAGAGAAACCAGTGCAATGTGGGCTGCCCAGTGTGTGTAGAGAAACCAGTGCAATGTGGGCTGCCCAGTGTGTGTAGAGAAACCAGTGCAATGTGGGCTGCCCAGTGTGTGTAGAGAAACCAGTGCAATGTGAGCTGCCCAGTGTGTGTAGAGAAACCAGTGCAATGTGGGCTGCCCCAGTGTGTGCAGAGAAACCAGTGTAATGTGGGCTGCCCAGTGTGTGTGCAGAGAAACCAGTGTAATGTGTGCTGCCCAGTGTGTGTGCAGAGAAACCAGTGCAATGTGGGCTGCCCATTGTGTGTAGAGAAACCAGTGCAATGTGGGCTGCCCAGTGTGTGTAGAGAAACCAGTGTAATGTGGGCTGCCCAGTGTGTGCAGAGAAACCAGTGCAATGTGGGCTGCCCAGTGTGTGTGTAGAGAAACCAGTGCAATGTGGGCTGCCCAGTGTGTGTAGAGAAACCAGTGTAATGTGGGCTGCCCAGTGTGTGCAGAGAAACCAGTGCAATGTGTGCTGCCCCAGTGTGTGCAGAGAAACCAGTGCAATGTGGGCTGCCCAGTGTGTGTAGAGAAACCAGTGCAATGTGGGCTGCCGCAGTGTGTGCAGAGAAACCAGTGTAATGTGGGCTGCCCAGTGTGTGTGCAGAGAAACCAGTGTAATGTGGGCTGCCCAGTGTGTGTGCAGAGAAACCAGTGCACTGTGGGCTGCCCAGTGTGTGTAGAGAAACCAGTGCAATGTGGGCTGCCCAGTGTGTGCAGAGAAACCAGTGTAATGTGGGCTGCCCAGTGTATGTAGCAGCTGGAATGGGGGAGATCCTGCCTGTTCTGCTGTTTTGCACATCAGACCTTACTTTTAAGACAGTGTAACCCTACCACTCTGGGAAGCCCAGCTGGGTGGATTGCTGTAGCTCAGGAGTTCGAGAAGAGTGGGAGCAGGACCCTGTCTCTACTAAAAATATTTGGGCATTGTTGAGGTCACCTGTAGTCCCAAGAGAATTTCTTGAGCCCAAAAGTTTGAAGTTGCTTTGGCGATGACATCATGGCACTCTAGCCAAGGTGTCTGCATGAGACTCTGCCTGAAAAAAAGAAAAAAAAAAAAGATTTTAAAAATTTGAAAGATGTTCAGAGGAGATAAGGTCTCTGAACAAAAAAGAGACAGAGAGTGTGTCATAAAAGAAGTTGTAGGCAAGAGAAGAGGGCGCATTCTAATTGCTTTCAACTATTTGTGTAAACTCCTATGTATCTATGTAACTATGTAACTCCAAGAAGTAGCTTTGGGACCATCTGCTAAAATCCATCTGTATAGCAGGAGCCAGAAATTCAATGTAGGCAAGTGTTTTCTACCCACCAACCGTGGAAATACAGAATGAGCTTCGCTATACAAGTACTTACTTCCCCATTATTAGCAATATGTAGATAAAGATTGGGTAGGAGTCCTGGTAGAATTTAGAAATTATTCAAATACTGTACAAAACCTGAAAGGACTATCCAAGCAGACGGTTATGAGCTTCTCTGCAGTGGGGGTTATATGTGACCTTTATTTATTAGGTTAACATTTTGTAATTATTTCATTTATTTATTTATTTATTTATTTTATTTTGGCCAGGGCTAGGTTTGAACCTGCCACCTCTGGCATATGGGACCGGCGCCCTACTCCTTGACCCACAGGCGCCGCCTAATTTCATTTTTTTAAATAATAAAAACATAATCAGAGGTAAGTTTATTGTGAAGCCATTGAAGCTTTAGTTCAGGCCCTCTCCCTTGTACAGACTGTGTGGTATGGTTAATAATGGTTAATAAAGGTCACCTCTAGAATATATGTCCCCGTACACAATTATTGAAAATGCTTTGAACTTTTTCAGGGCATGTGCGAAAGGGCCCCCATAAAGGTTCCTGAATTCACCAATAGTCCTAGAAACTTCATTACCAATGTCAACACCACACTGTCCAGCTGAAAATAACTTTTCTATGTTATCAATAACTTTTTAAAAAACAATTCTAGATGAAAGAATATAATTTTCCTAAAGTTGTTGTTATTACGTGAAAAGTCTGTACAGCAAAAATATAGAGAAAAAATAGAGGTGTGTTAAGCACTTCATTAATGAAAATAACTTGTTGTTCTCACTTTTGTGGTGTTTGTGCTATTCCTTGGCTTTTTAAATTTATAATTTGTGACCTCTCATTTTAAATAAATATTCCTTTCTTATTTCATTGTTAAATTTTTCTTTAAGAGCCTTCCTAATTTTGTAAGTTCAAGCCCATTAAGATCTCCCTCTTACCCCAATAATCAAAACAACAAATAAAAAAAATTTAAATATAATTCTGCTTATGAGGAGTTTAAGTCCATGCAATTATGACTGTATGTAATGAGCTGTTTGGGTGTGCATACTAAGCCCTGAGAGGCCCTATAGACATCAGCCAAGGAATTTTGTCAGTATCCAGTGCCACCCACAACCCAGTCTCCTTCTCCAGGTCCATCTCCCATCCTTTGTCACTCTCCCTGAATTACGTAGTTTTCTGATTCTTGTACATTCCTGACATTGTCTGGCTTCTAGGCCTTTGCTCCTCTTATTCTCCTCCTGTAGAATTTCCCCCTGAACAATGGTCACTCCAAATCCCACTAGACTTCTAACGGAGGAAAAGCCAATCTGTTCCCCTGTCTTGCTCCATCTCCTTCCCTCCCTCCTCTCTGTCTCTCTCTCTGTCTTCCCCTAAGTGCCTGGGCCAGTTCCAGCACTCAATATACCCTTAGCTGGATAAACGAAGGAATAAGGCAAATTATCAACAGGTTATCTCTGGAGGTCGGATGAAGGAAGAAATTAGCTTTTCCTTTTCTAATTAAATTTCAGTTACCCAAATGCTATAGGGATGTAGCTTTTTTCATTAGAACAAGCTAAATTAGGAAAATCTGATCAAGTTAAATTCTCCCTTGACATAACCTGAGTCCCGGTTCCTTCTACAAAGAAAACCATCCTTATGAGTTTGGTGTATAGTTTTTAGACTCATTCTGTGCTTTTACACATCTTAATATGTAAATATACAGAGGGTGCCAATAAAAGGTAAACGCATTTTAAGAGAGGAAAAAAATCATATTAAAATTGCAATACTCGATATATACGGATAACAAAAAAGATGAAGACAAGTCACATTTGAGCACTTGTTATAATTGCAGAAGTCAAATGTGACTTGAGTATTACAAATGTAGTACAGTTTTTCCTTTCTTAAAATATGCATGTATTTTTTGGCACCCTCTGTATATGTGTTGCATTTCGGAGGAGGGTGTTAAAAACAGGAGATAGCATACTGTGCTTACAACTGGTTCTAACTTTGCAGTTAGATCTGGGGTCTATCAGCTTGGACGTGTGTGTGTTCACAAACATCGTCAGTGTCTCGGGGAGCGCGCTGCCGGCATCATGAGCAGGACAAGTCCTGTGGGGTGTTTAGCATTCCTGGCACATTCTCGCCAAATGACAATAGCACCTCACCATCTTTGGCGACCACAAAGACCTGTACGTCTCTTCAAACACTTTCAGCTTTTTACATAATTCATCCTATGAGCACTGAGCTTTATTTTTCATCTCCCAGTTGATGGATATTTAGAATGGCCCTGGGTTTTACTCTCACAAACAGTGCTGCAGTGAGCACTTCTGTTCACGTTCCCTTCTGCTCACGTGTGAGTGTTTCACTCGGCAAAGAGTAGAAATGGAATCACTGATCAAACGCACGGATTAGTTAGGCTCATGTGCTAAATTCCCCCTCCTCATACTCCTAGCAATGGACAGAGATATCCATCGCCCCCTATTTAAGACTTCTCCAGTTGTTAAAATTTTCTAACTCTTCCAATTTTAACCCATCTGGTGGATGAGAAAAATATCGCCTTGTTGTTTTAATTTACATCTCTCTGGTTAGTAGTGAGATTGTTTATTTGAAATACATATTTCCTCTTCTGTAAAAAACTTTCATTTTCTCTTGTTTACAGGTATAGAAGGGTATAGATGCATAGTTTTAATTTTTATTATATGTTTTAAAAGAAGAAAAAAGTAATACACACTCAAAAATAACCTATGTATCTTTCAAGGCCGGCTTAGACATTGGCTCATTCAGGCAGCCTCGTTTTGAACTTTCTTCCCAGAACATGCCTTGGGTATTTTACTCTTTCTCCAATAGAGTTTGCAATATATTTGTCTTATCCTCTTGGCTAAATTAATGCTTTCTTATAGCCGGGTCTGAGGCTTTTCCATGTTTGTTCCCTTTGACTTGCCTGGCACATGCTTTGTACAGGTTTGAATGGTGACTGCAGGTAGAGAAGGCTGATTGTGGGGAAAACATCCAGCTTAGCTCTATTTAACTTTTATGTCTTTATGGACATAGTCTTGAGCCATCCTTATTAAAAGTGGACAGATTACCAAAAAGGACACACAGTGCTATTTGGATATACATTTACTCCCCTGGAAAAAATACTCGTCAAAATGTCGTAGAAAAGGAAAGCGTAAGTCAATGAAAAGGGGAAGTTTAGGTTTTCGTGAAGAGCTATTTGGGGAGTGAGTTTCCTCATTGTAGCACACACATCTTGACATGTAGGTGGCTATCTGGAAAGCTCTATAGCAGGCCCTGGATTCTGTAAAAACCCAAAATACAAAAACAGCTTCCACCTAGAAATGAACACTCCAAACTGCAGTACAGAATGATTCTTTTTGCTTCATACTCAAATATCCCTTAAGTATTTATGGTCCATGTATTATTTTTTAAATTACCATAAAAATTCTCAGCAAAAACTATCTTCAGGCTGTAGTTTAATATCAAAAGATCCAAGCAAATCACATATTGTTAAATTTGTAAAAATCAAGAAAATTCTATAAATGCTTCCAACACAAACTTCAGATCCCCAAATTTGAACTTACCTGGGAAATTAGCTCAATTAATGAGGCTGCTGTGGAAAAATAACTCAGTGAATATTCTTATAAAATGTCTTTCATGCCATTGTTTCATCTAGCAAATACATTTTGGGGTGGATCTGTCTCTGCCCCAAAGGGGAAATATGCTAAAAAAACCAAACCAAAACAAAACAAAAAAACACATGGGTGGTGCCTGTGGCTCAGTGAGTAGGGTGCCGGCCCCATGTAGAGAGGTTGGTGGGTTCAAACCTGGTCCTGGCCAAACTGCAACAAAAAATAGCTGGGCATTGTGGTGGGTGCCTGTGGTCCCTGCTACTCAAGGAGGCTGAGACAAAAGAATCACCTAAGCCCAAGAGCTAGAGGTTGCTGTGAGCTATGATGCCACAGCACTCTATTGAGGGCAACAAATGTGAGACTCTGTCTCTAAAAAAAAAAAAAAAAATGCATTAGCAAATGAAGATTTAGAAAAAGATATCTTGGAGCCCTATGTAGAAACTTCCTTTCACAGATAAGCTTATGTTTACTGTTTATCACTCAGGCTAAAATTTTGTGGTAAAGGGATGTCACAGTGGACACCAGTATAGTTAGTGATAAGATTGCTCACTGCCAGAGGGGGGCTTTTCCTTGAAGTTCTTGTATGTTACACACGCCTCTTTAACAGCGCTTAGTTCATCCTACTGTAATTGCCCATCTCTCCTTCATCTCCAGTGCCCTGGACTTTAGCTGTTAGCAACAATCTCTGGAATGTAGCTTTCTCTATCTGATCTAAATCAAAAGTATTTAAAATTACATTTGAGTCTCAGTGCCCGTAGCACAGTGGTCAAGGTGCTGGCCACATGAACCAAGGCTGGTGGGTTTGAAGCCAGCCCAGGCCTGCTAAACAACAATGACAACTGCAACAAAAAAATAGCCGAGTGTTGTGGCATCTGTAGTCCCAGCTACTTGGGAGGCTGAAGCAAGAGAATGACTTAAGCCCAAGAGTTTGAGGTTGCTGTGAGCTGTGATGCGAAGGCACTCTACAGAGGGCGGCATAATGAGACTTTGTCTCAAGTAGATAAAAATAAATAAATAAAATAAAATAAAATTACATTTGAGCAATAGGAAAATCATATTGCAGAGGGGGAATGGCAAGGTCTGGCTTTGTAGGTCTCAGTGGTTTTCTGATGGCCACTCACATGCGCTGACTGAGCCCTGCTGTTTGCCATGCTTTTTGCACCACCTGCCACTGTTAAGGTGTTCAGGAATCGCAATTGGAATGGGGTTATGACTATTATTCATCCTGTTTTAGACGTGAGAAGGCTCATGTTGGTTTGGTAATTTGTCCAAGGTTGTACAGATAGTAAGAGGTATCCCCCAGATTGGGACCCAGGCAAAGTGATTCCAGGGGTCACCGTCCTGATGATTACACTGAACTGCCTCTGATTGTTATGTTGTTCAAAAGAATATGAAAGAACTGTCCTTAGGGGAAAGAAACAAGGTGCAGAGCCACGTGCCTAGAATACTCTTGTTTTCATAGAATTGTAAGTATTATAGGAGAGTCCAACCTGAATGCCTCTGGATGCATAGAATGTCTCTTAGGAGGAAACCCAGGAAAATGGCTAAGATGGTGTATGTACCCTGGGGAAAGGATCCACCGACTCAGGGTCAAGGGTGATGAAAAGGCTTTATCTCATTTCACACAATTCGGTCTTTTTTCTTTACCCTAGATCTATGTTATCTTTTCTAACACCCAAAGATCTTTTTTTTTTTAAATCACAAAAACCAATTTGAATCTCCTTGGGACTTCCCCAGCTGTTTAGATATTTGTCAGATGGAACTGTGCTTGAGGGCGCTAACATCACACTATCCTGCGTCTGAATTCCTTGCATTTCACTCATGAAAATGGACTGTAGCAGAATAGCTCAGTGATTTCCCCATGAAATGTTACCACACTCGCCAAACAGAGTGAGAAAGGGAGAAAATTGTTAAAGCCTATTTTATGGATATTTTAACTTGGAAATTGTGAACATTTCTGATTACAAAGTGGCACTCTTTGTGGCTTGTGAGAGCTGCCTTAACAAAGGGCCACAAACTGGGTACAACAGAAACCTGTTGTCTCCTAGTTCTGGAGGCTAGAAGTCTAAAACAAGGTGTTAGCAGGACTGGCCATGAGGGACAGTCTGTGGCAGGCCTCTCTCCTTAGCTGGAAGGTGATTTTTCACATGGTATTCTTGTGGGTGAGTCCGTCTCCTAATTTCTCCCTTTTGTAAGAGGATTCCAGTCATCCTGGATTAGGGCCCACTCTAATGACCTCATTTTTTTTATTGTTTGGGGTTCATTGAGGGTACAAAGGCAATAACCTCATTTTAACTTGGTAAAGAGTCTTTCTCCAAATAGAGTCACATTCTGAGGTACTGGGGGGCGGGGTGGGGGTGGCGGAGTAGGACTGCAACATATGAACTTCCAGGATGCAGTTCATCCCATGACAGGCTGCTGTTAGCCACCTCTCTCTGCTCTCCCCTTCAGCCTCGCCCAGAGATTTCTTTGTCCTGATGTTTCTTCTGAGAACTTGGTCTCTGATCTCCTGAGGGTTGGGGGGAGGAAGGGAGGGGAGAATATTGCTGGGTAACCTTTGAGAGGAAAACCCCATGGTTCGCCCTGAGTGAAAGCACTGTTCTGTCCTTTCTAGGTGGTATCACGGCAACCTCACACGCCACGCGGCTGAGGCTCTCCTGCTCTCAAATGGATGTGACGGCAGCTACCTTCTGAGGGACAGCAATGACACGACAAGGCTGTACTCTCTCTCTGTGAGGTAGGGCGCTTAATGACTCACCCCTCTGCCACTTACTGACTTTATATCACTCAGAT
This sequence comes from Nycticebus coucang, assembly GCF_027406575.1. Classification (NCBI taxonomy): domain Eukaryota; kingdom Metazoa; phylum Chordata; class Mammalia; order Primates; family Lorisidae; genus Nycticebus; species Nycticebus coucang. Next base: position 27,986,791 of record NC_069780.1, read on the forward strand.
TGCCAGGTAATAAGCTCCCTGATTCCTGGGGGACCACCGGGTTAAAGGATTCCAAACTTGGAACATCATATCCTTTCTCCACCCATTAGCAGGAAGGAATTATCTGATCCAAACTTTTCACTTGGCTGATGAAGAACCTGAAACCGAAAGTGGTGGAGTGTCTGGCACCCCACACAACAAGGGTAGAACCAGCCCCAGGATCCCCATCCCGGAAACCTGGCCCGTGCCCTTATCACTATTCTTTAGTCCTTCTGGAAAACAAAATGATTTGTGACTGAACAACTTTCATCTGCACAAACTCAAGCAGGCAATACGCAATTTATAAAATTTTTCCTACAAATGGGCTGAACGTCTTTCTTGAGGCCTCACTTCTTACAAACAGTAAGAAAATCAATCCAGTCCCTACCAGGTATACACGGCCAACTACGGTGTTGGTCCCTGCTTCCCTGGGCTCTCCTCCTGACCTCCTTCCCGTTGGTCCCAGTCTGCATATGACACTCAGGCTGCCACTGCCAAGTAGCAAGTCTTTTTGAGTTTCTGGGCAGTTCTCTGTGGGTTGGTGTGAACTCCATGAAATTTCCCTCAGCCAGCCGCCTAATAACCTCAAACTGCTCTCATATTACTGTTCTGATGGCCTCCCTGTACCTGGGAAGAAAGTCACAGTTCCCTTCATCCTGCGGTCCCTGAGGCTAACCTGGCAGGAGGCGGGTCTCTTGTCTTTCCAGTGCTAGTGGCCTGGGCCTCTCAGCCACCAACTCCACTGCAATCTGCACTCCCTGCTCCTGTCTGAATCTTCTTATCCATTCATCTCAGTGACAGTTTTTGTTATTTTTGTTTTTTTGTCTTTAATCTCCACTCTCTCTACTAGGGGAACAAAGGTGGCTAACAAATGAATTCCCCAAATAGTTCCCCAATAGTGACAAGCTTCTATGAGCTCAAAAGCCAAGCATCGACATATTTGCTTATTTTCTCTTTGGGCTTGGGGTCTTTCGTATTCACTTTCTATGCTACAAATTCCTCCCCCCCCCCAAAAAAAAATAGTGGCTTAAAAATAATATAACTTGATTATCTCACAGTTTCTGGTTGGATTCTCTGTTCAGGATCCTACCAGGCTGACATAAAGGTGTTGGCAGATGCTTTTATCTGGGGCTTAGGGTCCTCGGCCTTCATTTCCTCTTTTCCTCTTCACTCTCTTCCATTCCTTTCCTTACTTCTGTAGAACTAAGGTCTCCACTTTCTTTTCAGCCATCACCCAGGGACCATTCTCAACTCCTGGGGGCCACCCACAGCTCCTTGCCAGGTGGTCCCTTTAGGCCATTCACAGCAGTGGTGTTTGCTCTCTTCCAGGTTAGACAGAGCCCGGCTCCCTGACTTCCTCTTCCATGAGCAGTCAGAGGAAACCCTGCCTTAAGGAGCTCATGTGATTAGGTCAGGCACCCCCTAGATAATCTCAGATAAATCCAGGTAATTTGGGGCTTTAAGGATCTTAAAATTCCTTCATACCAGCATCTAGACCAGTTTTTGATTGAACAATTGGGAAAAAGTGTGTGTGCTCTGGGGCTGGCATTTGGGGTTGCCGCGGCGTGCTGCCTTCACACCCTTCATCCTGGAAGAGGGGAATCTCCAAGTCCACTGGAAGGGGTGTAGGAGAAATAGGTGGAGAGTAACAGGGCAAGAAAGGGGGTTGCAGAGGAAAAAACACATTTATTAACATTTTTCATGTTACCCTGCCATAGTATGTTTATGAATTTTTCTGAATAACATTGTTGGCAAAATTATTAATCCAAGATGAAATTCTGTTTGGTTGACAGTAAAAATTGTGCTTTCTCAGATCAAAGGCAAATGTTACAAGTGAATCGAATTGTTAGATTACAGATGCTTTATTGCATGAATCATCCAAAAAAATCTCAAACAAGCATGGAATTATTACATGAAAGAATGTTAACATTTTGCCTATGTATGTCTCATCTGAATAATTAAATCATAAACTCCTTATAGATTAATATTTATATTTTATCTACATAAAAATTAAACTACATATTAATGATTTTCATTACAAGCACTTAGGAATGCCTTTTTTTAATTTAATTTTCCTTCTTTTTTCTTTCTTTTGAAACAGAGTCTCACTCTGTCATCCTAGGTAGAGTGCTGTGGTATCGTAGCTCATAGCAACCTCAAACTCTTGGGCTCAAGTGATCCTCGAGTGATCACCCACTAGTGGCCAGCTAGTTTTTCTAGTTTTTGTGGAGATGGGGTCTCACTTTTACTCAAGCTGCTTTCAAACTCCTGAGCTCAGGTGAGCCACCTGCCTTGGACTCCCAGAGTGCTAGAATTACAGGAGTGTGCCACTGTGCCAGGACAAGAATGTCTTTAAAAAAAAAAAAAACTATCAGCATAAGTGACAGAAATCACAGACAAATTCAGGAGAATGACTATTTTTATTCATTTATTTGCTCATTCTCTTAATAACGAATATTTGAAAGCATTCAGTCTGTGCCAGTCACTTTGGTAAGTGTTATAGAAGATTTGAAGACCTTATTTTGAGGATGTATAGCCTCATAGGGACAATAAGACCATATACATAGACAAATGTTATGCAATTAGTTAGATAGAAGAAGGCAGATGACGGATGCCATTAGGCTATTTTGGATCGGCTTGGGTCAGGCTGACCTTGGCTGTTATGGGAATGGGGCTGAGTAAGACTTTTTAGGTGGGTTGTTGCCAAGACCTTATAGGTGGGTTGTTTTGAGAACAGAGTTAATTAACACCCTGGGAGATTGCTAAGAAGCAGCTGATATTCCTCAAAGTTGTGTATAAAACCCCAAACTGAGCTTTCCATAGGACCTGCAGTCACTAGGACAAGGCCCAGATCGCTGTGTTGGTCTTTAATAAACGTTATTTTCTTGCTAAAACTTACTTTCTCTTTTCAATTATTTCGGTGACTACCTCGGGCCACTACACCGCTCTACCACAAATAACTCACTGCAAAGTAAAGTGTGATAAATCACATAAAAGAAGTCAAGATAAGCATTTAGACAGGAAAAGATAAAAAGCCATTAAGTCAAGCTGTAATTATCAGGTGCAGGCAATCCACAAGGTACAAACATTCAACTTACGAGCAACTGGCACTTCTGAATGGAGGCTAGTACAGCTAATGGTTAAATGTACCTATCCGACTTACATACAAATTCAACTTAAGAGCAAACCCACTTAACCTATCTCATTTCCAACCTGGGGACTGCCTGTAATACTTAACAGAGGAGGTGCTGCTTGAACTGACACTTAATGGGTGGCGGGGTTTCTACCAGCAGAGACAAGGAAGCATAATGAGGTGAAAGGAAGCGTGTGAGCCAAGGGACAGAGGTGAAAACTCTCAGAAGAAGGGGAGGTACCACTGGATTATAGCAGCAGTTCCAAAGGTGCGGGGGCCCAGACCAGCAGCCTCACCTGAGAACATGGAAGGAATGCAAATTCTCAGGCCCCACTCTGGATCTATGGAACCTGAATCTGGGGGTGGAGGGAGGCGGTAATCTGGGTTTTAATGAATCCTCAAGGTGACTCCGATGTGCTCTAATGTTGAAGCATGGGCTGCATGGAGAGGAAGAGTGGGTGGTGAGGCTGGAAGATAGAATGGGGTCAAAACAAAGTAGACATCTACATATGGAGAGATAGATATGTGTGTGTGTGTGCATGTCATAAGTGCCAAAAATGTATATACATTTTAAGAAAAGAAAAAAACTTGTATTAAAAATATAATACTCACTATATTCCCACCAAAAGATGAATACTAGTCATGCCGAGCACCTCTTGTGATTGCAGAAGTCAAACATGACTTGAGTATTACAAATTTAATAGATTTTTTTTCCTTTCTTAAAATGTCTATGCATTGCTTGACACACTTGTATTTTTTTTATTTAGTACTCTGCCTCATTTGGGAAATGACAGTGCAGGAAAGTTGATATTTTATTCAGAACGCAGTGGAACGTGCATGGAAAGGAAAGATCCGTGTTCACATAGCTCGGCGGTTCTCAACCTGTGGGTCGCGACCCACAGGAACTGTATTAAAGGGCCATGGCATTAGGAAGGTTGAGAACCACTGACATAGCTAATGAAGTGACAGAAGCAGGATTCTGACTGACACCCAAACAAATGAGGCAGGAGGCAACAGCAGAGGAGGCTCTGGTGAAGGTGTTATGGGCCATTCCTGTCGTCTCTATTCTCTGCCCTTCTTTAGTTCATGCCCCTTCAGAGGGTGATATTCAAGGTCTCTTTTGGTAAATCTATCAGTAAATGGGGAAAACTGTCTCTTGTCTTCCATTAGAGTGAAACTCTGCCAAAAGAAACTAGTAATGCTCTTTAAAACCCCATGATTTTTTGTTTTTGTTTTTGTGTTTTTTGAGACAGAATCTCACTCTGTTGCCCTGGGTAGACTGTCATGGCATCATAGTTCACAGCAACCTCAAACTCTTGGGCTCAAGCCATCCTCTTGCCTCCTGAGTAGCTGGGACTACAGGCACCCACCACAACACCTGGCTAGTTTTCAATTTTTTTTTTTTTTGCAGTTTTTGGCCGGGGCTGGGTTTGAACCCGCCACCTCCGGCATATGGAGCTGATGCCCTACTCTGCTGAGCCCCAGGCGCCACCCAAGTTTTCAATTTTTAGTAGAGTCGGAGTCTCACTCTTGCTCAGGCTGGTCTCTAACACTTGAGTGCAAGCAGTCCACCTGCCTGGGCTCCCAGAGTGCTAGGATTACAGGTGTGATCCACCACGCCCACCCCGTGACTTTAATGACTGCATAATTCTCAGTTCTTTTTATTTTTTTTTACTTTTTTTTAGTTTTTGTATTTTTATTTTTATGAAAACTAGAAACAACTTAATACACAGTAGAAATCATTGAATACACTATGATACGTCTACCAGAATCAATTCTATTAGTTTGCCTCAGGTCTAATTTCCATTTCTATCATATAAATATGAAAAGCTTTAGATTCAATGAGAAAATGTATCAGAAGATAAATACCAAAGTATTTGGGGGTGTTAGGATTATGAGTGATACTTTTCTTCTGTGTTTTTTCTTTCTTTCTTTTTTTTTTTTTTTTTTACACTGATTGCAACTGAAGGGCTAATGGTGATGCTAACAGCTTATTAAGAAAGATTTGCTTTCAAAAAAGATATTTCTTAATATCTTAACATTAAACACTTCTTTTTCTCTTTCAGAGCCAAAGACTCTGTCAAACACTTTCATGTTGAATACACTGGATATTCATTTAAATTTGGCTTTAATGAATTCTCATCTTTAAAGGATTTTGTCAATCATTTTGCAAATCAGCCTTTGATTGGAAGTGAGACAGGTAAGCTATGAACAGATATGTGATCTATGAGCTATTGTTTCAGGATGTAGGAGAAACAAGGCAGATGTCAATTAAAAATTTTTACAGTTGTTGGCTCGGCACCCGTAGCACAGTGGTTATGGCGCCAGCCACATGCACCGAAGTTGGGGGGTTCAAACCTGGCCTGGGCCAGCTAACCAACAGTGACAACTGCAACAAAAAAATAGCCAGGAGTTGTGGCGGGTGCCTCTAGTCCCAGCTACTTGGGAAGCTGAGGCAAGAGAATCACTTGAGCCCAAGGGTCTGAGGTTGCTGTGAGCTGTAATGCCATGGCACTCTATCCAGGGCGACAGAGTGAGACTCTGTCTCAAAAAAAAGAAAAAATTTTTTTTTCACAGTTGTCATATTTCAGCATTATCTTTTGGAGCCAACAGTGTAGTTTGTACAATGCAGATATTTTCTCAGAATGTATTGATTCAAAGCACACAAACAATTTCTTTAAAGTGGCCTATTCACTTGAAAACAATATATATAATAAATATATATATATAACAATATATATAATAAATACATATAAGTTTACTCAAAACTTCAGGGTGGTTTGCTTGTGGGCAAGACCCACAGAAGTCAATTTTAAGCATTTTTTTTAAAATAAACTTCCCACTTAAATTTCCATAGAGATCAATGAATACTAAAAATATTAGCTAGAAAGAATTCTCCTCAGTTACAAAATTCTCATTCTATTTTCTTGATTTCTTATAAGTTTTTAACCTGTATTTAACTATGGCTGGAAAAGTTTGAAATTTCCTATTTGAATGGTTGGAGAGTTAAATCAGAAAACTCATGTTAGAAAAAAATACACACCCGTGCTGGTAAATTATCTTATTTGTTTGTCTGTATTATTTAAATAAGTAAAAATTTATGTGATAGACTCACAATTTCATTTGTCCTAAATGGTGATAAATCTCAGTTAATCAAAGATAGGAAATTCCATGAACCTGTGGCCCAAGAGAAGACTTACTGTCACAGCCAATTAACACGAATTCATACATATGTGTTTTCTTGGTAAATTTGCCAATGGGCTTTGTCTTAACTTTAATGTGGTGGGGAAAGATGCCATCACGGGCTTCTGCATTTTCTGCTATTTATGTGCCCGGGATAGTCCCTAATATGAATCATACAGTGTCTGGTATAGATTAAAAATGTAACGGAAACTACAAAATAGTTGCTCTGCTCTATACTGACTACCCCAGGCCTAGATAATATAATATTTCAAACTACAAAATTAAAGCCATAATATCTTTTTTTTTCTGGTGGAAACTCTTCCCGATCAGCCCTGAAAATTACTTCCCCATTTAGCCAGCAGTTGTTCTCATCAACTCATCAAGTGGCAAGTGGAGACGTACTTGTTTCCATTGTTACCTTGGCCTTGGCAAGCATTCCCTTCACTCCATACTTATTTCCTCCTTTTGTCCAACTCTGCCCTTGATTTTGTTCAGTTCTGGGCCACAAATGGAGAGGAGATTTTTGAAGGCGGGGCTTTGTTTTGCGTGCCTTTATTTTCATCCTCCCACGTATCCACTGGGTTGTGGTCCAGTGCATGGCACTCTGAGTGAATGAATAAATGATTACAAGGGTTGCTGTGAGTAGGAATGCCTGGTGGCCTTCCATGCCACTACAGTTGTTGCCTTTCTGGCTTCTCTTCTATCTCCAAGAAAAAGTAGCTCCCCTTTTCTGAACTCTTCTCCTAGACTCTATTTTCAACCCCTTTGATCATTGTCTGTGTTTCTGCTGGACTTTCTCCAAGTGAGGGGGAAAGTACATATTCTGCCTACTGGTAGATTTCAAGACAGTTTGAGATCAAAGTGAATGTAGTTCTTTCTGGTTGAATCCTTCTGGCACTGACCAAATCACCAGGCAATAAAATCGCCTAAGTCTGCTCCGTGATAAATGTGCCTTGACGTTATATTTGGGACGATGATAAGCTTCCCTGTAAACATATTATTAAAAAAAAAAAGACTTATGATTAATGAATTAGGGATTGTAAGCATTTCCTATTGTAAGACTCCTATTTCTCTAAAGCTAAAATTTGCTGTATTATTACCATTACTATAGTTATTATTATATTTATTCTAGTAAAACTCAGGAACCTAATTTTTTATCATCCCCATTGCCTCTTCTTAGTCCTATTCATTAGCCTATGAAGAATTTGCTGCTATTTGAACTCCTACTTCACAGCCCTGGTACTGATGGATAATGTACTTGACTTTCTGGCTTCAAGCCCTTGAGTTAGATTCTACTAACTCTGTTCCTCTTATCTGGCTCAGCCTGATGAAGGCAAAACCATCAAGGCCGGAAACAAGGGCAAAACTCAGGACAGATGAGTGTTCCACTCTTGCCCTCTGGGAGTAATAGGTCTCAAGAAGCTAGGTGATGTGCTGAAGTCACAATGACTCTTACACCTAGGAGGTCCTTGCAAGTCAGAAAGTCAGCACTGTGGCCTCTGAAGAATGGTGACAGGAAACTGGATGTCACCTTCTAAAAATAGGTGTTTTCTTTTGGTGATTTAAGAATTGACTCCCAGTGATCAGGAGACCTCCAGGCTGATGATTTCTTGTTCCCATCAGATAGGATGAAAATTCTTCTTACAGTTTATGTTTAAGAATACCAGAGAAAACATGTGTCTGCACAATGGACAAAGCCCTGCCTGCAGATTCGCAAATGGAAAGGACTAGAACTGGATATTTCAGGCCACTCCTGTTAGCCAGACCCCACCCAGTCCCAGCCTCACCCTGCAGGGCCTAGACAGTGAGTTTACTAAAGAAAGACTTTCTTGTATTCAACTATTGGCAAGAATGGCATTACCTTTGAGGGCAATGGAAATGAGGTCCATATGACCAAAGCCTCCCAGTTATATATATGACATATAATGCCTTTAGTAGAGTGAAACCCAGAACACTTGATTTTGGGTCATAAGAAAATCTTTGCACTTGGAATAGGTTAAAGGATTGACTAAAGGGATGGATACTATTTTAAGATACTTTTTTTCTCCTATTCTGTTCCTACTTTTCAAACTCTTAGGATTTCTGTTTCCTAGTGTAAAGAACAAGGGTTTCCTAAATAAGATCTAAGCCTCCTGCTGAGTCTACTGTTATAAAATTTCCCCCTTCCCCTGTAAAAATCTGCACTGCACCTCTCAAATCTCCATTAAAGGTTCTGTTCATTCTAATTTCTTTTTAGTAATACTCATAAACACTATTAAGATACTTCCAATTGTCCAAGCCACAGCTATTATTATTTTATTTTGTGACACTAAGCCTTTCTGCCCAGGTAGCATTTTAAAATAATGAAGTTAAAACTAATTTTAATTTGAGAACAGTGTGATACCTCTGAAAATAACCAGTGACAACTTGGATTTTGCCAAACCACATCCAGGAGTCACTTCTTTCGTTTATGTTTGCAAAATAAAAAATAAGTATTTTTTTTTAGTTTGTAGATCAAGTGTTTGAAAAAGGAAAAAGCAGGCAAGGAAGGAAATGAAGCCAACATGGTGGAGTGCTTGCTAAGTTCCAGGCATTCTGTTTTCACCTACATCAAATTATTTAATCTTCTCAACCACTGTAATAATGCATATTGTGGTCCCATTTTCAGATGAGAAGATAAAAACTCAGAAGTTTCAAGTTACTTGCTCAAGGGTGTACAGCTAGGAAGCATCAGGGCTGAGACTGGAATCTGGATTCTGAGCTTACTTGGTTCTAAAACACAGGTGTTTTCCATGCATTTTACTGTCTCCTGAAACCCATCCCACAGTGACACTGCAATACAATATTGTCACAGCACAGCATGGGCTTAAATGGATTTGGATAGGAAGAATTCCTCCCACAATAATGTAAGAGTGTTTATAGAACGTGGCAGGATCATGAACCACGTCTTAGTCCTGTCCCTCAGTCTCTTTAAAGTATAAGTCTATAATAATGCACGTGGTGTGTGATATAAACTCACTGTTCTAAAGAATGTGAATCAATTTGAACTTCCACCTTTGTATTTATTGCTATTCTCATTTTATTTACATGAATTTCCATTTAAGATATTATACTAGAGGAAAACTTAAAATATAAAAAGGCTTACTAGAAAACATCTCCCAAATACATAAGCCCATCTTGTTCATATCTCTCCAACAAGGATATCAAATAGACTATCTAAATATAATAAGATAAAACAAAATTTGAAGTTCGAGAGAGTAAAAGAGAAAATGAATGGCAAAGGGAAAATGAGAACAAGAACAAATAAATATTGCACATTTACAGGAAGTCCTACATGTATTTGGTTACCAAGCTGCTTGACAGCTTTTTCCTCCTCATCTGTGACTGTGTGTTTAACTAGATTTATAGGATGTTAAAGTTGAAACGAGCTCAGGGACCCTTTAATTTCCCCTTTACGAAGGAAGAAACTGAGGCCTATGAGAACTGCTGAAGCAAAAACTTACATCTTCTTTCCTCAAGCTGCCTCCTAAAGAATACATGTCTTCAAACTTTGATTTATGCATGTGAATTCCTGCCCACAATAGAGTACAACATTTCACATGCCATAGAAGTTTCCATGGTGACTACACCAAGGCTGAGACTAATTAGGTATAATGAGTAAACACATGAATTCTCGGTTTCAATTCCAACCTCTGCCATGTGCCAGCTGTGTGTCTTCGGGCAAGTAATATACCTTTATGAGCTTCAGTTTCATCATCTTATAAAATTGATCCAATGGTGGTAATTCATACTTTAATGACCTGTTGTGAAGATTGAATGAAATTAGGCATGTGAGACATTTGGAATGATTCTTAACTTCCATATTTAAATAGAAATAGAATCTTCTCCAGGCCTGACTAATCTCTCTACTCCTCCTAGCTTCATCTATTCCTCCCTTAAGACTGGAAATTGAATATTAAAGCTCCCTCACATGTAAATAAACATTGGTTAAAGTCTATTTGCAAAGCAGGTGGCAAAAAAGAAAAGAAAATGATCCTGAAATTGGTCCCACAGTGACACTGCAATACAATATTTCCACAGCACAAAACATCCCCCTCCCTCAAAGAAAAGCACTTCCCATTGGCAGGAGGAGACATACCAGTTGCAAAGATTTTTTTTCTGAACCTGAGGGTGGTAATGAAACATGGATGGATATGAACTTAATCCTACAGATACGTATTGTGTGCTGATTGTGAGAGGCACTCGCAGCCACTGATTATATGGAGGGATAAATCAGATGGCATCCTGGCCCTCAAACACCTTGTAGTGTAGCTGGGGTACCTGATGGGTAAGCACTGGCTGTAGTGCACAAAAGACATATTCTAGGCTCAGCGCCCGTAGCTCTGTGGGGGGTGTATGTGCTCTGTACTCCCTCTATTTCAGATGCCACATGATGCCTGAGACTTGAGACCCACCTTGCCCTTGTCCTGAATTCCTGCTGAAGTACATGATAGAGTCCTTCAATGCCATACCACGCTATTGCATACAGAGAGATAGGCGTAATTCTTATACAACCTTAATTACCTTTCAGGCAAAGCAAATTGCAATGCCTGCCTTGGTCCAGCTCTGATCATCTCAAAAATATACCTCCACTGAGCATGTCTGAAATAAGGTTTCATGTCAAAGGCAGGAAACAGCAATCACCTTTATGCAGTTCCGAAACTGAAGTGAAACTTGCAGCCAAGTCTCCAAGGCTTGTGGTTACTGATCTTCCTCCCTCTTCATCCTCTACAACCCTCTATCTCCTGTTGCCTTTTATCTGAATCTTCCAACCAAGTCCTGGGGTTCATTTGGTCTTCCTATCACTAACCCAGAGTTCCTTTCCTATGGAATTGAGGCACTATCTTGGACCTCGGGTAGAAAGTACAATGAGTTTGCATTGGCTACATTAGATAAAGTTTTTCTGATTGCAAATAAGAGAAACCAACTCTGGCTAGCTGAATATATATATATATTTTAAGATAAGCACATGAGTAGGGCGGCATGAGAAGAGTGAAATTTTTTAGGAGGATATAAATATACTCTCCCAGAATTTAAAAGCAAAATGAACAACCAAGAGACAATAAAGAATCAGCCTTGTAATCACAATAGCTCTGGGGCTCTCAGTCAATACCTTGGTTCAGTTTGGATCATTTAAAAAATGTACCTCCATCCAGCATTTCTAAAACTAAGTTTCATGTTGAAGGCAAGAAACACCAATTTACTTCATGTAGTTCAGAAATTGAAAAGCCAGGCACAGGTAATCCTAGTACTCTGGGAGGCCTAGGCAGGAGAATTGCTTGAGATCAGGAGTTTGAGATCACCTTGAGCTAATCAGGACCTTGTCTCTACTAAAATTAGAAAAATTAGCTGGGTTTCATTGCAGGTTCCTATAGTCCCAGCTACTTGGGAGGCTGAGGCAGGAGGATTGCTTGAGAATCCAGGAGTTTGAGGTTGCTGTGACTTGGGCTGAGGCCATGGCACCCTAGCCTGGACAACAGAGCAAGACTGTCTCAAAAAAAAAAAAGAAAAGAAAAGAAAGAAAAGAAAAAGAAAGAGAGAAAGGAAGAAAACAAATTGCAGTTGGTGGAGCTTCTCTGAACTAAATGGATCCCCAGGAAGTTAACCCAGTGAGTGTGGCCCAGGTTAGGTATTTGGGGGAAGGTCTGGGGTTTGGTGGTGCTGTACCGCTAGGGGGATCTCTCTATATACTAGGATGGGGGCAGTCTCTGGAGAAGGGAAAATCATTGTAAACCTAGCAGCCATGCCAAGATGTCTGTATATTGGCTCTCTCTTGGGCAAAAAAGGTCCACTAAAGAGATCTGTCTTTTAGGACACCAGGTATTTATGAGTGGAAGTTATCATTTTATAAGTCATTTTTCATTTTCTTCATCCCACAATTTAGTTTAGCCTCATTCATGGTCTTACTAGTTAAAATCAGTCTGTAATCAATTCTACCCTCCTGGCTGACTCAATACCATTTCCCTTCATTTAGCTTTGTTTCTTAACCTTTACAGGAGATTTTTGAAATAGAGTTTGGGTTCTCCCAATGGAGATTTGAAGAACCATGCCTGAAGTTGGTGTCCTGTCTTGTTCCAAGATCTCGTGGATCTTGGAGACTGGTTCTTTTCAGGCTTAAATTGGAATTATTGCAGCATTCATTCATCCACCCATTCACTCCCTCACTAATCAAGCCTTTATTATGTGAAGAACTCTTATCAGGTGGTGGGGTGGGGACACAAAGACATATTTGACACCATACCTGCTCTGAAGAGGCTCACAGGGGTTGCAAATGCACCAAGTGGTGGCAGTACCAGAGGCTCAGACAGCAGTCCCAGCCCAGAGATCCCCACTCTGCAGTGCGACTAGCCCCTATGCCCAACCTTCTCTCCCAGGGACTGATACTGCAGCAGGACGATGGCCCCCTAAAGATGTCCATGTCTCTCCCCAGGCCTGTAGATTATGTTACGTGACCAGATGGAATTCATTTTTTTTTTTTTTTTTGAGATAGAGTCTCACTATTTCATCCTCGGTAGAGTGCTGTGGTGTCACAGCTCACAGCAACCTTATACTCTTAGGCTTTAGAGATTCTCTTGCCTCAGCCTCCTGAGTAGCTGGGACTACAGGTGCCTGCAACAATGCCCAGCTATTTTTGGTTGTAGTTGTCATTGTTGTTTGGCAGACCTGGCCTGAGCTCAAACCCACCACCTTCAGAATATGTGACCGGCGCCCTAGCTGTTGGGCTACAGGTGCCAAGCTGGCTAGAGGCAATTCAGTTTGCAGATAGAATTGAGGCTGCTAATCAGATAATTTTGAGATGGGAGATTATCCTAGATGTCGGGGAGGGACCACTGTAATGACAAGGAGCCAAAAGAGGGAGAACTGGAGAGGGATTTAATCTGCTATGGCTGGCACAGAAGATGGAGAAAAAGGGCCCCAAGTCCAGAAACAAGGGCAACATCCAGAAGCTGGAAGATGCAAGAAAATAATGATATTCTTTTGTAGAGCCTCCACAAGGAAGGTAACATCACGATTTTAGACTAGTGATACACATTTCAAACTCCTGACTGCCAGAATTGTAAGGTAACAAATTTGAGTTGTTATAAACCACTAAGTTAGTGGCAATTTATCAGACTATCAATAGGAAACTAATAATGGTAGGAGTATGCTAGGAATGTGCCTGGTCATATCAACATCTTTCTAGAGTATCATTTAAAGCATTATTTTAAGAGTAAGCATGTGAAATACAATGAAAATTTACTATTGACTTTGAAGAGAAGCACAAGATTTCAGAATTTCTCATTTGTGAGCTGTTTTGAGCCCTGTGCTTCCATTCCCCTCTCCTCCACTGTCAGACTGATGTGTTTACAAGTATATCTCAGGGCGGTAGGCAGTGATTACTAGGCTACCACCATTTTCATTCCTAGAGAATGTTGCATGTAGGTCTTTTTTTTTTATTATTTAATATTTTAAAATCCACATCTCCAAAGATGCGATCATTAGAATTTTATTTACAGATTCAAAAATACTGTGTCAGAGAATGATAATACCTAATATTTTACAATCCTTCCACAAACATGTCTTTATTTGGTGCTTAGGACAGTCTTGTGAAGAAGGCTTGTTATCCTCACTAGCCAGAGGAGGAAGCTTGTGGGGTTTGTCCAGGGTCATGGGGATGGAGTGGCTGTGGTGACGATTCCTTGGTTTGTATCCGTGCGTTCAGTGCTCTTTCCACAAGGCAGGTGACTGCCAGCCACATCCCTGAAGGGCTTTCTCTGGGGCAGACCACTTAGGAACCAGTCCAGACTCACTGGGCTGCCGCAGTGTTAGCACCGAACTGGCACAGCCCCTGAGCTTGCACAGTTGCACGGAGGCTGCCCTGGGTTTAGGTGTCGCTGCTTTCATTCTGACTGTGACACCGTAACCTGCCCCTTTTCCTCCTGTGACAGGGCCTGTTCTCATGAAAGGATCACTTTGACAAAAGAGTACAGACAATATGCAGGAGTGGGACAGGACTTCCGGTTACAGCCAAGATCATTTGTCACTGCTGTCGTGGTGCTGCTGGCTCAAACAGGGAGTACAAAGCAGTGGGGCTGGAGCCTCTCATTCTCCTGTGGGGTCAAGATCAGAGACCTTCTTCTAGCTTTTCTCAACAGCCTTCTTTTCACTTTCCAGCAGCAGATTAGCAGGGCCCCAGGATCAGAAGCCACAGTTCTGTTTTTGCAATCAGACTCTTGTGCATGGTCAATCCATTGTGTGGATTTATCATTAACATTAGGGTTTTTTTTTCCCCTTCTTTACTACAGAGGGGATATTTTTCCTTTTCCATCGTCTCTGTCTTACTCAGTTCAGGGTCTATACTTTCTATAATCTTTTTCAAAACATTTTTTCAAAGATGCCCCTCTCTGACCAGCCCTGCATTATAACTATCAGTCTTTCACAGCCCCACTGTTTTCACTCTCCACCTTTTTACCACCCCGCCCCCATTCACTTACGTAACACTTCTCACATCTAAAGTTTTTTTTTTTTTTTTTTTCATTTTTTCCCTGCTTCTCCTACCCAGAACATCAGGAAGAGCAGATGTGATGTCTCCTTTGTTCACTGTTGCAGGCCTGGTGCCTGCCCAAGTATCTGGCGCAAAGCAAAGCTCAGTAAATATTTGTTGAATGACCTGCTGAAACTTTTTTTTTTTTAATTATCATAAGGGTACACATCCGATTAGGATTGTTTGCATTTGTAAGGTAAAGCCTGAGTTGTGAATTGCTGAATTCATTTATGTCTAGAGCAATCCTGGGCCTGCCATAGAAAAGACCCTAATGAGATAAAAACCAAGAAGCCATAACAAGGGAGAAAAAACTCTTAAGTTGCTTTTGTTGTGGTCAGTGTTTCTAGTTTCTGATTGACTGATGGGGAGAAGGACATGGACAGGGAACTGTCCAAAGTGTCCAGTCAGTACCACTCTAAGACCCTGGAATGAAGTTCCCAAGCAGGGCCACCTGGTCCCAGGGCAGAGCCTTCACCTACCTGGACTGCCCTCCTCGAGAAAGAAGTGGAGGCCATCACACAGGAGCTCCAGCCTGTTCAGATCGCAGTCTCCTAAGAAATGCAAAGTCTTCCTTTAATTTATTTAGTTAATTAGGGGTTAAAGATTGGAGAGAATGCTCTGAATCCTTTTTTTTTGAGATCCGCTGATTTGTTATAAGTTTATTCCCAAAACTGGTAAAAGAACTAAGGGCAATTGAATAGATCCATCTGTACCCCAGTGACCTTGTTTACTTCTGTTTTCACAGCTTTTGTCCTTCTGGAAAACTTCCAGTTATTGTTTAAGATCTAAACCAAATGTCACCTCCTCTATGAATGTTTTCCTGAATCATTCCACAGAGAGATTATTCAGGGCCTCTGGGTGCTATCGTCATTGCTACCATTGGTCTCATCATCCTGTCCACTTCAATGACCATGTTTGTTATTAGATCTGTTATGAGACCTTCCTTTGAGGGATACCATTCCATTATATATGTTTTGTCTTCATTCAGGCACTCTGATTGTTCTGAAACATCCCTATCCAAGACAAGTGGAAGAACCTTCCATTTATGAATCCGTCCGGGTCCACACAGCAATGCAGACAGGAAAAACTGAAGATGACCTCGTGCCCACTGCGCCTTCTGTGAGTGCCCATTGATCGGACTGCAAGCTCTCTCATTGCCTGAAAGGGCAATAAAAGTTCATTTGTGCACATAAAATTTCCATCTTGGGATATAAAATTTAGAAAAAAATATAAGATTTGAAGCCTGTGACTCAGTTCATCTGGTCCAGGGTAAGTCATAAAAAATACAATACAATACTGATAGGATTTTAAATATTTAGAAAATGGCCTTAGTTAACCAAAACAAGTTTTTGGAAGAATGGCCACGAGATGTGTCTGTTCACATAGCTGACTAAATAATTATTGTTCGATAATTTTCTTAAATTAAGAAAACATTTTTGTTTTACATTTCAACTATCTCTGGAAGAAAAAGTATTTACCACCTTTACTATAAAAACATGGGTGTTAATTTTTTCTAAGCATTTTTTCCCTTCACTGACTGAAGTACACAGACAGAAAACATTTGCTCTTGTTTGCAGCCCGAGCCATTGTTCGGTTTCAGGGCCACTGGGGCACTCATTGTCCGTCTGAGAGTCCATTTATGTTTGTTCCACGAACTATGACTGCAAAGATTCCTCGCCAGCACCCCCTTCTGTCATGATCCTCGGGGCTATTCTAGTTGTTTCTTTCTTGTTCGCTGACAACTTCTGGTATAAGAAATCTGGATTTGTATAAGTGATAAAGACGACAAGACTAAATGAAATGTCAAGAAAAATCCTAGATAGCAATCATTAATTACTCTTGAAAAATAATCACTTGAAGATATTGAGCTACAATGGTATTAAAATTAGTGTGGCCTTTTTGTCTCTGCAGGACTTTTTCCTATCCTGCCACCAGAGAGATCTTTCTTAAAAAGCAGACATACCACATGAGCTCCCTGGTTAACAGCCTTCCGGGGGCTCCTTGGTGCTCACGGGCTCCCCTGGGCCCTGCTTGCCTCTCTGACCTCATTCCATAGTCCTCTCACATTCCTGCTGTGAAACTGTCTCTCTCAACAGTGTGTATTTCTCTGAGTGTGCCCTTTGCCTCTCCCTACATCTGAAGTGCTACAAACACCATTACTGTCTCTCATCCCTCAAGACCAACACGAGGGGTCAGAATCTTCCAGGAAGCCCTCCTGGACCCCACTAGCTTCTCTTTAATAGGCCCTTCTTCTGTGCTCCAGAGCGCACTCTGTTTGCCTTTATCCTAGAATTACAATGCTGTTGGCTAAGTACGTTGGTTGTCTTTGTAGCTTACAGCCTAGCCAGGTTTAGGGCTCATCTTACATTTTGTTCCTAGGATACCTTTCCTCAAAAAATAAAAATCCTTAGCCAACATGGTGGCTTACACCTGTAATCCCAGTTTTTGGGAGACTGAGGTGGGAGGATCTCTTTATTTAGGCCAGGAATTGTTTTCTTTTTTTTTTTTGAGACTTACCATGTTGCCCTCGGTAGAGTACTGTGGCATCACAGCTCATAGCAACCTCAAACTCTTGGGCTTAAGTGATTCTCTTGTGTCAGCCTCCCAAGTAGCTGGGACTACAGGCACCTGCCACAACACCGGCTATTTTTTTTTTTTTTTTGCAGTTGTCATTGCTGTTTAGCAGGCCTGGGCCGGGTTTGAACCCGCCAGCCTGGATATATATGGCCGGCGCCCTACCCACTGAGCTATGGGTGCTGCCCTAGGCTAGGAATTTGAGGCTAGCCTGGGCAACATAGCAAGCCCCCCATATCTAGAAATATTAAAAAAAGAAATTTAGCTGGGCATGGTGGCGCACACTGGTGGTCCCAGCTACTCAAGATCACTTGAGCCCAGGATTTGAAGGTTACAAAGAACTACGATAGTGCCACCGGACTCCAGGCTCTGTGACAGAGCAACACCCTGTCTCTGAAAAATACAGTACAATAAAATAAAATAGTAAAGTCCTGGAAATTGACTGAGAAAGATATTTTGGCTTTGTTAAAGAGTTGGGGGAGGAAGCCTCAGACCTCAAAACTTGAGAAATTTAGGAAAGCAAGATGGTAAATAATCCAGTGGCAGGAGAGGCTAATGAGAAGATCAGGACCTGCCCTCTAACCAATTCTTGTTTTCCAGTTGACCAGTCCCTTTATAGTTTACTCTTTATTTGTCCTTAACCCACCACCAATCACTTCAACATCTCTTTTATTTGCACTTTGATCTTAATTTCACATTCTCCTCTGTCGAACTTCCCCTAAGTGTCTCCACTCAAGGTCAGTCAAACCATTCCTACTAAATGTGTCCTTTATCAATAGTAAAATGCAGATAATACCTAATTTGCAGAGTTGGTGTGAGCATTACACCTAGGTAGCACCCCCAGGTAGAAATAGGCCTCTCTACTAGATCAGATTTATAGCACACGTAGGTAGAAATAGGCCTCTCTACTACATCAGATGTACCTCCTCTGCTCACTCCAGGTATCATGGATTCACCTGCTCCAGTATCTAAATATGACAGTACATAGAAGGGTTCTGTACAAGAGAGCACTTAAAATAGCAGAGAGCCATTAGTCAAGAATGATTAATCTGGCTCAGCACCCGTAGTACAGTGGTTATGGTGCCGGCCATGTGCGCTGAGACTGGCAGTTTCGAACCCATCCCGGGCCAGCTAAATAACAATGACAACTGCAACAAAAAAAATTAGCCATTGTTTTGGGCACCTGTAGTCCCAGCTACTTGGGAGGCTGAAGCAAGAGAATCACTTAACTCCGGGAGTTTGAGGTTGCTGTGAGCTGTGATGCCATGGCACTCTATTGAGGGCAACATAGTGAGACTCTGTCTCAAAAAAAAAAAAAAATGGGATCACTGGAGCCCAGCAGTGAATGACTGAACTCATACCGTGTAATGAGAAGCCCATGATGTTTATTATGCATCAATATGAAAAGAAAGCAGCTGTAAAGGCTTTCTGGTAGACATGATATGTCTCTCATTATTTCTCACTATGGAATCACTGGTGACTGGATCAGCATGGCTGAAAAAAGGATTCTGGTGTGGCCAGAATGCTCTCGCCTCTTACTGAACACTCCGCCTTCACTGGGTACCCCAAACGGCCCCATGTTGTGGTACCTCTATTTCTAACCTGGGAGTTCTAAGGGTTTTCAGACTTCTGCTTTCTCTTTGGGGATGCAGTTATTGCACTAGCTGCAGCAGTGGAGAAAGAGAATTGAAAGAACTTCCCAGCTGAAGTGAAAATGAAAGATGTCCTATTGCCCAGAAATGCAGGTGGTTGTGTAGAACTGTTCAACATTCTTTGGCAACTGCATTTGGGGAAATTACTATTTTATAAACAAGGTAGCATTGACTTCCTGAGATAGGGTCTAATTAATTAATGGATTAATTAATTTAGAAGCAGAGTCTCACTCTGTCACGGGTGTAGAGTGCAGCAGCACAATCGCAGCTCACAGCAACCTCAGACTGCTGGGCTCCAGTGATCCTCCTGGGTTGCTAGCCTCCTGGGTAGCTGGGACTACAGGCATATACCATCTGGCTAATTGTTTTATTCTTATTTTGGTAGGGATGAGGTCTTATTGTATTGCCCAGGCTGGTCTTGCACTTCTGGCCTCAAGAGATTCTTCCTTCTCTGCCTCTCAAATTGCTAGTGGCATGAGCCACTATGTCCAGCCTAATTAATTTATTATATAAACTTTATTAAAAATGCCTCTAAGACAATCAGCATTGTTTTAAGCACTGGGAGTTTGGCAGCAAATTAGGCAAAGACTTTGCCTTCACTGAGCTCACATGCTAGTCGGGGGTTGTAGACAATAATCAATGTATTAATAAAATACCAGATAGTAGTAAGTCATAAACAGAAAAAGTAGAATAAGGGAAGAAGAGGGAAGAAGGGAAGGCCTCTCTGAGGAGGTAATGTCTGATCAGAAACTTCACTGAAGGGAAGAAGAGACTCATGTCAAGATGTGGGAGCTAAATTCAGATGTCTCAAAGGCCAGAAAGATCAGGATGACTGAAGGATGTGAGCTAGAGAGAAAGTGGTGGAAGATGAGATTATTGAGGTAAGGAGAGGCCGGATCATGTAAGGCAATGGAGTTCTTAAACAGCAGTACCTTCCAGCTGAGTATTTAGAAATTTATGAGAATGTATTAGTTGCCAAAATGCTTGGGGCTCTACTAGCATTAGTGGGTGTTAAGAACCACGAAGAGTCTGACAATTCATCCTAAGTGCAAGCCAACACGTTACCCTGCCACAGTTTCAGGGATGCTGATGGATGACACAAGAATTTTGGGTCAGAGATGCAAGATAGTTTGTTACTCACAATAGGAGTAGCCAGAATATTAGAATTGGTGCCAAGTTGCAATCCCCCCAGGGCAACATTAAAAGGGCCAGGTGATACCCATAGTGAGTTATGTTACGAGAGAGAAACCCTGAGCCTAGAAAACTCAAGGTTTTCTGTGGGCAGCATGCGTGTCAGTCTTTTGCTCTAGGTCAGTGGTTCTCAGCCTTCCTAATGCTGTGACCCTTTAATACAGTTCCTCATGTTGTGGTGACGCCCAACCATAAAATTATTTCGTTGCTCTAGAGAGAGACGTTAATTCTATCTTCCAAGGCTGTTTGTTATACAAATGTGCCTTTAAGATTGGTTTGCAAAAATAGCTGTTAGTGCCTTGCTCATAAGACATATAGAAACAAGAGACCCATGGAGAATTGTTTCCCAGTCCCCAATTGGTCCAGGATCATGGAGGATAAAATATCCTGTAATTCATGGTGAGGAATTATTCTGCCCAGATATCTCAGTCATGTGTTCTTTACGTGTTATAACATGAAAGGTCTTGTAGCAAAGATAAAGCATTTATTTTTGTTCTAAACGATAAGAAATGATAAGAGAGTTTTGAATGAGTTTTTAAATCTTTAAAAAAGGTCCCTCTCACTGCTAAGTGGTAAATAGAATGAGGGAAAAGTTGGAGGCAAAGAGAGGAATTAGGAGGCTGTTACTGGTAAGAGGTGGTAGTTGCTAAAGCTGGAGAGAATCACCACTAAAGAGCTGGTGATTAAGATGTGGGGAAGGAGGAAAAGCCAGTCAACTTTAGGACGTGTGTTGAAGGTAGAAGAGATGAGACTTACTAATGGATTGAATGTGATTTGTGAAGGAAGAGCAGCAGGATAGATAGTCCTGCTATTTCCTGAGATGGGTTTGGAGTATGGGAAAGAGGTGTTCTATTTGGGACGTGGTAAGAGTGAAATACCAATAAGTTAGACTGGCGGAGAGTACATGAAATCATGTGTTTCAGGTTCCTGACATAGACTAGGTCCTATCTAAAAGGTTAGTTTCCTTAGCTTCCCTTTTGTGGTATTTGACAGTTTTAACAGCTCCTTCCTTCTAAAAATTCTGTTTCTTTTGCTTCTGCAAACATCTGTCTTTATTCCGTAATCTTTGACACATTTTATAGTTCTTCTTCTTGGACACCTTCCTTGCATATTAGGCTTTTCCAGTATTTTGTTCTTGAAGCTCTTCTCACTTAACATTTTGGTGTTTATCCTTCCAATCTTTTTCTTGAATATGTACATATATATGCACATATACATATGTAATATAATGAGCTCCTCACTATAGACAGAGCTAACATGTGCCTGTTTCATTAATTATGTATTATAAATATCTTCCATGTCATTACAAAGTTTTCTAAAACACCACTAAAATTCCATTATTTAGGTATATCAGTTTAGTTAATCCTGTATTATGTTTTTACATGCTATTTTTTTATTTGAAATACTTCCAAAGTTACAGAATCATTGCAAGCATAGTGCAAAGAACTCCGCTTTTCCTGAGCGCTTTGAGAGTAAATTGCTGCATGGTGCCCTATCAGTGTGTATTTCCCACAAACAAGGACACTAGTTGACCACATAGATCATTCAAGCTTGACAATTAACAGTGATATCTTGTCATCATTCCATCTACAGGTCTCATTTGAGTTTCACCAGTTTCCCCCCCAAAAAATCCTTTTAGAGCAAAAGGACCCAATCCCCGGTCACAAGCTGCCCTTTTTTGTCCCTTCTCTGGAGTGCTCTTCACTCTGGAACACACCTCCCTGGGTTCTCCTTAATGCTGCGACACCTCTGAAACATTGTCCAATTATTTTGTAAATTGTTCCTCAATTCTGATTTGTCTGATGTTGGGTCTTGATTAGATTTGGGTTTTGCATTTTTGTAGAATTTCCACAAAAGCGATTCTTTGTACTTCTCCCTGTGTCCTCTCACACAGAACATGATTTCAATTCATCCCATTATGGTTTTTTGATTACTGAAGTGGTGCCTGCCAGGTTTCCTCACTCTAAAATCATTTTATTTCCTGTGTTATTAATACATATCTGGGAAGAGGTTGAGACTATGTAAATATCCTGTTCCACATTTAGCTTTTATCCACCAATTTTGGCATTCATTGACGTTTCTTGGCTGCTTTAATCATTACTACTATTATTGCCAATTGGTGACTCTCTGATTCTATTATTGCTTTTACATTTATTGGTTTTAATTCTACTGTAAGGAAAAGCTTCCTATTTTCTGCATTTGTTCAATTATTAATATTTACCCTGAACGGTTATGGTCATGATTGTCATTATTTGTTTTGATCCTTCCAATTTTCCCACGTTTGAGAGCCTTTTCAGGGTGGCTTCTGTGTTCCTATGGCCTCATTCATAATTCTTTTTTTTTTGTGTGTGTGTTTTTTTTTTTATTTTGGCCGGGGCTGGGTTTGAACCCGCCACCTCCGGCATATGGGACCAGCGCCCCACTCCTTGAGCCACAGGTGCCGCCCCCTCATTCATAATTCTTAAAGAAGATTCTTACTTTCTGGCACAGCAAGATGTTTCAGGCTTTTCTTGTACTTCCCTTATGCCCAGCTCTGGATCAGCTATTCCTCTAAGAAACTTTTTCTTTTCTTTTCTTCTGCAGAGTGGTACTTTACAAATCAACATCTGGGTATACTAGCTGCTTAAAGCTATTGAGATGTTACTCTTTCAGCCCACTCAGCAAGCAGAGCTAAGACTTGTGTGTGTGTACTTGTATATATGCGTGTGTATACACACCACACACACAGTACACATGACTTCATACCGATCCTATGTACCTCCAACACTAACCCAACACGGCAGGTGCGTCTAGCTCCTGTCTCCCAAGTGGGGAGTGTGGATCCCATCATCCTCAGTATAATTTTTGCGTTTTCATTGATCATGCAAATAATATCAATCAATGAATAATTCTACCAGCCATCTCCCATTTCTGCTTCTTTACCCAAGCCCTGCCCTGGCACCCTGACCAACCAACTAATTCTCCAAAACCAAGTTCCAGACCACTGCTGCCCCCACCCTCCCCACACATGCCCGTCTACCCAACTTGGCTCCCAAACCGTGCACTGGCCGCCACCCCCACCCTTTTGGGTAGAAATGCTTCACGCCCTGCCAGGCTTCAATGCCTTGAACTAAGCTGCTGCCACCGCCATCACCACCACCATCCACAGATGCTCCCTGTATCTTGCTTGGGCTCCACCACCTTGCACCAAGGTGCGTGAATACCCTTCACACCTCACAGCGGTGCCCACCTTATTAACCCACCTGATTACTTTTGACTACATTTAAGGAAGGTGGGCAAGCAAGGCAAGATGGCAGGATAGCCCATCTGTCATTTTTAAAGCTTTAGGTTGTATCCCACCTGGGGTTCTTATAAACATCTTTCTTGTCATAGATCATTGAATTTTTTAAAGATAAATCTGCTATATATCACTTAATGTCTTATATCCTGAAACCCTAAATAAAAGTAATAGGCTCAGGCTTAGCCTCTGTAAGATTCCATTTATCTATCCAAACCTTAGAAAAATACTAATAGTATATTGTTTGGAAGGAGGTAATAGGGAGTGAGCAGCATTATTCATTAGCTTCATTTCAATGAGTAATTCTACCAGGGTCTTCTATATGTACAACCTTTGCCTTAAATATTTTTTGTCTCTACAGACATTAACCTGCAACAACCTAAAATGTTCACTTTTGCCATTCTGTAATATAATGCCTAAACTCAGTTCAACTGGTTCAATTTTCTAATGTCAAAATAAATCAAACTGAGTATATGACAATCAAATTCACCAATATTGTTTGACATTATTTAAATGAACACTTGGGTAGTTTGTTCTTTTATGCCATAAGAATTTTAAAAGAAACAATTTTACATTATTTCTTGTTTTAACTCTTTTTACTGTAGTGGTGGTTGGTGGTTCCTCTTTTTATTTGGTAGAGAGAATTCACCTCAGGAAAAAAATACTCTGGAAACTCCCATAAAAAGAACCTTGACATCAACAGAGTCATTTCCCAGTTTTTATTAACTTCTTTTCTTGCTAAGACATGTTATGACATCATATTAGAAAACATTCAAATTCAATTTCTTGATGTTAGGGTGCTCGTCTTGTGCAAATTTCTATTGACACGCTTCCCCACCATTCCTTGTTTTTCATAGATGCTAAGTGTATGATATTGTTGTCATCTTGGAATGAATGATGTGATTTTAAAGACGCCACTCATTCTTATTTCAAATCTCTGTTGAATAAATTAGGTATAAATAAATCTGCACTTCTGATAGTCTCTCAGAATGTTAGCCTCAAAGGAGAGTCTGTGAAAAAAAAAAAGGTGGGGAGGAAGATTAGGTGATAATGTAAGTGTTGGAAATTCTCTTTCTCAGGTACCCTCTTAAAAAGTCACAAAGCATATTAGCATAATACAGACTCTGGGAGGCTTCCAGGTTAAACAAAAAAACAAAACTTTTATTTTTCTTAATCCAGTTTCCCAGATGTATTGACCATCAGTGTGCACCACGTACCAGCTCGTGTGCTGATTCTTCTGCGACCCTCCAACGATGGCTTTCACATGACACACTGTGACAAACACAGATTTTCCTAAGTGAAATGATGTGGTTTATTGTTTGCAAATTGCTACCTGGAGTTAGGAGAGAGCTTTTCAGTTAGTTGTTGTCCATTGCCACAGAATCACACCAGTAGATCCATTTGAAAACTTGCTCAGAGCTCATAGGAGACTCTAAAGTGCGCAGGTGAAAAGTGAATGATGGTTATTCAAAAAAAAAAATCAAAGGCAAGCTTGTTCTTCATTTTAAAACAGGACAGAAATAGAAAGGAAACATCATGTTGTGACAGTTCTGAGCTTCACCTCATGCTTTTCTTTTTCAGCTGGGCACCAAAGAAGGCTACCTCACCAAGCAAGGGGGCCTGGTCAAGGTAAGGAAGTGTGGTTTGCTCGTGGAAGCCGCAGAAAACAAGTACGGGGCCGTGCGGAGGCAGTGCTCATCTTGACCGTTTTTCTTTTACCTACTCATAATATTTACCTGTTTCAAGAGTTTATTTTATGTCATTTTCATCAAAATTCTGGAAAGTGACTTGAGTATTCTTTGCAAAGCCCTGCATGAGCATAGCCTATAGATAATTCACAAGAAAACATACAATTCTTTTAATGAAATAACTGAGAAGATAGAAAATTAACTCTAGAACATTTCCTTCCTTTACTTTTTTTTTTTAAGCAAAGAAGAAGTGAGAATTGTATAAAGTGTTTACCTAAAGGTAGACCAAAAACATCACTGGCACTAATGAAACTGTTCTGATATCCACAGAATGACACAATTTAGGACTTTACAAGTTCACAGTGTCCCACTGTTCCCCATTTACATGACTGTCCTTTTAAAGTTCCTCTATTTCAGCGTGCCAAGACCTACCTATAGAATGTGTCTGCTCCTTCCTGTTTTGATAGTCAGTGCACTTAATCTCACCAGTACCAGCCTGCTGGGAATCAACCTGATCTTTTTGCTCTCTGTGTCCCTAGTAGATTGGATGCTCCCTGAGGACTGAGATAATTTACGTTCATAGAGTACTCATTTCTAAATCCTCTATTACTTCTTTTAAGTGGGCACATTGGCACCCAGGACAGATTAGGGCTCCCCTAGTATATAAGAAGGTGACAGCGTGCAACAACAGTTTGCACCTCCAATGCTATGGAATTCTTAGGCAAGAATGTTGTATGGTTCATGGTTTCTAAATCTCGCTTTGCTTCTGTGTAAGACAAGAATGCTAATATTTGGCATTGTTGTATAAGGATCAGCTAGAACACATATAAACCTCGAAGGATAGCATGTGGCCTATATAGGTGCTCAAAAACCACTATTTTATTATGGAGTTAATAAAGTTGAAATTTTAGTGCTTTGTTCTAAATCACCTTGAATATTTATGATAGGCTTTTTATTTTGATTTAAAAAATAAGCTAGTGATATCTCTGGTTCATTGTGAACTTAAGGTATGTAATTAATTTTTGTAGATATTTTGAAACTTATTTCTCAGAAATAACTCACAAGATTTTTTTCAGGGATATTATACCTAACATTTTAGATGTTTTTTAAAATGAAAGTAAATTATCTAGTGTAAATATTGCATTCCTGTATCCAAAACCTGTGTGTTTTAATAATTTTTTTTTCTCAGACCTGGAAAACAAGATGGTTCACTTTGCACAGAAATGAACTGAAATACTTCAAAGACCAGATGGTGAGAAACATGACAATACATTTTCCCTTTAAAATTAACCCTCTAGATGAAAGAACTATCTGCCCTTAACATCTCTGAAATGGTCCTTATGTCCGCCTGAAACACCCAACCAATGATTGGGCTATATGAGTTCTTGAGTCCTGATAAATGCAGAAATCTTTTGCAAAGATGAGATGTGCTGTATGCCAGGCATCGCTCTATTGGACTGGCATAACCATAGCTCTTCAAGGCACAAAATTCCTTGTGGTTGGGCCAATGGAATTGTTCTCTTGCCACAATTTATTCACTGCCTCTATGTAGCAAATTCCCCCTTTATTAAAAATCAGTATGTCCACTTCCCAAACCCATTTTATTCAGCCAATTTACAATTATTAATTTTTGTTTTCCTTATGCAAAATTTTTGAGAAAGAAGTTTAAAAATTGTGAGAAGGTATGACTCTCGTGTTTTAAAATCCATTTTAGTCAAATATAAATTGATAAAGGCAATCTCTTCATTCCCAGTTTCATAAAAAGCTAGTTTCAAAACCAGGAGGGGATGGCTTTTGTAATTTTTTCCTATTATGTGTATCATTCCTCTTAGTGAAGGGAAAATTGACATTTGCACCTAGTAAAACATTTGTTAGGGGAATCAATGATTGATAAATTTGGGTGGGGTATTTTTATGATGGCATTTTCTTTTTAAAGTCTCCAGAACCAATTCGGATCCTGGACCTAACAGAATGTTCAGCTGTACAATTTGATTATTCACAGGAAAAAGTAAACTGTTTTTGGTAAGTTGTTTCATAAAGGAGATGTTTCTAAAAGTGTTCTTGCTAGCCACTTTATTTTAGTGAAGGAATGAAAGGCTCTAGGTCTTAACGTCTACAATGTGGGATGTGCACACTTCTTAGGAGTGCTTTCAGCTGATTGTGACATCAGACCTCATTTAAAGTGCCTGAAACAGTAGGCGGGTCAGCTGGGGTTAGGTTGTGCACTGAAGTACGCCATCCATAAAAAGATGGCATTCACATTTTAGTCAGCTTTATTTCCTTGAGGATTCTTCCTAATTTTCATTATAAGTTTATTGGCTCTAATGATTTGTATTGTCATGTAATTTTTGGCAGCCAGCACAGAAATGTTTGTTCCAGTATAATGAGTCTATTATGAAATTTTTCTAACTGTAAGAAGTATCTTGAGTTAAGAGTGTCTTCCTTCTCACCATCTTTTATTCCAGAGTTTTTAAAGCATGCACAAATTGAAAGACCTAAATATCTATCTAAATATCTATACCCTCACCCTGTTGCATCAGTTATTAGTTCTTTGCCATATTTGCATTATCTTCTTTTATCCACTTTTTTTTTCCTGAACCAATTGAAAGTAAGTTGCAACCATCATGGGCTTTACCCCTAAAGACCTGAGTATGTATCTCCTAAGAATAAAAAAGAAAACAAACACCTATAGAACTATAATATTATACCTGAGAAAATTAACATGAGTGCTATAATTTTAACCAACAATAGATATCTTTTTAAAATACACATGGGGTGCCCTATGAGCTGGCAGAAGTTTATTATCCTCATAATAAAAAATCAGGAGGTTGGGGTGGCGCCTGTGGCTCAAAGGAGTAGGGTGCCGGCCCCATATGCGAGAGGTGGCGGGTTCAAACCCAGCCCCAGCCAAAAACAGCAAGAAAAAAAAAAAAAATCAGGAGGCCGGCAGCCACCATGATGAGGTCAGTCCAATGTCTACAATTTTCTTGGCCTTTCTTCTGAGCCTACTTCAGGACCCGAGTGGCTCCCACAACCTTAGACCTCATGTTTTCCATGAGACACAAATAGAGATGTAGGAATGGTGTCAGCCACGTCTGTTCCTTTTTATCAAGAAGGCCAATGTTTCCCTAGAAATTCCCTATCAGATTCCCCTTACAACTCAGTGGCCAAGACTGGGTGCCCTGACCATCCCTAACAGCAGGGGCGGCTAGAAAAGAGCAACAGTACAATCATAATTGGCTTTAACTAACTAAGATTTATTGCCTGGAATTCTGTTACAAGAAGAAACGGAAAATTACCTGCATTAATAGGCAATTAGTAATGTCTCCCAGAGGAAGTACCAAACCATTCCAGAAACTACTTTTATAGTGAATGTGCACTATCAGTATCACGCGCTCCCCACCACTGTCCAATATCCCTCAACTTGACAGCACATCGAGGTTCCACCCTCCATACGCAGGGTCTTACCTCTTATCTAATCAACATTAATTGCTGGTATCAACAAAATATGCTGCCTCGGCTTTAGGATACAGAAATCCTTCTGAAGGCATTTTTTTTCCACAAAAGGAAAAATTAATTTTTAACTGTTAAGTATGAGAAGAATGGGCAAGATGTAAGTTAAGGCTGACTTTATCACTCAAATGATTTCGAGTCAGAGACAGTCAAAAGAAGAACTAAAATACACCTAGGAAAAGGCTTTCATGCCATTCGAAAGTTCACCTTCCCCCCAGCAAAGACTAACTCTGGGAAAGAAATAGGAAAAATAACTAGCTGGGAAATCTTGTCTCCTTTTTTCTGTCCTAATTAGTGAAACCACCTACATCCACAGAAGACAGTTATCCTCATTGAAACAAACACAAATGAGTTATTTTAGCAAACTCATTCCCAGCTGTCTTGTTTAGTCTTTGAATCACAGCAAGGGTTCTGAATCATTTGAGAAATTAGCTGAATAAATGTGTAAGAGAGGAACAACAAAAGGATCTGGGGCTTCCTGGACATGTTTCTTTGTCCTCTGAGGCCTCAGTAGACTGGCCCAGGGTAATAACATGTAGCTTCACATATACCAATATTAAAAGTTACTTACCAGGCCCTTTATTACCAACTCTTTTTCCCCTTGGAATATTCTAATTAGTGTTCAGCTAATATAGAGAGGGTGCCCAAAAATATATGCACATTTTAAGAAAGGAAAAAAATGTATTAAATTTGTAATACTCAAGTCACATTTGACTTCTGCAGTGTCAGGGGCTCAAAGTGACCTGTATTTATCCTTTGTAATCGGTATTTATGGAGTATCACCATTACTAACCATGTGGAGTATCTTACCTTCTTTCTTTTATCTTATCAGCTTAGTATTTCCATTCAGGACATTTTATCTCTGCGCAAAGACAGGAGTAGAAGCTGATGAGTGGATCAAGATATTACGCTGGAAATTGGTAAGTTATAAAAGCATTCAGATGCCTGAGAAACAACATGGTGATGATTTTGAAAATATTTCTGTTGAAAGAGTCAGACTATCCCTAAGAATCACAGAGACGGCTACTTGCAGCCTTGTGCAATAGTCTGTTCATTCTTCTGGGATATGGGAGAGACAGAGACAGGATTGTAAATGAGAAAGTACAGAGCTGAATTCCGGCGCAGCCTAAGCCTGAGACAAACGCCCTGAGTCTGTCAGTCATCACGTAAGGTGTGCAGGTCAGCCCAGTTTTGTCTAGAATAGGACATTTGGGACCAAGAGGTCTCACAGAGGAAAATTCACTTATTTTTTCTAGAAGAAAAGCCTTTTAAATTGTCAGAGAAGGAAGTTTGCCAGAGGAACTTAGCTAAGTTTCCAGTTTGAGTGTCACTTTGTGCAGGTCAAGGACAAAATGTGCCTTATTTTATCTACTTTCTAAACACCCTGCAGGGGAAGACAAAGTACATGCTGATAAAATTTCCCGGTCTCACATATTTTCTGCAGATGTTTGCAAGTTAGTGTGTTGTTAGCCTACAACTTATCCTTACAGCTCACTAAAATTTCCTAGAAATACGACGATCTTGAAACCCTTGATGTTTTCAAAAAAACATTTTTTCCTAATTAATTTTTGTGAAATTATTTGATTTATAGGTACTTGTTCAAAACTGAGAATCTTGTTAGAAATTCCTTTCTAGATACTGAGACTTATGCTTTTATCTTTTCAGTATGAAAATTAAATGTGCCACCCATTTTGAAATTGTTCCAATGTATTTAGTGGGGAAATACTTTGCCAAGTCAAACTTTTGCTCAGATATGATTTCATTTTTTATTCTTTCTATTTTGTAATTATCCAAGTGACATAAAATCATTATAAAAATATATAAAGTGTACATACTTTTCAACTTCTTGTGTAAATAAAGATTTAAGTACAAAATTTAATTATCCACTGGTGTTCTTTACTCTGTTTAACAATATATTATAAACATCTTTCCACATCAATAATTTCAGAGCTATATCTTCCTTTCGAATCATTAAATAGTATTGTATTTTATGAATTACTACAAGTATTAGGCCAATTGCCAATTTCTACGTGTTTTAGCAATCACTTTATGTGTCCTGAGCAAAAGAGAGAAAACCAGATTAAAAACTTTGTAGGGAGCACGTAATAATTTATATAGTTGCATGCCTTCCTTACCAACCAATTTGTCTTATTTTAAATTTGTTAAAAGCCAGAGTTCATTGTCTTAAATCATTCAATAATAGATACACTATGTGTGCTTTATTACAGTCACAAATAAGAAAACAGCTCAGCCAAAGGGAAGGAACAATCCGATCTCATTCATTCATCTTTAAATAGCTCTTTCTTACCAAGTGAAGCTCTGGCCCAGGAGCAAGGTGGAACGCTCCCTGATGCTGGGATCCCTAGCAGCTTCACATGGAAGCTGACTAAGGATCTTTCTCTAAAAACAAGTCAAAAGCAGATGCTGATTGGGACCTATATGCCACGTTTGCTGACTCACGGAAAACTGCTGCTCTTCCAAGATGTTGCCGTCTCCTTGAGAATACCAAAGCAGATCCTGTATAGAAACTGATTAAACCACCACTCCCAGGTCTGCTCATCTTAGGACACACAATGGAAGATGAAGGGTTGTTTTCACTCACTGTGGTCCCCAACCCTGTTGACATTAGCGGACCCACAGTTGACCAGAGTTCCACTCTGAGTCGGGGTCAGCCTGTGTGACACCCCGGTTGTGCTATTCATCAAGGAGGAAATAGTTGGATACTTGAGGCTTAGACTACTTCTTTAGAAATTACATTGAGATAGCAAACATTTTCGGGGGAGACATTTTTTCTTCTTTTCCCCCTTTATACGGAAAACAAAAACAGTTCCCAAAACTAAAATGGAAAACGTTTATGGTATTCATTTTCTTTTTAAAAGGCTCAGAAGTGTAGTGGGCCCTTCATTTCTAATGGTAAAAAAGGTGAGAGCTGAATGGGCCATAGGCAGCACAATAAAGATAAAGGAAAACACAGTTTTAAAAACATCTCTTTTGACCATTTTGGGGGGGAAATGTTTCAACAGTGAGAAAACATACGGAAGGGTGAAAAAGTAGTAGATGACTTGCAGTTTAATGTTAATAATAATTGTTATTATAGTAATAATAGAGTACTTGCCAGCACTAAGTTATCTTTACTCAACGTTTCTCCGAAAGGACTGAGAGACCTCTCAAGGAAAGTGTGTATCACAAACCTTTCATCAGAATTAGCTGAATAGGGCCGGCCCCAGAGATGGAAGAATCACTGAAGAATCACCCTAAACTTCATCAAACAGCGATTTCTGTTGTCAGCTGAGGGAGCAACACTAAATCGACATGAAATGTCTAACAATATGTTACACAAAGTTCTCAAACTAGGATAAGGGGACTGAAATAAGAGAATAAGACACTGCTGCCCACAGCTTATGAGCAGATTCTGACCCCTTCTGTAATCTTTAGTAATACTCCTTTTGTAGACAGAAGTTTGAAGGGAGACAAAAACGAATGAAGAGTCTGAGAATAGATTATGGTGCAGATTTATACGATGGCATAAACTGTTCCTTCAAAGAGATCCCTCATTAACTTTCTTTTATTTAAACACCTAAGACTTGGAAATTACATGAACTTTTTGTATATTTCAGCTAGGCTTTTAATGTATTTTGTTTGTATTACATGGGATAAAGCAGATGTCAAGTTAAAATGTATTTTGTCAAGTTTGCAAAGAAGTTACAAACAGATTCTCACTGAGATATATGGTTTTATGTTTTGTTTTCTTAGAAACAAGAGTTTTTTTTGTGTAGGCATTTTTACTGTTTGTAAACATGTTATGTTTATTTATATTCTTTGGCTTTGTTTATTAAAAGAATTTGATTTTGCTGTGTATGTACTTAGCTGGCAGTTTTGAGCCTGGCCCGGGTCAGCTAAACAACAATGACAACTGCAACAAAAAATAGCCAGGCATTGTGGCAAGTGCCTGTAGTCCCGGCTACTTGGGAGGCTGAGGCAAAAGAATCACTTGAGCCCAAGAGTTTGAGGTTGCTGTGAGCTGTGATGCCACGGCACTCTACCAAGGGTGACAGCTTGAGACTCTGTCTCAAAACATAAAAATAAAAAAATAAAATAAATTTTTAATAATTGTGATTTAAAAAAAGACACAACTAATTAATATCATAAATAGCGATGAAGAATCCACTCCAATTAGACTATCAGCCACAAAGGATTGGAGGTTGAAGAGAAGAAATAATCCCAATCCTCGACGCATTCCTACTTGAACACGGAAGAAACAATAAGCAAACATTTGATGATGTATAGAAGTAAATAAGATAGAGTAAGAGAGGAACACAAACATTATAGGATGGGAAATGTGCTTCAGCAAGAGATAAAATTATTTATTGGAAAGTTTTGACATGAAAAGGGTGAGCTAACATGACCTACTATGTAACTACCACTGGGCTAGATGCTTTACCTGTTCTCAGCAGTCCTGTGAAGTGCTTTCTGCCTGGGGAGGACCCTCAGCTATTTCTCCAAGTCCCAAATTGGGGAAGGATGTTTTCTGCCAATGGCAGATCAGAGTGGGGAATTATGAGAGAAAAGAGTGGGGTATCTGTGTCAGGCCTGTTTGCTAAGAGGTCTGTGCTTATCACATAGAAAGTAACTCTTAAGACAGGGCCAAAGCATTAGCAATTATTCTCAGAATTCCCTCTGGGAAAACCTTGGCTCCCAGAAGTGGAGTCACTCCTATAGAGGGAAAGGCCAGTCAGTCCCCAGCTTAACCTTAGGGTTTTTCAACTTTACACTGGGATTAACTAGGTATTAAATGCATTTTCCACTTGCAATATTTTTGACTAATGATGGGTTTATTGGGAGGGAACCACGTTGTAAATAAAGGAGCAACTGTACTTTTCCCTGGGTGAAACCTCCCGCATTCTGTCCCAGAGACACTGGACATCGGAGTGCCCAGTGGAGCAGGACCCTTCTCTTCTCGCCTACATAGCATACAAAAGAGTGGGCACCTCCCTTCCTACCTCTCACCTGCTGGGTGCTGGGTGTACAGGTTAGGGAATTATAACCTGTCCCTGTTTCAGGTGGAGAGCTAGAGAACTACTATAGGGCAAACATCAATGCTACTTCCCTCCCCCCTACTTCAGATCCATTGCAAGAAATCCATGTTTCTATCAAACTCTTCCCAGCCAAGTACACTGTACAGCAGAGCACCAGGCTTCAGCCTGCACTCTATAGATTCAGGCTATTTGGCCATGATGTCAAGCGGAGTTTCTTAAACCACTTACGGTAAAAGACATGGTTTTCCCCACCTCCCGCCTTCTCTCACTTTTTTTTTTCTTTTCTATTTCTGATCTATCAGACTGTGATTTTGTAAAATTCAGTAAAAATAAACTATTAGAAAAATAAAGAATACAAATATTACAATCCCAATTCTTTATTATCAGATTCAACAGACATGTTATGTCAAATGCTGCTTTTATGCAACTTAGTTAAAATGTCTGTACTTATGTTGCTAACAGTGTACAAAGCATCCCAGTCTGTGGACCAAACCGTGCGTAGCACAGGTCTAGATGACTGGGAGGTTAAAAAAGAAAAAGAAAAAAACAGAAAGCAAGAGCCTTGTTGACAAAAATTCACTTGAGGAAAGAAAGAGTTGAGGTGCTCAAATTTTATTAATTATTGATGGAGTATGGACGTTATAGAGGAAGGGTGGATGAAGGTTGTAGTGGCTGAAGCAATTGCTTAAAACCTGACAAGGAAGTTTGATGTTATCAATTGACCCTTTCATGAAAGATTTCTTTGTAACACGAGATGCTATTTGATAGCAGAACTTCTTTTACCCACAGTAAACTTTTTCAAAATTGTGTCAATCTTTTCAAACTCTGCCATTGCTTTATCAACTAAGTTTACATAATATTATAAATCCTTTGTTTTTAGATCAATAATGCTTACAGCATCTTCATCTCAATAAAGAACTTTCTTTGCTATCTATAAGCAATTCTTCTTTCATTAAGAGTTTTATAAGATCGCAGCAATTCAGTTTCATTTTCAGGTTCTACTTCTAATTCTAGTTCTCTTGCTATTTCCACTACATTTAAAGTCTTGAATTGCTCTAAGTCAATCATGAAGGTTGGGATAAACTTCTTCACAACTCCTATTAATGTTGATATTTTTAATTCCTATGAATCACAAATGTTCTCAATGGCATCTAGATGTTGAATCCTTTGCAGGTTTTCAATTACTTTGCCTAGATCCATCAGAGGAATCACTGTCTATGGCAGCAACAGCCTTATGAAATGCATTCCTTAAATAACAAGACCTGAGAGTTGAAATTACTCCTTGATCCATGAGCTGTAGAACGGATGTTGTGTTAGCAGGCATGAAAACATGAATCTCCTTGAATATCTCCATCGGAGTTCTTGGATGACCAGGTGCATTGTCAATGAACAGTAACATTTTGAAAGGAATCTTTTTTTCTGAGTAGTAGGTCTCAACCATGGGCTTAAAATATTCAGTAAACCATGCTGTTAACAGGTGTGCTATCATCTAGTCTTTGTTATTCCATTTAGGTGGTCTATAGTATTAAGCATTTAGTGTAATTCCTGCCACCTTAAGGCCACATGTAGCCCTCTAAGTCCTTAAGTGTGGCCTTTTGATTAAATTCAAATTTTACAGAACAAATCCTCTTATTGAAAGGGATACATCATGTCTCGGGTAAAAGATAATTTGTTGTGTCTCTCCCTCTCACAACCAAATAGAGGTATAATACCTTATGAGCCTCTCTGCATTTGATTGCAGCATTATTTCTCATATTGTTCATGGCCCATTAAAACAGTTACAGCACTAGCTAGGTGACAATACTTTGCTGGGCTGGGGCAATGTTCTCCAGGAGGTTGTGTATATGTTCCAAATTAGTATCCAACAAATGGTGCTCTTTTTTCTACAGGCAGGATTCACAAGTCTAGGGATCAAAGGGTGGACATGGGAGTGGCACCACTTTTATCCTTTGTTATCCACTGGAACAACTTGTCCCCATGTCCTTAGGCTCTTCAGGTCCAGAAGTCTTTGTTTCAAAGAATAAAGCCTTCACCAGTAGACACAACAACTGGACATTAATTGCTATCCTGCACTCAAGTGGCTTCTCCTTCTGAATGAATAGTAAAAAGGAAACTACTGTACTGGTCCTGATTACTTGGAGAAATTGGGCTGGTACTGCACAATGGAAGTAACAATGGGCATGACTAGAATACAGGAGATCTGCCAGGAGATCTTACTACTAAGCCCAGTGACCAAAATCAGTGTTAAACTACAAAAGCCAATTCAGCCAGGATGACTAATGGGTCAGATTTGTCAGGAAATGAAGGTTTGGATTACCCCACAAATAGCCAAGGTGACTGCTGAGAGCAAATGGAATATAGAATAGCTACAAACTACATGTCCAGTTAGCAAAACAAGGGCTGTGATTATTTTGTCATTAATGTTTGTGCATATACATACACAAGTATATCTTTTTTCTTCCATTCCTTATCCTCTAAGATGAGATTTATTTAGTCATTAACCTTACATCATCACAGTATTTATGTTTCGGGATAGCAAGGAGAAAACGAGCATCATCCAAGGACTTTGCGTCTTTTTTTGGGCACTCCCCTTCTGAAGAATATTCCTAGTTATACACAGGACAGCTGTTCCATGTTAGAAGTAAAACTTATTTTTTTAAAAGGGAGATTAAAATACTGCACACATGGGCCAAACTGATTAGGGATGAATAGCTTTAAGTGTCTAACTTAAGCTAGGACACAGTTCCCAGATACTCAAACATGAATCCAGGCTATGAAGGTATTGTGTTCATGTGCTTAACACCTATAATCCCTTGAATTTAAGTACAAAAGATGAGCCTCCTAAGCCCAGGAGTTGGAGGTTGCTGTGAGCTGTGTGAGGCCACGGCACTTTACCCGAGGGCCATAAAGTGAGACTCTGTCTCTACAAAAAAAAAAAAAAAAAAGATGAGCCTCCATCATGTGATTGGGACTCAGTCAGCTGAAAGGACTTATGAAAAAAACTGTTCCCAAGAGGAAGAAATTCTGCTCCCTGATCTGAGTCTCAACTCCAGAGATTTTCTAGCCTCCTGCCTACTCCACCAATTTTGGACTTAAACCAGTCCCCACAATTCCATAAACCAGTTCTTTGAAATAATACGTGTACAGCCTACTCCTCTTGTTTCCCTTGGAGTATCTGACTGGTACAACTTTCTCCTCCCAAATATCCCACCATTTTATTTTAAATTTGCTGAAATGTTTTATTTCTAATTTTATTATTTTTGAATAATGCAAAAAGTACAGTTAAATGTACAGGGAAAAGGCTCACTCCTGGGAGTCTAACCTCCTAAGTACCTAGTACCACTCCTTAGAGGGTACTACTGTCATCAGGTTCTTTCAAACACCTCTTCAGAGACAGTTCATCATATATTAATACAAGTATGAATTACAATTTTCTTCTTATACATAAATTATAGCATGCCATGCAGTTTCACACCATGCTTTTTTCAATGAACACTGTGCCTTAGAGATCATTTCATCTTAGTACTTAAAGCATGTCTTCATTTCCCATTGGGCAAATGCAGTTACTTCACCAATCCTCTTAAGATTAAGGAAATCATACAATTTCTTACCAATGCACTAAGATTAGGTGACTATATACAGTAATTTCTTATCTAAAGTGGGCCATTTGAGAGTGAACGGGGCACTATTAATAATTATACCAGTAATAGGGGGTATAAATTGGTACTGTTCAAAAAGCCACAACGTGTGGTCACCCTACTTGGGGTAGAATTTTTAGGTTGCACCTAATCCTTTGATACTACCAAGCTGCAAAGAATATGCTTGTAATTATTTAAATTTTGCACATCTATATGAATTGCTGGATAAATTTCTGTAAGTATAATTGCAGAGCCAAAGGCTATATGCATTTGAAAATTTGATATAGATTGCCAAATTGCTATAAATTGCTATAAATATAATAATTTACACTGCCACTAGCAGGGCATGAAAAATGCCTGGCTGGGCAGCACCTGTGGCTCAGTGAGTAGGACGCTGGCCCCATGTACTGAGGGTGGCGGGTTCGAACCTGACCCTGACCAAAATTGCAACAAAAAAATAGCTGGGCATTGTGGCAGGTGCCTGTGGTCCTAGCTACTTGGGAGGCTGAGGCAAGAGAATCAGCTAAGCCCAAGAGCTGGAGGTTGCTGTGAGCGGTGACGCCATAGCACTTTACCAAGGGCGACAAAGTGAAACTCTTGTCTCTTAAAAAAAAAAAAAAATGCCTGGCCTGCTTTTCGATGATCTTTATAATATTTTAAGTCCTCATATGCATGCACTAACGTCTGTTTCTGGGTAAGTCCACCTTCTAGTGATCTAGTTGTATACTTGGTTTTATACTACCTTTTAAAAATAATCTAGTTTTGTATCACCTTTTCAAAACTTTCTCGTAATTTTCCCTTATTTTTCCAGATGAACTATAAGATCATTAATCTATTATACTTCCTTGGAACGTTCAACAGTGGCAGTATTAAAGCACCATTTATTACAGTTTCTTTTCCAGAGATTTTTTTTTTTTGTCCTGATAGATTTTTTTTATTATTTTTATTGTTGGGGATTCATTGAGGGTACAATAAGCCAGGGACACTGATTGCAATTATTTGGCCACTTCATTTCTAGGAGACTTTATTAATAGTTTCTTGCGCCATTGGACTGGCAAAAATTTCCTGGGTGATATTGGTAATAACCCAGATAATGGGAATTCTAGATTTCAATGGGTGTGTCTAATGTTCCATTAGCTTGTAACAGTTATGCATCACTTAAAAACAAGGATACAGGTTGAAAAATGCTTCATTAGGCGATTTAATCATTATGTAAACATCACAAAGTGTGCTTACACAAACCTAGTAAAGCCTACTACGTACCTAGGCAGTAAGTCACGATCCTATTGCTCTGACCACTTTTGTATATGTAGTCTATCACTTACCAAAATGCTACATGGTACAAAATGCTACATGACTGATGTATAGCTCCCTTTAGGTAGAACATTATACACATCTCTCTCAAAAGGCTATTGGTCTTGCCCATGTTAGGTGGCCCAGTTTTGTGAATCTATAGCACCCTGGGTATAGCTTTATTATAACACTTCCTCTGTTTCCTTTATTGAACTGCAAATTCTTTAAAGAAAGATACTACAAATTAATCTCATATTTATATCATAAGCAGGAGGGTGGGGGAGGAAAAGCAGCACAATACTTGGCCAACTGCCTCAACTGCACAACTCCAGGGATAGGCAACCCTAGACCACAGAAATATGTAAATGGTGCTGCTTAGAACTGTGTGATGTGGGAGCTCTGAGACTGACACACAGGTACCCAGTGCATATGTACTGAACCGTATCAGTGACAAACTGGTAACAAACCTAAGAGGAAATTAGCAACTTTGAATGATGAATTGCATTCCTGAACATAAAGGGCACATTCTACAATACCTCTTTCATGGAGATTAAAATTACGAATAAAGTTTCTTTTCTGACAGGTTATAGTACGCAAAATAATCTCCAAACCAATACCTAACACTCTTACACTTTTTTTTTTTTGCAATTTTTGGCTGGGGCTGGGTTTGAACCCGCCACTTCCAGTGTATGGGGCCCGGCGGCCTACTCCTTTGAGTCACAGGTGCCACCCAATACCTAACATTCTTATTCATGTAGTTGAAAGAATGAATTATGTTCTTTAAACATTGGGAAAAATCTGAGGGATAAAACTGTATTTTTAAAAATACTATTTTATTTATACTCATGTATGAAAAAAGTGGCTATACTATCATGTTTACAAACATATTGATATTGGAAACAGAATTCAGTAACAAATCATTACTTAAATTTTATAAAGAACACACGAACATTAAAACACTGATTGGTTATAGAAAGCAGAACTGGGGGAAAACCATTAGCTATAATTTTCATTTTCATTAAAGAGCAGTACTCTTTGAGAATAATCAAACCAATTAGTAATATTCACCTATACTGCAAAATAATATGTACGAAGGAAAGTTAGTGATTGTACTGATTTTATTACCTTTACTAAACCATTTCATTTTCCTCACACTCAATGCAAAGAAATAAAACATAATCTGAAGAAAAATATGTCCTTATCATTATTCACAATAAAAAGAATCTGCTTCATTCTGCAGGGGTGGGCAAACTGTACAGTAGGGAACACTTAATGGCTCAAGTGGATCAACGCACCATTTTGATTCTGACCCACTGAATAGAATCTCATCCATATCTGGTGACTGTAACTCCATGGGAGCTGTGAAAGACTGAACCATTTTTGTGGTATCCCCAGATCTCACTAAATAAGAAAAGACCCTATACAAGAAAATATAACAATCAATCTGTCTATAAATTATATCTTTAAGCTCTTTCTTTAGTATAAGGTGGAAAAGAGGGCCCTTTCTGGAGCACATGGATGGAAGTATTACTATGATCTAAAGACTGTTGGATTGATATTATGTTGCTATAATGAACATAAGGTACACAACGAAACCACTGTCAGATTAAGAAACTTCCACAACTTGTCTCAATTCTTCAAATAATGGAGCAAGTTCCTTTTCTAGGCTGACAATTAGTCCTAAAACAAAGAGATTAAGAAAATTAGATTAGAAAAATGTTTCTGAAAGCCTTCAACTTAAATTCCCTCTTGTCCAAAATTTATAATTACTAAAAAGTAAATGAGACGGGCGGCGCCTGTGGCTCAGTCGGTAAGGTGCCGGCCCCATATACCGAGGGTGGCGGGTTCAAACCCGGCCCCGGCCAAACTGTAACCAAAAAATAGCCGGGCATTGTGGCGGGCGCCTGTAGTCCCAGCTACTCGGGAGGCTGAGGCAAGAGAATCGCTTAAGCCCAGGAGTTGGAGGTTGCTGTGAGCTGTGTGAGGCCACGGCACTCTACCGAGGGCCATAAAGTGAGACTCTGTCTCTACAAAAAAAAAAAAAAAAAAAAAAAAGTAAATGAGACATAGCTGATTTTCTACAACTAAAAAAATATATATAGGTTGAATACTCCTTATCCAAAATGCTTGGGACCAGAAGTATTTTAGATTTTTTCAGATTCTGCAATATTTGCAGAATACAGATTGATTGAGTACACATAATCTGAAAATCCAAAGTACCCCAATGAACACTGTGCTCAAAATACTTCAGACTTAAGACCTTCGGATTACGGATGATAAACTTGTACCGTAATCCTGAAAAAGTAACCAAAAATTCTATAATCATTACACAGTTTATTTTCATCTGTTTATTAAAGTAAATAATACTTTATTAAAGTAAATAATACTTTTTGGGCAGCGTTTGTGGCTCAAAGGAGTAGGGCACGGAACCTATATACCGGAGGTGGTGGGTTCAAACCTAACCCTGGCCAAAAACTGCAAAAAAAAATTTAAAAAGCATAGGTGGTGCCTGTGGCTCAGTGAGTGGGGTGCTGGCCCCATATGCAGAGGGTGGCGGGTTCAGACCCTGCCCCGGCCAAAGTACAACAACAACAACAACAAAAAAAAAAAAAAAAAAAAAAAAGAAGGAAATTGCAGAAAATATATATATTAGTAGATACAGAATAACTTGTATATACTATAATTTGTTAGACCTTTCAAAGGAAAATCTTTTTTTCATTTTTTTTTTTGTAGAGACAGAGTCTCACTGTACCGCCCTCGGGTAGAGTGCCTTGGCGTCACACGGCTCACAGCAACCTCTAACTCTTGGGCTTACGCGATTCTCTTGCCTCAGCCTCCCAAGCAGCTGGGATTACAGAAAATCTTAATTTATAAGTGTTTCAAAATTTGTTTTTTCTTTTCTTTTTTTTTTTTCAGAGACAGTGTCTCACTTTACCGCCCTCGGTAGCACGCTGTGGCATCTCAGCTCACAGCAACCTATAACCCCTGGGCTTAGGCAATTCTCTTGCCTCAGTCTTCTGAGTAGCTGGGACTACAGGTGCCCGCCACAATGTCCAGCTATTTTTTGTTGCAGTTTGGCTGGGGCCGGGTTCAAACTCGCCACCCTCAGTATATGGGGCTGGTGCCCTACCCACTGAGCCACAGGTGCCATCCTGTTTCAAAATTTATATCAATTCAAAAATAACATTTTACTTAATAAGGCATGCTTTTTTTCCTGAGCAAATACCAGCATTCTCTCTCAAAAGATAGGTAAATAATCTGCTTCAATATTGAGCAAAGGAAATCAAAATTATTTTATAAATTCAATAAATTTATTTAAAAAATTCATAAATGAGTATTTCAAATAAAAAGTATTTTAAAGATAAATGGTAGAGCACACACACACACGTTTAAAAAGAAGTTCAATGAATCTGGGAGACAAACTCATCTAGAAATCACCCTATCTAGCTTCTTAGTTTACCAGAGTGAGAGGCTATATGTATAGACCATTAAAGGCAGTGTAGACTCTTAAGGTTTTAAGTACTAAAGTATAATTCTGTACATTATTATAATATGTAACAACTAATAATGTAATGATTAGCTTTTTATCAAAATTTAGGTTCAGTATACTTAAAATATTGACACCACTATCTTTAATCTATGAAGTATTGTCACACATAATATTTTACACAGTATTTTCCTAAAATGTTGAGAAATGAAAAAGACCTAAGAGATCAATTTTACTTATTATAAAGATGAGGTATCCCAAGACAGTCTTCAATGATAAAGCTAGAAGAACTTGCTCAGCTTGGGAGGAAAAGAAAAAAAAAAAGGAATGCATAGCAATTCTAAACAGCAATAAAATCTGAAAGATGCAGATAATTTTTTTAAAAATTGCCACTTCACGCAAAAGGGAGTAAAAAAACTGATAATACAGGGTTGGGCCTGTGGCTCAAAGGAGTAGGGTACTGGCCCATATGCCAGAGGTGGTGGGTTCAAGCCCAGTCACAGCCAAAAACTGCAAAACAAACAAACAAAATAAAAACAAACAAAAAAACCCCTATAATCCAACTGAATACTGTCATTATTTTACATATAAATATCCAATGAAAGGTATTAGATACAATGAAATTTTACTATTCACTATTCTAGCATTCGTTCTCAAATTCTTCAGCCCACAAATATAAAATGTCTAAAATAAATTTATTGTAAATAGGTTCATCGTATTCACTACTCATAGTTTTTAAATGCTCACATTCTTCTTGCCCATTATGTAAAATTTTTTAAATTCTAATTTAATAGATTGTTCTACATGGAATTAAATTCGTCCTTGTTCATTTTACATTTTGTTTGGTTATCTTTTTTACCCCTTTTTGTTTTCTTAAACTGCTTTAATGTGAGCAAAATGTAGCACTTAAGGTAACATTTAAGTTTCCTTTCTATCTCAAAAAAAAATCATTTACCCATATATTGTCTCATCCAAATAAGAAAATAACCCCATGAGATGAAGAAAGCATATTATTAGCTCCATTATACGGCTATGAAATCTAGGATCCAGAAAAAAATCACATTTTGCAAGACCAAGGAAAAAAGATGGTGTAGCTGGGTCACACATTCAAGTATTCTAACTCTAAATCTTTTATTCCTATTATATTAGACTGCATAGATATAGTAACTAAATCAAGTTAAATTAAATTAAGATATGGCAATTAAATTAAATTGAAAAGAATTAGAAAGTATATTTAAGGCAATTAAAACATACCTGTATTGGCATTGCTGCTGGCTATGAAACTTACCACCAGAGGTAACCGATTAAATTGAACCACCTAAAAAAGAAAATAACTCAACTGAAATGCCTTAATATTTCAGAATTTTTAAAAACAGCCAATATTCCAAGCCCAATGATACACGTAGTATTTTATCATAAAATATAAAGGAGCTGAAAGTAACTATTTCTATGAAATAAAGTTACTGATAATCCCTTAGAGACATCAATAGCCTGATGTCTAGTTTTTAAGGCGAAACCACATCTTCATCTTTTTATCTTTAAAGCCCAGTAGAATGCTAATTACCTAGAAGAGGCTGAATGAGTAGTTGATAATTAAATGACTCAGGCAGTTTTTCTTAGTCATTCAAGTAGTTTAATCTTCTATTGTCTGCCTCCTGTTATCACTGTAATTTAAATTAGCTTAATTCAGATTAACTTTAAATTAATTACCTTTAAAAAAATTTAGCTTCAACTTAATCCTTTCCTAGTGAAATTAAATGTCAGGTAGGTTGGTTACCTTGTACCTAATACACACTAAAATACATAACTTTTAAAATAAAAAATGTCACTTGTGTATGTGTCATCAGGGCTACATCAATCATCTAGGAAATATCACTCTAAAGCAGAAGGGATTAATTAAGAAAATGCAGCTGGTGATCAAGAAATATGAAACAGCGAATTTCATCTTCATAAACAATGATCTCATTTATTATAGGTACATTTCAAATCAAATGAAGGAATCAGCAGCAATAACACATTTAAATAACTTACCATTTGACTTTCAAAGAAAATAATTTGTCCAAATAAAAAGTGTGTCATTTGAGAAATCACACTTATTTAGCTAAGGGCACCATCTACTGGAGGTAACGGTGACCTGACTTACCCTTTTGAGGACAACATGTTCATTATTATTAAATCTTCTAACTACTTTTCTGAAGTAATTATTTACTGATATAAAATGTGAAAAAATACTACTACAGTTTAAAATAACCAATTTGAAGGCTAAAATTTTATAATTTCATCCTCCTTTGAAATTAAAATTTAGAATTATAACACAAAATAATTCATAAAAGACACAAAAATGGCCAATGAAATCAGCACAATGGCAATTATGAAGTTACCTGGTAGGTGTTATAGTAACAGATGATACTTTTATTTTTTGAAAGTCCAAGTTTGCTTCCTTGGTCTGTTGCAAGGGCAAAAGTAGATAAGAAACCAGGTCTCAAAGCATGTTCTGGAGCATTATCATTGGCTACTAGAAAAATAAGTGAAATAAAAATTATTCAGAGGATAATATAGGTAGGGAGAAGATTTATAGCACCTTTTTTTTTCTTCACATAGGTTCATTAAAAATTTGAGCACAAAGGTTATGTTTTACCATACCGAAAATCACCTTAGGTAGGCACAATTGCTCTAGAAGTGATCATAACTAGGGAAATAAATGCTAATTTTCGTAACTTTTTCCCCTTTATAAAGCATACTAAAT
Organism: Nycticebus coucang; assembly: GCF_027406575.1. Taxonomy (NCBI): domain Eukaryota; kingdom Metazoa; phylum Chordata; class Mammalia; order Primates; family Lorisidae; genus Nycticebus; species Nycticebus coucang. Next base: position 28,031,762 of record NC_069780.1, read on the forward strand.
GTTTATATTTCCTTGATATCTACCTGAAAATATAAATTAAGCAACGCATTTAATAAACTGAAAATTCTGGTTATCTCAAAATAAACTAACAGAAAAAGCTATAAAAACTTTGGTTCTCATAAAACTGGTAACAGCAGTACCTCTCATAGGTATCAATAATCCTGCAGCTGGCTTTTTTATGTTTCCCTAACTCATTAAAGACCTGTAAGGACTTCACTATATCGATAAATGCAGAGCTCAAGGTTTTAACAGAGAAATACTCAGAAAGAATATCAGAGTTGGAAAATCTGAGATTATATTGTTCAAAGACCTCAATTACAGCACCATTTCTAGAGAAGGCAAGAAACTTGCCTATGGCCATCCACCTTTTGTGATGGGTAAGAAAGCACACTGGACCATTCATTAGAAGATAATGGGTTCTAATGCTATGTTGTTACTAACTCATGTGTCACTCTGAGCTAGCAACCTACTTTTTTTGTACCTGACCACCTTCACTTATAAAATGAAAGAACTAAATTAGGTGACCTCTAAACCTCCTTTCATTTCTGAAGTCTAAAATCTGACATATATAATAACTCCAGGTAGAAAATAAGTTGTAAACAAAATGTATATCATTTAATCTTTAATATCTGGTACAGCCATTACAGTGTCTCCCTATGACTAGGAATATCCATTCTGATCATAATACTGACTCTTTGTAATATCACATATACTTAAAAAGCTAAAAATCAGGTGAAAAGTTATTGTTATGTTGTTAGATTCTGCTTAAATAAAGTAAATCTACTTCCAGCAAGAAACTAGGAAATCAGGCAAGATTAAATAAAATTATCAATATATGATGATGCAAATAGGTGGGTGTTATCCTAACACTACTAGAAATGTTGATAAAAAAATATATATGTAGGGGTATCGGTGAGTATACTCTATCTAACTGCACACACACTCATCCTCATCATGAATTTACTAATGCTTTACGTTATACCATAAATGTCTTTAATGAGAGGCTGGGCCTGTGATAAATTCATGCTGAAACTCTACATGTTCACATAATACAACTAACACATACATATATACACACATACATATATGTATACTAGGTTCCAATTCAGTCTTCAACATAAAAAGCAAATATTTCCCCTAAAACTAGATCATCTCCTGAATTTACTGATATTAGTTTTAAATTGTTTGCCTTCTGCCCTACTCAGATGTAAATACACACACATTTAGTCAAAGGGAAATAAAACATTTGTATTCTAAGTGCTCAGTTTTACCTTTAATAACAGGCACTCCATCTCTATCAGACACAACAATAGCATGGAGTCCTTCAACACTAGAAAGAGAAAAAAGTTAACACACAAAATATTTCATTTTCTCAAAATATGCACTTAAAAGATATAATGGTAATTCTCACATATGTTTTAAAAAACCTATAGGACCTCAATTATTGATACTTTATGCTCCTATAATGTGTTTGCCAAAACTCTTCCAGAAATTACATGTGTATTACTGATAGTTTACATCTTTACAAATTTATGTAATCCACTAATGAAGACCTAAGACATAAATAATTCTCTATTAAAATTGTTATCATTCCATGATTTACAAAAGTATGAAAGACTACCAACAGTAGTTATAGTGACAAAAAGAGATCCTTTCCTCATTCATTACACTACAAAATGCCCACTATTTGTGGCACTTAAAACTTTATGATATTGCAATAAGCAAAAACAGACATAATTACTTACTTCGGAAAGTTTACAATCTAAAATGTGAGTGGCTATCCATTGAACCATTGAACATTATCAACAAATGTAAAACCGTAACTGGTGGCAAGTGTCACTGAGAGGACCATGGGAATATGAGACCCTAAAAAGAGGCCAAAGCAGACAAGTGGGTCAGGGAAGGCTTCCCTCAGCTGACATTTCAGCTAAGATGTTATGGCACTAAGTGAAGAGGAGTGGAAAGACTGTTCTGGGCTGAAGAAACAGGACAGAAAGAATGAAGGCCATGCAGCAATCCTTTCAGCCATGCATACACAAATAGCATTTAAGCAGAATGGTCAAGGCTCTAGCTCTAAAGTTAGAAAGATCTGGATTCCAGTACAGGCTCTGTCACTATTTATGCTACCATGGGCCAGTTAGAAAATCTTTCTAAGGCTCAGTTGAACAATCTGAAAATGGAAATAAGTATACTTATTTGGATATTGTGAAATTTAAGAAAACGATGCATGTAAAATATAGGTTGGTACAGTTAACATTCAAAAATATTAAAATACCACTGGTGTTGATTGTGCACCCTGACAATGACATAATTTATCACTGCAGTTTAAGTAATAAATTACCAGTGAGAATCCCTATGAAATTAGCCATTAAGAAATACATTAATACTCTAGAACACAAAAGTGGTAAAAATTATAATGGGGAAACACTCATGAACTTTCAACATTCAAGCAAAAACACTTTATAACATAAAACCAATAGTCCTGTAATTATTAATATCTGTAAACTGCAAGAGGTATCTGCAGAGATCTGTTCTTTGTCGCTGCAGTAACTCAGAATTCTCCATTCCTTATTTTGTTAATGTTACTGTCTTAATTTAGGAATAAGGAATATTCATATTAACTCTAATGCTAGAATACTAAAATTAAATTTTTAAAAATCCATTGTCAAAAAATTTTAAGTCAGAGAAAAGTTAGTAAGATCTGAGTGGAAAATGTTACAAACAAAGTCACTGAAGAGAACGATGAGATAATTGTGTATAAAATTTTTATGCTATTGTTGGTAATATTTCCTATTGTCATTCAATCCTGAAATTATTTATGGATCAAAACAGATGTGGGGGAAAGGGGATTCAGTAAGTTCCCACCCAACAGGTACAATGCACAGGCCTATGGCATACTTTTTGGGTGGAGGACACAGCTACAACTGGGACTTGATTTTACAAATGCAAACCATGTAACCTAATTGAATGTATCTTCATATTAATTTGAAATAACCAAAAACACATAAAAAAGATTTGATACTATGAATTTATAGGAATATCTAACACCCACCACTGCCACCAAAGACACAGAAACAATCAGTTGATAATCACTACTTTATAGAAACCATGCTGGCACTAAAATTAACAGGTCTAAATGGTGAAAGAGATTATGACCATATATAAATGTAATAGTTGTATGAAGCAGTATAAAGAGCATTAAGACTCTGGAAGACTAAATTTAATTATTTAATTAAACAAATATTTGCATTTGTTGGAAGAGGCAAGTATTCAAGCAAGGCTGAAAAATCATTTGTCAGAAATGATTTTAAAATTTCTATTGGGGTTATCAGGTTGACCTAGATGACTATATACTTATTTAATTTTTATTATGATAAAATAAATATCACATAAATTTTATAGGTTTAACAATACTTTTTAAGTTTTACAATTTTAAGTGTACAGTTCAGTGGCCTTGAATACACTTACACTATTCTGCTACCACATCATTATCCATATTTAGAGCTTATTTTATCTTCCCTAAGTGAAACTCTGAACCCCATTAAAAAATAACTCTCCTATGTTGGCATGGATGCAGACAGAAAGGAAAACTTACACACTACTGGTGCGATTACAAATTAGTACAATCTCTATGTAAAACACTACAGAGAGATACCAGAAAAAAATAAAAGCAGACCCACCATTAGATCTAGCAATTACATTACTGGGTATTTACCCAAAAGGAAAATAAGCCATTTTCTCAAAGAGACACCTGCACTCGAATGTTTACTGCAGCACAATTCACAATTAAAACATGAGAATTCAACCCAAGTGCCTATCAATTCATGAGTGGATTAACAAATGTGGTTGTAGACATGTACACCATGGAATACCACTCAGCTATGAAGAAGGATGACTTAATGTCTTTTGCAAGATTAACTTGGATAAAACTGGAGGATGGTTATCCTCAGTAAAGTATCTAAAGAATGTAAAACATTCTTTTCAACATTAACATTTTCAACATTAACTTGGATAGAACTGAAGACGGTTATCCTAAGTAAAGTATCTAAAAAATGCAAAAACAAACACCACATGTACTCACTATTAAACTGGAACTAACTGAAGTGCACACATGTACTCTGAGGGAAGTAAAACTTAACTGAAATTAAACAGAGGGAATGGGCAAAAACCTACCTAATGAGTACAATGAACACTATCTGGGTGATGTGCACACTTATAATCATGACTCAAGTATTACAAAAGTGATAATGCAAGCAAAAAAAAGTTTCCATAACATTAATACATAAAGTACATATATTATTCTAAGTTAAAAATTAGATTATGTAAAAACGTATCCTATGGATACTTGAACACATGTAAATCACTTTGTGAAGTTGCCAACATCACTTGAAATAGGAAAAGATTAGAAAGCAAAGTGTACATCAAGAAAGACAAATTAAATAAGTTATGATATACACATACAATGGAATACTCTATAGTAATAAAAAGAAGGGAATTTCTTTTTTCTTTTTGAGAAAGAGTCTATGTCGCCCTTGGTAGAGTGCCATGGCATCACAGCTCACAGCAACCTCAAACTCTTGAGCTTAAGCGATTCTCTTGCCTCAGCTTCCCAAGTAGCTGGGACTACAGGTGCCCGCCACAACACCCAGCTATTTTTTGGTTGTAGTTGTCATTGTTGTTTGGCAAGCTGGGGCTGGGTTCCAACCCGCCAGCTCCAGTGTATGTGGTTGGTGCCCTAGACGCTGAGCTACAGGCGCCAAGCCAAGAAGAGAATTTCTTATGTACTTAGGAACGGCTGCTCTCAAAGTTACACTTCATTTTTTTTTTTTCTTTTCTTTTTTTTTGGAGACAGAGCAAGACTCTGTCTCCCAATATAAATGGCACTAGCAAGATTATAGCTCACTGTAACCTCAAACTCAAACTCCTTGGGTCAAAGGATCCTCCTGCCTCAGGAGCTGGGACTACAGGTGTGCCCCACCACACTGCTAGTTTTTCTATTTTTGATAGTGACGAGGTCTCACTCTAGCACAAGCTGGTCTCAAACTCCTACTCCTAGCCTCAAGCAATTCTCCCATCTTGGCATCCTAAAGTGCTAGGTAGGATTAAAGGTGTGAGTCACCATGCCTGGCCCTCAAAGTTCCATTCTTAAGTGAAAACAATAAAGTCTACAACAGTGTGTACAAGAAACAACAACTTACATAACACAATGTCTAAGTGTGTGTTTAATACGTGTATGTATGTACATGCTTGCTGGAACAGCATGGCTACAGGGCAGGGATGGAAGCTTCTCACTCTATGTCCGTCAGTTTACTCTTGAATCTAAACTTCATGAATGTGCTATCAAACTTCAAAATAAATTTAAAAACGAGGTAAAAAGAGTACTACAAAAATGTTTAGAGAAATTTGTGCCACCACAGGAAACTTCTTTTTTCTAATTTCCATGGGAATTAATTTAAATGCCCACTAATGTACCAAAAGAGGAAGTAAAAATAAAAAGAACTTCTTTTTGATGGGTACTAAAGAAAGGAGTCCAAGAAAGTAGAAAAATTACTTACTACTCTTAAAAGTACCCACCTTTAGAAATCAGGTCAAAATATAAAAGTAGTTTGCAATTCTGCACACAGTGGACAATGTAATTACAGCAGAACCTCCATAGTTGATCACTTCCCTACATTGACTACAACCTTAAGTTGACCTAATTTTTATAGACTGGAGATGCACCACATGTTCTCAAGGGAAGATGCTGACCACCTCTGTAAGTTGTATACTGATCACTTGGATTGTGACACAACATTAATTTACCATCTATAACTTGACCAGTGGAGTCCATTCTACACCCAGGGATAGAAAGTATAGATTATGCACCTTAGTGGTATTATTTTTTCTGTAATGTAAGTTATTTTTTCATGTTTTATTATTACCACCTATTATTTATCATGTTACACCTATTGTTTATACACATGTTCATTTCAACGACTGTTCTGAATTATAGGTACATCCTACAATTACTGAAATAGTTTACAGTTAATCAAAACATGATGGTCCAAAGGAAAGAACTCAAAGAACTGACGATGAAGGAAATGGCTGATCTACATTTTCTGGAAAGCAGTGGAACATTCTGGTGATAGCAAGACCACAAGGAGTAATATCCAAAAAGGTAAAATGAGTACTTGGACAGATATGGCAAGGAAAGCAGAGATCTACAAAGCTGGTTCAAATAAGTGAGGGCAGTTAACACCTGAATCTCCAGGCTGATGATCCAAGAAGTTGATAAAAATTTGCACAAGAATTTAGGGTGTCAGATTTCTAAGCATCAAGCGGTTGGTTTGAGAAATTTAAACTGCAACACAAGATCTCCCGGAAAGTCTTGTGTGGTAAATACAATGAAGTTCCAGTAGAAGTTGTGGAAGAGTTCATCAAAAAGTTCATGACTTTAGGCGGTGCCTGTAGCTCAGTGGGTGGGACACCATCGAGGCTGGAGGGTTCAAACACAGGCTGGGCCAGGTACACAACAATGAAAACTGCAACAAAAAATAGCCAGACATTGTGGTGGGCGCCTGTAGTCCCAGCTACTTGGGAGGCTGAGGCAAGAGAATCACTTAAGCCCAAGTGTTTGAGGTTGCTGTCAGCTGTGATGGCACAGCACTTTACTGAGGGTGACACAATGAGACTCTGTCTCAAAGAAAAAAAAAAAAAAAAAAGTTCCTGACTTCACCAGAGGCTTCAAAGATGACAATGTATCATCTTTAATGTTGATTTTGGGACTCTTTTCAAGGCAATGCCTGACAGGAGCCTCATCATGAAGGGTGACAAACATAAGAGCAAAAAACTTTCCAAAGAACATTTCACAGTTTTGCTTTGTGCTAGCTCAACCAAAGAGAAACTGAAGCCCTTCAGGACTGTCAAATCGGCAATGCCATGTGCATTTAAAACCTGAAGCCTGAAGACCTGCCTGTCACCTGGACGACTGGTGCCCTGTGTGAGGACTGGGTAAGGGGTACTGACCAAGAAATGAAGAAGAAGAAACAGTCTATTCTACTATTCTGGCTACCTACAAAGGCATCATCTCACAGACATGACACTGAAATTTCTGCCTTCAAACATGACCTCAAAAAAACACCCTCTTGACCAAGGCATCATTTAAACATTTAGATAGGATGCCCACAGTCCAAGTCTGAGGTTGCAGTGAGCTAGGATGCCACTGCACTCTGCTCAGGACATAGGGTGGGACTTTGTCTCAACAACAACAAAATGCACCATGGAGCCCAGCTCCAACAATGACTCATTACTAAAACACAAACCTGTGGTTCACTGGTGGAAGCAACTTCATCTGCTGCATCAGTTAACACTCTGGATGCTGTCCTCCGGATTAGTTTTTCTTGGAATAAAGTTCACCCAGAAATGATACAGAAGTGTTTTTTTTTTTGCAGTTGTTTTGGCTGGGGCCAGGTTTGAACCCACCACCTCTAGTATATGGGGCCAGCACCCTACTCCTTTGAGCCACAGGTGCTGCCCAATACAGAAGTGTTTTAAGAAAGCTTGATTGGATGCAAGAGCACAATGCTTTGGCTCCATCAGACAGTACACCTGCTATGGCAGAATTTGAAAGAGTAGGTTTTATGGTTTTATTGAAATGGATGATGAGGTGGACCCTGTAACGAACCTGACCCAGGAGCAATATTCCAAGCAAAACAGACATAAGTACAGACCTGCATAAAGGCACATGAAGCAGCTGATGAAGTAGAAAAAGCAAGTGAGGATGACACAGAAATTGCAGAGACTCAGAAAGAAGATGTCAGGTATGTGATAATACGATAATACAGTTGAAAAAAGTCCAGCTATGCTGATCAGGGTAGTCAGCATTAAGAGTGTTTTCTCTACTTAACATTTATAATAAGAATAAGAAAAAGACTAAGATTGACTCACTTTTCAGAAAGAATGATTAAACCATGAGACAACAGTAAATGTATTGATTCTGTATGATTTTACTGTATTTTGATGATGTATGATTTACTAAAATATTCTCTAGCAAAAGCTGTACAAGGAAGTTAAGTACATGTATATATCAGTACAGGAGGCCTAGCTCCTTATTTTGATCACTGCTGTATGTTGACTAGTTTGTTACAGTTTTTTGAATGGTCCACATACAGAGGTAGTTAAATATTTTGTTATTTAAAAAAATTAAAAGTGTGATTTATTAAAGCTTGGGACTGCTTTGGGTCACAACTAGATTTTAAAATGCAAATCCAAGAACAGTATTTAACAGAGAATTCAAAAATGCACAAAACACACTTTCCATTAGTATCTGTAGCTTGTTGACTTAGTCATTGAGAAGCACGGATCAACAGTTAATAGTTAAATGCACGGATCCATGGCTCTGAAGCCAGGATGCCAGCATCTAAATCCATACATATAGCAACAAGTTCAAGTGTATATTTTATTATTCCAAATGTTCCCAATATTATTTCTTCCTTCTCTTCTACTCTTGGGATGTAGCAAGCCTACTTTCAAGAACTAGTCATGGTTTGGCGCCTGTAGCTCAAGTGGCGAGGGTGCCAGCCACATACCTCAGAGCTGGAGGGTTCGAATCCAGCCTGGGCCCACCAAACAACAACAACTATAACCAAAAAATAGCCGAGCATTGTGGCGGATGCCTGTAGTCCCAGCTACTTGGGAGGCTGAGGCAAGAGGATCATTTAAACCCAAGAGTTTGAGGTTGCTGTGAGCTGTGACACCACCTCACTCTATCCAGGGCGACAGTTTGAGACTCTGTTTCAAAAAAAAAAAAGAGTCAAAGTGGCCTTAGTCATAACGAAAAAAAACAAATGGTACCAATCCCTTTCCTGACATTATGGAAATATTGTAATATTGTTTTTACAAATATCCTTAAACTGAATTTATTTCTTGGATCAGCACAACCACCTGATATTTTCTCTTTGGATAAAAGATAAAAGATGTCATAATTCAAAGAAACAAGCATTTACTTTTCCTTTGTTTTTGATTAACATTAGAGCTACTCAGTAATATAATGAACACATTTTGGATTATTCTCAAATTCTTTTACATAGACAATCTATCATCAAACACTATGATTTTCAGAGTACATCTGCTTGTTGAAGTGAGACCCTCATTGCCTAAACCAATTCTGTTATTTAAAATCACAGATCGCATAATTATAGTCAATTGTTGTTTTACGTATTAGATCTCCAAGTAAATGAAGAGTATCTTACTGGCTTTACAACATAGGAACAATGAAGGCAATTTTACTGTTTCTTTAGGAAGAGATATTAACACTCAAAACAGGACTGCAAATAGCCAAGACTGCTAAGTGGATCAACTGTAATTCCATTCATATACTTTACCACCAATGTGATGATATGCTTCTCTCAACTCCAATTTGAGCATCCTTTCACTATGCTAAGCTTCCAACATCTTAACTACAGATGAACATAGTCCTCATTTTGCACAGTTTAAACACTACTTTTCATGGTTTAAATGACACCATTTCTTTCCAATGGCATGGGTCAAATTTCAGTTAGCATGGCATAATAACTGAATAATTTCATCAAGTACAAACTGCTCATTCTTTAGGCCACAAATCACTATATAAATAACTATGTAAATAACAATGTAATTAATAGATGTTAGCTAGGCACAGTGGCTCATGCTGTAATCTCAGTACCATGGGAGACTGAGGCAGGAGGATTACATGAGGCCAGGAGTTCAAGACTAGCCTGTGCAACATAGCAAAACCTTGCCTCTACAAAAAATTAAAACATCAGCTGGGTGTGGTGGCTGCTACTTGGGAGGTTGAGGCAAGAGGATCACTTGATCCCACAGAGTTTGAAGGTGCAATGAGCAATGATCATGGCACTGCACCCCTTCCTACCCTGTTTTCCCAAAAATAAGACAGCCTCCAAAAATAAGACCTACTTACAGGAAAGATAAGACGTCCCCTGAAAATAAGACCTAGCGCATTTTTGGGAGCACACTTTAAAATAAGACACTGTCTTATTTTCAGAGAAACAGGGTAGGTGACAAAGGGAGACCCTGTCTCAAAAAAAAAAAAATAGATGACACTGTAATCAGTAACCAGTCACATCACTTCCTTAAAAGTATGTCAGTGACCAGTCACTGTACATCTACCATCAACTCACACAGAGACAGCAAAGCATGCAGTTTTATATGTCTTTGTTTCCCAGTGATAAACCAACTACCATTTAAAAAAGTAAAGATAAGTGAAAAAGGGGACTAGCCAACAAAGATGAAATACGGGGAAGGAAAAAGTAATAATGCTGGGAAGTAAAATTCAAATAGAAAGTACACAGTTAAAGAAGAAATATGCTAAGAAAATGTTGACACTATTGCTATTAAGCTTTAGGTATGGAGGTAGAGAACTCAGTGAAGGCATATTTATTGACATAAATGAGAAAAGTGATTGCGACAAAAATGTCCTAAAGAAAGTAATGCTGGTAAAAAATGTAAAAAATTCATATTAAAGGAAATCTGAGAGATATTTCACAATACCGAAAATACAAAGGACAAAATGTTGAAAGCTGATTCAAACTTAAAACGAGAATAAAGTTTGCCAGTTAGCCAAAGAATAAGAAAAGATGCCTGCTCCTTATCTTAAGGAATACGAAAAAAAAAAAAAGCAAACACTATTCATACTATTCTGGATAAGTTGTTTTTTAACAAAGAAAGTAATTCTCAATGTGTTAAATTATGAATTGTGTACTGAACAAACATCAGCATTCCCCTAAATATTTGTAACCAACGATAAGAAAGGTTTTAATTTTTTGAAAACAATGGAAAAACAATTGTTATTTTTCCTGATTACTGAAAGTCCATTGCGAGTTCTTAGCTTATATAGTCATTTCCATGACACTGCATTACTAGTCTAACCCTGCTAGCACTTTCTATACTGCTAATCAATAGGTTGAAAACAGAATCAGCATCTTGTCTCTATAGTTTGCCAATAGGAGGAGGAAGAGAATAAAAATGAATGCAAGTGTTACATAAACAGGAAATAACCAGAAAATAACAAGAAATAACTAGAAAATAATATTATTAATTTCTAGTGATCTGTAATCAGAGTAAAGGAAAAAGCTAATAGGCAAACCACACCAAACAATTCAAGCAAAAATCCAAACAGTTTTCTTTCCTACCTTCAGAAATAAACTGACAATCTGTTTTAACTTCAAACAGATTTTGGTGATAAGAAAAAAGGATCTCACCACATATTCTGCTACTTTACCTCAAAGCTTATTCAGTTAATTCTGAATCACCTTACTCTAGAATGTGAAAAATGGATGTCTCAAGTCAAATTTCTCTCTCTCAGGCTCTTAACTCAAAGGAATTATGAGTTATTTGTAAATAGCTGTGGATGCAGACAAAAGCAGCACTTGTCAAAGAAAAGCATCATTTTACATTAAACTAAATGTAAAGTTTAATCCAATTAAAGTGAAAAAGTCTAAATCAGTACAACACATAAAAGGAAATTAGCTAACTTTAACATAAGAGCCTAATTTCATCAAATGGGCGGTGTGCAGGCAAAAGAAAGCCTTGTGACTTTTCAAGCATAAACCACTAAGTCTAGTATTCTCAGATTAGATAGACTAGGCAACTTGGTTTTAATATTGCTGTTAAAAAGTAAAGGCAAGTTCTTAAATTTTTTCCCTTAAAATTACTATAACAACTTTAAAGTGTAATCCAGCAAACTACTATAATAATATATTTTTTAAAACTCAAAAGCAACATGAAATCTAAATTCTAGCCCTTCAGTATCCATTAACTGACATGGGACAAGTCCCATAACTTCTCCAGGCCTCATGTTATTTATCTGTAAATTCAAGACTACTGTTTTGCTTTGGAGGGTTATGTCAGCATTTGAAAGTGTTAAATTACAGCCTAATGTACAAATACTACTAGTCTAAAACAGAAACAAAATACTTCATAAGTCAACATATGGTATACTGACTTTATTTAATAAACAAATTAATAATATCTTACCTTGGTAACTTTTTATACAGGAATCGCTTTAGGTCCTGAAAAGGAATATATAAAAATCTTATTATAGTAATATTCCTTTCACTGGTTTTCTACATCCTGTCCTATCCACACTTGGGGAGCTTACATTAACATTCACAACTTTTCTTGTGTTTTATCTTTCTTTCTGATTTTTATCCATACCAGTCATGTAACTTGGAGCAAGTTAAATAACCTTTTTTTTCTAAGCCACAGTTTCATTATTTATAGAATAGGGATAATCAGAGAACTTACGTCTTAGGATCGTTGTTAATGTTTACTGAGAAGATGCATGTATTAGCATGCCAGGAAATGGGGAATACAAATATTTATTAGAGGTAAAATTAGATCATGCTTTTCACACCAGTATTTTACATACTGTTGTTATTGTATACATTTGAGAAGATATAATGAACAACTTTCCATGTCCAAAGATAGACTTTCTACCATCATTTTAATGATCCTGAGTAGGGTGATTAACCTGTTTCTTCACATGACTAAAGATAAATGACAATGTGTATCAAATGTTTAGCATAGAACACATAGAAGAATACTGTGTCTCATTACACTCTCTTCATTTGGGGAATTTTATTGACAATCCAATTATCAATTATGACTTCATATCGATGAATCCGGTATCTTTTATGTTTTGAATCCCTACTATTCTCCAAACCTGAATGATCATTTTGTTTTATACTATCACAACACTAGCTTACTTCTGTCATCTTAAAAACACACATACACACTGCTTAGAAATTACCTTACATTGTTACAATGAACCCAAGGAGACATTATGACCACTTACTGGAGGAAAAAAAGGAATCTGAACACATGTTCTACTTATCACATATTGATGGGAAATGCACCAAACCATCAGATATAAATTTAAATGATAAATACGCAGAGCTGTTCTATGCTCCAGCAGGATTGGGGAGTAGGGCGAATACAAGTTTCTCAACCTCAGTCACATTAGTATTCTCCACCCCTATTCCATGCAGAAACTCAGGATCCTGCAAATTCATTCGTCTCAGTCTCCCATTCCCAGTCACGGAGAAAATAACTGGTGGAGGGGAGGGAAGGAACAAGAAACGAAACAAATTTCTACTTGGGAAGCTCTACTTCTCCCTCAGCAGCCTCCTCCAAATTCCCCACCCTCTCCTTCTTATGTGGGGGTATAGACTCACATCTGCCATGATGAACCCCTTTCTCCCGCAGGATCAATCTCCACGCCTGGAAGAGAAACTCTCGGTGACTCTTCCCTCTAAACTTCCTCGCCCTTCCCACCCCCAGCTTAATAAGCGAACTCAGACTTCATCAGAATTTCGCAATACTCCGCGGATCTAGTGCCTACACCATGGAAGACAAGGAGTCGGAGTTCCCCAGCAGCCCGATAGGCAGCCAGCTGAGAAGCCTTACCTCAGCCCACTCCACCCCAAAGAGGCAGGCCCCAAAAGAAGGGGCGTTCTCTCCTCTTCAACCACCCGCACCTCACCCGGGACCAGGCCTGAACACCGGCAAAGTAGCGTCAGTTACCTGGGTTTCTGTCTGCCCGCTTCTCTCTGCTCACTTCAGGGACAGCTTCAAAGACTGGGGCTTCAGCAAGCCACTGTCACATGACTCTTGACCTAGTCGGAGCTCCAGGAAGCGATTGAGACTCCGACGCCGCGTGATACGGCATTTCCGGCGAAGCCCGGCGGAAACCTAGAGCGCGGCCGTCCGACGTGCCCCGCCCCTTCCCCGCCCACCGCGGGCCGCGTCCTGCGTCTTAGTGCCGGGCCGCTGCTGAGGACTGGGCTGTGCGGTGGATGATTCGTGCGAGATTTTGGGCCCTGTGGCTCCCGAAAAATGCAAAACGTATTCCGGTTGGTGACACTCTGGCGCGGAGAGGTGCATCATACTTATTCATTAGTTTCCAGGGTCTTTTATCTTAAAACCTTTTCTTATAGATTAACAAATTTGAAGGTATAGGTTTCTGACCCCAAGTTCCCTAGTCTCTTGACTTTCTCACGTGTGCGTATTAGCTCTTTCCTTTTCTAGATTGAATCTAGAGCCACATGCGCACAAGCGTCTACTTTTATTTAACATGCAGACATTGGATTATGGATATCTTTATCAAGATTAAAATAAAAGTAGATTTCGCGCCTGTAATCCTAAACACTCAGTGAGGTTAAAGGGTGGATTGCTGCAGGCCAGGAATTTGAGACTAGCCTGAGCAAAAGTGAAACCCGGTCTTTAAAAATAGCCGGGTGTTGTGGTGGGCGTCCGTAGTCCTAGCTACTTGGGTGGCTGAGGCAGGAGGATAACTTGAATCCAAGAATTTAAAGTTATTGTGAGCTATGACGCCAGGGCGACTAAGTGAGACTCTTGTCTCAAAAAACAAAAGGTCTCATGTAAGAAATAATTGAAAAAATTAAAACCTTATTTAGAAATCACATCATCTCCCAGCTACCCCCCTTTTCATGACCAAATTTTTGGAAAATTTTCATCTGGTTTTTAATTACTGCCTCCATCTCTAAGGTAACCAGAGTTCTGATTCTGTCTCTTAAAATCATTCACTTATCTATATTCCTACCTTTATCCAAGCCATCATTATCTCTTCTTTGACAATAACCTCCAATCTTTCCTACATTCACTTTTGCCCTTGGCTTCACACAGCAAGTAATACAATAGTCTAAAAGCCCTAATCTAATCATGTAACTCCTTCATTAAAAATGAACATGTTTGTCTATTGCCATAATATAAATTTCAGTATCATCATCATAGTTTATACTACATATATAGTCTTAGGGGAACATAGCCCGTATCTTAATTCTCTCCCCCTACCCTCGATTAATCATGTGTTTGTTTTCACATCCCTAAAGTTTTTATCACTTTACTGAGTTAGCACACACTGTCTGAAATATTTCTATAGCATTCCCTTCACTCCTACTAAATTCATTTCTCAGAGCAAATCCTAGCCCTCCCAGAATAGTTTAGGACAGCCTTAAAAGGTATATGCCCTCAGTGTACCCTGCAATTTTCATTGTAATTAAATTAAATTATTACTTGACATTGGAGTACTTTTATAATTGAATTGTTTGCTTGACATTTATTTTCTTTGCTAGATGGAAACTTTATATGGGCTTTTGTTCAGTGACTAAATCCAAGCACTTGGTTCACTATCTGTGATATAGTAGGCATTGACACATTTATCCAATGGTTGAATGGATGAAAGAATGGGCATATAAAGAGTATAAAATGTGATAAAAACAAATCTTTTACAGTGAGAACAGACCTCTTTATTAATATATTGAGATAAACTACAGAGACTGAAAGACAAAAATGTATCATAAATTATTCAGCAGAACATTCATTAAAAATCAAAAGCATTCTCTTTGACAGAATTCTCACATAAAAAATTTATCTGTCTGATATAACATTAAATATTTTACAAATCAGACATTTCATTTTTAAACCTACTTTATAATCCTGAATGTACTATAGACAAGTAAACTCTTCTTTACCAGTTTCACTTCATTTAAGTTATACAAGGCTTCCATTAAAATTCCATCACATAAAACTACCTGCAGCTTTTCAAAATACTAAGTAAACTAAGTGGAAAATCATATGGAGCAATCCAAAAACCAAACTGAAAGAAAACAAAGTAGGTAAGAAGCATTTCTTAGTACAAATAATTTTAAAAATATCATTTATGTGTGCTTCTCCTCATTGGTATAGTTATACAATTCAAAAGCAATCTATTTTGAAACTAATGACTGAAATACTCGAATGACATGAAAAATCTCTATTATTTTAGTGGTGTACTTAAATGGCAAAGTAAGATATCAGACTGGAATGTACAGAACCAGGTGCCAAATTTTTAATAACGTATTTTTTTAAATAACATATTAAACTAAGGCATTTTAAGAAATACTTCTTACCCGGGTATATTTCCAGATTGCTAGCTATGGAAAGATAAAATTAATATATATTTGAAATATAGGCCTTTCAATAGGAATCTGCATTCAGTCATGAAAAAGATGAACAGAAAAAATTCACACCAATGAAATTCAGTGAACTGATTTTCAAAGTTAGAAATAAAAATACCCATTGTTAATGGAAGCCCTGCTCTGTGCAAACACAGTGTGGTATATATTAAACAATCACACATTGAGGTATTAGCTGGAAAAAAAATTATATGTATATACACCTATACATGGACACATCCACAGGATATTCACAAATCTATTGGCCCCAACACCAGCAGATAATCAAATTAAATGAAGAGGAATCACATATCAACAGGAAAGAGTTATACATAGGGAGTTTATAAAAAATGTGGTATATAATCCTTAATATAAGGAGTATGTTTTTAATATCTTGAGGAAAAATGTTCCCATTCATATGAAAGTATTTAATAGTAATGAAACAAAAAAGGAAGCCTGAATTCTAAGACTGTGCCTGCCAGATTATTACAGAAATGTGCAAGAATTCCTTGAAAAGCCTCATTCTATCTACTTTTACTTTATAATTGAAAATTAGAATTTAAAAACATTTTAGAAGTTACTGCCAGACTACTCTTTTTCCACTGGCTTACAGAGAAGTTTATGGATTGTTTACTAGGCAGTAGTCCAACATGGCCAACAGACAAAGTTTTCAGCTATTTAGTGAAGATTAAAACTCAGATCTACTGTTCCATTTCATTAGTTTTTCTGTTTAGGTAAGAAAAAAAATTATGAACTTCCTTTCAGTTTGCTTCATTCTGTTTGAAGATGGATGTGATACGGGTAGTACTGAACCCAAGCTTCGAATGGGAATGGGGAAGCTAAGGAAATGCACAAATTCTCTTCTTTTAACAACTTGGTCCTCTGACATAAAACTTGTTTAACTGGAAACATGGCTCATTTGGTCCTAACATCAAGAAATATTTCACTACCTTAACACAGGTGAGAGATTTTTTTTTTTAATGAAATATGTTGGAATACATTAAGTAACATTAGCATGTCACGTGTCTGTATTTTTTTTTAATTACAGATCAATAAAAGGGAAAGGGGAAATCAAAAGAGTAATTGTTTCAGTAACTATTTTACATACTAGTATAAATGAAGATTTAAAAGGAAGAAAATTAAGCATAAAAGTGCGATTAAAGTGACAGGCTGGCATTCCACATTCCTGCCCCTGTGAACACCTACCTGAGCTGACAGAAAAGCAGAGTAGTTGACTGCAATGGAATATATATGCCTTAAGGAAATTACTTTTCTTCACCAAATCTTTGTAAATCATAAATAAGCACGTCGTGATTATGAAACAAATACGTACTTAAGCATTCAAGTGTAATCTGTTCCCAACATACATACTATTTTCACTTCCTCGATTGATAATAATTGGACGTTTTTCATTGCTGAGAATTCATTTTTCTTATTTGATTAAAATAAATTCTGAAACTTAGAAATGACTAAATGACTAGCACCAATCTATTCAGGAACTAAGACATCAAAAGGAGAAAAGGTACTATTTCTTTTTCCCCAAACCCTCACAAGGACAATAATGTTTGTATACATATATGTGTGTATATATAAAGATAAAAATGTAAAGCAGTAATAAATATAACTCTGCCAAACTTATACCAGTTAGAGAAACTAGTACAACAAAACTCAAAATACCAGTTAGAGAAACTAGTAAAACAAAACTCAAAAGACTGAGGATTTATAGGTGTGATTAAGATGATGCAATGAAATTGCTACACTCATGTAGTTAAAAGTAAGATGGCAAAATATTGAGATTTTTATTAAAAAAGAGTAGCAAACATGAACACCTTATATCTCAGCATATCTAGTCTTCTTACTTGGTAAAGTTAACCCAAAATTCTTAGACATTTGTTAGGCCTTTACACCAGGATATAGGTGACATTAAGGACTCCATCTTTACTTAACATTTTTGTGGCTTACGTGGTCACACACTCAAACCAATTGCTTTCCACAGTTTGAAAATTTTATTTATTAATCATGACTTCCCTAACATTTTATGAAATGTAACGGAATTCAGCAATGCAAATGACATACAATACTGTCCAAAAGTCATGTATGACTTCATGATATACACTTTATATTACTTTACTTGGTAACTAACTTCACTTATCTCCTTAAATGTGGAATTAAGGAAAAAGAATGTAGGCAATAAAAAGGTAAGTTGGTATTATTATCAACCATAATAGTGTAAATTTCCCATTAAAACTGGAAAAATAAATAGTTGAAATTTTCATTTAAATTTTTATGAAGTTTCTGATACATGTGAACTTCCCAAATTTATTAGAATGCTATGCTGTTTTTTTTTAAAACTTACGCTGCGGGTTCAAGAAAATATTTAAAATTGGATTTTCTTTCAAGCACTGCTATTTTCTCTTAAAGGTCACATTTCCATTAGCAAGTTGGTTAAGGTGTCCAGTTTTCCTAATATAGTATGTTGCTTAGTTTTAACCTCCTAATTCAATCAATTTCTACTGATTTACCTGGAAAAGGGGTTCCAAGAGAGCATTTTTAAGAGATCATTTCAGCAGTTTTATTCAACAGATGGCATAAATTAACTAAATTCAGAGAAAACTCTTTAAACAGAAGGAAAAAGCCACTACCTAGCATTTTCTTGCTACCAAAAATCCACCAAAGATATGTTCATGTTCCATTAACTGAGTATGAAGTAAAATCATTAAAATATTACAGTTGTTAAAGACAAGAAATCAAAACTTTTACATCCAATACATAGGCACCAAAAAAAAATTTCTATCTTTTTCTAGTTTTATTATGGATTTAATTACAAGGAGCTTATTCCTATAGTATTAATAAAATTATTCAATGATGAATAGATTTTTAACTCAGAATTTTTTAAGGACAACTTACTTTAAATCACTATTCTACCTGCTGCTGTATTTCTGTTTACTGTTGCATGTGGCCAAACAGATCAAGTAAGTGTACTGTAATCTACTTAATATGTTTAAAAGTTGGCATAGGGTTAAAGGCACAAAGCTGTATTTTAATAATAATTCTTAGTACTTATAAAAAAAAATCCATTTACTTTTGGATCCTGCTTAAATGACCACTAACAAACTGCAATTTCCATGGGGAGAAAAATGGGTGGTCCTCTATAAAGAATAAATTTTAGCAGCCTTCAAAGATATATACATGAACTGGGGGCCTTTTAATTACTTAAGTTGCAAATGGCATAACTGCACTTTACTGTTGAAGATCCTTTTAATTTAGTACGTATAGCCATTTCCTCATATTTCTCTTAAAATCTACCAGTATAGCTTTTCATTTCTATGCATGTATATGTATAGCAATTCATAAAACTAAATAGTAAACTGATACTCTACACCAGTTCATTTATCTCAATATATATTTTGGAATATAACAGCAATAATAAAAATATCAATTCCCTCTAAACTGATAATGCTATAAGATTTTACATAAAGTTAAATACTTTTTTCTTTTTGAAAAAGTTTCATTGTTTAAACTCCACCTGTTTGACACCTCAACAAGAAAAATGTAATTGTGTCATGTAACATTTATTCCATCAATTTAAACTGAAGTGTCTCATGGAGCTAAACATTAAAGAATTTAAATAAAAGACAATAATCTTTATGTACACAAAATGATCATTCCATAAATATTTACATGACGAAAGAAAAATGGAGAATCACTAAAACTGGAAATTGCTACAGGTGTGACAGTCTTCTCTCCAGACATTTTTGGTTAGGAATCATATAAGCTTTGAAAATGAGAATAACTGCAGAAGCATAACTAAAATATTAATTTTAGTTTTCAATTCTTACTGTTTAAAGGAGCCAGTGGGTCATAAACAGTCCAAGATTTGGGAACCAACAGCTCAGTTTTTAATATCAAATCTTTTTCTTCATCTCTCATGATGATACTAAACTTACAGAAAAAACAAAAAAGGTATACATAAAAATTCCAGTTCATCCTCCTTTATAAAGACTGGTCAGCCGCTCTAATTCCTTACAGTTGTCCATGCTCAAGGCGTCCGCCTTCCTTCGGAGACGATCATCACGGTACACTTTTGCTGCATACTGCATATCTGTTTCTATTAACAAAAATAATTTGATAATTCAATAATAATTTATTTCACCTGATTGCTTAAACGCAATGCTTCATAGAAGCACTTCAATATATTTCCATTCACTTTCTTTAAAAAAAGAAGAAATCCAAGTACTACTACTTATACTCAATTTAGAAAAAGAAAAGAAAAGAAAAACCTTTAATTGAAAACTTTGACAAACACAGAAAAGAAGGATAGAATCCTGTCAATTCAAATCATAACCCTTTCCCTCCACTCCTGTTCCGCAAAGGTTTAAAAATCTTGGTCCCGGGCGGCGCCTGTAGCTCAGTGAGTAGGGCGCTGGCCCCATATGCCGAGGTGGCGGGTTCAAACCCAGCCCAGGCCAAACGGCAACAAAAAAATAGCCGGGCGTTGTGGCAGGCGCCTGTAGTCCCAGCTGCTCGGGAGGCTGAGGCAAGAGAATCGTGTAAGCCCAAGAGTTAGAGGTTGCTGTGAGCGGTGTGACACCACGGCACTCTACCCGAGGGCGGTACAGTGAGACTCTGTCTCTACATAAAAAAAAAAAAAAAAAAATCTTGGTCCCTTATTTAAAACAGCATATGTTATACAGTACAGCTAGTGGTTATTTTTGCTGGGGTCTTTTGTTAAGGT
Organism: Nycticebus coucang; assembly: GCF_027406575.1. Classification (NCBI taxonomy): domain Eukaryota; kingdom Metazoa; phylum Chordata; class Mammalia; order Primates; family Lorisidae; genus Nycticebus; species Nycticebus coucang. The sequence continues at coordinate 28,052,489 of NC_069780.1, forward strand.
TTCAGATTAATTATTCCAAGACTTAAGTATAAAAATTTTAAATCTTGTTCTAAGTTTATTTGAATTGAAAAATATATATATATGTAGATAGATATATTACTGAAGGAAAACAGAATGTTTGGTATACAATCATAATATTGGTATTCAGCAAATAAATTACTTCTAAGGCTTCCTTCAGTATATGGATGGCACAGTTATTGTAAAGACACAGACCAAAATTCAGGAAAGTATCTCTTGTTTTTTCTTAATACTTCTAAAGGGCTGGAGCACTTAGAGATGATGTAACAAAATGAAAAAAGAAAGAAGTTGCTTTCTAGAAAACAGTGGCCAAAGTGGAAGACATCTGGTATATATATATCATTCAGGACCCCATTTGAAATATACTCATAGGTGAGAGTGTATTCTATTGTATTGTAAAGATCTCCAGAAATGATCTTTATTCAATCAATTGAACTAGGATTAACAACTTAATCAGTATTACTTTATTTACAAATAAATCCACTTGTAAAATCAATTTACAGATGACTCTTCCCAAAGGAAGTACTTAAGAGTTAGATAAACCAAATCTCACACTGCTAACCAGTGGCAGAGTCTAGGTAGGCATGGTGGCTCATTCCTGTAATCCCAGCACTTTGGGAGGCCAATGTGGTGGGATTGCTTGAGGCCAGGAGTTTGAGACCAATGGCAGTATATACATTTCAATCCATATTTCTACTATCTAGCCTATGATTCTTTCTACTACAAATTATTGCTTGTATTTTATAGAAAACTTTACCAATGTAGACATTAGAATATTAGAAGTGACTCTACAATAGAAAAACTCTGGCAAAAAAGTATCTACTGGCTAATAATATTTTTGATAATGTTAATTCACAAAACAAGATATTAAATCAAGATTGTTTCCATCAATGGAAACAGTTAACTGTTAGACTGAGCTCCTCCCACTTAAAACCTAACCTACAGATGTACTGAATTTATTAAGTTTTATTCTGAAAAATTTCAAACCTATAAAAATGTTAAAATAGTACAGTGAACACCCTAAAACTCTTTACCTTAATTTATCAATACTTCACATTTTGTCAAATTTGCTTTAGTGTGCGCTCACTCTCTAGCTCTTTCTATCTCTCTACAATAAAGGCTGTTGTTAACTGTTACGGTTACTTTGCAGAACCATTTGAGAATAAGCTGCAGAAATCATGACCTTTCATTTCTAATTACTTCAGAATGCTTCCCCTCAGAACAAGGGCATTCTCTTACACAACTGGGATATAACTTAACAATGATTTAACACCATTATCTAATGTATCGTTCATAATCAATTTCACCAGTTGTTCCAATGATGTCTTCTATAGGTGTTACCCCCACCCCCCAAATCTAGGATCCAATCCAGGATCATTCATTGCTTTTAGTTGTAATGACTCTTTAGTCTTATGTCTTTTGTTTCACTGATATTTTTGAAAGGTGTTTCCTAGATGAATGACTTATTAAAAACAGACTTAGTTAAACCTTCTGATAGCAACATTAAAAGACATATAAATGTGTGCAGTACAGCTGCAGACAACTTGGTATAGTGGACAGAACATGGGATGAAAACATCCACGAGACCTACTAATACTGACATTGCTGGATTGATAAAAGATTGAACTAGATTATGCCAAGCAAAAAATCTGGTTCCTAATAGGATGCAATAGTAAATAATCACAATAAATAAAAATATTGAACACTATGCTAAGTGTTCAACATATTATCTGTTATGGTCCATATTTTAATAATAATTAGATCACTGAAATTTAGAGAGGTTAAGTAACTTAGCATAGGACATGTATTGTAAAGTCAGAATCTTGTAAGGCAGTTCCAGAGCCTATCTGTACTTCAACCTTAATATTATACTATGGTCCATAATGCATCTTTTCCTTCTTATTTATAACTCCTAATTAAGTTAATAGAATATAAGTGTACATAATCAATGAATCACCCACTTTTGGCTGAGAACCAGAATTTGTATTTGAAAGGAGATACATCAATGTAGTAGTCATTCATTTTAATAAAATGTGTTCCATATATTCATTCATATGTATTCATTATTAATCCAATTATTTATATAGCCATCAAATATTTATTTGCCTATAATGTGCCAAGATTATTTATACAAGGTGCTAGAGATTAAAAAAATGAAATAAAATAAAAATTTGGTATTTACTGCTCTTTGAAACTTTGGCTAATACAGATTTTTTCAACCTGTGCACTATTGGCATTTTGGGCTGGACATCTCTTTGCAGTGAGGCCCTGTCCTGTGCACTGTAGGATGCTTCACAGCATGCCTGGCCTCAACCCATTAGATGCTGGCAATGATCCCTCCCTATTCTATCCCCACCCCATGATGATACATAAAAATGCCTCCAGACATTACCAATGTCTTGGGGAAGCAGGGGTAGCAACTCACTCCAGTCGAGTTGTCTAATGTAATCTTTTCCACACCGAGAACAGACTAATTTCACACACAAAGAGAGTCACGGAGATCACATCTCTAACTACCATTTATAGATGAGGAAATCAAGGCCAGAGAGGTTAATAGGTATATAAAAGTTACATTTTATCAAATTTTCCCTACTAAATAAGAGATGATGATAATTGGTATTATTTTCTGAGCATTTTCTATTTATGAAGCACTTTATTGCCTGATTTAATTTTTGTAAGTCCATAAAGTTGGTTATTATTGAGAGGACTTTGGAGCACAGGGCTTAGATTCTGGAGACAAACTGTATGATCTGCATCACAAACTACTTTATGACCTGGGGCAAGTTAGTCATCTCTCTTTGTCTCAGTTTCTTCGTGAGTAAAATGGGTATATAATGTCATACGGTTCTTGTGGAGATTAAGTGAGTTTATATCTCTATACATGCCTACATATATGCACAGAGGTATACATATATTAACACACATATATAAAGTGTTTGGGACAGTGACTGAAGTAATAAGCCTTACATAAATGATACCTATTATCTCCTCCTCTTACTCACCATGACTGAATTTATTTTTTTATTGTTTTAAGACACAGTCTTGGTCTGTGGCCCCATGTAGAGTGCAGTGGCATCATCATAGCTCACTGCAACCTGGAACTCCTGGGTTCAAGCAGTCCTCCTGGTTCAGCCATCCAAGTAGCTGCAAGGTACATGCCATGATGCCCAGCTAATTTTTCTATTTTTAGTAGAGACAGGGTCTCACTCTTGCTCAGGCTGGTCTCCAACTCTGGAGCTCAAGCAATCCTCCCGCCTCAGCCTCCGATAGAGCTAGGATTACAGGTATGAGCCAACACACTTGGCCCATCATCACCCATTTTACATGTGAAGAAATAAACTCTTAGAGACTATGGTATTTGGACAGAATAACTCCGCTGAAAATTTTAGAACTGGGATTCAACTTTAGTCTAATTCCAAAGTGAATGTTCCTAACAGTACACTACATGGTCTACATTATTACTATGTATTTATAACAATAATCATAAAAACAAGGGCCACAACAATACTCAGTTCAGATGAATCATCTATAGCAGATCGTCTGGTCAATCTTTCTATTTTTTTTTGTTTTTGTTTTTTCTTTTGCGAGACTTTGTCGCCCTTTATAGAGTGCCATGGCATCATAGCTCATAGCAACCTCAAATGCTTGGGCACAAGTGATCCTTTGCCTCAGCCTCCCCAGTAGCTGAGACTATAGGTGCCCACCACAATCCCCAGCTCTTTATAGAGACAGCTCTTGCTTAAGCTAGTCTTGAATTCCTGAGCTCAGGTGATCCACCCAACTCAGCCCCTCAGAGTGCTAGGATTGCACTAGTACAGGCATGAGCCACTGTGCCCAGCCTGGTAAATCTTTTCATAAATATGACTGTTTACTAAGAAAACTGAAGCTGGAAAAGGTTAAGAGAATTAAGTGTTCCCAAGTAAATAAAGAAAAATGAATTGTCAATAAAACTCATCCTACATTAAGTACTAAATGTTAAAGCTAAAGTAGTGAAGAGTTTCAAACTTAATTCTGAAACAGGATGTATCTTAAAACTGATGGCATAGTTGATTTGCCAGGATTTTTTTCTTAGTGGTAGATAAAATAATGATGTTATGTTATAATGACCATCTTAAATGTAATAAAATTTGGTATTATTCACTTATTTAACTAAATATTTATTGATAACAATATACAGGTGCCATTAATTCCTTACTATAAGCCAGCTACTATATAAGGCCACATGTATATTTAAAACAGTGTCTCATTTATGTACAGAGCTCCAATTATGTACCAGAGAACTCCAGAACATTCCTTGGGTGGAAAAATCTAGAATAATCAATTCCAAAGACTGTGAATAAGTTTTTAAATGTTGAACATTTGATAAACTTACTTTGTTGTCTTTCTTTCCAGCAGTTATTTCGAATATTAGTCACGTAATCTTCTTCTACACTCTTTTCTACCTTCTGTAGTAACATTCCTTTATATTCATTTTTAAAGTCCTTGTTGACATAATAAACAACACCCAAATTTTCTGTCTGCATTTTAATGGTTTGCCCTGATCCACTGTAGAAGAGATGCACAATCATTATTTTTTAAACTAAAATCAGACATTCTAACATGCTAATATAAACCAAGCTAACAAAAACAATTAAAAATCATTAAAAAGTTACTATTGGTAAGTAGGCTGAGCATCATCCTCATCCAAATATCTGAAATCCAAAATGCTTCAAAATCTGAAACTTTCTGAATGTAGACATGCTGCCATAAGTAGAAAATTCCATAGCTGATCTCACATGATGCATCAGTCAAAATGCAGTCAAGTGTAATCCAAACACGGCATGGTAGGTAAAGACTGAAAGCCTGCCTTAGTTTGCTGTTGCCGTTTAATAGCTGACACAGGAATTCTGTTGATGCTACTATGCTGTTTAGATATCCTGGATACACTGTTTTTTCATTGTAATAATGGTATGTCATATTTTCTACTTTTAAGTACTTACATGTAAATAGTGCAAGAAAAATGATTGCTTATTCGTGTAACTTTAAAGTCAGGAATGACAGTGATGCCACACAACCACAGATTTTCCAAATGGGTGGCTAAGATAGTGACATCTTTGCTTTTTGACGGTTTGATGTATACAAATTCGTTTCAAGCACAAAATTACTGAAGATAGTGTATAAAATTACCTTCAGACTGTATAAGACATATATGAAACATACATATGTTTTATGTTTTAGATTTGGGTATCATCATCAAGGTATTTCATACTGTATATATAAATATTGTGAAAAAATCTGAAATCCAAAATACTTCGCAATCAGGCATTTTGGATAAACAATATACAAACTGTATTTATTTATATTATCTTAAATTGCCTAAAACCATGATTTCATGTCATAAAAAAGTAATCATACTTCTAATATATTATGTTCTTATAAAGTTCTGTCAATTTTTGCTAATATTTTTGCTAATAACTCTTATTTGAAAGAAGTAATTCTTATTTTTAGATCAATCCGTTTTTAATACTGTAAAATCACTGCCAGTATTATTTTACTAAGTTTCCTTCATATTCCTTGTATTATACCAAAGTTGCCTAGAATGGATGCCCTGTGACTTTCCTTTACCTTTTGAAGTCTTATATAAAGTATATGGTAGAAAGATGCTTCATTTAAAAAAGTAATATTTGCTTCCATTTAATCAATTTTATAAACAGAAAAGTAATCTTTCCCTTAATAACACAAATCTATGTAAGATCAATCACTGCTTCTTTAAGTATTTTTGTCTTTTAAATTATTTTTTGTCTTTAATACCAACATATTACCAATCACATTAAATTGCTATCAAGTTCAAATACAGCACTTTTGTTCTTAGACACAGTGAACAGAAATGTAAACTAGCAGTGTAATATAATATTACATAAATGTATCACATAAAGTAATTATTTTAAAATTAGAAACTTTAAAATCTGATACAGTTATAGTAATAGATTTGGCACTTAAAAATAGAAAAGAGCACAAGCAAGCCCTTTAAAGAGAGAAAACTAGATCAGAAACAGCAGTAATTCATTTTTGTAAAAATTCACTTAGCTACTTACGATCTGGGATATAAGGAATAAGGAGGATTAGAGACCATCAATTGGCTTAATAATGACACGAGGATCAATACAATAATGGGCATCAGCTGGATAAACACAGAAAAACCTCCCTATAAAAAATCATCAAAGAATAACAGATTGTAATATAACTGTAGTTGTCCATAATCCAACAGTTGTCATACATTTTTAGAGGCAGAAAGGATATTTGAGATCATCTAGTTCAGTGCTTTCAAATCAGCCTAATCATCCCAATCTCCCACAGTGATTCTTAAAAATATAACTTGCCAGGTACATCACGAGGAGATTCTGATTTCAAAAATACTGACACAACTTGGTCTTGTTTTACAGATAAAGAAATCCTCATCTCTCACTCTCTTCACACACACATAGAGACTCTACCAATATGTTGCAGGTTGCAAAACTGTTTTTACCTTGGATTTGAGGTGGAAGATGGGAGCTGATGAATGGCAGAGCTGGGGCCCAGGCCTTTTAATTTATAGTCTAGTGCTCTTTCCATTTACCTTTCCACTTCATGTAATTTAACTGCTATAGGCAATTAGGTATAACTGCATTAGAACAAGGAAAGTTACCTCCACTTTAAGTTTTTAGTATTAATTCTAAATTCTTTAGGACCAAGAATATCAAATTACCTTCAAAACAGTGCAGGTGTACTTCACTGGAATCACAGTGTAACAAATCTGAAGGGGTTGGTTATACTGCCCAACCATGTCCCACCCTGACCTCCACTCCTATTCTGACAATATCCCTGAAGGATTTTCTAGGCTATATTGAACACCCTTCTAAAAGAAAATTCATTATTTCTTAAAACAACTTGTCCTATTTTTAGACAACTTTAATTGCTTTTCCTGAGCTGAAATTTGCCACTTTGTGATTTGTAATGATATAAACATACATCTCCTCTTTCTTCCTCTCTTTCATGGCCACTATGTTGATGTTGATGTTGATGGCTGTAACCAGCCCGTCCATTTGAAAATGAATGTACACTACCTACAAAATTAAAAGAAAGGTTAAATTAGGGCGAGCAATTATGATCAGAAAAATTATATTTGCCTTTACTTTCTTCTTTACTTTGTTAAAAATTACTAAAGTAATGCATGTTTATTTTGAGAAGTATATGCTTATCGCCCTCCTCACTTGTGAGTAAATGGTGGACAGAAACAAAAATGATTCATCCCAGACTCTGCCTCTTTTGCAATAAGGCAGAAGTTCCTTCTTTATGAAAACTCATATGAATTTCTCTACATACATGGAGGACTTTTGTTGTGACTGGCTGTTTTTAGAAACCTTGCTTCCTTGTTCTGAAACTTTGTTTTCTGCATTTATCAATGAATCACAAATATCTCTAGAAATCAAAACATAGCACTCATTTTTAAAAAAAAAATAGCTATGCAATTCTGTGGTATAGGTGGACCACAATTTATTCAAACATTCTCTTGCTGATGGACATTTAAGTTATTTCCAAACAAGGTGACCCATCAGAAATGGTTACCACTGACAAAGTAAACTATGTTATAACAGCAAAATAACTGCAAATTAACTATCAGAAGAAAATTCACTATTCCCTGAAAGATTTCTGATTGTTCCTTGTGAATCAAATGTTTGACTGATGTTCATCCAAAATTACTAGTTTTAATTATTTTTCTAATATGTTAAAACACAGATTATATTTTCAGTCATTAATTTGTATTTATATATCCTCTTCAAAGATTTACAAAATGTCCTATCAATAACCACTACCTCCTTCAGTAATATTGAAAGAGGGGTACAAGTTCATCTTATATTGCTATATTCATAAAAATTTTCCTAATTTGGGGCGGCGCCTGTGGCTCAGTGAGTAGGGTGCCGGCCCCATATGCTGAGGGTGGTGGGTTCAAACCCAGCCCCCGCCAAACTGCAACAACAACAAAATAGCCGGGCGTTGTGGTGGGCGCCTGTAGTTCCAGCTGCTCGGGAGGCTGAGGCAAGAGAATCACATAAGCCCAAGAGCTGGAGGTTGCTGTGAGCTGTGTGATGCCACGGCACTCTACCGAGGGCAGTAAAGTGAGACTCTGTCTCTACAAAAAAAAAAAAAAAAAAAAAAATTTTCCTAATTTGGAGTGGGATGTTTGATTCAGCACCTGAAGTAAATGCTATCAATAGAATGGAGCTACAACAGTAAGTCCCCACTTAATGTCACTGATAGGTTCTTGGAAACTGCAACTTTAAATGAAACAATGTACTATTTGCTGTAGGAACTTAACTCTTATTTTATATCAATTAGCCTATGGTAAAATGGGTTTGTTATAAAGCATGTTAGTTTTATTAAAGTTGCAGTTTCCAAGGACCTATTAATGATGTTAAATAAGAACTTACTATAAATATAAGTAGAGTTCAGTATTACTTATGTTGATACTATAAAACCTGTTCATTTACTAGTGTGACTACAGTATTTCACTTTGATAGTCTAGTTCAAGTAATTATTTCTATCTTATTGTAATTTAAAAAACCCCAAACACGGGCGGCGCCTGTGGCTCAGTGAGTAGGGCGCTGGCCCCATATGCCGAGGGTGGCGGGTTCAAACCCAGCCCGGCCAAACTGCAACAACAACAACAAAAAACCCCCCACTTTGTGTATAGCCTATGAATCAGACCTTTTACTATTTAAATGGAAATATGGATGAAGACCTACCTCCACATACATCCAAATTAGCAATCTATGTTATTAATAAATATTTACAAAGATCTCCAGAGAACCAGTGTCTAATCATCATCCAAGATATAGGATACCTTCCACTATTGTAATTGCACTTTGTAAGACATTGCCACTAAATTTCCTGCTTACTTTTCTTTAGCTCATTTTTTTAAATTAAGATATGTTCTAGGAAAAAAGTAGGCTACAGTAAAAGTAATAACCCTAATGTTTTTCTTCTACTTTCATGGAAAACCATCATAGGATCGTTACACCATAAAAAAGGGAGAGAAGAAGGTAGATAAATCTCTAAATAGTGTAACTGGTGGTAAGGCTCTCTAGTTTCTTAAAATGTAATATACATAATTCGCATTAAAGTACCTGAAGGAAATCCACCACCAAAAAATATATTAAACAAGTCTTCTGGAGTTATATCAGCTTCACAACCTCTATGGAAATTAAATCTCCCATTGTTTTGGTGATTACAAGCTTGTTCTTCATTGCCTGTGAGGTCATATTGTTTTCGTTTTTCTGGATTGCTTAAAACAGCATAAGCGTTTCCAATCTCTGAATGGAATGAGTAAAAGTTGTTAAAGTTTTTATGTTATAGAAGATTAACCCATATAAAAAGTCACATAAAAAAAACTTACTTAAAACTAATAAAGTAAAATTGTAAAAAAGTAACAATTTCTTTCAAAAATATTATACATTGCTTATAATTATACAAATTATTATGTCTCAAGATAACTTTTTATACAAGACAGGCAAGTCCCCTTACTGCCTTAGACAAAAAGGAATGTTTATCTTTCCTTTCTTAATAATTGTGTGTGCTCCATTCCCTAAAATCCTGCTTCTTCCTTTTTGAGTACCATAATCTAGTCACTCATCAAGGTTGTTCAAACCAATCATAATAGCAGTAGCTACCATTTATTGAGTACTCCAGGCTCTGCATCCAACACCTTACTTATTATTTGTAATTACCCTCACTTACAGATGAAGACCCTCAGGCTCAAAAAGGTTAAGTAACTTGTTCAAGGTCAAATTTTTCTTAGCACAATGGGTATACTCTGACTTCTCCCATACACCAAAGTAACTTGTTCAAGGTCAAATTTTTCTTAGCACAATGGGTATACTCTGACTTCTCCCATACACCAGTTTTTGTGCACTAGTACTCAGTGTGAACTGCTTTTTCATTCTGTTCCTGAATAATTTATTCCCTTTAAAACAGTAAACTCCATTAAAGTAGGGACTAAGCCTTGTACTGCGGTATCCTCATGGTCCAAAACTAAACTCTGAATTAGTTTTTAAGTAAATAATCTAAAGTTTTCCTATCTCATTTTGTTACTTTTCATTAGCAATTTACAAAAGCTGTAGTGCTTTGAATCTAAAATCAGAAACTACCCTATTCTCATTCTGACACTTCTAATAATCACTTCATAAATTCATCTTATTTCTTTTCTTTCTTTTTTGTTTTTGAGACAGAGTCTCACTGTGTCACTCTTGGTAGTGTCATGTCGTCATAGCCGACAGCAACCTCATACTCTCAGGCTCCCCAGTAGCTGGGAATACAGGCACCCACCACGATGCCCCTCCCAGAGTACTGGGATTACAGGGGTGTGCCACCATGCCTGGCCCTAATCTTGTTTCTTAATCTAGATTATAAACCTCTTGCAATATAGGATATTTTAAAAATAATTTTGGATCCTGTATGGTAGCTACCATAACAAGCAAACAGATGCATCTTAGCTGGTTGTTTTGGAATGATTACACACTAACTACACTGAAATACTTATATACAGACATTCTGGAAAAAAATTTTAAATTGTTTATTTAGCTACTTATTTAATTGACAAGTAAAAATTATATACAATTGTAAGGGTGTGTTTCTTTTTTTTGGAGACAGTCTCACTTTGTCACCCCAAGTAGAATGCCATGGCATTATAGCTCACAGCAACCTCAAACTCTTGGGCTCAAGTGATTCTCTTGCCTCAGCCTCCTGAGTAGCTGGGACTACAGGTGCCCGCCACTATGCCCAGCTATTTTTAGAGATGGGGTCTCACTCTTGCTCAGGCTGGTCTCAAACCTGTGAGCTCCAGCAATCCACAGGTCTCAGCCTCCCAGAGTGCTGGGATTACAGGCAGTGAGGGTGTGTTTCTATTTAAAGACACCTTCCTCCTTCAGTGGATCCAGTAACCTTTTCCAAACGCACATCCCATCTCAACATCCCCCTACCTCCTCTCAACATCCTCATATCTTTTGAACATAGGGTGGAGATCCCCTGGCTGGACTGCTCAGGAAGCAGCAGGGGTGCCTTGGTCTGAACCTCCTCTGGAAATTTTCTTCTAATAGAACTTCTTAAAAGTGGTATTAAAAAGAGCTTTCAGGTGTTCTATTAACACTCCTGTATGAAAAATTTGTTGAATGGTCCATCTGTCTGAGGGGCTGCTTTCAAACCTTCTTCAGATTCTCAAAGAAATCTGTGACTCAGAAATATACCATTATTTATAATGCTATTTCAGTGAGGAAGCATAGTCAAAAATCCAAACAATATACTTACAAACAACACCAAGGTATTAAATCATACCTAAAGAAAAGGCATATCTATCCATCTCTGCTAAAATGTTTCAGTTTTAGGACTGAACATCTACTATTCAGTCAAAAGGCAACTTCATATAATTTCATAATGCTATTACTTTTAAAACTATTAACATATAGGCAACCCACTTTTATTTTATTTATTTTTTTTTTAGGCCACATACATCATATAATTTATGGGTTTTCAAACCCACTTTTATTTTTAAGGCCATTCCTTTTAAACACTTTTCCAAACATTAAGATCATTTAGAAGATATTTGTGAAATACGATCAAAATCTATAATTTATTTTTTTTATTGTTGGGGAATCACTGAGGGTGCTTGCATTTGCTGGGTGAAGTCCTCTATTAATGGTGCCCCACCCCCAAGAGGTGTGTCACTCACGGTGACCCCCCTCCTTCCTTTCCATTCTCCCCTCCCACTACCATGTACTAGCATCAGTTGTCCTCATATCAGAGTTGAGTACACTGGATTCTTGCTTCTCCATTCTTGTGATGCTTTACTAAGAAGAATGTATTTCAAGTCCATCCAAATTAATACAAAAGATGTAAAGTCACCATCCTTTTAGTGGCTGTATAGTATTCTATGGTATACATATACCACAGTTTGTTAATCCATTCCTGGATTGGTGGGCATTGAGGTTGTTTCCACAATTTGGCAATTGTAAATTGAGCTGTGATGAACAGTCTAGTGCAGATGTCCTTATGGTAAAATGATTTTTTTTCTTCTGGGTAGACGCCCGGTAATGGGATTGCAGGATCAAGTGGGAGGTCTAGTTTGAGTTCTTTGAGAGTTCTCCATACTTCCTTTCAAAAGGGTTGTATTAGTTTGCAGTCCCACCAACAGTGTAAAAGTGTTCCCTTCTCTCCATAACCACAACAGCATCTGCAGCTTTGAGTCTTTGTGATGTGGGCCATTCTCACTGGGGTTAGGTGATATCGCAGGGTAGTTTTAATTTGCATTTCTCTGATAATTAGGGACGATATGAGCATTTTTTCACATGCTTGTTAGCCATCTGTCTTCTTTAGAGAAGCTTCTTTTCACCTTACTTGCCCATTTATATAAGTGATTGTTGGCTTTTTGTTGTTGTTGTTGCTTAATTTGAGTTCTCTGTAGATTCTAGTTATCAAGCTTTTGTCAGATTCACAATATGCAAATATCTTTTCGCATTCTAATAATTATCTATTTGCTTTTGTTGTTGTCTCCTTAGCTGTACAGAAGCTTTTCAGTTTAATTACGTCCCATTTGTTTATTTTTGTTGTTGTTTCAATTGCCATGGAAGTCTTCATAAAATCTTTCCCCAGGCTGATATCTTCAAGTGTCTTCCCCACACTTTCTTTGAGGATTTTTATTGATTCATACCTTAGATTTAGATCTTTTATCCATCTTGAATCAATTTTAGTGAGTGGACAAAAGTGCAGGTCCACTTTCAGTCTTTCACATACGTTTACCAGTTCTCCCAGCACTATTTATTGAATAAAATAATAAATTTTCTATTCATTTCTATTATATTCATTCTATTCTGAACTTTTTATTCATTTGTATTATACCCATAATCAAGGTTTTTTTTTGGCAGTTCCTTACAATTTAAGAAATTATATCCAAAATTTATTTTGTATTCAAAAGCCTTGCAAAATAATATTTCTATTTCACTGTCACTTACTTCACCAAAAGATATCATCCACTTCATTTATTTTTCTTTAACCTTTTTATTTTTGAGATAACTACAGATTCACATGCAGTTGTAAGAAATAATACAGAGAGCCTCTGTATTATTACCTAATTTCCCACAATGGTAATTTGTGCAAAATTATAGTACATTATCATGAACAAGATATTGATATTCAAGAGTCAAGCCAGGGCAGCACCTGTGGCTCAAGGAGTAGAGCGCCGGCCCCATTAACAGAGGTGGCGGGTTCGAACCCAGCCCCGGCCAAAAAAAAAAAAAAAAAAGTCAAGCCATAGAACATTTCTATCACCACCCTCATGTTGCCCTTTTATAACCACATCCACTTTCTCCCAATCCCCACCTTAACCTCTGGCAACCATGAATTTATTCTCCATTTCTATAAAAAATGTCATATCAGTGAAACAATACAGTATATAAATGGGTCTATATTATTTGTTATGTAAATGGAATAAAACCATTAGGAATTGAATAATTTTTTAGAGATTTATCCAGGTTGTTACATATATGCCAATAGTTCATGCCTTTTTATTACCAAGTAGTATTCCATGGCAAGAATGTACTACTGTTTGTTTAATCATTTACCTCCTGAGCAAGATCTACGTTGTTTCCAGTTTTTGGCTATTTGCATTCATGTACATATTTATGCATAAAGATTAAATTTCATTTCTCCGGAATAAATGCCCAGGATAAATGCACTGCTTGGTTGTATGGCAACTAGCTGTATACTTGCTAGTCTCTTGAGAAACTGCCAAATTCTTGTACAGAATTGCTGTGTTATTATACATCCCATCCCATCAAAAATGTATGAGTGATCCATTCTCTGCATCCATGTCAACATTTGGTGCTGTAACTATTTTTCATCTTAGCCTTTCTGATGCGTGTGTAGTGATATTTCATTTTGGTTTACTTTTCATTTCTCTAATAGCTAATAAATAATATTGAAAAAAAAATTTTTTTAAATTGAGACAGGGTCTCTCACACTGTTGCCTGGGTCAGAGTGGAGAGATGTCATTGCAGCTCACTACAACCTCACACCCTCGGGCTTAGCAATCCTCCTGCCTCAGCCTCCTGAGTGGCTGGGACTACCGGTGTGTACACTATCATGCCAGTTAATTTTTCTATTTTTTATTCATAGCGACAAGGTCTCGCTATGTTGCTCAGGCTTGTCTCAAACGCCTGGCTTCATGTACTCCTCCTACCTCAGCCTTCTAAAGTGCTGATATTACAGACATGAGCCACAGCACCCAGCCTTAAAATTCTTTTTATATGCTTCTTTGCCATGTATATATCATCTTTGGTGGAATGTCTCTTCATCTCTCTTGCTCGTTTTCTTCTGAGATTGTTTATTGGGAATTCTTTATATATTCTAGATACTAGTCTTTTGTCAGATATGTGCTTGGCAAATATTTAAATATTTTCTCCCTTTCTGTTGCTTTTCGTCCTCTCAATGAGGCAGAGCAAACTTTTAAATTCTGATCTCTAACTTAACAACTTTTCCTTTTATGAACTGTGCTTTTGGTGTTATTGTGCTTGGGCCCCTTGAGAATTTAAATTTAATTCTGGCATTTTTTCAATGACTGAAATAATGTAAAATCTGACTAGATTCTTATTTGTTGCCTATGTTGGCTGCTCACTTCCTGCACAGCACCCTTGTTCTCACATTGTTATTATTAATAACTCCTAATATACCGTTTCTTTGTCAAGCAGGAGGAGACAACTCCAAGGTCATGAGGAAAACATACGAGTTTGTTTTGCAGAAGGAATCTGTTAATGCCCAAAAGTGTGGTTAGTCTAAGTATTATCTAGGACCTTCTGCATCACTAAGCACTGGAGTCACAGAGCTTGGCCTTAACTGTGCATCAGGTACACAAACACAAATTTGTGGACTGACAACACCACGTCTTAAGAAATCATTCCCTAGCTCTAGATATTAAAGATGTGCTCCCATCATTTTTTGCTAAGTGGAAAAGTGTTATGGTTTATATTTATATTCATGATCCATTTTGAGTTCATTTTTTTGTATAAAGCTTGATACTTTTCATCAAGATTAATTTTTTGGCCCATTTGATGCCCAGTTACTCAGAAATCACTGTTGGAAGGCTAAGTTTCCTCCATGGAATTACTTTCGCATCTTTGTCAAAAATCAGTTGTGTATATTTGCATGGGTCTATTTCCAGGTTCCCTGTACTGTTCTTTTGATCTATGTGTCTATCCCTTTGCCAATAACACAAAGTTCAGGTTTTTATAGCTATTATACTAAGTCTTGAAATCAGGAACACCGACTATAACCACTCTATTCTTTTAATCAATTGTGTTAGCTATTCACAGGTTGTTTTGCCTCTCAATAAAATTCTTCTTTAGCCTATAAATATGGTAGATTACACTGTGAAAAAACTGGCAACCTTGAAAGAATCATCATGGGTTAGGGTGTATAATTCTTTTTATATACCGCAAAAATCTGATAATTTGTTAATGATATTTGGGTTTATTCCATGAAGAATATTGGTCTATAGTTTTGGGGGGGGGGTTGTTTGTTTTGGTAGTGTTTTTGATTGATTTTGGTTGCAAGGTAAAATTTATTCGTAAAATGAATCAGAAAAAATGTTTCCTCCTCCTTTTCTGAAAGAGATTATGAAGAACTAGTTTTAATTCTTCCTTAAAAGTTTATTAGAATTCTCTATTAAGAGTATCTGAGCTTGGGGTTTTCTTTTGTAGGGGTTTCATAATTACAAATTTAATTTAGGAAACAATTCTTAGTCTGTTTTGTGTTGGTACAAAAGAACTCCTGATATTGGGTAATTTATAAAGGAAAAAAGTTTATTTAGCTTATGGTTTTATAGGCTGAGAAGTTCAAGAGCATGGCCTTGGCTTCTACCTTATGCTGTGTCACAACATCACAACAAAGAGGAGAAAACCTAAGAGGTGTCCTGGCTTAATGACAACTCACTTTCTCAGGACAAATCCATTCCCATGGGAGAACTAATTCAGTCTCCAGTGAGAAAGAACTCACTCACCATGCTATTCATGAGGGTCCCAGAACCCAAACACATCCCATTAGGCTCCATCCCCAACACTACACCACACTGGGATCAAATTTCAACATGAGTTTTGGTTTAAACAAACCAACCATACCCAAACCACTGCAAATTCACATTATCTATTTCAGACTGAGTGGTGATCTTCTATGTTTTTTGAAGAATGGATCTATCTCATCTAACTTGTAAATTTATGTGTGGAACTATCCATACTATTCTTAATATCCTTTTGATGTGTGCAGTGTTTGTAGTAATATTCTTACTTCTGATACCATTTCTGACAACAGTCATTTATTTCTTTCTTTTCAGCCTTTCAATTGTATTGTTCTTTTCAAAGAACCAGCTTGTTTCATTGATTTTCACTATTTTTACTGTTTTCAATTTTATTGATTCATTTATTAACACTGAAATCACCTAGCAAATCACAAACATGCAAACAAATCTTACTTCCTTTCTTTTGCTTGCAAAACAAACAAAGAAGAGGTTTACCTCTTCTTTTTCTATTCTTGGGGAAAATAAAAAGCAAGTGGTTTTATTTTCTGCAAAAAATATTTCAGTAATTACAGAGCAATCAATCTATACTTTAGCTTTTACATAAAAAAGTACTGCCTTTGCCTAGAGATAAACAACTTAGTAGTCAAAAAAAAAAAAAGTTAACATTAACTGGTTAAAAAAAAAATAAGACGGGCGGCACCTGTGGCTCAGTGAGTAGGGCACCGGCTCCATATGCAGAGGGTGGTGGGTTCAAACCCAGTCCCGGCCAAACTGCAACAAAAAAATAGCCGGGCATTGTGGCGGGCGCCTGTAGTCCCAGCTGCTTGGGAGGCTGAGGCAAGAGAATCGCGTAAGCCCAGGAGTTAGAGGTTGCTGTGAGCTGTGTGACGTCATGGCACTCTACCCGAGGGCGGTACAGTGAGACTCTGTCTCAAAAAAAAAGACAATTCAAAAGGTAATAAAAAGATACCAGGTGCTAAATGAAGAAAACTTGTCATTGCTGTGTGATGACATTAGCTGTAATATTTTCTAATTACCTACCATTGCTCACCAAGCATCAGGTTGGGTTTTCTATATAGTTTCCACTCAATGAAAAATGGACTCATCAACCAACTCCATACTTTATCCTCTTTGGGACTAATAAACTGGCATTCTGATTTACAGATAAACTCCTGTGTATTGAATAATGTGACCCTCTCCTCTTCAGATGAATCACCTCTCAACATGCTGGGTAAGTATTAAATTTTTAACTTTGCAAAGCAGAGCATTAAACTCAATTTACCACAACAAAGTCCAACCACTTCTGTAAAACCCCACTGAGCTGGCTTCCTTGGATGACTTTAATGCTGCTCATCTCTTCAAAATGTAACACAGGCTATAAAAACTTAGGTACATACGCTTGGTGTTATTCTAAGACCAATAATGCTAACATAACTGTAATACAGAAGAGGAAAAGTGAAATATTTTATCATTCTTAACATTTATAAAGAATTAACACTGAAATCACCTAGCAAATCACAAACATGTAAACAACTCACTGTCAAAATATTTTTAAAACAAAAATTTTTAAATGCTTTTAACTCATAATGTGGAACTTTTAATTGTTCAGGGAATGTGTGTTAATAAATTAGGTATTTAAAGATTTCAGTTACTTTTTTTTGAGACAGAGTCTCATTCTGTGACACGGGTTAGAGTGCTGTGATGTCATAGCTCACAGCAACCTCAAACTTTTGGGTAAAGCAATCCTCTTGCCTCAGCCTCCCAAGCATCTGGGACTACAGTTACCTGCCATAATACCTGGCTAGCTTTTCTAGTTTTAGTAGAGACAGAGTCTCACTCTTGATCAAGCTAGTCTTGAACTCCAGAGCTCATGCAATCCACGTGCTTCAGCCTCCCAAACTGCTAGGATTAGAGGCATAAAGCCACCATGCCTGGCCTCAGTTACTTTCTTTAGCAACTCTGTGATTACACATATGAAAAGCATGTTGAATTTATGAATACTTAAAATTCATTGTAGAAACTAGGCTCCAGCAATAAAGCAAATTAAACAAGTATTTATTCTATTTGAAAATTTCATCAGAATTTTCCATCTTTCTGTACTATTGAATTAGAAATTAACTTAAGTGATGTCATTTGCATTAAAAATTTTTAACAATGAAAACTTCATTTTTGTTTAATAAAGATTAGTGTTTGGAGGACAGAAAAATAGTGGCACTGTTTTCTGTACATATTCTTCAAGTAATGAATTGACAAATAACGATTTATTCAGTTAATGATTTTGATTCTTGGAATTTCAATATGGCACTTTTACTTTATGGAAATGAACTGAGCAGGCTTTCACTGTCACAGTGGTATTTTACTTTCACCAGCCCCACGTTGGCAGCTACTTTTATTGAAATGTATCATTAACTCCCAAATACATTTTCCTTGGTGACTTCTTGTGAGAAATAAAACTATTTCAGAAACAATTTAAATAGTATTGTTCTTTCTGTCTTCTATCTTTTTGGAACATTTTAAAAATGAGCGTCTGCTTCTTGTTATTCTAAGACCCCAGTACTTTAAACACTGGCACTATGAATGCCAAATTCACAAGAAGGAACAGTTGTAGATTTAATCATTTCATTGTGAATTAGAAATTAAGTACCAATAAATTATATTTAACAAAGCATGAAATTATAAAATCAAATTCTTTGGCATTCATTTACTGGCAAAGAAAAACAAAAGAAGATTAAAAAAGAAAAAAAGAAAAAATGAATAGTAGGGAAGAGGAAAGAAACTCATTTAAAAAAAAAATCACATATATAAAAAAATGCAACTGGTGCTTTGTGAGGCTGAGGCAGAAGGACTACTTGAGTCCTGGAGTTCAAGACCAACCTAGGCAACATAGTAGTACCATGTCTCTAAAAATATAAAAAATAAAAATTGCTGGCCAGTTGTAATAGAAATACAGGAACACTAGAGAGATAGCTTATCTAATATCCACACTGTGGAAAGTCTCTTCTACCTTAAAACCTCACAAAAACTGTACTCACACTTAGTTCATTTAGAACTAGACCACAATATGCTAGACGCTCATGCATCACCATCACCCTACTTGTTTGTGGTAAACTAGAAAGCACGCACGGAGGCCTAGAAAAATTACTTAGGACTATACCAAAAGTGGAATACTGTTTTTGTGAAACTAAAAACTGCATTTGTTTGGCTCTAGTTGTAACAAGTTATTACACTGAAGTTTTAAAGGATTTTGTAGACTCTTGCTTGTACTGATCTCTAAATGTACCAGTCCAAAAGCAGAATTTAATATTCTGAAACACTGTAAGTGAATCCTAAAAAGAACTTAGTAAAATTGGTTTAAAAGGTTTACTTTACTTTTAAAAGCATCTGTTGCTCCAGGTGCATGGTTTTTGTCTGGATGAAACTTCAAAGCAAGCTTTCTATAAGCTTTTTTCAAATCTTCATCACCAGCATCTTTCGTAACTCCAAGTACTTCATAGTAATTTTTACATTTGTTTATGCTGCGAACAAGAGAGTGTGTTATAACGTAAATTTCAAGGAAGAAGGTCATGTGATATCTCTAATTTTTAATTTATTAGAATAGTATAAAGAACTATTCTATAAGAATAGAATATAACTATAAGAATAGAATATAACTATTCTAGTATAAGAACAATCCATGGATTGTTTTCTTAAAATCTAATGATGCCTTATCCCTTTAAAGAGTCAGTTTGCTTCATTCTCTTTTTTGATCATCGATCATTCCCCCAATCTCTTCCTAATTCTTAAAAGTAAGCCATGAGAATGTTCTTAGTGTAATTTATCACAACTATAGAGAAGGTAAAGTAAGGCATAATAGTTGTGGATGAAGGACAGAGTATATACTATAACTAAACTGAAAAGGCAAGAATAATTTTTTAGTATTCTAGCATGGATAAAGTCCAAAACTCAAAAGTATATCATACTTAAGAATGACTTTGCAGTACATTCCAAGAATTTTATTCTCGCATAATGTAGCTCTAACCAAGTATCAAAGCAACAGTTTAGTATAAGTAAAACAACTGCAGAGTCCTACAGTTTAAATTTCAAAATAAATTAGTCTGATGATGGTAAGAATTTATCTGTGTCACTCTCTGAAAAAGACAAACTCTTGTAATAGAATATAACATGGGACTCAATAATTCTTGTTACACAATTTTCACTGTGATAATTATACTCCAAACCATTACTTATATATAGTTTGTATCATAAAGATGAAATAGATTTAAACCCAGAGTAAAATATATTAGGAATGGAAAATAAATACTCTGAATGGAGCAGAGAATATCAACTACTTTTGGATGCCAACATTAATAACTGCTTTCACAAAAGCCCTGGTACATTTTAAACATGTTTTATAGAGTATTTTACAATTTTAGATGTGTTCCATGGGCAGGTGGCTTAATGACAGAGGTAGTAACAGGTAAAGTAATCTAATGGGTAATTGATCATTGAGAGCAAAAGAAAAGACTGACCCAAAGTTTTCAAAGAAAAGAGACAGGTTGATCTTTTTTCTTTTTGCAGTTTTTGGCTAGGGTTGGGTTTGAACCCACCACCTCTGGCATATGCGGCCTGCGCTCTACCTCTTTGAGCCACAGGCACCGCCCTGATCTTTTTTCTATCACAGCTTGAACTTTAGTTATCATGGTGGTTGGCACATGACAGGTTTTCTCAAACCTGTTTTTGTGAAACCAAAAACTGCATTTCAGAAACCAAAAACTGCATTTCAGAAACCAAAAACTGGTTTCATTTCATTATGTCTTGTTCACCAAAAATTTACTAAGCAACTGCTATCTGCTAGGTACAATTTCAGATGTGCCAGTGGTGAATAAAACAGTCAAGAAAATCCCTAATCATAATAAATTTACAATTGGGAGAGAAATAAACAATAAATATACAAGCGATATATAAAGATATCAAATGGTGATAAATAATTTAGAGAAAAATGAAGTGCCAAAGAGAAAAAGAGAATGAAGGGATAGAGCTGCCATTTTAAATAGAACCATAAAAGAAGGCTTCAAAGTAAGGATCCAAACCTCTGTTGGTCTCACTTGCAAATCTTGCTGTCTCAGAACCAGAATAACAAAGAAAAAGAGCCTTTTCCGACTCCAAAGTGACCACTGTCTTCCTTTCTTCTTCGTTCTTACAATCTCTATTTAAGCAGACCCTCTTCCCTCCCAAATATTTACATATATTTTTGGTGCTCAGAACACTCCTTCTCTGATTCTCTTCTCACTTAGCTAGTTTCTACAACTTTGTCGGACCTCAGCTTCACTCTTCCTTTTCTCAAGAATACAAATACCTCAGGACTAGGTTTGGCGCCCCTCTTAAATGGTTCTAAAGCCCTCTGAACTTAGCCTTATCCCAGTAATTACTATAATGTAAGGCAGTTGCCTGATTATTTGTCTGACTCCTCTTCTAGACTACAGGGTCTTAGAAGGCAGGGATTATGTCTTGTTCACCATACGTGTTGGATGGATGGATGGATGACTGTTTCAGTTTGACAGCAGAAATAGTGGGGATCTGGAAAGTCATGTTCAGATAAAAGATGATGAACACTGTAATGAAAATATAGTTGGCACCAAAAATCAATTTGAAATAGAAGAGAAACAATTAATAGAAGTAAAACAGACTATGAGATAAGGAACAGAGCTAAGAAAATGGCAGATAGTACCTGAAAGCAGAAAAGGTAGGGATAAATAATGAACAATTCTAAAACCATTACTATTTGATTTGAATTCATAAGATGTTTAATTGTGTTCCAGATTAACCCTGTAAAATTGTTCTGTTGATATTTCTTGAGCACAAAAGGCTGGGCAATAGAAAACTGCAACCCAGGAAAGGGTTGCTCAGTAGTGTAGGGAAAGTAGGCTGGAATTTGTAATGCTCTAGATATGTATCACTGCACTAAGAAAAAGTCTAGATAGGAAAAACAATTATTTCACTAATTTTTAGCAGTATCTGACTTTACTGTATCTTCATAGCATTAAATTTTCCATGATTTTTCCTCTAGGAGAAATTCCTGAGAAGCCAGGTTATAAAGTCACCATCACTAATGGATAGACTAAAGACTATTTCAAATAATGCTCCAAATACAGTCATTCACCTAATTTTTCATATTCAAATGAAAAACTATTCATGTATCTTTCATTCATATTGTTGTCCATCATGTTCCTTTTTAAAAGCTACGTCTTTTTATAGTAAGCTGCTTTCTGAAAGATTTAAACCTTCTTGAGCCTCAAAGAATTAAAAAAGAAAAATAAGTTAAAGTATAACTCATCACCTATCTTAGAAGGAAATAATGTACAATAAAGTCCAAGGTGTCTGGAGCTCAACAGTGGGAAAAATATGCCTTTCTGACTTCTTTTATGTGCATAAAAGCACAGTGGGCAGGAGAGGAGGCCAGGTCATCTTCCAATTCTCCTTTTCTTCATGTGCCATAGCTAATTATTTAGTGTAGATTCCAAATTTCATTAGTGTTTAAGAAAATATTTATTTCTGAAACAAAGGGTTATTTTATGTTTAGCACAATGATTTTTTCTTCTTCTCATTTAAAGAACTAGAACTTAAATCAAACCTTAAATTCACTCACCATAATTCAAATGACTTACAGTTGTACAGAGTTGAAATATATTGAAAAAATAATTGAGAAATAGTTGTCATGAGTCTTCTTTGAAGAATTTTTTACTATATTATTGAAAAAAGACCATTTTGTATTTTAAGAACTCATAAGATCAGTATGAAATCATTAACTGGGAGGGATATCATTATATTTCAACTCAAAGACAAACAACAGTGCCAAGTATAATAGGGTATCAGTTTAAAGTTACACACTTGTTCCTCGGTCTTACTGTAAGCCAGCTCTTACTTATGCAATGGATGCAGTATTATTGCATGGCTTCTCCCTATTGAGCCAAATTGTCACTGAGCAACTTGTTTGCATAATCATGCTAAACAACAAGGTACCATGGCTTTCTTCAGAAAAATCTCCTGTGTATAGGTATAAGAAAAAACAAAAATATACATCCTGTAAGTGTGCTGATGATCTATTCCCTCACTAATACCTATGAAGGCTAATATAATGAACAAGTGTTACATGATTTCAGCTAACTCTTACATAGGGTACTGACTAAAGTATTTTAAATAACTTAGGAATTCTCTTAAATTTCCAATAATATTTAGTTCCCAAAAGAAAAAAAATTAGATTTATTAAAAAGGTCTAATAAAATTATTCAACAGAGATTCAATTTCTAATACAAGTATGCTACTAAGCTAATTCTTCTACCTATAAAGAATTCATGTTCTCGGGCAGCGCCTGTGGCTCAGTCGGTTAGGCGCTGACCCCATATACCAAGGGTGGCGGGTTCAAGCCCGGCCCCGGCTGAACTGCAACCAAAAAATAGCCGGGCGTTGTGGCGGGCGCCTGTAGTCCCGGCTGCTTGGGAGGCTGAGGCAAGAGAATCGCTTAAGCCCAGGAGTTGGAGGTTGCTGTGAGCCGTGTGAGGCCACGGCACTCTACCGCGGGCCATAAAGTGAGACTCTGTCTCTACAAAAAAAAAGAAAAAAAAAAAAGAATTCATGTTCTCAAATGTGGCTGAACTCTTGATGCTAAGTCAGCAATTCTTCCATTGCCTTTGCTTTCCTCTACAAATAATCCATACTGGCTGGCTGTCAGTAGTTCAGTGGTTAGAGCACCAGAAAACAACAAACAAATATTCCACACTTTTATGACTTTCCTTAAGCTTTCAACCTCATCTCTTTTCTTCTAACTTTCATCTCCAATTTTATTAATAGACACCAACAGAAAAAAATACTTCCTCAACAATTCATGTTTCCATCTGTCCAATTCTGGTCATATACAAAGTGCATTTACACTCACCACCATCTTTCACTCTTCCATTCTCAAGATGTTCCCTGCCTAAAGACAGGAAAGTCTTTTTTAATTTAATTTTTAATATTTAATAATTTTATGGTAAACATAAAATTTTTCTTTTAGATATTCACCTTGAGCAAAAAGAAAGTAAACATATTGATTTCCTAAATCAAAGGGAAATGTCTTAGGAAACATCCAGGGTGGATGGTTGGAAATGTTCGGAGAATATGCAGTCTACCTCGGTGGCTCAGGATCTACTTCCAAACTACACAACATGAATAAACTTCGTTACAGTTTGAACCTCATTACTTTATTAAAATGAGAGCAACTTTAGAGCCTAAAACCATTTTTAGGGAAATTTCTTCTCCAAATACCAAATTGTTTTGTTTTATAGATTTTCAACTTTGCGAAAAACTTGAGCTAACAATGTGTAAATTTTGAAGCTTAAAAGACCTTTTCTGAAAAAAAAACAAAAACAGATGTAAAAGTCTAGGAGTTCCTATATATGAGTATAGATAAATTGTGTTTGCATACTTGTGTGCAGTTTCTTTGTAAATACTCCAGTAAAAAGTAAAAAACAAACAAACATACATATACTTTGGGAGAATTACTTTCAACAGGTACATGCCAATGTGGGGGTGGTCAGAGACTGTAATGGAAAGCCCCCCAACCCTACCCTAACCATGTGTATAAAATCAACACCAGAACAAAAAGATTTATCATTGTACATTCTTCCTTATTTCTACCACACCTGGGCTAGTCACCTTTTTCTTTCCAGCCTTGGGTAAAGGAAATGAAATAAAGATTGTTTAAAAGGACACCAGATTCAGAGGATTCATATTTTCCAAAACTTTCAACTATAGTTTTTCAGTGAACTTTCAGATATATAGATCATTCTATATTCTTAAAAAACACCACACACACAAAAATTGCATACAATACAATTTACTTTACTTTAAACCTTTCTTTAAACCTTTAAACCAAAATAAAGAAATTCCTTCAACAAAATATAATTTTTTTAGAATGTAGTCTCTAGGAATGTGTTTGCATACTCCAAGCTTTTTCTGAAAAAAATTCAAAAGTAAGTCTTAACTTACTTATCTTACCTATTCAACTATCTTTGACACAGTACTACAGTTATAAAAGTGAATAGCAGCATTATTTATATTCTCAAAGTGCTTTACTACCTTTTATGCTAATCAGATACCCTATTGCTTTACCACGACCAGAATCATTTTTCCTCATTGTGATCACACTAGAATAAAATGTTAAAAATTAAGCTTTTGCATTCAAATATATAGGGGAAAAAGCAAAATTTATCGATAATTCACAAAATACTTTCCTGAAATAAAACCTGTAGCTCAAAATATACTTAAATTATGCTAAGTAAAAAAAGAGAATGCAGAAAAATGGATGAAAAAAATAAGGTTAAAAGAGAAACAGGCCAGGTACAGTGGCTTATGCCTATAATCCTAGCACTCTGGCAGACCAAGGAAGGAAGATTGCTTTAGGTCAGAAGTTCAAAACCTGCCTGGGCAAGAATGAGATCTTGTCTCTACTATATAAAAATAGGAAAACTTAGTGAGGCATCGTGGTGCATGCTTCTTGTTTTAGCTACTCAGAAGGCTGAGGCAGGAGGATTACTTGAGCCTGGAAGTTGAACGTTGCAGTGAGCTATGATGATGCCACTGTATTCTAGCACTCAAACAAACAAATAACACCCCCACCCCGCCAAAAAAAAAAAAAAAAAAACCCAACAAAACATAAAAGAGAAACAAAGGGCCAACATAGAAAGAGAGATTGTAACTAGTTTTAATTATTCTTCACTTGAGTTAGTTCACTATACTAGACAATTCACTGTCCATGAGAATTATCTAATTAATCACTGTTCAATTTATCCTTAAACTTTAGCAGAGAAATACTAGTACAACATCAGTACAGCTTCCTGAAGCTTAGCAGAAAACAAAATAGTCTTTTCTGTAGTGTTTCATGCTTAAACTTTCATTTTATTTCCAACCCTTTCTTTTAAAATAAAGCCAGATACCCAAAACCCAGTTCATGAAGTTTGAACTCTAATTCTTGTGCTTTAAGTAGAAATACATCATGAGGTAAAACTAAAACATAGATATAATCAGAGTTAAGAAAAACATTAAAAGGAGAAAACATTATGTTATCTGCATATATATGAAGGTAGCCTTAAAAATGAAAATAAATTTTTAAAATATTAATATAAACAGGAAAGTGAAAACGCTGTTGCTATTACATTCAATGTTCCTCTCCTATAAAATTCTTTCATTTTATCTATATGAAATAATTATTCATCCTCTTTCAGTATCACTACAGAAAAAATGTATAAAAACCTGAAAAACTTTTCTTTAAAAAAATTATTTGGAAGATGCTTTGTAACTTAAGTTATTTTAAAAAATAGAATTACCAATAGATTTGGTACTTTATAGAATGATTTTATAAAGAATGTAAAGCACAGTCATATCCAGAGTTCAATTCCTTACTGTCTATTCTTCTAATAAATTACATTTCAAACACACTTTTTAGGTGTTATAACACTAAAAAGTTATATTAGAACTAATTATAACTAAGATCTAAATCATACCTGAGAACTCCATCTACTTGGTCTTTGGTATAGCCTTTTCCACCTTCACCACTACCAGATGTGCTGTCCTTTGTGCAATTAGGCTTGCTTTGATCACCACTTCCTGATGGTTTTCGGCAATGAGCACTATTTCCAGCTGTGCTTCCATTTTTCATAATTATTTCCAATAGTGCTGTAGAGAGATAAAGTATAGTGTACCTGTTTATATTAAGGTACATACTTACTATATCTTAAGAAGTTACAAAGGAGATAAACTATGAACTGTGTTCTTCAAAAAGATTCACCACAGGATCTTTTTATTAATAAACAGCAAACATTCATGTACTTAACTGTTTACAGAACACTAATCACCTTAAGAAGCAGAATGTTAAGAAATACAAAGCTAATACCTTGAAATTATTATCATTCAATTATTTATGATATACTTTTATTTATTGTACCATGTTAAGCCATAGATTACAACTAAAAAGAGGCAGTCTTTAATGCAGCCAATGAGATCATCCACCAAAAAAAAGAGAGAGAATGGACTTCCTGTTTGTTTTCCCAAAGCAACAATGGAAGCCAGAAGACACTAGAAGATTCTTCAAAATACTCTGAAAAATATGTTAACTTGAACTCTGCACTAATTTTCCTGAAAGTGACAAGATAAAAATATTTTCAAACAAAACTGAGACAATTTATCACTGAGAGTCTTTCACTAGAAGATACTGTAATATATACATTTCAGGCAGACGGAAAACGTTCATAAATAGACTGCGATGCAAAAAGGGATTATTAGCAAATATTGTAGTAAATGTGTGAGTAAATGTGAACATTGAGTGTATAAAACAAAAATAATTATATCTAGAATTTTCTTTAAAATAATCAGGGGAGGAAAGGCATAAAAGAGAGAATGTATGAAATAAGGTTGGCCATGTATCTTCATAATATCTGGTTAAAGATGGGTGGGTGATAAGGATTGATTATAATATTTTCTTTACTTTAACATATGCTGGAACTTTCCATAATAAAAGTTAAAACTAAACATAAAACAATTAACAGAACTAAAAGGAGAAAACAAAGAAATCTACCATCATGGTGAATTTTAATACATTTTTAATCAGTAATTGGCAAAAAGTAGATCTTAAAATGTCATTAAGGATACTGATGACTTAAACATATAATTTATCAAGCTTTATCTAAGAGTTATAACATTACCCCCAAGTGGTCAATATTCATTTATTATAAGCCCACATTATAGCTAGTCCATAAAGTCATCTTCTAATCTCAAAGAACTAGCCTCCTATGTACCACAATCTATGAGTAAAATACAGCTAAGTGTGAAAACAGAAAAAACATAACTGAAAAAAAATCACAAGTGGATTGGAAAGGGAAAAAATAAGCAAAAATTTAAACAACCCCATATATCAAAGAAATAATAATAATAATAAATATCAACAACTAGATATCCACATGCAAAAGAATAACTTTGGACCCCTTCATCACACCATGTAAAAAAATTAACTCAACATGGACCATACACGTAAATGAAGAGCCAAAGCTTCAAAGCTCTTATAGGATTAGGACTTCCCAGCACTTTGGGAAGCTCAAGCAGAAGGATTACTTGAGGCCAGGAATTTGAGAATAGCCTGAGCAACACAGCTATACCCTGTCTCTACAACAAATCTGAAAATCAGCCAGACATGATGATGTGCCCCTGTAGTCCCAGCTGTTCAGGAAGCTCAGGTGGGAAGATAGCCTAGGAACTGGAGGTTGCAGTGAGCAAGGATCACACAACTACACTCCAGCCTGGGTCACAAAGTGAGACACTATCTCTTAAAAAAAAGAAAAGAAAATATAGGCGTAAATCTCATGACCTTGGTTTAGGCAAAACACTCTAAAATTTAACAATACATGTGACAAAAGGTAAACAGAAAATGGACTTTATTAAAATTTAAAACTTTTGTACTTTAAAGGCAGTCATCAAGAGGGTGACAAAAAACAATCTACAAAATAGGAAAAAATATTTGCAAATCATATATCTTACAAAAAAAAGTATTCAGAATGTAAAAGAAGTCTTAATTCAATAATAAAAAGACAAAAAGCCCAAGTTAAAAAATGGGCAAAAGATCTAAGTAGACATTTCTTCAAAACGTATAAACAAACAAATAACCAATAAGTACCAAAAAAGTTGCTCAATGTCATTAGCCATTAAGGAAATGAAAATCAAAACTGAAAAGAGACAGTACTCCATACCCACTTAGGATTGGCTATTATCAAAAAGATGGATAATAGCCAAGAGCTGACCGGGATGGAGAGAAACTGGAACCCTAATACTGCTAGTGAGAATATAAAATAGTACAGCTACTTTGAAAAATCACTTGGTGGTTCTTTAGAAAATTAAATATAACTACCATTTAACTCAACAATCCCATTCCTAGGTATATACCCAAAAGAAATGAAAACATGTATCTATATCAAAACAGGTTCATAAATGTTCACCATAATATTATTCATACTGACAAAAAAGTACAAACACCAAATGTCTATCAACTGATGAATGCATAAAATGTGATATATCCAGACAATGGGATATATTATTCAAAAACAAAAAGAAACCAAGTACTAATACATGCTACAACATGGATGAACCCTGAAAACATTATACTAAGTGAAAGTAGCCAGTCACAAAAGACTACAGACTGTATGATGCTACTTATATGAAATGTACAGAATTGGCAAATCTACAAAGACAAAAAGTAGATGAGTCATGGGGGACAGTGGAACTGAGGAAAAATGAGGAATGACTACTAATGACCAGGGGGTTTGTCTGGACACCAGGAAATGTTCTAAAATTGACTGTTGTAATGGTTGCACAATTCTCTAATATACTAAAAATCCACTGTAATGGTATATTTCAAATGAGTAAATTATATCCTAATAAAGCTGTTAGGTATATTTTTAAAGTTACAGCAGTGCTATGGCAAATTTGCAAACATACAGATATTTATTCACTTATATTTTATTTGTATAGAGAACTGTCTTCCATACATTTTCCCTGGCTAATGCTTATTTTTTGGGGGGACAGAGTCTCACTTTGATGTCCCTGGTAGTGACCTGGCTCACAGCTCACAGCTCACAGCAATCTCAGACTCCTGAGCTCAAGAGATTCTCCTACGTCAGCCTCCTGAGTAGCTAGGATTATAGGCACCTGCCACAACAACCCGGCTATTTTTAGAGATGGGGTCTTGCTCTAGCTCAAGCTGGTCTCGAATTCCTGAGCTCAGGCAATCCCCCTGCCTCGAACTCTCCGAGTGTTGGGAATACAGGCATGAGCCACTGTGCCCAGCTTTGGCTAATGCATTTAAGAGGTCATCAAAGACACAAGAAATTTAGTTGTTATAATAATCTAGTTGTAGATGGTACAGAAAAAGCACT
Source organism: Nycticebus coucang (assembly GCF_027406575.1). Classification (NCBI taxonomy): domain Eukaryota; kingdom Metazoa; phylum Chordata; class Mammalia; order Primates; family Lorisidae; genus Nycticebus; species Nycticebus coucang. The sequence continues at coordinate 28,082,516 of NC_069780.1, forward strand.
CAATTAGACAATAATCTATTAGTTGTTAATAAGAATTATACATTGTATAGTCAATTTTTAACTATAGTTTAGTCTGTATTTAATGCAATCATAGTGAAAACCAACATGGTCTAAGGCAGTGGTTCTCAACCTTCCTAATGCTGCGACCCTTTAAATACAGTTCCTCATGTTGTGGTGACCCCCAACCATAAAATTATTATTAATTATTTTTGTTGCTACTTCATAACTGTAATTTTGCTACTGTTATGAATCGTAATATAAATATCTGATATGCAGGATGTATTTAGGCGACCCCTGTGAAAGGGTTGTTCGACCCCCAAAGGGGTTGCAACCCACAGGTTGAGAATCGCTGGTCTAAGGGGTAGTGGTTCACAAAATTCAAACATTAAAAATTTTGTAGGAATTCTGAAATCGGCTTAAATTTTAAATCTCTCCAACTTCTCTCATAAAAGCAGACAGGGAAAGCTTCATGTACAAAATCCCAAAATATAAGAAGGTGAGGTCACCCTACCAACTGCTGTGAGATCTGTGTGTGTGTTAGCATCAGTGTAGGAAGAAGCAGAGGACACTGAGGGGCACTTGCCAGCCCACTGAACAGAAAAACTCCAAAATAACCAATGGGGACTCTCTGTAGAGCACAGCAGGAAAAACTGAGGAAAGTATATAAAAAAAAAAAAAAAAAAGAAGAAAGAAAGGGTTTTGCCCACTACAATAGTACATAGGTACAAGAAGTACAAGTGTCCACAATAAAGACTGAAGGACATTTACTGAATGGAGTAAAACTGAAAGCTTTTCCTCTTAGAACTGGAACCAGACAAGGTTGTCCTCTGTCACCTTTACTATTCAACATAGTGCTAGAAGTTCTAGCCAATACAATTAGGCAAGACAAGGAAATAAAGGGAATCCAAATGGGAGCAGAGGAGGTCAAACTCTCCCTCTTTGCTGACGACATGATCTTATACTTAGAGAACCCCAAAGACTCAACCACAAGACTCCTAGAAGTCATCAAAAAATACAGTAATGTTTCAGGATATAAAATCAATGTCCACAAGTCAGTAGCCTTTGTGTACACCAATAACAGTCAAGATGAGAAGCTAATTAAGGACACAACTCCCTTCACCATAGTTTCAAAGAAAATGAAATACCTAGGAATATACCTAAGGAAGGAGGTGAAGGACCTCTATAAAGAAAATTATGAAATCCTCAGAAAGTAAATAGCAGAGGATATTAACAAATGGAAGAACATACCATGCTCATGGATGGGAAGAATCAACATTGTTAAAATGTCTACACTTCCCAAAGCAATCTACATATTCAATGCCATTCCTATCAAAATACCAACATCGTACTTTCAAGATTTGGAGAAAATGATTCTGCATTTTGTATAGAACTGGAAAAAACCCCGTATAGCTAAGGCAGTTATTAGTAATAAAAATAAAGCTGGGGGCATCAGCATACCAGATTTTAGTCTGTACTACAAAGCCATAGTGGTCAAGACAGCATGGTACTGGCACAAAAACAGAGACATAGACTCTTGGAATCGAATTGAAAACCAAGAAATGAAACTAACATCTTACAACCACCTAATCTTCGATAAACCAAACAAGAACATACCTTGGGGGAAAGACTCCCTATTCAATAAATGGTGTTGGGAGAACTGGATGTCTACATATAAAAGACTAAAACTGGACCCACACCTTTTCCCACTCACAAAAATTGATTCAAGATGGATAAAGGACTTAAATTTAAGGCATGAAACAATAAAAATCCTCAAAGAAAGCATAGGAAAAACACTGGAAGATATTGGCCTGGGGGAAGACTTCATGAAGAAGACTGCCATGGCAATTGCAACAACAACAAAAATAAACAAATGGGACTTCATTAAACTGAAAAGCTTCTGTACAGCTAAGGAGACAATAACCAAAGCAAAGAGACAACCTACACAATGGGAAAGGATATTTGCATATTTTCAATCAGACAAAAGCTTGATAACTAGGATCTATAGAGAACTCAAATTAATCCACATGAAAAAAGCCAACAATCCCTTATATCAATGGGCAAGAGACATGAATAGAACTTTCTCTAAAGACGACAGACGAATGGCTAACAAACACATGAAAAAATGTTCATCATCTCTATATATTAGAGAAATGCAAATCAAAACAACCCTGAGATATCATCTAACCCCAGTGAGAATGGCCCACATCACAAAATCTCAAAACCGCAGATGCTGGCGTGGATGTGGAGAGAAGGGAACACTTTTACACTGCTGGTGGGACTGCAAACTAGTACAACCTTTCTGGAAGGAAGTATGGAGAAACCTCAAAGCACTCAAGCTAGACCTCCCATTTGATCCTGCAATCCCATTACTGGGCATCTACCCAGAAGGAAAAAAATCCTTTTATCATAAGGACACTTGTACTAGACTGTTTATTGCAGCTCAATTTACAATCGCCAAAATGTGGAAACAGCCTAAATGCCCACCAACCCAGGAATGGATTAACAAGCTGTGGTATATGTATACCATGGAATACTATTCAGCTATTAAAAAAAATGGGGACTTTACATCCTTCGTATTAACCTGGATGGAAGTGGAAGACATTATTCTTAGTAAAGCATCACAAGAATGGAGAAGCATGAATCCTATGTACTCAATTAAGGTTATGGGGGGGAGGGAGGAAAAGCAGAAAGAGGGACCGAAGGAGGCGGGTGGGGCCTTGGTGTGTGTCACACTTTATGGGGGCAAGACATGATTGCAAGAGGGACTTTACCTAACAATTGCAATCAGTGTACCTGGCTTATTGTACCCTCAATGAACCCCCAACAATAAAAAAAAAAGACTGAAGGACAAAAAACTCTAGTCACTACAATCTTTCAAAACTAATCAACCAAAGGCCTCTTACAGAACAAAGCCATACCAGGAAAAAACTGCTAGGCACAGGACCTACACTGAAGAAGACAAGGAAAATGGTCAAACGGAAATAACAAAAGAAAAAAGAAACTCCAGATAAAAGTGGGGAAAGAGAAAAAAATGGAAAGATCTCATATAGCAAGGTGACTTTTTTTTTAAACATTACACAAAAACATGAGAAGGATCTCTGTGTATTTAGAAAAGCTAAACTAATAATGCATAAAAATGAGTAAAAAAATAATAAAAGTCAACTGTGATACAAAATTATTATTTGTATTATTCTTGTAACTTTCCTGTAAGTTTGAAATTATTTCAATATTTAAAAAATTAAAATGAGGGATCATAGGGAATATAGTCATCCTTTGGTATCTGTGAGGAATAGGTTCTTACCCTCTCCAAGAATACCAATATCTACAGATACTGAAGTCCCTTCCATAAAACCTACACCCATCTTCCCATATAGTTTAAAGCTGAGGTCCCCAATCCCCAACAGTCCGTGGCCTGTTAGACTGGGCTGCACAGCATCACCACCTAAGCTCCACTTCTGTCTCATACACACTTCCCCCACCCTCAGTCCCTAGAAAAATTGTCTTCCATGAAACTGGTCCCTGGTGCCAAAAAGCTTCTGATCAGTGGCCTGTTAAACACTCAAAAATCCAGTTTCATCATCTTATAAATGGAATCAGAAAAAAAAATGCATCAAAAATGCAAGGTTTTCAGTATTAACAATCACTGAAATTTGTGCCTAAGAAGATCATGATTCTGTTCAAGTACCACCAGAATTTAGAACACACTGGATTTTTCTGATTATTTTAAGTGTCTTAGCTATCACATGGGATTTCTTTTACAATAATGTACACTATTTAGGATAGTATAAACCAGAGTACATTTACCTTTGCTTTTAAAACTATTCAATTCAATCTTATTTTATGTATTTACCTTCTAGACATACTACTTTACTTGGAGTTATAACATAATCAGCATTTAATTAAGTATACTCCATATTAAAGACCAGTGAAAAAGTTAACACAGTATTAAATATGCTTATGTGGATAATCCAAAACTGAAGAACTGAGACTTGTTTATATTTCATGAATTTCTATTGCACATCTATTATACATAATGTCCATTATTAGCTGAATCTAATATCAGAACACATGATTTGAAAAATAAATGGATTTTTTTCTCTTCCTCACAAACTGGAAATAATTTTTATTTGTGTGATAATAAAAGTAATGTATGTTTAGCTCGTTTAAAAAAAAACAGTGAAAGTAATTTGTAAATCCTTCACATACAAAAAAAAAAAATCACCATACCATTTTGATATATTTAACTCTAGTTATTCTAGTTAGTTAGACATGGAGGTTTTTAGATTTTTTTTAAAGAATAATATACATATGTTTGTAACTTTATTCAATTGTTGATTTATTATACATAGTAAGTTATAGCAGTAAATATAGGTTTACATCATCATTTTAATAGGCATATAGTATATGAATCCAGTGTAATTTATTTAATTAGTTCCTATCGATACACATTTATACTCTTTCCAAATTTTTAGTATAGTAATAATTCCTATATATTTTTTGAACACTTATTCTGATTACACAAAAGCTTCATTTGTGAATTTATCAACATAACCTTACAGGTATAAAATTTTCATTTAGTCATTTAAAAACTTATCTTTATTGAAGAAAATAAAATTAATGAACAAATATCATTTCCAGAAAATCCAGGCCTATACATGCCCTGAGAGTAAGCAAAATACTGTTAGGCATCATGGGAGCAAAAAAGACGATTAAGTTTAAAATGGCTCCTGACTTCAAGGAGGTTTTAATCTAGGAGAGAGTCAGCTATACACATAGACAATAAAAGAAATGAATGTGGCAATGCAGAAGTATTTAAATGTTTGCTAAGCATGGAACAAGTAATCTTAATTCACATTAAGATTAATCCCAATTTAAAACAATTATTTTGTGCTCAAATAATTACTTTAAAAAAATGACAGAAGATACCCAGGCTTGGTAACAAGTGCCTATAGTCCCAGATACTCAGGAGGCTGTGGCAAGAGGATAATTTAAGCGCAGGAGTTGAGGTTGCTATGAGCTACGATGAAGCCACTGCACTCAAGCCTGGGCAACAGAGTAAGACAATGTCTCAAAAAAAAAAAGACAAATGAGACAATGAGACAAATTTTTTACAGTCTACTATCTAGTCCCAGCTGCTCGGGAGGCTGAGGCAAGAGAATCACGTAAGCCTAAGAGTTAGAGGTTGCTGTGAGCCATGTGACGCCACGGCACTCTACCCAAGGGCGGTACAGTGAGACTCTGTCTCTACAAAAAAAAACCAAAACACTATGCACGTTTTGTTTGCTATAGTAACAATACATGACATTCTTATAGAACTTAAGATAATGAAATATTCTCACAATAATCCTGTGAAGATTACACATGAGAAAACTATGGTTCAGGAAAGGAAAAGGCAGTGACAAGAATTGAACCTTTATAGTCCACAAGATACTTCATATTTCCTCTAGAATATAGTTCCATGAGGACAAATAATTTATCTTATCCACTGAATCCCTACTTCCTAGAATACTGTATGTCACAGAGAAACATGTTTTCAGTAAAAACTTGTTGAGTAAATAAATCCACATTTTACAGATGAGGAAACTGAGGCTCAGAAACAATAAGCTATATACCCAAGGACTCACCACTTGGTTCAAATCCCAATTCAGTACTCAATCAACTCTAATATCTATAGTTTGGATACTAGCTGAAATTTAGAAATCATTTTGTAACACTTGGTGCTTTAAGAAATAATCCTCTGGAATGTATAATCTGTGCTCATTGCTACATTTTAAGTAAGTCTGAAATAGAAAAGAATGGAATTATCTTAAAAGGAATACCTTGGATAATACTCCAGATGTATGAGTTTAAAAAGTTTTTTGTTCACCATTTTAAGTGAGACAAAAGGGAAAGAACTTTAAAAAAAAATTATTAGATATAAGTTTTAAAATAGTGTAGGGGAAAAAAGAGAAGGAAAATTCTTATGCACATGAAGGAAAAAAATAAAGAGAACTGTTTTAATTGCTACCAGGCAGAAAGACACTGCAAATTATATCATCCACTCAATATACTTATCCATCATTAAAGTAGACAAGACACCCTTTTTTTGAAGCTGTTGGACACCATTTGATTCAAATTACTATGATGTTCTAAAAAACAATAACAATGCTTTTCTCTTAAAAAAAAAAAAAAACCCTACACTTTAAACGGTCCTCCAATTACTATGAAATACTAAAGTATTAAAATAGCAATGTAAAGCATTAAACAGTGAGATTTCCCTCTTTGAAAATTAAAAACATCAATAATTTAATAAATGTATAGTTTAAGAAACTAAAGTATAATTTACTTCTAACATTATTTTTCCAGAATTTTTATATTTTATATTTATCATTTATATGGTAAAGCTATTCATAGGTATCAAAACTTTTAAGTCTAAATATATACAATATTTAAAAGTTGTATAATTCAATTCACTTAGAAGTCTACTGCAATAAATACTAGGCACACTGTAAAATGATATTCTCAACCAAAAACATGGAAAACAACAATACACTAGATCTATTTAGAGGTCAAGGTTTTCCTCAAAGAAAACTCTTGCTAATTTATTAAAGTGTTTTATATATCAGACTTTTTACCTGGCTAGAATAAAATTTTAAGAGAACAAAAATCCTGAAATTTAGCTAAAATTCTGTCTCCCATTTGTTTTTCTAACCACTATGTAAGAATGATGGAAATCAAATGCAATTATTTTCTTTTGCCTATTTTAGTATAAGCACATCCATAGGACATTCAATGTATTGAGTTAAAAAGGGTTTGGTGGTAGTCCAAAATAAGTGAAATTCAGGAATAAAATTTTAAAAATCTCATTATAACCATTAGCTTCAATTTCCTTCTATATGAAATCTTTTATCTGAGTCTTACACAAAACAGATCCTTCCCTTTCATGAATTCATCTTAGAAAGTTGTACATAAAATATACTTTCCTATATAATTGCAATTAACTTTATTTTAGCTCTCATCAACTCTGTGATGACTTCCTCATTTTGCATGTAACACAAGGAGGCTTAGAGAAATAATTTGTCCCTCCTTAAAAAGGTGTCAGAGACAGTCTGCATTTGAACTTATGTTTTTAGACCGTGCACTTATAGTCTACCACTTTGCTTGGTAATCAAATACTGCCTTATATTTGTACTACCAACTTTCACTCATATTTTTCATTTCTGCTTGCATTCATGTCTTTAAGAGTAACAAATGTATTGTGCTATGGTATCTTAAGTAGTGTCCTTTGGTAGAATGATTCAAGTTGTACGTATGACAGCATACATACATTTGGGCAGATTTTAAGAATTCTCAGAGCCTAGTACTTGTAAAATGGGAGATACCAAAATTACTTGAGTACTTAACCATACTAACAGTCTGTGGTTAGTTATTCTACCTATCTACCTGTATTAACCCATTTAATCCTGACAACACCACTGGGAGATCAGTACATTGGCTCCATTTTACAGATGAAAAAGCCAAAAGCTAGAGAGGTTCTCCATCTTGCCCAAGAATAAGATTATAAGCTAACTGGTGAAGAGGCAGGAATTCAAAACCCAAGTTATTCTGTATATACAGCCTATTAGCGTAATGTTAAAATTGTCTAGAACTAGGTAACAACTAGTTGAAGTTGTTATCCATGGATTCATACAGGAGAGGGGGTAATAAAAAATAATTAACTCCTGACAATGACTTTTTGGATATAACAGCAAAAGCATAGGCAATAAAGTAAAATAGACAATTAGCACTACAACAAACTTAAAAACTTTTATGCATAAAATGACAGAATCAACAAAGTAAAAAGGTAACCTACAGAATGGTAGAAAATATCTGCAAATCATGTATCTGATGAGAGAATATATATATTCTTCACATATTCAGAAAGAATTTCTATACCTCAGCAACAAAAAACAAATAACAAAAAACAAATTAAAAATGAGCAAAGGACTCGAATAGACATTTCCCCAAAGATAACATACAAATGGCCAACAAGCACATGAAAAGATGCTCAACATCACTATCAGAGAAATGCACATCAAAAACCACAATATCACCTCTCACCCACTACTATCAAAATAAACAAAAAACAGAAAGTGTTGGCAAGGATGTTAAGAAACTGTAATCCTTGTGTCCTGTTCTTGGGAATGTAAAATGGTGCTTTGGAAAACAGTATTGTGATTTTTCAAGAATTAAAAACAATTACTACCCTGTTTCTCCGAAAATAAGTCAGTGTCATATTTTAAGGTGTGCTCCCAAAGATGTGCTAGGTCTTATTTTCGGAGGATGTCTTATTTTCGGGGAAACGGGGTATATGATACAGTAATCCCACTTCTGGTACATAAAAGAATTAAAAGTAGGATCTCTGTATACCCATGCATTATTTACTCTAGCCAAAAGGTGGAGAACTCAAATGTCCATCAACAAGATGAGTGGATAAACAAAATGTGCATGGGGGCCTGGGGTGCATGTACACACAATGAAATATTATTCAGCATTTTCAAAAAAGGAAATCCTGTCACATACTACAACATGGATGAAACTTGAGCATATTATGCTAAATAAGCCAGTCACAAAAACACAAATACTATTAATATATGACTTCACTTATATATGTAAAGTAGTCAAATTCATAGAAACAGAAAATAGAATGAATGGTGGTTGCCAGAGGCTGGGCAGAAGGGGGAAACAAGGAGCTCTTTAATTGGTATGGTTTCAGTGTTGTATAATGAAAAAGTTCTGAAGATACATAGCACAACAATGGGAAGGATACTTAACATTGCCAAACTGCACACTTAAAAATGGTTAAGATGGTAGTATTTATGTTGTGTTTTTTACAATTAAAAAAAAGTTATTAACTCTTTTCTCTCCCTTCCTTTTCCTGTTTGAAGCCAAGGTAATAGAAAAGATAGAGAGAAAAGCAAAGGGCACCAGGGCTTCAACAATGTAAGAAAAAAATTAACAGAAAACAGCCCCACGTTTTTATTAATTTATCAATAATTTTCTTATGAAAATAAGTGAAACATTATCCAATTGACAAGGCAATAGCAGTTAAGGCCTTTTGGAGTCTGAAAGCTCAGTTACTACTCTGGCTTTTCCACTAATTGTGTGTGATTCTGGGTAAGATAATTTCATTCATTCACTCATTCATTAATTCACTCCTTCATTCATGAAAAGTCATTTCCATATATGTAAACTGGGTCAGATGAATGCTGTACCTCTATGTACAACTTTTGGCATTGTGTAACTGCCAATAAATATTAGCTCCTTTTACTTCGAAGCCTAGAGAGTAGGACAATAAAGAAGGTGAATTCAACTAAAGATGTCCAATACCCTATTCCTTAGAGATGTTTAATTTGTCAAAAATTATCACCTTACCATTCATATACTAGTTAACAAATCATTACTGACTCTTGATCATTCTTGCCTCTCTTCTAAAGCCATTCCTGTCTCCCAAGGAAAAGCAATGTCATCGCAGGTATTCGAAAATGTTTGTTTTGGGAACAGTTTTCTACAGATTCCAGAGATGGTGGAACCTGCGATTAGCCACTGTAGTTCCCTGTTCCTCTCACTTCACGAATGGCCTAGGCCTTATCTGGGGTGAAGATGGGGAGAGGGGCCACATAACCATACACTCAGATATATAAAACCCCACTGTGGTAAGACGGATCAAACAAGTCTCCTGGGAGAACGAGAGCTGGACATTCACAAAAAGGGAACGGGGAGCCGTCCGGCAGGCTGGGTAGAGGGAGCCCGGGCCGGCTCAGGCAGGGCCGAGTGGGGAAGGCCCCCGGAGGGACAATGGTGGGGGCGGGGCGGGCTCCGCGGTGGTCTGGCGACCGGGCAAGCAGGGAAGGGACTGAGGTCTCACCGCGGGCCGAGGGCAGTGGGTAGAGCTTCTCGGCCTTCTGCAGGAAGCGCTGGGCCTTCTCGCGGTTGCCGACGTTCAGGGCCTCCCGGGCGATCTCGACACATTTCTCCGCCTCATCCCGGTTCCCCTCCATGGCCTGCTGCTTCTTCCGTTTCCTCCGGTAGCGTGGCTACGAGGGGCGGAAGCCGTTGCCGCGGAGAGGAAAGGCCGGCCCGGTGGGGGCGTGCGGCGGCGAGCGAGGAGGAGCGCAGGGGACCGCAGCGGCGGCCCGGGCGAACGGGCGGGCCTCGCAGCTCCGCCTCCTCACGGCGGCCTCCCCGCCCCGCGCCAGCCGCATCCCTCCCGGCCCCGGACCGCGCTCCCGGGTCGGCGTCCGAGCCCACCCGGCGGTCCGTGCGCGGCGGCCCCCCGGCCCGGGAGCTGGCGGCGGCGGCGGCCCGGCTGCCGGTCGCGGAAGGACTTCGGTTGAGGCCCGGACTCCGACCTCCGGGCACGACTCGCGCGGACCCGGCCGGGGAGAAAGGCTGGGGGAAGGGACGCTGGTTTTTAGGAAAATTCCCAGAGTCCGACGCCCCGCCTCTGGGCCCCGCAGTCGTGGGATTCGGTCAGGTGAGACCCGCGGGGTCAGCCCCCGCCCGACGCTTCCGGCCCACACCAGACTTGACGCTGGAGCGCCTTTGATTCTAACCCCGGGGCTTGTTTTATTGCCATATTCCAGCTCCACATTGCTGAGCCGGATCCCCCTACCCCCCACCAGGGTATCCAAAAGGGTAAAAAGCAGTTTAATTTGTTGCTTGGTTATTATTCTGGCGAAAAACAGCCCTAATCGTGTGTGGCAGGCTCTTTCAACCTTTTTTCTCTCAGGGCAGAGGATTTGAAAATCACTACTGTGTTTAACCAAGGCAGGAACCAACACCCCTTGATTGTATCACCGTTACAAAAATAAGCTCTTTGATTTTTCCTTTTCCCATTTTTGTAACATGTTAGTTTGATAAGTACTATTAACATGTCAGTCTCCTCTCAGTGGAAAGGGTCACTTTGATAATGTCCACATCCAAATTTTCAACATAAAAGAACTTGCCAGAAACGGTCAAAATGACCTCAACCCAACCATAAAGTATCAATTTTTACGAAACATTGAGTGAGCCAAGCTGTTAGCCAGACTACAGCTTAACTGGGTACTTAGGAAGAAATCCCAATTCTCTTCCCCCCAAATGGGGATTGTGTATCCCCTAAACCGTTACTTTAACGTACTTCAGTTCTCTTCCCCAAAAATGGGAATTGTATATCCTCTAAAACGTTACTTCGACCTAAGTATATTTGCCACCTCAGACCTCAAAGCTGTGTCTGTCACATGGCCCTATTATCTTAAAAGTATAAATGGAAAGTTCTGTGGAGGCAACTATCTATATACAGGACATCACTACCAGTCCTCTTCATCCCCACCCACCCTCTTGGTCCCCAAGACCACCACAGTAATGACTGGTGCAGTGCTATCACACAGCAAGCACAACCAGCGCAGAACTGAGCCTCAGAAACAGTAACAATCCAACTCCCATTGAAGTTTAAAAAACTTTAATGGCTCCCTATACAACATTTAAAAAGTAAATACTTGGGCTATCTGTTGATCTACACATTAACAGTTGAATTTCAAGGGAAAAAATGTGCTTAATTATTGCTGGATAAGATATTCAAAAGAAAAACTCTGTGTTATGATCAAGGAAATTTAAAACACAACTAGTTTGGGATATGACCTTTATTGAGCTTATCCACCAGAGTGGAAATAATGTCTGTACAAAACCAAATGTTTGTTACTATAACTTCTGCATCACAATTAAAATCCAAACAGTTTTTTAAAAACAGTCAACTCAATCAAAACCCACTACTTCAGAATCAATAGCTTCTTTGAAGCCACAGTAACACTTAAATATGGTTAAGACTTGAATGCAGAAATTTGGTTGGTTGGAAAGCTAATTAAACTTCCAACTTGCTCAAATAGAATTACAAAAAGGCAAAATTGTGTTTTTCACAGAGATACAGTCCACTGGAATCACCAACACTGGACAGCTGTTAGAGTATTTAGAGTCCTGAGATAATAAGGAATCCAGGCATCCTTTAGACAGTCTTCTGTTGTCCTTTCTTTCCAATCAGAGATTTGTGGATGTGTGGAATGACACCTAGGAGAGTGACAGGGATTAATTCTACTTTTTAAAAGATACATATTTTTAAAATCATACAGTACTTGGATCCAGTTACACAGTTCAACGTGGAAGATGTCTTTAAAAGCGTGAAGCTCAAGTATGACAAACTGAGTTATACACAAATCAAATTTCATGATACACTGCATCAAGGAAAATATACTTCAATGTCATCTTTTACACTAAAACCAGTAATGGAAATTGAAGCAGCAAAGAATTCCTTACTCTAAAGAAATTTAAAGTAAAAATTTAGTAATTACATACCACCACCAGCAATTGTAGCCTTGATGAGAGAGTCCAATTCCTCATCTCCACGAATAGCAAGTTGCAAGTGACGAGGGGTAATACGCTTTACCTTTAAATCTTTTGATGCATTTCCTGCCAGTTCAAGTACCTATAATGCATAATCTAATCAATCTCACTCCCATTTGCTTTCAGCCAGATCCAGAGAACAGAATCAAACCTTCGCGAATAACTGTCACCCCTCACTACCCAAATAGCAAGATATACAAAAGCTATGCAGGGGCATGCAATTACATTTCCAAGAGCAACAAACTCAACCCCAGGAGGCTCCCATGCTGAACACCAGCTCCCTCTAGCGTTCCGGTAGGCTCCTCGCCGCGTTCAGGGCTTGGGAGTTTTCTTGCATCACTTTCCTCCTTCCCTCTCGCCGCCTCCCCCCTCCCCCCCAGATTATAGACGTTCACCCATTTACCTCTGCGGTGAGGTACTCCAGGATGGCTGCGCTGTACACAGCGGCAGTTGCGCCCACACGTCCGTGACTGGTCGTCCTAGATTTCAGGTGTCGATGAATACGGCCCACGGGGAACTTCATTTTAGGCACGCACAAACGTAAATGTACGAAGATATGAAAGTCAAAGACAGGGAAATTACACGCGCGCCAAAGCAAGGGGCATAAGCGCTGGTGCTGCAGCGCGTCCCAGCATCGACACACGTGATCGCCCCCCCGTCTTTATCTTATCGGCAGCCCAAGTCGCGACATCGAGTCACCCACGCAAAGACTAAATGCCCATCGAGAGCGATGATAAACAAGAAAAGAGGTGCAAAGAAAAACGCCACGACTCCCAGATTGCACGAAAAACTACTGACCTGCAAGCCGGCTCTCTGTGAGCGGGAAACCGCCTTTGTCTTGGCCTTTCCGGAGTCCTTCCCAGCCTTACCGCCAGCCTGCGGCGCGCACACGCCCGCGAGCGGAGGAGGAACGCAGAATATAGAATTACCAGGGCGGCGCGCCCCTCCCCCACCGCGCCGCGTCCCGGGCGCGAGCGCGGTCCCGCGCCCCCCCCCGCCGGGGTCTCCGGCCCGCTGCGCGCCGCAGGGGCGACCCCGCCCGCCCCCCGCCGCGCGCTCGCTGCGGCCGCGCGCCTCCGCCCGCCCGCTGGCCCCCAGCGGCGTTGCGCGCGCCACCCAACCGTCGCCGCCTGCTGCGAGATCTGTGGTTGCTCTGCTCTCAGCCGACAAAACACCTTCCCCCCGCCCCCCGCTCTTCCAAATACTGTCTCTATGCGTTCCCAACCGTCGCCACTTCACCCCCATTCCCGTGTGTAACGGGTTTTTCTCCCGCCGGCAAAATCCCGCGGAGTCATCGAACGCCCCTGCGAAGTTTACCATTTCGAATTCAGCTGAAGCTCAAACAAGCAAGGCAGAGAAAGGGCTAATCAGAGAGACAGCGAGATCCCACCACCTACTCCTTCGTCGCACCGCGATTCAAACTGCGCTGTCTCCCGCCTTCCCCACTCCCTTTATACTGCAGAATGTTCCCTCATCCGGGAACTCGGATTGCTCATCCCACCAATGGCTGCCACCGCCCTCGGGACGCGTCCTTGAGACTTTAGCCAATGAGCAAGCGAAGAAAAGGGCGGAGGGGCGGGCACTTCCAAACTCAAGCCGCGATTGGGGCGTGGGGAGGGAGGTGGGGGAGGGCGGAGGGATGGGAACCGGAGAGAGGAAGGGCACGGCGGCGGGAGGAAAGCAACAGAGCGAGCTACTCTGCGGGAGCGAGGATGCCAGCCCGCTACGGTCACGTGTCTGGAGGAGGAGCTGAGAGGGTTAGGGGAGGGGCGCGTGGTAGAGACCCTCGGTTCCCTCGTAGGGTTCCGCAGACCACGTGAAGTCTCCTTGGGAGTCTAACGCGCTCTCCTTCTCCAACTCCACCCACCTGAGCGTCTTCGGAGCGGGGACCTGCCAGCCCGAAGCTTTCTTCCGGGGCCCCGGGCACCCTCCTCTCCGCCCCCCTCTTTATCCCCGGCGGCTCCTCCCGTCTGACAGGTGGCGCGATCGCGTCCAGTGAGTGGAGCCTCAGGTCTGCCCGGACGTGTCCACTAACTACTGTTTTGATAGAGATGGCGAGTTTCTTCCCCTTGGACAAGTCTTCAGCCACCGACCGGTCAAGACCCGCTGCTCCCACTTCATTTTCAGCCTGACACCTCTTCTTTCCTCGCCACTTTTGAACCCTGACCCTCCACCCACGGGGTAGTTCTGCGGCAGCTAACTATGGAGCAAACTCACCTCTCTAATCACAGAAGACCTTTTTGTCTGAGTTGTAAGGCAGTATTCTTTTCGTTAATCAAATCATAAATCATATTTCTTGGGAGACTACACGGCAGTGGGTTGTACCTATAGCCACTGTCTAAAAGTTGACTTAGTGAAACCTCAAAGCTATTATGTGTCAACTTTTCTAAACTAAACATTTTGCTACATGACAAATGTTCTGTAAATGTCAATGGGATAACTCTAATATGATTCACAGTTACAGATGGCCCATGTAATCAATTACAAATGGTGGGCTTAAAAAATAGTACTGTACACACAGTACTAGTAATACCAGCTACATAGTCTTCCACTAATAACTTAATAACACCTGTGTACAGCTCCTGCTGCTTGGAGTCAGTAGTGTTCTAAGCCTCTCATATTTATAGTATTGTAGTGTACGTGAAGAAATTTTTGAAACACACTCTAGAGCTAAAATACTTTACATTGGAGTTGATTTTGAAAGATTTTTATCAAATGACCTCCCCTATTTCTAGGAGATAAATTCTAGAGAAGAGGATCCCAATAATTTTAACACTAAGGCTTACAATTTATTTCTTGTCTTTGGAACCAAGAAATTCTTACGATGTCATCCACAGCAAGAGTTCATCAGTTCTCCCACAGATGATAGACAAATTAATGCCATGAAACCTGATGTATAGTGAACCTTGGTTCTGATGAGACTTTGTGGTATATACCAAACAACATTAATACATTCTCTGGTTCAGGTAATACTCTCTGAGCTCTTTGCTCTGAAGTTCAATAAGAATTACTGTGACCCCAGTGAACAATGATTAAGAGAATAAATTAGGAGCAGACATGAATTCTGCTCTGTCGTCTTCTCACTGTTCTGTCTTCAATCTTCAGGTTCCTCATCTGTGAAACAGATATATTAATAGTATCCCCTATTTTCACATGGTTGTTGAAAGATTTAGGGATAAGCTATGCAAAGTACATGGTAGCATGTGTTTGGCACACAAGAAGTACTCAATAACTACTATAATCTTCTACACTGGATGCTGGGGTGGGAGTAAAATAAAGTGTCTTTTATGGGCGGCGCCTGTGGCTCAGTGAGTAGGGCGCCAGCCCCATATGCCGAGGGTGGCGGGTTCAAACCCAGTCCCTGCCAAACTGCAACCAAAAAATAACCCGGCGTTGTGGCAGGCGCCTGTAGTCCCAGCTGCTCTGGAGGCTGAGGCAAGAGAATCGCTTAAGCCCAGGAGTTGGAGGTTGCTGTGAGCTGTGTGAGGCCACGGCACTCTGCCGAGGGCCATAAAGTGAGACTCTGTCTCTACAAAAAAAAAAAAAAGTATCTTTTATTCCTAAATCTTTTTTGTTGTCCAGTATATTTAACTACTTTTTTCCTGTCTGGTACATTTGCTTCCTTTGTACATGGAATCAGCAAGCCTGAAACCTGCCCAAAGTATACACAACCAAGTCATCCAGCTTCAAACTAAAATCCAAAATTAATGGTCTTCCTTCAAAGAACAAGACAATATTAGTTTTTCCAGAGTTGTGTGATGATTTTATCCTTCCTTTTCTGTCTTGGAAAAAGTACAATTCAAACACATTAATATTCTTTGCTTATCTTTCCTATAATTGTGTCAATGCTAATTCATGCATTCAATATACCTATGTAGAGCTGTGTAATTTTTTTTTGTTCAGTGCCATACCCAACTAGCTGTCCTGTCAGAAAAACTAAACTTATATGAAGTAGATGGGCTTACTATTATTGACTCTTTCTGGAATGACTTTTTCCTAACTTTGCCAGATTTTCTATGACCACTCCCTCCTCTCAAATTAATATATATGTCAATTACTGTTGTTCTTGCCTTTTTACTTAGAGAACGAGATAGTTTCACACTTGGGAATATCACATTTCTCGATTACTTCTTGCTTTAAACACCTATTTTTAAGCAAATATGGAAAGATTTCCCAGTTATGTTAAAGGATATTAGCCTATATAGATAATAGCAGAATTCTTCCCCTTAGGAAATCCACGTTGGAATTTTGGTTTTCTCTACCTAGGACACCCAAGAGAAAAAGTGCCTTCAGATACTCACTAGGTTGTTAATTAACTGAGTTCCACTGTGTTATACAAAATACTGACCTATTCCTTGAATAAAAGAAGTGGAATTGAGTCTGGGTGGCCTCTCAGGAGGTATGTGGCCTAAAATGCTAAAATGAGCTTTCAACTCTGAGCCAGTTTCTTTATTTATTAAACAGGGATTCATAGCACTAGATAAACCAGTTTCCTAGAATTGTGAAAGGGTTTTAGGAAGTATGAAAAATGTCTAGAGTGGTTGGTGTCTTAAATATTTGGGTCACAGAAGCTGTCGTTCTCCCTGAATTCTTCACTTAAATATGATTATGTTAAGAGAAGCCTATCCATTTAATTCAGTGTTAATGAAGTTAAACTCTAAATTTCCCAGCTCTTCATTTCCCACGACCACTTAATTCATAATGCAGGAAGTAGGTTACAAAGATCAAGAGAATCTACTCAACTTATATCAATCCAACTCAACTGCTATTTCAGGAAAAATAATTCAAAGATCATGAGATCTCTTTAAATATACCACTAACTTATTTTCCTATACTTAAGTCCTCAGAATTTTTTGAAATTTACTGTTTTAATATCAAAAAAATCAAGATTTGTGTCATATTATCCTTTATCGATTGTTCATATCAGTAAGAATCTTTAGGATTTGGAGGGGCAGGGGAAGAGAATCCATGCATTGAAATTGTTTTTCCAGGCTCGGCACCTGTAGCTCAACCGACTAGGGCGCCAGCCACATACACTGGAGCTGGCGAATTCTAATCCAGCCGGGGCCTGCCAAACAACAGTGACAACTACAACCAAAAGATAGCCAGGCATTGTGGCGGGCACCTGTAGTCCCAGCTACTTGAGAGGCTGAGGCAAGGGAATCACTTAAGCCCAAGAGTTTGAGGTTGTTGTGAGCTGTGACACCATGGCACTCTACCCAGGGCAATATCCTGTTTCCCCGAAAATAATACAGTGTCTTATTTTAAGGTGTGCTCCCAAAGATGCACTAGGTCTTATTTTCAGGGGACGTCTTATCTTTCCTGCAAGTAGGTCTTATTTTTGGAGGATGTCTCATTTTCAGGGAAACAGGGTAGCTTGAGACTCTGTCTCAAAAAAAAAAAAAAAGAAAGAAAGAAATTGTTTTTCCAAAATGAGATTCCATTTTTCTATATATTTGGCCCCACCCCTCTGTATCTCTAGATTCCCAGTTGTGGATTCAACCAACCAAGGTTCAAAAAAGAAAAAAAAAAAGGCTGCATATGTACTGAATGTGTACATGTACAGAACTTTATTTTCATTCCCTAAATAATATAGTATAACAACTATTTACATATCCTTCATATTGTATTAGGTATTATAAGTAATTTAGAGAGGATTTAAGGTATCTGGGAGGATGTGCATAGGTTATATGCAAATACTACCATACCAATTTATATACAGCATAAGGCACTTGAACATGATGGATTTGGGGATCTACTGGGTTGAGGGGAGGTCCTAGAACCAATCCTTTAGCAATACAGAGTGATTATTAGTATTTTGCAACACTATTCCTGCAGCTAAATTATAAATACACACAGAGTAATGCCCCTACCTAATGTTTCTTTCATTCTTTTTTTTGAGGCAGAGTCTTAATTTGTCACTCTGGGTAGAATGCTGTAGCATCATCACGGCTCACAATAACCTCAAACTCTTGGGCTCAAGTGATCTTCCTGCCTCAGCCCGAGTAGATGGGACTTCAGGTCCCTGGCATGTTGCCTGGCTAGTTTTCTATTTTAGTAGAGAGAGAGGTCTCCCTCTTACTCGGGCTGGTCTTGAACTCTTGAGCTCAAGCAGTCCACCCACCTCAGCCTCCCAAACTGCCAGGATCACAGGCATGAGCCACCACGCCCTGCCTGAAAATAACTTTAAACCAAAAAGGGTAAACTGCAGTGGTGGTTGCAACATTCAAGAAGTTTATTCCTCTTGCTGACTGGAATTAAGACAGGATTGAAGAACCATCATGAACCATGAAATGAATTGGGGAATAAAGGCCACATGTGAAAGAATAATAAAATAGAAATTGCAAAGATCTTTGATACTATGGAGGGTCGAACCCACCCTGGATCTCTGAACTTTTACATTTATTTTGTGTGAGCTACTTTTATTTTGGTTCATTTATTACTTTCAGCTGAACCTACTCCTAAACATTATAGTAAGTCAAAACCCTACATACTTGGAGGAACATAGGAGAATTTACCTCGAGGGACTAGGAAAGGGAGAATACAGTGTTGCTCAATTGTAGGATACTAATCTAGCATGGAATACTATGCTAATTAGAAAAAAACTTGGTTAGAAGGCAGACAGAGTTGATATCATTTAGGTATAAAACTAAAACTAGTGTAACACTAAACCTAAACGAAGGTCATAAAGCATCCTGAAGGAAAAAGTTGTAAGATTTAGTGACTGAATATGATATTTAGGAAAATGCAATCCATGAGAGAGAATGTGCAGACTTTCTTAGATTGGTGGTCTAAATACAAAGTAGAAAACCATCTGTAGAAATAGGAAGGCCAAAAGATTAGATGCAAAGGAAACAAGAGAAGGAGGAGGCAAGTGAGGAAAGTTATGAAATATCAACTTTAAATTGACATTATGAGAAATCCAAGTGGAATTTCTAGTAAGTATGTTGGCAATAAGGACAGGCTATTGTGAAGGAAATCAGTTTCAGAAATACATGCCAAGGAATATTTTTAACAAAAGTTAGGTTAATGATATCACCATAGATGAGAATACCAAGAGAAAAATATGATTGAAAGCTGAAAAGCACCTGAAGAAAAAGACCCAGAAAAGACAAGTGTAATGTCTCAATGGTCACAATGATTCCATCCTAAATTAGAAAACTCCTCGTAGTTATAACATCTAATCAGATGATGTTCAGAACATTTCTACCTGTGTATTGGTGGCTAAGGGTAATGAACATTAATTTGTTTGGGATCTTCAATACTCTCTTCTGTTTACCAAAGATGACGATGTTGCCATTAATTCTGGCACTAAATCAGAGTTGTCAGAACTCTTGTTTGCTATGTAAATCTCTCATGCCCAGGATTACAAGAGAATGATAACTAAGAAAAGCACATTGGCTAAATATTGCAAGTTTGGAATTTCTCAAAGCTTCCTTAGTATTAGAGGGAATTTAAATGGTGCCTTCACACTAAGGAAGAAGCGGAGGCATGACTAGAAGAGTGTCAAACCACACAACATATACTTTATCTCTCACTCCCATAGATTTAGCCTCAGTGCAAAAATCATATAAAAGTGGTGCCCATCATATCTTTTGTTAAAACTGCAAAGCAGGTGAACCCAGTCCTTTCAATGGGGTGGAAATGGCTCAGAGAAGAGTTTAAAGGCTTTTCTACTCCCTTAGACTTTTTCAACTCTGCTTTATGTGTATGTGTGTTGGGGGAGGGGTAGAGTTGTCAGTGAGCACCACATAACCTAGTGAAAGCTAATACAGCATCAGTAAATCTGAGAATCATCTTGCTAGATACTGTAACAATTTTAAGTTTTCCCAAGTTTGTTACAGAATTGCTATTGTTGGGATTTAATATTGTCAAGACCCAGGAAGAGTATGAAAGAGTAGTGCTCTTGTGCATAGGAATAGATACACGGTTATCAGATGACGATTAATGAGCGTGCAGATTGAGGATATTTGAGCTCTACTATTAAAGAACTGCTCTAAAATAATTCCTAATGATTTTTTTTGCATTTATATGGCCTTTTATGAGTTTTCAGTAATCTTTCACCTGAAGTCTCATCTCAACCTGAAAATATCCAAGGTAGATGAGAAATGGCTTATCTTCTTTTTTTTTTTTTTTGAGACTAAATCTTGCTCTGTCATTGGGTGGAGCACAGTGGCATCATCATAGCTCACTACAACCTCCAAGTCCTAGGCTCCAGCGATCCTCTTGCCTTAGCCTCAGCTGGAACTACAGATGTGTACCATCATGCCCCACACACCCAGCTACTTTTTTTGTATTTTTTATAGAGATGGAGTCTCCTTCTTGCTCATCCTGGTCTTGAACTCCTAAAAGGGATCCTCCTGCCTGGACCTCGCAGAGTGCTAGGTTTACAGGCATGAGCCACTAAGCCCAAAGAGATTATTTTCATTTTTAAAAATGATTAAATAGACTTAGGGGACATTCAGACATAACAAGGACCAGAAGCAGGTCCTCTATGCTCCTTATAAAACTTGGTACTTTTGAATGAAAAACTTCTCGGGAAAGAATTGAATTAGTACGTGTGTCTATACATACTCATTATTTTCTCTGTTTTAAATGAGAGATATAAACTCTATAATTGAACAGCTCTTAGGACATCAATATTGTTCTTTCTAAATAAATACTGTTTTCATTATCTTCTAGGGTCTTGATGTTCTGTGAAATAGTCATTAATTTCTTCAGGAAGACTTCTGTTCAGAAGTTTAGAATCTCAGCAGGAAACAGAAAAGATCTCTTCTTCCATTAATAAATTAGTCTAACAACTCTAGGCAAGAGCTGTCCAGGTCATTTATCATGTTTAGCACCAGATATAAAAATTTGCATGCTGACTCCTTGTTTGGTGTTTTATTTCTTCTTTTAAAATTAATTCATCTTAATTCTCAAAAGTGAAAAAAGTCACTTTTTCCCCAAAACAATTCAGGGATTTTTTTCTAAATTTGTAAGGAGAGGAAAAGCTTGGTAAATCAGTGATATTGTATATTATTATGATGTAGAAGTACTTGTTTCAAAGCACTTATTTTGCAGTGTAGTAAAACTTTATTCATGTGCTGAAATGGCCTGGTCAAATTAATGAATATTATGAGTTATAGAGCAATTGAAGATAGAATCAGTACATATAGGAGATGTGTAAACATATAACAAATTTATAAGACTTTTATATACGTAAAACTTCAAGTTGTTGCTAACTGGTATTGTCAAGATCAAATACTAAGGCTGGGTTCAAAGGCTCATGTCTGTAATCCTAGGACTCTGAGAGGCTTAGGCAGGTGGATTGATTGAGTTCAGGAATTCAGACCAGGCTGAGCAAGAGCAAGACCTTATCTTTACCAAAAATAGAAAAAAAACTAATAATAACTGGGCATCGTGGCAGGAGCCCATAGTCCAAGCCACTTGGGAGTCTGAGGCAAGGATTGCTTGAGCCCAAGAGTTGGAGGTTGCTGTAAGCTATGATGATGCAACAGCACTCTACCCAGGGCAACAGAGTGAGAGTCTGTCTCAAAAAAATAAAAAAAAAGAAAAGGAACAAATACTAGTATATTTGCTTAAAAAAAGACTTATAATAGAGTGGTGCCTGTGGCTCAAAGGAGTAGGGTGCTGGGCCCATATGCTGGAGGTGGCGGGTTCAAACTCAGCCCCAGCCAAAAACTGCAAAAAAAAAAAAAAATAATAATTATATATATATAATAGCATTATTCACAAATGTACAAAAGCTCAAGAATTATTAAAATATGTATTTGCAGATTTCTATATTTTTGGTTCTCTGAATTGATTTATGAGCATTCTTTATGTGTCGTTCAAACCATAGTTCAATTTTCAATGATGTATTAAAACTTTCAGATGACTAGTATCTGAAATATTGCAACTCTCCTCATTGTTAGCTGTGGCAATCTGACCCCCAAGGCTCATGGACATGACATGAAATTGAAATTTATAAAGCAAGCACAACATTTTTTAAAATTTATTCATTTTATCTCCCTAAGCCACTCCTAGGTGCTGAAACTATGCTTTGAATGATAGTCAATATAACAATGTGTATTATAAGACTGCACCTGTCATTAGCTCCCTCACTCCATTTGCTTAGCACACTTCTATGTGCGGTATTGGAAGGACAAAGCACCATTTCCCTTACATGATCTTAATATGGATGAGAGATATGTATGTAAACGTTGGGATAAACATAAGGAAGAATGTGAATCTGGATGACTAAGATTGGCTCACTGTTCACTAGATCCATTTCTTCCAGAGAGGGGTGGCCATGTTATGGATGGGTTTTTATCACCAGGCGTAGGCATGATATGTGTCATTTATTTCTATGTCAAGACTTTGAAAGAGTAGGTAGGCACACCTTCCTTAAGTAACACACCTTTGCCCCCTTTTTTTTTTTCTGTATTGGAGATTTGTACATATGTGATTATAAGGGAGTAGAGGAGGTTAAATACACAAGACAGATCACAGGAAAGGACTCTTGACAACTAGAAACACTGACACAAATTGTGTTGAACCACCACCATAATTTTGTTGTTGATTGAAGCAGTTAGCCGTCCCTAATGCATCTTCTTTAGGGTCACAAAACAATCAAGGTAAAAGTATTTTTGAGAAATCTATATGTATGTAATCCATCATTAGGATTCAAGTCTCATTGGCTAATACTATACAACATAAGCAGCTTTGGCAAAGATTTCTTTCTTAATAACCCTTATTTTTATTATTCCCTAATTTTAAAACGATTGTGTATTGCAAAATTGCAAAATAACTTATGCAAAGGTTATGTATTATGGTACCATTTATAATAGCAAGAGATTGGAAAGAACTACGATATGATCATGGATAGAGAACTTAGTGAATAAACTATGGTACATTTACACAATGAAGTAGGATGGAGCAATAAAAAGGATGAAGAAAAGCTATACACCGATGCAGAGTAACAGAGTAATCCCCAGAATATATTACTAAGGGAAAGAAACAAAGTACAGAAAAGGGTATGTAGTAAGTTATGCTTTGGCTAAGAAGTTGCTCAGTTGATTATACTGACAAAAAGAAATAATAGCAGATAGATAAATAAAAAATTAATAATTATTACATAAGAGGAAGAGCAGAAAGGACAAGGGTGAAAGGGATGGAAGCAATCTATTCATTTTAGAGTTTTTACTTTGGTATGTTATAAATATTTTATGCTATTAAAAAACTCCAACATTCTTGGGCGGTAGCTGTGGCTCAAAGGAGTAGGGCACTGTCCCCATATACCGGAGGTGGTGGATTCAAACCAGACCCCAGCCAAAAAAAAAAAAAAACTGCAAAAAAAGTTATAAAAACCCCAACATTCAATAAGCAATCTGTAAATATTGAAATCAAACAAGTAAACTTAACTGGATATAAAATTGGTACTATATTCTAACAGAGAAATAAAGTATTCCAAGTAAACTTACAAATAGTATTAATTTTCAGCAGGACATACTATAAAGACAAAAAGAATTACAAAAGTCTTATGCTTCACTCAATAGTTGATACAGGGAATAATATCTGTATTTTTTTTAAAGTTTTACATATGTATATATTTCCGGATAAAGCAAATTATTAAGTATGTTAATTTTCTTAAGTATTAATAGTTAGTAATTATTATTAATAATAGCATATTAATAGCATAATAATAGCATAATGACTAATTATTATTAAGCATAAGAAAAAAGAAAGAAGTATGAATATAAATTAAAAAGTTTAAAGACCCTATAATCTTATATTAGAATGAGAATATCAGTGAGAACATATATGATTTTCCCTGGCAGTGTCCAAATATTGATAAGCCAGTAGCAGTAAATACCCCTAGTAGCCCATGCCTATAATCCTAGCACTTTGGGAGGCCAAGGTGGGAGGATTGCTTGAGGCGAGGAGTTCAATACCAACCTGAGCAAGAGCCAGACCCCATCTCTAAATAAATAAATAAATATTAAAAAATAACAGCAGATAAACAATGTAAAAAAACATTAGCAATATCCATAATGTGGAGAGTTGACCTGGTTTTCCCAATAACACAGCAGAATTGAAGGGAGGAGAGAAAAGGAGGGAATTTTATTTTAAATGGAAAGATTTTTAGAGCGAATTAAGAGAGGGAATGACCCAATAAAATTTGGGAACACTGTTTGGAAGTTGATGTCCTTAAATCCCCAATTTGTAGTGTTAGTGGTTGTTTCTTAAGTTTTAGATAATTGGAGAAATTTGAATATGGACTTAGCACTAGGTAATATTAAGGAATTAATGTAATTAGATTTTTAAAAATAGCATTTGTTTATTAAGAAAATGCTCCTTATTTTATTATTTTTAAAGATGTACACTAAATTATTTATGGATAAGATAAAATGATTTCTGGAATTTGCTTTAATATGCTCCAATCAATAATAAAAAAAAATTTTTAAGTGCAAGAGAGAGAAACAGTATGGAAAAATATTGATAATCATTCAAGTTGGGCACTTATAATGTGACATTTTCAGGAAATGTTTGAAAAGAAAAAAATAGTGACAAAACTGCTACAGATGGTATCTTTGTGTGGGAAAGAAAAACAACTGTAAGCTTTGCTTTGTGGTCACGCAGTTTGCCTTTGCTTTGGACCTGTCACTTCAAAGCATACTTTGCCCTTGAAAAACATTTCTTTTTTACATGAAGATCAACTCTAATATCTGATTTAAATAAACAAAGCTGGGATTCTTACACTCTCTAGTTTTACCCCGTAAAGGACACTTTATTGTTTGAGGTTGCATTTAGCTGTCTTTAATAACTAAATTTATCTACATATGTAAACATTTTGTTTTGTTGGAGCTACACTAAAATAACATACTAGGAACTTGTGCAAGTATTTCAAAAGGTAAGAAGCAGTGATACAGTAGTAGAAATAAGAGGAAAATTGAATTTTAAATTTCAAACAATCTTGTTCATACTTCCCAGCTAAGAGACATTGGTCAAATCAATCTCTGTGAACATTATACATTCTACTGGGCAAAATTGGAATGGTAACAGGGCTATTGTGAAGATTACATGAGCTAAGTAAGGTGCCTTTTCAAACTTAATACCTCATACAAAGAAAAAATATTATTGGCATGGAGAATGTATGTAGGCAATATTATTTCATATGATTGTTTTCATTTTACAAAAGTGAAACATTATCTAAATTTTTTAAAAAATAAATTGAATATTTAACTACACTGAAAATTTCCATTAAAGACAACAGAGTAAAGAAATAATTTCAGAATAATGAAAATACTTCAATTTTATTGTGTTTACCTCACTTCTAACATACCAAGTTTGTATTAATTTCAGCATCTAACACAGTTTCACCTCTTCAAAAAAATTACAGGCAAATTGAGTACCATACTTAGGAGCCACAGGCAGCAGTAACTGTGATTTAGATGGTTTCGAGTAATTTATAAGTCAACTGGTATCAATACTCACTTGAACTCAGCTTTTCTGGAAATTGTTTAAGGCGCATAAATACCTTGTATTAATGAAAAGTTATTCTTAGAACATAATGATAAAGAGAACTGAAGAGAACA
Source organism: Nycticebus coucang (assembly GCF_027406575.1). Classification (NCBI taxonomy): domain Eukaryota; kingdom Metazoa; phylum Chordata; class Mammalia; order Primates; family Lorisidae; genus Nycticebus; species Nycticebus coucang. Next base: position 28,108,492 of record NC_069780.1, read on the forward strand.
TAACTTTTCCTTCTATCCTCTCATTAGAAATAGAGGCCATATGGAAGAATGTGAATATCTCTTGAAAGTAATTAATGGCTTCAGAGGACAAAGTACTTTGTAAACAAAAACAAAACCAAAAATTTCCCTTAATAAATAGCAATAAGAAACAGATTTCATCTGGCTTTACATATTTCCATCAGTAGAGTAATTAGATCAGCTCAATGATAACAGAATTCCACATCGGGTTTTTACTCTGTGCCTGCTAACCCTGATTTTACTAAATGGCTGTTAGGCCTCATTTAGATAAACTATTATTCCATCTCTTTTGGTGAAATGATAGAGAAGACAGCTACTGTGGATATTGCTAACACTTCCAATACCTTTATCAACTGGTTCTTTCTTACCTCTTCGTCCTCAATTTTTACTATTGGTAATTGTCATTTCATCTAGATTAGTCTTTTTCCGTGAAAAAAATCTACTATTGGCCATCACTCATGCCTGTAATTCTAGAACTTTGGAAGGCTGAGACAGGTGCATTGCTTAAGCTAGGGAGGTTGAGACCAGCCAGAGCCAGAGCAAGACCCTGTCTCTACTAAAAATAGAAAAACTAGCCAAGAATTGTGGTGGATGCCTGTAGTCCCAGCTACCTGGAGGGCTGAGGCAGGAAGATTGCTTGAATCCAGGAGTTTGAGGTTGCTGTGAGTTATGATGACGCCACGGCACTCAACCCCAGGGCACCAGAGAGAGACTCTGTCTCAAAAAAATAAAAAATCTATTATTTATTGATTTTTAAATTTTTAAAACTTTTACATGTTTCAACATTTTAAAGGTAAGAAAAAAATTGTATAGAGTAAAAATTTTCTCCCGTCTGTCTGCTAGTTACTCTGCAACATACTTTCTCCATCATTTCCCTGATCACCTGCCTCTGTTTACGCTGCTTCCTCTATCTGAAATGTCTTTTCAATTTTTGCCCTTCACTTCTTCAAAATACAAGTCAGTACTCCCCTTTAGTGATCTTTTCCTGAGCCACCATCTCCAAAATTGATCTACTTCCTGTATTCTGCATTATTGAATATGGTTTGTACCTTGCTTTCCTTAATATAGTTTAAATTGCTAATGTTCCTAAATTATTTTCATATTTCCTGGACAGATTTTAGATTTCCGAGTAGATTACAGATTTACATAAAATTTTCATTATTATGAAATCCCTTGAAAGCAAGGAATGACTTTTATTTCTTTTGTTTTCCACATAGGAGTCTGGATCTACTCAAACAGTTGGTGCCTAAAACTTTCTCTAGCCTCAAAAAGCCTTACCTGGTGAGGCTAATTTAGTGCATATTAGAATCACCTGGGGAGTTTCCCAAACTCAGGAATGCCTGGCTTCTCCCCACCCTAATTAAATCAGAATCCCTAGGAGTGAGATCTAAGCATAAAGCAGTATTTAAAACCTTCTAGCTGACGCCAATGGGTAGCTAAGTTTAAGAATCAGTGACCCGACCTGCCTTCCTGCCCTCCATCCCACGGATCTCATTTCATGAGAACACACTCTTCCACCAGTGTCCCATGTTCACCCTCCCTGCGCCTGCACCCATCTTCTTCTGCTTTGCTCCCATTGCAGCTAAAAAGGAGTTCCTCTCCCTCCCTGAGGCCTCCTTCCAGCTGCCACATTTTCTTTGCCCCAAGAACACCTTTTCATAAGGCTTCTCAGTGCAGGTGGTTGTCGTTTTTTCACCTCCAAGTCTCTCTTTGATCCATTTATATGTGTCCGGTTTTCATCTCCATCGGGCCTCCAAAGTGGTTCTTGTCAGTTTCACTTGTCATATTGCCAATTCCAAGGGTCCATTTTCTGCCTTCTTATCTCTTAGAAAACTCCAAACACCGACTTTCTTGATTTCCAGGATCCCTGTGGTTTCTCCTTCTCTCTCTATTGCCTTCTCTCCTTTTCTGTGTCTTGCCTCAGCTATCCACCTTCAAGACAGCAGTTTCCCAGATGTGGTGCTAAGCCCTCTTCTTCCTTTGCATATTTCCATGTACAAGTTGTACACAGAGATGATTTCAGAAGCCTGGTTGAACATTTTTTATCTTAATAAGTAAATATAGTTGTTTCTCATTATCTGAGGGGATTAGGTTCCAGCATCTCTCTGAGATATCAAAATCAGCAGGTGCTCAAGTCCCTGGTATAAAATGGTATAGTATTAGCAAATAACCTACTGTACATCCTCCTACGCTTTAAGTCATCTCCAGATTATTAATACAATGTAAATGCTATGTAAATAGTTGTTATACTATGTTGTTCAGGGAATAATGACATGAAAAACTCTGTATATATTGAGTACAGACAATTTTTTTTCTGAGTATTTTCTGTCTATGGTTTCGTTGAACCCGCAGATGAGAACCAATGACAGACGGTCCACTCTATTTATTTTTCCTTAATATGTAAGTGTTAGAAAAGACCAGAATCTGAAAATCAAGATTGATTTGAACTCATGTTCAAGTTATGTTAAGGTCATGTGCAGGAGAATGAGTTTAAATAGCAAATCTATGGCAAATTTTATAAAACCCACGTGAGACATCTCCTTTCTTTCCCTAACTTTCTTCTCTAGATGGCAGCTAGTTTCACTCTTTCCAAAAGCCTCCATCTATGGCCACCTGTCATGTCCCCCTGTTTCTTTCTCCACAGTGTATTCTCCAGCCTCCTGGTTCCGTTCTTCCCCTCTCCATTCATTCCTAGCAGAAACACATCTTGCAGATTAACTTCTATACATCTTGTTGTGAAACCGCCATGTATAATATTGTCAAGAAGGTCACCTAACAGAAACATCTTCAAAATAGAAAAAAAATACCTTTTAAGGAAGCCAGCAAAAATTTTCTGGATATAGAAGAGGAAACTGTGGGGAAGAAAGAGAAGTGGCAATGACAATAAAACAGTATAAAAATGCATTTCAGTAATAAAATCTGTCTCATGTGTTTTTATTGCCTAAGAATGTAGAATAACTCATATTTAACAATGTTGATATACTTTAGGTTCTGGGGAGGTCACAATCAAAGCTGTCATCTTACCACCAACTTTCTTTTTTAGCATTGTCAATATACCATTTCTATAATTATTAGATTTGCATTTCTAAGATTTTAATACAATATAATAGTCCTAGTATAATAAACTACTATTTTCTAATAGTTCTGTTAGAATCTTCTTAAGTCTGCTGTAACAATAAGATTTGACCTGATAAAATACATCTAATAATTCTATTAGTATCTATAGGTTATATTTATTAGATTACAATAAAATTATAAGAAGTATACTATTTCTGTAGAACAGGAAATAAAAAAACAGTTGTCAATACCTTAAAGAGTAACCAATGTCCTACTACTACATTTTGGTTTTGTTTGTCTTTGAGATCTTCAATGAGGTTCTTTAGGGTGGGGAACAATCAGTCGTTTCTTTTCAGAATCACAGGCTATGTCATCTGATAAACTGTAAACCTCCAGGCTTAGCCTCCCAAAGTACAAGGATTCCAAGCCTGAGCCACTGAGCACCAACAAGGTTCTAGTTTTAAAGGGATTGTCAGAGAAGACCTTACTAAGAAAGTGTCATTTGCTTCATAAAAGACGTAACATTTTTTTCAAAACATGCTTTAAAATTTTTTTTTTTAAATAATGTCAAAGGCATAGAAAAGTTACATGTACAAAACAAAGAACATTTTTCCTTAAAACATCAAATGGTAAGTGGCTGACCTCATAACAATCACTTCCAAATACTTGCAGTATTTTTTTTTTTTTGAGACAGAATTCACTCTATTGTCCAGGATAGAGTGCCATGGTGTCAGCTCAGCTTACAGCAACCTCAAATGCCTGGGTTCAAGCAATCCTCTGCCTCAGCCTCTCAAGTAGTTGGGTCTACAGGCGCCCGTCACATTGGCTAGCTAATTATTTTCTTTTTTTTTTTTTATTGTTGGGGATTCATTGAGGGTACAATAAGCCAGGTTACACTGATTGCAATTGTTAGGTAAAGTCCCTCTTGCAATCATGTCTTGCCCCCATAAAGTGTGACACACACCAAAGCCCCACCCCCCTCCCTCTGTCCCTCTTTCTGCTTTTCCTCCCCCCCATAACCTTAATTGTCATTAATTGTCCTCATATCAAAATTGAATACATAGGATTCATGCTTCTCCATTCTTGTGATGCTTCTATTTTTAGTAGAGATGGGATCTCGCTCTTGCTCAGGCTGGTCTTTAAATCCTGAGCTCAGGGCATCCACCTGCCTTGGCCTCCCAGAGTGCTAGGATTAGAGGTGTGAGTCACCTTGCCCAGCTTATGCAGTATATTCTTTACAAACAAGGGTTTTCTTCCTATTATAAACCACAGTATAAGCATAAAAATCAGGAAATTATCGTTTCTACATTACAAACTTCAAATCCACATTGAGTCTCACAGATCCCAATTAAGTTTCCATTTGTCCCCAAGATGTCCTTTTTTACAAAAGGATCCAATTTGGAATTATGTATTGTACATATTTAATTTCCATGTCTTTTTTCATCTCCTCAGTCTGGAGCTAACTATTCCTCAGCCCTTTTTTAATTTTTTGATGTTGACCCCTTTTGTAAGATAATAGGCCACTTCTTTCATAAAACATCTCTCAACTTGTATTTGTCTGTTTTCTCATGATTACATTCAGTTTTGCATTTTTTGCAGGAATATCACAGAATTTCTTTACATTCCATCAGGTGGCTCATAATTTCAATGGGAATGTCATAATTCCCATTCCTCTTGCTGTTGACTTGGATCACTTGATTAAGGAATCTTCTGCTGGTTTTCTCCATTTTGAAACTTCAAAACTTATGAAAAAACCTTTGAAGAAACTTCTTTTTCTTTTTGTAATTAAGTGCTTTGTGGAGAGGTACTTCGAAACTTTTTTCCTCATCTTATTTCTCATCAAACTTTCTGTGTATTCATTTATGTATGTGTATAAATTGGACCCACGGTTTCCTATTTCATTCGATCATTATAATTTTTTATTACCATTACACCCTGTCATGTTCAAGGGTTCCAGATTTGGCCAGTAGGAGCCCTTTCAAGGTGACCCCCACATGTTTTTAACATGTCCCTTTCATTCTGAGGCACTTCCTTGCTTTGGGGAACAAGATGTTCTAGGCTCATCTGGTACTTCAATTCCATCACCGAAATCAGTCTTTTCTTCAAGGAGGACTTTGTTCCTTTTAGAGGAAACTGATTTGTAAACCTGAGTGCTTGATGTGCTCATTCCTGCTGTGGGTGGGGATGGGGACTGTCTCTGCTCCAAGGCCCTCTCAGTGGTCAGAGGTAGGGAACGCAGGTATGTGGATGCATACTTATGCACATACATGTATGTGAGTGCACATATACACATTATGATCACATTAATTTCTACATTTGGAAATAGTGAAATCCATCAGTTACATTGACACCCTCAATTCCTCTGCAACACTACAGAATCTATTCTAGTGTTCTTCTTTTCATGTTTATCTGATCAGTTAGCTGCTGCCCCTTCCCTACGTGGGAAGACCCCCCCCCCAACTCCCCACCTTGCTTAGAGCCTTACTCCATACTCTGGGCTACCTCCTTCCCACTGAGTATGCACCTTCCTCACTCAGGCTTTTACACCAATCCAGGCCACTTTCCCTGCATAAATGACCTCTTTATCCTGCTTGAACTCTGACACCCCACACTGGCCCACTCCCTGCAAGGAGTCCTCTGAATCCCAGTTACAAGTTGTCCCTGTGCATGGTGGACGCCCTCCTCAGGCTTTGACTCCCTGTGTTGCTGCCACCAAGGTATGTGTCACGCTGCCCGGACCCCAACACCCTCCACCACATACCTCCCTTGCTGGGGTAGACACCTCCCATACCCTGCTTAGGCCTTCACACCCTGAGCCAGGTCTCTCCTCTCTCCATCCCATCCCATTTGAAAGCCTTCCTCATCTGGCTGTGGCTTTGACACCTGATGCCAGGTTGCTCTCACTTGAGAGTATCACTCTCACTCTGTTTGGCCTCTGAGTCTCCACCTCAGGTCCCCTTCCCTGTGGAGGCCTTCCTCATTCTGCTTAATAGCTGAACATCTCACTGCAAGCCCTTGTTTTCCTGTGTGGACACTCTCTTGACCCTTCTCACACTGACGTCCTAAAGGGCCCCCCCCAACTACAAGGTGGATGCCTTGTTTATTCTTCTGAAGGGCTCTAACACCTCAGGCAAGTCAGTCCCTTTCTGTTGATTCCTGTCTAGTTCTGCTCCGCCTAGTGTCTTTAAGACTGAAACGTTCAAAGGAGAAAGGGGAATGGAGAGAAAGGTCAAGTGAATAAAAGGGGCTGGGGAAAAGAAAGTTGAGTAATTATGCTTTAATGAACAAAAATAATGCATGTATCTCACAGTTCTATGCCAGTTTGGAATCTGGAATTAGCTTTCAATTTGAACCAGACTCCAAATTTTGTTTTTTAAGGCTCTGAGGAAAAGAATGGCTGTGTGTCTTCATCTCCTCCTCTAAGAAAAAGAGGACTAGAGTCACCCTCAGGGCACAAGGACTCACATTTTAGTGTCAAATCAAGCTTAAATATTTATGAAGCCTTAACCTACAAATCTGAAAAAATAGGAGGGAGATTAAAGAAAAGCTGGATCACTGCAAAGTCATGTTTACTAACAAGGAAAGGATGTAATGGCAAATGTGTAGAATCATTCCACCAACAAATATTTGTGGTGTTTCTACTAAGATGCAGAGAGGTCACTATTGATTAAGATTTTCATATTTTAAGGATCTCTTAGGATTTCCTCACACAAAAACATAGTAATTAATATTTATGACAGTGAATGAGACATCTGTAAAAGGCAAAGATTTTGTTGATTTTGTTTATAAAGGCAGAAAGTGTAGTAAAATACATACATTAGGACAGATTTCAAAAAAATGGCTGACAGTTATTTGGGGCTTAAATTTTAGTTAATTCACATGTGGAAAAACTCCATTTCATTTACTTACTATCAGCAGAAAATAAAATGCTATTGTTTGTATTAAAACCCAACCAAGCTTGAGGTCCAACACTGTCATTGCCTCCAATTAACAGTTGCTAGACCTGGGGGTAGCCTCTTTAGTTCATAAGTTCTTCAATTTACTCACCTATAAAATGAGAGAGTTGGTATAAATGAACAAAGGTAATTGCTAACTCTAAAACTTTAAAGCTAAGTTTCAAACTCTTCAGGTAGACTAATATATGGGCTTTTTCTCTCCTAAAAAGAGTTTAAAATATGTGGATCAGTAAAGGATAAAGTATTTGTACTGGGAATTGCCAAAAGGGAGCAAAAGGAACTGATTAGAAATGAAATCTGATTATAAGACACCCACACAAGTCTAAGAATAAGGTGTGGTTTTTCTCTTAACTGGTAGAACATTTCAATAATGAAGCATGGAGTCCAGAAGTAACTGATTTACCATATGAGACCTACATTTGTTGTTGGAGATTAGCTGCTGGAATTTCCCAGAAGGTAATTTCCCACTACTGCTTGTTTTTCCCAATGTATGGTCTATTAGAAGGCACCCCAGACTGTGAATCAGAACAGTAATCAGCACCTCCATGATAAGTACCTCTCACCTCAACTTCCTCCTTCTTGCTTAAAGTCCATTTGTTCAGACTGACTGCCCAAGGATTTAACTTTAAGGTCATTGGGTTTATTTTTCCCTGACTTAAATCGTCATACTTCTTCACTTGGAATGTTGAACTGAAGAATACTGAAATTGATTTAGATATAAGTAGAAATTGAAAAAGGAAGACTCTAATTTTTTGAGGGACTTCCATACATTTCTAAGCTTTTGAGGAACACTGGCCTAGCAGTTATTCTTCTTTGCATTCTCATCATCAGTGGACAAGCATTCCAGTGTCTCAACATTCTCTTCGTCATTTGTTGTCTTTTTTTTTTTTTTTTTTAATAATAGCCATCCTGACAGGTTTGAGATGATAATTGCCCATTGTAGTTTTTATTTGCTTTTCCCTAATAACTAGTGATGTTGAACATTTTTTATAGACTTGTTGGCCATTTATATGTCTTCCTTGGGTAAAAGTCTGCTCAAGTTCTTTGCTTATTTTTTAATTTGGTTATTAGTTTGTTTTTTGTCATTAAGAAGTTGGAAGAACTCTTCATTTTGGAGATTGACTCCTTATCAGATAAATAGTTTGTATATATTTTCTCCCATCCTGTAGATTGCCTGTTCACTCTGTTAATTCTTTCCTGTTTGGGGAAGATTTTTAGTTTAGGGAGGTTCCACTTAGTTATTTTTGTTTTTGATTTTGGTGTCATATCCATAACATCATTGCCCAGACCAGAGAGCTTTTTTCCTTTGTTTTCTTGTAGGAGTTTTATAGTCCCAGGTCATGTGGGTTTTTGTTGTTCTTGTTGTTGTTTTAAATAATGATTCGTATATTTTAAAATATTTATATTTTACTGTGTTGTAATAAAATATATTTGTGTTTTATTCTTACAATGACATAATTTTGAGAATAATATTTAAAATCTATTGATCTCTCTACAGAGAAAAGCACATTTTACAGAATTAGGTATACGTTTTGTTATCAGCTTTATTCACATATACTTGGCAAATAAATATATACATTTAAGTTATGCAATGTGATGTTTTAATATACATATACATTGTGAAATGATTCATATAGTCAAGCTAAATAATGTACATCACCTCTTATAGTTATATTTTTGTGTTGTGGTAAGAACACTTAAGATCTATTCACTTAGGAAATTTCAAGTATACAATACAGTATTAACTGTACATTAGATCTACAGAATTTATTCATCTTGAATAATTGACCTTTTGTACCCCTTTGACCAACATCTATCTCTCCATTTCCCTCACCCCATCACCCCTTCACCCTCTCACATCCTGGCAACCATAATTCTACTCTTCGCTTTTGTAAGTTCAGTTGTTTTAGATTTTACATATAAGTGAGATCATGCAGAAGTTGTCTTTCTGTGTCTGGTTTATTTCATCATGTCCTCCAGGTTCAACTCAGGTCTTAACCGTTTGTTAAAGTCTATAATTCAATAATGCTTCTGATGGCTTGAAGGTTTATGTCCTCTCACACTCATGTTGAAATCCTCACCCACTAGGTGATGTATTAGGAAGTGGGGCCTTTGGGAAGTGATTAGATCATGAGGACAGAGCCCTCGTGAGTGAGATTAGTACCCTTTCAAAATGGGCCAGAGAGAGACTCCTCAGCCTTTGTGCCACGTGACATTAGAGTCTACAGCAGGTCTCTGAGCAAGTGGGCCCCCATCAGACACTGAACCTGCCAGTGCCTTGATTTTGGATTTCCCAGCCTCCAGAACTATGAGAAATGAATTTCTGTTGTTTCTAATCCATTCAGGCTGTGGGGTGTTTTGCTATAGCAGCCTTAACGAGCTAACACGCTGATTTCTGGGTATCTATCTGAAAGAACTAAAATCAGGATCTTGAAGAGACATTAGCACTCCTATGTTCATTGCAACACTATTCACAATAGCCAAGATATGGAGACAACCTAAATGTCCATGGACATGAATGGATAAAAAAAAAAAATGTGATATATATAATGGGGTACTATTTAGCCTTAAAAAGAAGGAAATTCTTCTGCGGGCCAGAGGCCGACAGGGTGGGAGTAAGGGAGGAAATTGAAGAATTACTAATCAACCAGTGGGAAGATTCAGTTAAACAAGATGAATAAGCTCTAGAGAGCTGATGTGCAGCGATCAATAATAAGGTATTGTCCACTTAAACATTTGTTATGAGGGTACATCTTATGTTAAATGTTCTTACCATGATAAAATAACAATTAAAAAATAATAATTTGACTCTGCTTCTGTGTACCTCTTTGTATCACTGAAGTTGTTGAAATTCTTCACTTTTTTGCTATGATTTAAAAATTATCCAGTGAGAAATTTCAAACAGATGCACAGCCTGTGATAAAACTTACAATGAAATAGAGACACCCAGCTGAAATTAGAGGAATAAACTAGACTCTAGTTACTAGAATTTAAAACGGCTGACTATCCCTTCGAATTCTCCTTTGGTGTCTCTTTAGGTTCCTACTACATTCTGCCTTGCATTTTTAGCAATTTACACGTTTCACAAATTTAGCAAATTACACGTGTGTTTTTACTATACTCTGCTGTAGGATCATGGGAAGAATATACATGTTCTAGTCTCCATTTTCTTTGGGAGCTTCCTCCCTAGCACCTTGCTGGGTAAGGATCACTGTAAACATTAACTCGGAAATATTTGAATGTGAATAAACAAAGTAACCACTTGATGGCAGCATGTTAAAAGAATAAAGAATTATTCTTAAGCCATCAATTTAATTGTATAAAATCTGTAGGAACAAAAAAGAAAATCTCAAGCCTACCTGCTTCATGAATCCCTTACTCTAATCAACTCTTACAGATAGATGCAGGAGATGAAGTTAGTGATTGGTTTTCAGATCTCAAAAACAATAAGGAACAATTGAACAGCGAGCTCTGGGTTCTTAGGTTTTAAGCTAGACCCAGACAGACTGACTCATCTTTCAAGCAGAGTTGTTTTTGGTAACTAGTATGGGAATTATGTGGCGAATTATATAAAGAAGAATAATAATTTCTGGATAATGCCTCATATTAATGTCTGGTAGTTGTACAAGGTGCTTTGGGTTGTTCCACTGATTGCATTAAAAAATCTGTCAGTTATATACACGTATGTCTGATGTTTTCCAGTAAGTCACCCAAACATTGCAATGATTAACTTGAACAACTTCTTCTCCTTGTCATCTGTGACTAAGGATTTTTTTCACTAGTAAACATTTGTTGCAACTCTCCAGCTGCATGGAAATTGCCTAGATAGGAGAGAGGAAATGAGAGAAAGAGGACTCTGATATGGGAAAAGTCTAAGGCCATCAAACCATCTTTTTCATTTTCACACCCTTTGTAAGTTCAGCTTTCTTTTGCATTGGCTTTACTACCACCCAGGCTTTCTTTTGGGATGGTGAACAGATGCCAAAGGTTTCAGCAAAAGTCCCATTAGCCATTTGTGTCACTTATAATTTCTGAATCAGTCACAGTGGCAGGAGTAATGGAATCTTCGATTTGCCAGGCCAATCACACAGACTTGAACCGCTTTGCTCCTCCCCAACAACATGAACTGAGAATGGAGTACCAGAGGTCTCCCGAAGGAAAATTAGAATGCTGGTTTTTAAGAGAGAAGAAATATCTAGACAGGCAGAAACAATAGCTGTGACAATAGTCACAGATGACAAGGCAAAGAAGTTGTTCAAATTAATCATTGCAATGTTTTGGTAACTTACCAAAAAAACATTACACATGCATGTGTATAACTGAGAGATTTTTTAATGCAATCAATGGAGTGACCCGAAACATCTTGTGTGACTACCAGACCTTAATATTAGGCACTATCCAGAAATTATTGTTCTTCTTTACATAATTCACCACATAATCCCCATACTGGTTACCAAATTACCATACTCAATGATCTTGCCTTCAAGAAAGTTTATAAACTTGAAAAGAATCAAGAAATATTATTAACACCATTGTGTTTGAAGTTGCTTTAGAATTTCTGAAATACTTATTTCCTGTGACCTATTGGGGGACCACATATAAACCTTTTCCCCTCCTCGTCCTCCTCTCCTCCAAAGACAAAGGACCTAGTTATGCCAGAAGTTTATGCCAAAAGACCCTAACTTTCCTGGCAAGTTGTGGAATTTGCCTACCTCCTATGGCCCCATATAAAAGGAGTCTCACTGCCCCTGGAGCACAGACACCATCTTTGCTCTGCCCAGGTAGGGTCGCTCTCCTCTTTCATTAAATCTGGTCTGAGCATCTCTACTCCGGTCTTGTCTCTGGGCACCACCACTTACACCTTTCATGACCCTTACAAGAACATTTTTAGGTCAGTCTTATTTTGTAGTTGAGGACAAGGAAAAACATAGACATTGAATTAGTTGCTTAACTGCTACTTATGATGCCCAATTTAGAGCTTATATCAAAGTTGAAACTCATTCATATTTACCAAATGACAGTAGTTCTATTTACAATGACATGGAGTGTTTATGAATATTTTTTTGTGGGTAAGAAGAAAATAATGTTTGTATCATATGATCTAAGATACTAGAATCAGGTTATATTTGATATGAGAAAAATTACCTAGCACAGTGTTTCTCAAATTGTATTCTGCCTCTGTCATAATTTCTTGGGTTGTTTGTTATAAATCCAAATTTGGAGGATTCCTCCATGAATCAGCTGGCCAGATGAGGTCCGCTGGCCTCATGCCTGTCATCTCAGCACTTTGGGAGGCTGATATGGGAGGATTGCTGGAGGCTAGGAGTTCAAGACAAGCCTGGGCAACACAGGGAGAAGCCGTATCTACAAAAAACAGAAAGAAAAAATAGCTGGGCATGGTGGTGCACACCTATATTCTTGGCTACTTGGGGGCTGGGGTAGGAGGCTCCCTTGATCACAGGAGTTCAAGATTATGGTGAGCTGTGATCATGCCACTGCATTCCAGTGTTGGTGACAGAGCAAGAGCTTGTCTTTTGAGAAAAATAAGAGAAGAAAAGAAAGCAGAGCTTCAGAAGATACTTCTTAGTCTCTCTCCAGGTTTTGAATCTTATTTTGATTATCCTTTTTTTGTTTTTTCTGTGAATTGTGTTCTAAGTTAAAATGCTCATCAACTAGAAAGGGTAAGAATTATACCACCATTACATCCAATTTGTGACATTACAAATTAATGAATGGGAGAATTAGTTTTCATAACAAATATCTAAAAGTAAAAGCTTAGAATTAAAAATGACCTTAGCTGACCTGCCTTTTATGCTCAGATAAGGAAACTGATTTCCCAAAAAGTAAAGTGACTTGTATAGCTAGGCAATTAGTATTGATATAGCCCTTTTAGAACTATTTGTTTTTAAATGACTACACTTTATTTTATTTGTGGAAACAGTCATAAAATTCAGTTAGCATTTATAATTAAAACTCAGCTTTAGTTGCATTTAATTGTGTGTGCACCAGAGCATGAAATTCAATTTCAAAATCTTCAACCATATTTTATGACTTGTCTTCCTTAATAGTTAATGGGCATTTGCTCTCTCTACACATATTTCTTATTTAATCCCCACAACTCTAGGTACTAGTATGCTTATTTTATAATCTAGGAATCTAGGACATGAATAGATTAGACAATTTAGACTAGAGTTTCTCAAAATTTTATGTGCAAAAGAATTACCTGTGAGTCTTGTTAATATGCAAATTATGATTCAGTAGGTCTGGGGCAGGTGTTGTTTTTAATCAGTTCCAAGTTTAAGGCCAACATCGTTGGTTTCTCGGTCGTACATTGAGTAGAAAGTTCCTAGATCAAGCATCATAATGTCTTAAGCCTGCCTGAATGACATCATAGCCTATGCACTTGACCTCTGGGCAGAGTACGCATCGACTTTCCCTTTCCTACATTATAATTTCCATTCTACAGAGGGAATTCTGAGGCCAGTTCTTGATGCACACATATTTGTGATGCACTTTCACCCTTGAGGGATATTCAGGGCAAAAAACACTCTAGGGATTATCATGCTCACCCAGAGGCTCTCTTCTATATCTGTCTCTTCTGGGACAACTGCTGTGAAAGGAAAGACCTAGGGGCAGTGGCAGCTGCCCTTTCACTTGTTCTCTGAAGTCACAGAGTTTCTCCTGCTCACTGAATGGAGTCATTCAACTGTGACATTTCCCTTGCCCATATATATGTGTGTGTGTGTGTGGATGTGTGTATACACGTATATATTTTTTCTTTTTAAAAACTTTTTTTTATTGAGACAAGGTCTCAAAAATCTATCGCCCAGGCTACAGTCAAGTGGCATCATCATAGCACACTGCAAACTGTGATCTTGAACTCCTGTGCTTACAGTCAGTCCTCCTCCCTCAGCCTCCCAAGTAGGTGGGACTATAGGAATGAGCCTTTCTCAATTTTCTGTAGAGGGTGGGGATCTCTCTTTCCAGGCTGGTTTAAAACTCCTGGGCTCAAGCAATTCTCCCACATGGTCTCCCAAAGTGTTAGTGATACAGGATTCCACCACTCAGGGCTAGACGGGGAGCCCCCCATTCTCCAGGCCCAAGTGAGCTCAGAGGTCAGACCCCCATTTCCAGGCACAAGCAGCCTTTTTGGGATACACTCTCTGGGCTCCGATAAGATCATGAACAAAACAGCCTGTGATGGGTTTTTTTGGGTAGTTCCACCTTGGGTAGGAGCACATACCCTAATCCCTTCTCAGGGACAAAGACTGTAAAGGACCAACTGCCAGCCATGTGCAATCCTCTAGACTTAAAACTCCTAGATAAAAGAGTCCACGTGGAGACTCCGGAGAGGGAGTTCTTCAGTTCTTTCCCCTTCCAGAAGCTCTGGTGCTTTTTTACTTCTTCTGTATTCCTTTCTAACTTCTAATAAAAGCCCTATCTTACCACTGATCTGTGCTCCGTGGGTTCATTCTTCTAATCCCTGAGACCTCTACTGAAGAGAGAAATTCCAGTATCATTAGGATAACAGTTGTGAGCCACCTCAACCCACTAGTATATTTAATTATATATATATATGAAATCTAGCTGTGCTTCATGCTTTCTTATAGATGTTTATTTAAATATATATTATTAAACACATACATGCTCATTTTTATCGTCTTCCCTAGCGTTCACAGTTTACTCTCTTCACATCAGTCTTTTTATCTTATACTTTGTTTTTGTCCCAAAATACTTCCTTTTACATTATACCATTATTTTGAGATTTCCTGAAAAAGAAGATTCAAGTTATCCATCTTTCATATTATGTTACTTTGGTTAAAACACCCTGGCCTCAAAGGTTTCCTTTTTACTGTTTTATTTCTCTTCAGTGAGGAAGTTTGACTGTTCCTCATTGGGACAATGGGAAATAAATCTGAGTGTTCAGCATAAGAAGAGCTAATGACAAAGCTATTTTTAGGGAAAGAGTTTTTTTTTTTTTTTTGTCTTCTCCGTGTTATTTTTTATGTCTGTTTGATATCTCTATTCTCTGGTTCTTATCTTTAAAAGACAGCTGCTTTGCTTCAGGCATAAATCAGAAGAGGAAAACCAACTACTAGGCCTGGAGAGAGGATGAAAGGGAAGGAGAATGGGGGTAAGCAGAGGGGAAGAATAAAGGACCCCTGGAGAGTTTGTGCTTGGCCAGAAACAACAAAACAAGTCCTCTACCATTTCAGTGAAAGCAGAAGAGAGAAGCCAACTAGGAAGGAAAAAGATGACTCTCTGGATGCTTCAGAAATGGAAAGGAAGAACTCAGGCAAATGACACACACGCCCTGGGAGCAAATCTGCCCCGGAAGTACAAGGTGCACACCTTGGATTCATGGAATACATGGGAGGTAAGTGTTCAGTTTCAGAACACAAGACAGATCTGGGCAAAAGGGAGAAATGCTACTACTTGTAAATCATAGCTCCATAAAATAGGACCCACATTGTGCTTTTCCATGATTTAAGAGTCTATAGATGAAGTATTCCTGTTTTCTTGGAAAATATATTGTAGATAAATTTATTCAAGGTTATAACATATCCCCCCAAAATCCTCTCAAAATCTCATATGTACACACAAATTTGGACTTCCTGAATTAGCCAGTTAATATATTTAAAAACAAACATCAAACTCAAGAAACAACAACAACAAAAAAATCATTAAAATACAGTCAAAACAATTGTTTGACACCGAACAGCTAACTTCACAGTTTTCAAATTTTTTAGCTAGCTGCCAGTCTGATTTATGGAAAGTTAGCTGAAAAATGGAAAGACTAGTATCAACTTTGGTTGTTTTTCTCTTTTTTAGAATTAGTTTAAATTTGGTATTGAAAAGATAAAGCTTTTTAAACATTAAAATTCTATATGAGAGAAATAAAAATTGCATTAGTAGTGTTTTCAGTGCCCTCCTTTTAACATATTCTACCCTAAGGTGTTACAGCATACATTATTTAGCTACAGGTAAATAAAGATGATGGGCTGCAGAGGTGGTGGAAGGGGGAATGCTCGAATTTTGTGATGGCCAAGTAAAAACAATGCATTTATTAATAGATGAAAAGTTCAGATTTCTTCTTATTTTAGATATCTTTGGCAGTTAGATATCCAACTTCAGGCTAAGGATGCTAGTTTTGATTTATATATTACCCTCCACAGCTGCATTTAGATATACTATCACTCTCTCTGCATTTCCTTTCTTCCTTAATGGCTAATGGGCACTGCACACCAGATAACCCCCAAAGAAATGAAACTAGAAAGATTTCTAGAGAGCATAAAAATTTTACCTACCAGCTGTCAACACACACACCCGCCCTCCCCACAAAACAAAGGAAGTTAGGGAGAAGCTGTGATGTGCTCATAAGAAAAAGACCCATGAAATGTATAAATGTAAAACCTCAGAATATTCTTAAACAGAAATTACAGTAGAACCTCCACTGGTGACCACCTTTTTACATTGACCACCTCCTTAAGCTAATCTAATCTTCCTGGACCAAATGTGCACCACATATAGGTATCATCAGTACAGTAAACGTAGTTCCTCATGTTGACCACCTCCATCTATTGACCAGTTTGTTACAGTCCCCTGTGTGGTCAACTCACAGAGGTTCTACTGTCTTGTAATTGCTGTGCTAACAGGCAACACTGATGTCTGAGAGTAATTATATGAAGATGGTAAGACTATAGATAAATCCTCACACGTAGCATTTTTAAAAATTATTTAAAATAAAATAGTAACATATGCACATGATACAAAATGTTAAAGCACGTAATAAGAAACTCTCTGCCACTCCTAACCTCTACCCACCCAATTCTCCTCCTGGAAGCAAGCACTATTATCAAGTCTTATATGTTCTTCTCGAGATATTACATGGAAGATTTTGAACTCTCTCTTTTGTTTCTTAGTTGAAACTTCAGAGGTTCATTTTTCCATTGAGTTAAATCACCAAACTGGAACTCTTGGGTTCAGATCTAAAAACAACTTCCACTTAGTCCAGATAATTGAGAACTTCCTGGATATACCAGTAATAGTCCAGGATTCCTCCTTAGGAGAGAGTTCTTTCCTCTAGCAACAAGATAAATAGCTGACTCCCAGGAAGCTGCCCTTTCTTAATGGGCCTGATTTCATTAGTTCATTGCCTAGTAATTACAGCTGAATGCAAATACAAATGTAAAATGCTTGTGATTTTTTTTATAGGTTGAATGATTAGGGATGGCCAGGGACTGTGAAAGGAGACAGATTGCCTTCTGTCTTTTGTTGTTATATCCAAGGTTTCCTATCTGTTTTGGGTGAATTGTCACCAGCCACATAAAAATACACTGATAAAAAAGACAGAAGCCATCTCTCTCCCTCCTGTGCAGCATCCTGATAAAGTTATATGACTGTGTCATTGGTATAATATGCCAATTATTAATGATTCAGCAATAGATCTCTTAATCTTTAAAGCTGATAATGTTTCCAAAATATCTATAATTTGTAGCTATTTAAAATTTCACCAGTATGGCACAACAGAAAGTCCCTATGAAAATACCCATGGCTCTTATAGTGCCAAAGTTTTGTTTTATTTTGGCATTTATGAGGGTCAACTAATGCCAGGTCTGTGTTGGGTCTCCTTGGTGTAAGTATGAGATTAAACTGGAGTAATTGTGACAAACGTACCAGGATGACAGAGAGTGGTGAAAATACCGCTTTCCCGGATCATAGCTAAATCCGTCCACATATCAGCCCTAGTAGTGGATTGCGAAGTGCCAAATGGCAGCTACATTTGATTTTAGCAGGACAGTTAGAATGCTACTATTCAAGGTGGACATGTCACATCTCAAAAAGTAATGCCAGCTCTGAAATATGTGTATGACCTCAATGTGTGCCAGCAAGAAGTCACACGTGTCTAAACATGTTCAATACTTATTATCCCAAGTCAACCATCTATGCTATTTGTCATTATTTATAAATTAAACTTGATTTTCTGCAGATAAGTATTATCAATTTTTTCTTATTTTATTTTAAAAGCGATGCTCATAGTTTAAAAAGTCAATTATTTCATAACCTTATAATTTAAAAATGATAATCTCCTGTCCCATCCTGCCCCTGACTATTGACCACTGTTAACTTTTTTAGCTCTTTTTTCTTGGTGTTACTGCCATATTTCTAAGTAATATTGATTTAGTGCTATTTTTTCCAATTTATATACTATTGATTAATCCCTTATTTCTAAGCCCCTCAGCCACAGTAATCTTCTCAGTATAGCTACAGCTTCATTTGGCTAAATCAGTATTCCATTTTCATTATTATGACCAATTATATATTATTCACATATATAGTACATCATGATTATAATTACTTTCCTCTACATCTCTATGTTCTGGGTAGTTATATTTCATCTTTTTTTTTTCTTTTTGAAATGAGGTCTCACTAGGTGGCCAAAGCTGGTCTCCAACTTCTGAGCTGAAGGGTTCCTTCCACCTCAGCCTCCAAAGTAACTGAAATAACAGGACATAATTGCATCTTTCTTTTATTCACTTAGTTTTCCATGTGCCCATGTCTGTTCAGTCATTCTGTGTTGTGTCACCAAGAGTTGACTTCCTCTTAATACATTCTGACACTTCAAGGAACCTCCGTTTCCCACTATCTTGAAAAACACATCTTCCATTCATTCTCATCTGGATGCCTTGTCCTCGCCGCGGCCCCCTCGGCTGCCTTCCTGGGATTTCCTGTCACATCATCCAGGAAAGTCCTTTCACCTTCCTCCTGCACTGGAGAAGTTCTTCCGCATCCTGACACTTCCTCCTACTTGCTTTACCTTCCTGTTCTGGAGGGGCATGTTTTCTAGCAGCTTCCTAAGAGACTGCACAAGAGGTCAACATTGAGACTGTACATCTGAAAAGTTTTATTTCTACTATCACACTTGATTTATAGTGAAAGTTGGTATAGTATAATAGGTTTAAAATAATTATTTTATTTTATTTTATTTTTGTTGAGACAGAGTTTCACTCTGTCACCCTGTGTAGACTGTCCTGGCATCATAGTTCACAGCAACTTCAAACTCTTAGACTGAAGAGACCCTCTGACCTCAGTCTCCCCAGTAGCTGGGACTACAGGCATCCGCCACAATGCCTGGCTAGTTTCTATTTTTAGTAGAGATGGGATCTTGCTCTTGCTCAGGCTGGTCTCAAATACCTGAGTCAAGTGATCCACCTGCCTGGGCCTAGAGTGCTGGGATTACAGGCCTGAGCCACTACTCCTGGCCTGAAATACTTACTGTTAAAATTTGAAGGAATTGTCTCACTATGTTTTAGGTACTAGCTTTGGTGCTGAGACACCTAGTACCTTCTGATTTATGCTTCTTGGTATGTGACCTACTTGTTTCTCCTCTGGAAAGAAATGGGGGAAGACATGAGGATGGTTGTATCTTTATTTCTATAATGCTTTGCTTCTTTAAAAAAAAAGTCTGTAGCAAATATGGCAAAATATAAACCTATTAAATATGACTGGTGGGTGCATGGGTATTTAATTTCTTGTATGTTTGAAATTTTCATACTTGAAAAAGTGAAAACAGCTGATTTCAATGCCTTTTTTAAACAAGCACTCATGTAAAACATCATTAATATACTTACTTATTTTTTAAAAAGTAAAAATTAATTACTGTGAGCTCTCCTAAGATTGGAAGGAAACGTCTGTCCTTAGCTTTAAAAGATAACTTCAAAAACATCAGAGTAAATATAGAATTCTAATTATAGATAATAGAGGAAGACGGATCAAGAGAGAGGTGAGGCTGTCAAAATTGAAATTTTGATATTTAAAGTTAAGATTTCATTAAAGCCTATAAAATCTAAATTAACACCTTTACTCAGACAACTCAAATGTTTGGTGTCGACATCTAGAAATTTCATATACGCACATCCAACAGCCCACTTTACATCTCTTCTTTGAGCCCAGTATAGTCCAAATTAAAGTCTGAAGCCCCTGTACCCTTTCCCTCAGAACCCTCCCACACCTGCACCTCTTATTCCAGTGATTGGAATCATGCAAATCTGAGCCCAGAGGAATTTCTTGATCAGTATGCCTTAAAATCCTAGTTACTAACTTCATTCCATGGTTTCTTTACAGGAGTCTTTTTAAGATTGTATCTATTTTATGAAGATTATTTCAGTTAAATTAGCATTATATCTGTAAATCCACTTACGCAGGTGTGCATACACAGAGACACAGCCAACAAGGGGAAGTCCGTGGATGGATGAAGATTCCATAGTTAACACTTTGGAGCTGCCGTCTTTTCTTCACCTTACCTCCAAATGACACATGGCACGTACCCGCTAAATGTGTCTCTGGGCTAAATATTAGTAATGCTTAAGATTTTAATATGTGTTTGTAGAAGTTCAAATATTTTTCCTGCTCTCTAGTGGAATATCTTGTCTATTCCACTTTGGAGTCTGCAGCTCAAACTGTAGCTAGAATGTTAAATAAATTTATTTATTTAATTAAACAACAGCTATTTATCATAGCTGACAGCAGCCTCAAACTCCTAGGTTCAGGTGATCCTCCTGCCTCAACTTCCCCAGTAGCTAGGACTTCAGGTATGTGCTACCACACGCAGCTAATTTTTCTATTTTTAGTAGAGATGCGGGTCTCCCTCTTGCTCAGGCTGGTCTTGAACTTCTGACGTCAAGTAATCTCCTGTCTTGGCCTCCCAAAGTGCAAGGATTACAGACATGAACCACCGCACCTGGCCAGAATGATGATTATTGAAATTCACGATGATCATGTTTTTCTTTTCTCCCCATCCCATGTACATTAACACTCTAGGGACTTCATATCTGCTTGTAAAATGAAGGCCTTCAAACCAAACTTTTCATAATTTGCTATCTCTCTCTTCAGCCTCTTATTAAAAACTAACCCTTGCTCCTTGATACAAAGAAATGATGACGTGAACTCCTCTGTGGTTTAATTCTAGAAGTTATCAGAGTTGCAATTTTATTTGCATTTTTTATTACTTGTTTAGTATCTATCTCTATACCGTAAGCTATATAAGTGTTTCTTTTGATCTGTTTTTGTTCACCCTTAATATTTAGCATAGTGATGGCTTAGTTTTTAAAAATTAAACAATCCCAAAGAGAAAGAAGGTACAGCATTCTCTCTCTCAAAAAAATATTTATATAGGGCATTTTCCATTAAATCCAGATGCAAACATGTAAACATTAATGGACTTATGAGAAGAAAACAGAGGCATTTAAAAATTGGAAAAGAGCTGGCCACTCAGGCACTGGCCCCACACACCTTGCCTGATAAACAAAACAAAGGGCAAAACAGGCTGGGTGCAGTGGCTCATGCCTGTAATCCTAGCACTCTGGGAAGCTACTGTGGGTGGATTGCTTGAGTTCAGGAGTTTGAGACCTACCTGAGCAAGAGCAGGACCCCATCTCTAAAAATAGCCAGGCATTGTGGTGGGCGCTTGTAGTCCCAGCTAGTTGGGAGGCTGAGGCAGGAGAATTACTGGATCCCAAAAGTTTGAGATTGCTGTGAGTTGTGAGCCAATGAGGGCAACAAAGTGAGACTCTGTCTCAAAATAAATAGATAAAAGTTGGAAAAGATCATAAGAATAACCACAAATATATTTTGAAGAAACTCATATACCCACTACTTTGCGCGGATGGTATGAAGTTATAGATGACAGTGACAAAGAAGAACAATGCTACTTTTATTTCTTTATCAGTATTGCCAGTAGAATATACAGATTGTAGACAATGGCTTAGCTGTTCTCTACAGTTTGGCCTTTTTTTTTTTGCCAATATGAATTATATCTCTAGAAACAGAAAAAACTTGCAAGTGGAATTTATACACCAATTCTATATGTAGTATATATTTAGACAGTTTAGATACTGCTTTTTAAATTAAGAAAAAATTATAGTGTTTTCAAAGCAAACGAAATGTTTCCAAAGTAAAACAAACTTTCTTCATCTGGATGATCATTTAACATTTGATTTTTTTTTTTTTTTTTTAAAGAAACAGGTGTCCCTCTGTTGCCCAGGCTGGAAAGTAGTGGCACAATCATAGCTCACTGAAACCTTAAACTCCTGGGCTCAAGTGATCCTCCTGCCTCAGTCTCCCTAGTAGCTAGGATTATAGGTATGCATCACTATACCTGAATAATCTTAAAATATTAATTAATTAATTAAGAC
This sequence comes from Nycticebus coucang, assembly GCF_027406575.1. Lineage (NCBI taxonomy): Eukaryota > Metazoa > Chordata > Mammalia > Primates > Lorisidae > Nycticebus > Nycticebus coucang. Next base: position 28,130,717 of record NC_069780.1, read on the forward strand.
AGGTTCTCATTTTATCACCTAGCTTAGTGCAGTAGCATTATTATAGCTGACTACAACCTCAAGCTCCTGGACTTGAGCTTATCTTCCTGTGTCAGCCTCCCAAGTAGTTAGGACTACAGCTGCATGCTACCATGCCTACCTATTTGTCTATTTCAGTAGAGACAGGGTCTTATTATGTTCCTTGGGCTGGAATTTTTAAATTTTTTGCACTGATGAGGTCTTTTTGCACTTACACAGGTCTTGAACTCCTGGCCTCAAGTGATCCACCTGCCTTTACCTCCCAATATGCTGGGATGTTGGGTGTAAGCCAGTATGCCTGGCTCACTTAACATTTCTTTTTCTTGCTGCTCTTTCATCATTAAGGAATGATGATGAGTCATCATTCCTTAAATACGACAGTGCATACTTTCCCCAAACAGGGACATTCTGCTATAATACGTAGTATAATAACAACATACAAGGCTGCCAAAAAGAAAATTGACATTGATAGTAACTACTATTGAATCCATAGATTTCCTTCATATTTTCCCAACTGTCCCATCAATGTTTCCATTTCTTTTTCGGTCCAATATCCTATTTGAGAAATTGCATTATGTTTACTTGCTGTATCTTTTCACATTTTTTCAATTTGGAGCAGTTTCAGTGTCCACCTATGTCCCCTGGAGTTTAAAGAATATATCCCTTTATTTTATAACATGACCTTAAATATAGTGCTGTCTGATGTTTCCTCATGACCAGACACAAGTCATGCATTCTTGGTGGGAATATCACAGAAATGATACTGTGTTCTCCTTAGTGCGTTAAGTCAGGAGGCACCACACAATGTTGATTTGTTCCACCGTTTGTTCTTGAGCATGTGGTTAAGTTGATGTTTACTGGATTTCTATTGTAATGTCCCAGTTTTCCTTTTATACTCAATTGGCATTTGGAGGCAATACTTCTAGGATTTTAAACTACTATTCTGTTTCTCACCAAGTTTTCCACGTCAGTTTTAGTATTCATTGACAACTCCAAGCTGAATCAATCATCACAAGGAAAGTTGCCAAGTAGTGATTCCTTATCACTTTTTATCTTTCCTTCTACCTTGTTAGTTGCCATTCTATTACAAGGAAGAAATTTCCTTTCTCGTATTTTTTTTATTTCTTTATTATTTATATCAGTATGGACTCCAATGTTAGTGGGATTTAACCTGATAATATCATTATTTGTTGTCATATAGCAACGGTCCCAGGTTTGGCCAGTGGAAGCCTCTTCAAGCCTTTTGACATATCCCCAGGATTCCTTGAGTATGACTTTCAGAGATAGTAAGATGTTCCAGGGACATTTTTATTTTCCATATTCCAGCCCCGGAATTAGCCATTTCCTACAGGAGCCCTGACTTCTTTTAATAGAGGATAGTATTTAGAAACCAAGATCCAGTTGCCCTGTGTGTTCCATGTTACTGGGGTAACACTGCGTCTAGAATTTTTCAATAGAGCTAGGAATTGTATGCACATATATTTGCATACACCTGCATGTATACGGACACACACAATTATAACTATTTCTGTGTGCATATGTGTGTATTTTAAGCCTGATTTCATGGTGATACTTTTTAAAAGATATTTTTAATGACTGAAACAATAAAACACCTAACACTGCAGCTTCTGGAAAACCACTTATTCTTATCTTGTGCCTCTCTTCAAACTTGACCTTGACTTGTTGGGCCTTGCATTTAAGAGCGGCATCTCTGAAGACATCTTTGTTGACAACAAGTTTGTCCAAGGAATGTCCATGGAGTACCTTGTGGGCATGAGGTGATTGTAGTTATAAACTTTTACAAAAGACTTGGTCTTTGATCAATTGGCAAAGGACAAGCTTTGATCTTCTTGCCCATGGCAGCTATCACTTTGTGGGGATAGTGGTCAATTCCAGCCACCACAGCATGGCTTTAGGGATGGTCTGAGGTGCCATTATCTATGTTCTTCACAATGACGGCTTTGCGTCTGGAGTAGCGTCCAGCCAGGACCAGCACCACTTTCCCAGGTTTCTTGGACTTGACCATTTCAACAGCAGTCACCAAGGCCTATAGCAGAAAAGTTCATGCTGATACTTTTAATGCCAATTCTACACCTAGGGGTTCTTTAGTTTGCTCCCTTTTCAGGTTGCACCTCCTTCTCAGATAATAAGAAATGAGGTTTTTAATGTTGTCAATATATTTGTTCTTCTTCTCCTTCTTCTTCTAGACAGGGTCTTGCTTGTGTTGCCCAGGCTGGACTCTAACCTCACCTCAGCCTCCTGAGTAGCTGACACTACAGGCACTGACCACTGTGCCTTGTGTCTTTAACACATTTTTTTATATGCTCAACATGTAACTTGTTTTCTCATTGGAAAATCACTTTTGTCACTACTCAGTAGCCTCCTCTGCTCTCTGCCCCCTCATTCTTGTCTTCTTGGCCTCAGGACTTGCTGACATCTTCATCGTGAGAAAGGATGGACGTGAAGCAAAGAAAAGATGGGAAGTGAGATGAGGAGAATGGGAGATTCCAACAGAATATAGTAGAACCTCCATAGTTGACCACCTCCCTGCACTGACCATCTCCTTAAGGTGGTCAAATTTTCATAGACTGGACACGTATCACATGTACATACTTATACAGTAGGCCTAGTTACTTATGTTGACCACCTCCATAAGTTGGCAAGTTTGTTACAATACCTTAACTGCTCAACTTACACAGGTGATACTGTATTTGATAATTCACAGAGCTCCTACAGCTGAAGATTTATAGCCCAATTGGAGGGTAAAATGATCTATCCTTACTGGATCTCAAACTAGCAACATTTATTGACAACTAACACCACTGACAAAGATAAATAAGTCAAAGCATTTAAAGTTGCTGTGAATTTCTGCTTTATTTATTATGATATTTAATAATCAGAGTAATCAGAAAGAGAAATATTAAGACATAGGTTGTATCCAGAAGACCAAAAATCACATTATAACAAAGATATTTGTACCAGAATGTTTATTGCAGCCCAATTCACAATTGCTAAGTCATGGAAGAAGCCCAAGTGCCCATCGATCCACGAATGGATCGATGAATTGTGGTATATGTAACCACGGAATATTATGCAGCCTTAAAGAAAGATGGAGACTTTACCTCTTTCATGTTTACATGGATGGAGTTGGAAAATATTCTTCTTAGCAAAGTATCTCAAGAATGGAAGAAAAAGTATCCAGTGTACTCAGCCCTACTATGAAACTAAAGATAGTCTGGAACAAAGGCAGTTAGTGCTTCTGCTTACAAGATGTGCATAAATGTGGGAGAACCGTGGAGAACTGCCTACCAATGAGCCATACCTCCTAAAAATACAGCCAAAGTCGAATCTCTATCACCTACTAGTTCTAGTCCAAACGTCTATAATCTAGAGTACTGAGGTAGCCTTTTTTTTTTTTTGTCTGAGACAGAGTCTTACTCTGTCACCCTGGGTACAGGGCCGTGGCATCATAGCTCACAGCAACTTCAAACTCTTGGGCTCAAGTGATCCTCTTGCCTCAGCCTCCTGCTGGGACTGCAGGTGGTCACCACAATTCCTGGATAGTTTTTCTATTTTTAGTAGAGATGGGATCTCACTCTTGCTCAGGCTGGTTACTAACTCCTGAGCTCAAACAATCCACCTGCTTTGGCCTCCAAAGTGCTAGGATTACAGCTGTGAGTCACTGTGCCCAGCCGAGGTAGCCTTCTAATTGATCTCCTTGCTTCTACTCTTATTACTGTACAGTGAACAAAGCTACAGAGATTTTTACAAAACATAAATCTTCTGTCTCTTCTCTATTTAAAGTATAACAATGACATACCATTACAGTTGCAAAATATTTTGAAGGTAAAGATTAAGATTGCCTTATCAGCAAACAGAGACTGAGCATGGTGGCCTGTATCTGTAATCTTAGGACTTGGGAGGCTGAGGTGGGAGGATCACTTTAGTCTGGGAGTTCAAAACCAGCCTGAGCAGCATAACATGACCATATCTCTACAAAAAAATAAAGAAAAGTAGCCAGCACAGTGGCACCTTCCTGTAGTCCCAGCTACCAGAGAGGCTGAAGTGGGAAGATGGCTTGAGCCCAGGAGTTCAAGGCCACAGTGAGCTGTGATCAGGTTAAAGAATACATATGGCATGTCTTAGTTTGCACTGCTATAGAAAAATACCATATACTGGGCAATTTATAAGCAATAGAAATTTATTTCTCATGCTTCTGGAGGCTGGGAAGTCCAGGATCAAGGTGCTGGCATTGGTGCCTAATGAGGGCTGCTTTGTTTCCATGGTGACTCCTTGTTGCTGTCTCCTCACATAGCAGAAGGTAGAAGGGCAAGAGACCACTTTCTTCACCCTCAAAACATTTTATCAGAGTGCTGTCCTCAACCCATTTTGGGATCATTCCTCAAAGACCACACTTCTGAATACTGTTGCACTAGGGATAAAGTTTCAACATGAGTTTTGGAGGGGACAACATAATTCAAACCCTAGCAGCATGATAGGCTTTCAGTAAACATTTGTTGACTGAAAGAATAAGCAAAGTAGAATTTCAAAACATAGAAACCCATTCAAACAGAAAATCCCTTAGCTATAATATTAATATAATATTCAGAATTTGACCACTTCACTATTGCCTCCATTCCCACCGTGGATGAAGCTACCATCACTCTGCATCATAGTTGCGTTTTCGCAGGAGTTTGCTGCCAGTTATCCCAGTGTCTGCTGTTGCCCCTCTTTACCCTCTTCTCTCGGAGACCAGAATAGTTCTGTAAAAACATGGCAGATCATATCAATTCCATGCCTAAAACCCTTCAGTGGCTTTCATATCACTGTGGGTAAAAGCCAAAGCGTTTTAAACGGCTGGCAGGCCCCTAAAATTGTTGCCCTGAACCACATTTTGTAAGTTAGGCCCTTACATGGGACCACACAATTAAAGGCCAGCTTGAAAAATGTTTCCATCGTTCAGTGATGGCTTCCACTGTCAGGAATGGTATGGGAAAAGGATTTGAAAGACAAGATTCTCCTGTATATTATGTTTTATTTTTCCTTGTATATATTAAAAATAGAATTTATGGTTTCTTTTATGACTTACAAAATGATGTATGCCCAATGAAGAAAACATTAAAATAAAGAAATCGTGTATATCCTACATACAGTTAAAAATTACTTTTGACATTGTGCTAAGTATTCTTTTAGATGTTTTTCAATTTGTATATACAGGGTGTCCATAAAGTTCATGTGCAATTTAAAATGGTTTAACATGATCAATTGCAGACGAATTTTATGGACACCCTGCATATAATATCCCTTAATTTACTGAAAAACTTTACAATTGTATGTTTAGTCCCTTTCCTAGTTTCTTTCTAACACAAGTTGCTATTTTATATACATATTTTTGTATATCTGAATATTTCATCACAAATAATGAAACAATCGCATCATAAAAGGCTAATTTATAAAGCTTTGGATACCTATTGCCAAACTGAAAACCTCTGACAGATTTTTCAAGTTCACTTTGGTATAAACGCTAAATTCCTTATAGACTGGTCAACATTTTTTTTTTAGACAGGACTTTGCTCTGTCACCCAGGTTGGAGTTCAGTGGCGCTACCATAGCTCAATGCAACCTTGAACTCCTGAGCTCAAGCAATTCTTCTGCCTCTGTGTCCCATGTAGTTGGCAAGACAGGTACACAGTACTGTGCCCAGCTAATTTCTTTTTCAAATTTTTTATAGGAATGAGGTTTTTCTGTGTTGCCCAAGCTGGTCTTAAACTCCTGTGCTCAAGTGATCCTCCAGTCTCAACCTGCTGGGATTATAGGCGTGAGCCATAGCAACTGGACTCAATATCGTTTTTAATCATTTAGTAGTTGCCAACATAAGGTATTTTGTTTAAATTTTTTTCATTGAGGTTGAAGTATTTTATCTAACTGTCATTAGTAATTTTTTTTTTCTATCAACGACTTATTCATGAGCTCAGCCATTTTTTCCACTGGATTTTGTTCTTAAGTCACTTTGAATATTTTTATGCATTAAAATAGCAAAACTTTGTATATTTTCTTATATTTCTGACAACTGTTTCCCTAATCAGTCATAGTAAAATGAAAAGAACTGCAAAGTAACAATAAAATAATTGTATAATATGTACTGTCCAATGTGGTGGCCACCACTCATGAATGGTCATTTAATTTTTTTTTTTTTTTTGAGACAGGATTTGCTCCATTGCCTGGGCTAGAGTGTAGTAGCATCATCATAATTCACTGTAATCTGAAACTTCTGGGCTCAAGGGGTCCTTCTGGTTCAACTTCCTGAATAGCTGGGACCACCATGACCGGCTTATTTGTTTTTATTGTCATTATCTTTCATAGAGATAGGAGTCATTATGTTGATGAAGCTGGTCTCAAAATCCTGGCCTCAAGTGATTCTCCCATGTTGGCCTTCCAAAGTGCTAGGATTTAGGCATATATGGTGCCTGGCTCCATATAAATTTAAATGAATTACAATTAAATAAAATTAAAATTTCAGTTTCTAGTTGCACTGTCTACATTTCAAGAATTCAATAGCCACATGTTACTAGGCAATGCAGATATAGATCACGTCCATCTTTGGCAAAAGTTCTATCGGGAGTACAGGCTTATTACATTTATGTTTGAGCAACTAGAATTAGTGCTTAAGGATCAAGTTACATGCTACTGAATTTCTAAAATTCCCAGATGGTTCTTTCTCGTATTTTGATTTTTATATATTTTGGAGGGGAAGTGTATAATTACACTAATATTTGGAAAAGGTGATAGATGGGTTTGGAGCAAATACATGTTTAGTTTTTTAAAAGTCACTATACTTGTTTCAAGTAAGAGAAGCATTTTCAATGAAGAAGGCTTACTAATGTTTAGATGTATAGAAAAATGAAAGATTTCTAGTAATGGTTTCTTGAAATGATTACATACCTTTATTGGTGCAAGGACTGCTATGAAGGGGATGCTTTTTCATAAGGTTTTACAGGGTTATTTCCTTGTTTCCTTGTTTTTAGTGGTTTATTTTTGAACCTCTTTAGAACATGGTGTCCCCATCACCAGTCCCGGTTCTTGTCAGACAAGCTTCCCAGCCGGGTTATCCCCAGGCTGCCTTCAACCTTGCAGTAGGAACACTGAAAAATATGACTAGCTCTGTGGAAGCAGGGTAATGAAATTAACTATCTTCCTTTCCAAATCCGCCCCCACATACTACCTGCAATTGACAGACAACAGCACTTTCTACCTATCTCACTTTGTACTCTTGTCTTTCTACTGTCTTATATTGCTGTTATGATAAAAGTCACAAAGCAAGGGAAGCCGAGATTCATACACCTGCATAGATCCACTGATTACTTTCATAAGATAGTCCATAAGGCTGAGATGAAAGGCCAGGTTGTTTCCATGGTCCTTGTATTCTCTGGTGAATTCCTAAGGTCCCCTAAAACACCATCATTATAGCCTTATAGCATTTCCTTATAAATAAAATAGAACAAATAAGAATATAAGGCAAATAGCTCTTTTGAGTACAAACGTCTTTTGTGTTTATTGGATAAATCTTTTTCTGACTACTCATAGTTAGTGAGAGAAATACACTAATGTTTCCTCTGGAGAAGATTTTCTTAATTATTGAAAGTTTATAGGCTGTGAAATTTTTTGCCATAGGTCAGTGGTTAGGGCACCGGTCCCGCACACCAGGGGCCACAGTTTCCAGCCTCATCTGGGCCTGATAAACAAAACAACAAAAACATAGTCTGTGAAACTGTTATGCAGCTATTTTGAGTCAGAGACATTTTGATAGAGCCTCAAAAATAAACCACTAAAAACTTTCAGCTTTTTAAAAAGTAATCTACTCTATTTCCAAGTAATGTGTACAACTACCTCCCACAACTCCATCCTTTAATCTTCTACTGCAAGGCTGAGGAGTAGACAAATTTTAGAAAGAAGAAGGCTTAGCAAGGGGCTGAAGAATGGAGTGGATTTTGGGAATTGGTATAGAAGCCAGGGATTTTGGCTGCACCATTAATTGATTTGCTATCAAATTTTGAAATGAGGCATCCAAGTCAAAATGGCAAAGCCAGTATTTTCTATTTTACAACTTACTATTGCCAGATGGGCAGGTTGCATGGAACACCTCTCCAGTTAGCACTCCCAAACCAAAATATAGAATTTTCTTGCAAGTGAAGGGTGCCACAGACATTATATAAGATTCTTGGCTAGAAAAACTCTTTTAAATAGGGCAAAAGAATCCAGCTGGGCTCTGATATAAGAATATTTCTTTGAGTATCTCTGATTTATTATAAAGAGAAAGACACTCGTGAGGAAGCTCAGATGAAATGGCATATGTTTCCCTCAGTACCTTAGAATGAGTTATAACAAATGTTAATAATAAACATTTGGACACACGTGTGCTTCTGGTTTATTTTTTCTTTGCTTCTCCTAGGGATGTAGAGATGCTCCTTAACTTTGCTTCAAGACAGGTGATCCAGAAAGGCCAGGGACTTCTGGAGAATATCATTTGGAGTAAAAGGAAGCTCTTGCCAACTATAAGAATGGGAAGTTTCTATAAACCGTAATGTGTGTCCTATGAGTGCTTCCTGGTACATGGGATGTTCACTCTCACTTGTTTGCTGTGGCCTTGCAATGCTTTGAGGAACTTCCAATGAATGGGTTTCAGTTATAGTTTTATATATTGCTGTATCAGTAATTTGCTGTCAAAATGCTTTAAGCAAGGTATTGCTTATATATTTTCCTGAGATCTGAGCTTTGACCTCTTCTGGGTAAGAGGATTTATTTGGATTTCATTACTGCTCCTTTCAGTAAGTTTCATTCGTCAGGGAGCATTCTATAAAGTGGTGGGAGGAAAAGAAAGAAGAAACCTGTCATACTAGAGATCTGGCTTCTTAGATGTGGCACCCACAGATCCACTGAAAGAGCTAAACTCATCATTAGCCTAATCTATGACATGTGACGCTCTGCTTAAAATAGGTTTGTCTTCATGTGTCTCCATTTCAATTTTCTGCTCTATTATATTTCTATGGTGTTTTATTGTATCCACTTATTGTATTACAAAAAGTCCTTCATGGGAACAAAAAAGGCTGTGATGTTGTCAGTGGAAGGGAAAAGGATAAAGTATAAGAGCTTAAGACTTACTGAGCACCTGCCACGCGTAAAGTTTTTTTCTAACTGCTTTAAAAGTATTCGGGAATTCACTAATTATGAAAGTCTTATGATGTGGGTAGTGTTATCACTCCCATTTTACAGAGTGGAACCAGGGTGTGACATTCAGAAACATGTGCAGAGTCTCTGAGTGAGTGATAGGGTAGGGTTTTGGCAGTCTGAATCTAGAGTCAACATTTTAAAACAGTTCTACTAACATTACATCTCTCAACTAACTAAAAACAAACTCAGATACTCCAAGGACAGGTAACTGGGTTTATTGCTAGTATATAGTGAGCTCTTAGCTAATAACTAAGCCACACTTTCTTACTATATATATTTTTTTGAGTACGAGGCACTCATTTTTATTCTTTAAAAGTGATGTATTTATTTTTATTTTTTATTGTTTGGGATTCATTGAGGGTACAAAGAATTGGGTTACGCCGATTGCATTTGTTAGATAAAGTCCCTGTTATAATTGTACTCCACCCCCAAGAGGTGCGCCATACGCTGTGATCCATACACTGTGATGCCTGCCTCCTCCCCTCTCCCCACTCTGCTGCCTTCATATTAGAATTGAGTGCATTGAATTCATGCTTCTCCATTCTTGTGATGCTTTACTAAGAAGAATGTGTTCCATCTCCATCCAGGTTAATACAAAAGATAAAAAGTCTCCATATTTTTAAGAGGCTGAATAGTATTCCATGGTTAACATATACCACAGCTTGTTAATCCATTCCTGGGTTGGTGGGCGTTTAGGCTGTTTCCACATTTTGGTGATTGTCAATCGAGCTGCCATAAACAATCTAGTGCAAATGTCCTTATGATAAAAGATTTTTTTTTTCTTCTGGGTAGATGCCCAGTAATGGGATTGCAGGATCATATGGGAGATCTACTTTGAGTTCTTTCAGGATTCTCCACACTTCCTTCCAAAAAGGTTGTATTAATTTGCAGTCCTATAAGCAGTGTAAAAGTGTTCCTTTCTCTCCACATACAGCATCTGAAGCTTTGAGACTGATGTGGGGCATTCTCACTGGGGTTAGGTGATATCTCAGGGTAGTTTTGATTTGCATTTCTCTGATGATTAGGGATGATGAATAATTTTTTTATATGTTTGGTAGCCATTCATCTGTCTTCTTATCAGAAGGTTCTTTTCATGTCTCTTGCCCAGTGATATATGGGATTGTTGGGTCTTTTTTTGTTGTTGATTAATTTGAGTTCTCTATAGATCCTAGTTATGAAGCTTTTGTCTGATTCATACTATGCAAATATATTTTCCCATTGTGAAGGTTGTCTGTTTGCTTTGGTTGTTGTTTCCTTAGCTGTACAGAAGCTTTTCAGTTTCATTAAGTCCCATTTGTTTATTTTTGTTGTTGCTGCAATTGCCATGTAAGTCTTCTTCAAAAAATCTTTCCCCAGGCCAATATTTTCAAGTGTTTTCCCCACACTTTCTTTGAGGATTTTTATTGTTTCATGCCTTTGTTTTAAATATTTTATGCATCTTAAATCAATTTTTGTAAGTAGTGAGAGGTGTGGATCCAGTTTCTGTCTTTTACACTTGGTTACCCAATTCTCTCAACACCATTTATTGAATAGGGATTCTTTTCCCCAGTGCTTGTTCTTGTTTGGTTTATCAAATATCAGGTGGCTGTATGATGTTAGTTTCATCTTATGGTTTTCTATTTATTTCCAAATGTCTATGTCTCTATTTTTGTGCCAATATTATGTTTTGATCACTGTGTCCTTATAGTATAGCTGAAAGTCTGGTAGGATGATACCCCCAGTTTTGTTTTTATTACTAAGAATTCCCTTGGCTATATGGAGTTTTTTCTGGTTCCATACAAAATGAAGAATTAATTTTTTCAAGTCTTGAAATATGATGATGGTATTTTAATGGTGATTGCATTGAATCTGTAGATTACTTTGCATAGTATAGACATTTTGGCAATGTTGATTCTTCCCAGCCATGAGCATGGTATGTTCTTCCATTTGTTAATATCTTCTGCTATTTCTTTTCTTTGGGTTTTGTAATTTTCTTTGTAGAGGTCCTTCACCTCTTTTATTATGTATATTCTTAGGTATTTTTTTTTTTTGAAGCTACTGTGAAGGGAATTGTATCCTTGATTAGTTTCTCATCTTGGCTATTATTGGCATATACGAAGGCTACTTACTGATTTGTGAACATTGATTTGATATCCTGAGACATTGCTGTATTTTTTTTTATCACTTCCAGGAGTTTTGTGGTTGAGTCTTTGGGGTTTTCTAAGTATGAGATCATATTATAGGCAAAGAGTAAGATTTTGACCTCCTTTGCACCCATTTCAATGCCCTTTATTTCCTTCTCTTGCCTGATTATATTGGCTAGAACTTCCAGCACTATGTTGAATAGTAGTGGTGACAGAGGACAACCTTGTCTGGTTCCAGTTCTAAGTGGAAAAGCTTTCAGTTTTATTCCATTCAGTATAATATTAGGTGTGGGTTTTTCACAGATGGCTTCAATCAGATTAAAAATGTGCCACCTATGCCTAAATTCTGAAGTGTTCTAATTAGAAAAGGATGCTGAATTTTATCAAATGCTTTTTCTACATTTACTGAGACGATTGTATGGTCTTTGTTTTTGCTTCTGTTGATATGGTGACTTATGTTTATCATCTTGGGTATGTTAAACCAGCCTTCCATCCCTGGGATGAAACCTACTTGATTATGATGAATGATTTTTTTATGTGTAGCTGTAATCTATTGGCTAGGATTTTATTGAGAATTTTTGTATTTACATTCATCAGTGAAACTGGTCTGAAATTCTCCTTTATAGTTGGGTCTTTTCCTGGTTTTGGTATCAGGGTGACGTTTGCTTCATAGAACACGGTGAGGAAGATGCCTTCCTTCTCAATTTTTTGGAATAATTTTTGCAGTATGGGAAGCTCTTCTTTGCAGGTTTGATAGAATTCTGGGGTAAAGCCATCCGGACCAGGGCATTTTTTTGTTGGGAGATTTTTTTTTTTGTTTCTTCAGTCTCTTTTCTTGAAATCAGTTTGTCAAGAAGTCTATTTCTTCTTGATTAAGTCTAGGGAGAGGATGTGAATCCAGATATTTATTCATTTCCTCCACATTGTCAAATGTCTTGGCATAGAGTTTATTGTAGTACTCAAAGATGATCTCTTGTATCTCTGTGGCATCTGTTATTTCCCCTTTATCATTTCTGATTGAGGTTATTAGAGATTTTAAATCTGGCCAAAGGTTTGTCAATTTTATTTATTTTTTTGAAACACCAACAATCTGAATGATTCTTTTGTTTTTAATTTCATTAATCTCTGATTTAATTTTGGTTATTTCTTTTCTTCTGCTGTGTTTGGTATTAGATTGTTGTTCTTTTTCCAATTCTATAAAATGGTTCATGAGTTTGTTGAAGCACTGTCTTTCTGTTTTTAGATTGTAGGCATGTAATGCAATCAATTTCCCTCTTAAGACTGCTTCTGCTGTATCCCATAGGTTTTGGTAACTTGTGTCTTCATTGTTGTTATGTTTGAGGAATTTAACTATTCTTTTATCTCTTCCTGAACCCAACTATCATTCACGATAAGATTGGTCTTTGTGTGGGGATGAACATTTTTATTGGAGTTCTGTTCCACCTTTATTGCCTTGTGGTCTAAGAAGTTACAAGGTATAATTTCTATTCTTTCAATTTTGCTGAGGTTTGATCCTAGGATGTGGTCTATTTTGGAGTACGTACCATATACTGACAAGAAAAATGTATATTCTTTAGCTTTGCGATGGTGTGTTCTGTATATGTCTATTAATCCCATTTGTTCTGGGGTCACACTTAAGTCCTTTGTATCTTTGTTTAGTTCTGCTTAAAGAATCTGTCCAGTTCTGTCAGAGGAATCTTGAAGTCCTTGACTAGTATGGTGTTATGAGATATCATATTGCTCAGACCCATCAAGGTCTGTTTTATAAATCTGGGAGCATTTAAGTTTGGTGCATAAAGATTTAATATTAAAATGTCCTCTTGTTGTATTGTTCTTTTGACCAGTATATAGTGTCCATCTTTGTATTTCTTAACTTCAGTTGCTTTAAATCCAGTGGCATCTGAAAATAAGATTGCAACCCCTCCTTTTTTTCTGATTTCTATTTGCTTGAAATACAGTTTTCCATCCTTCAAGCCTGAGTCTTGATTTGTCCTTCAAGGCTAGACATGTCTCCTAGAGACAGCATATGGATGGCTTGTGCTTTTTTAGTCCAATCAGGCAGTCTATGCCTCTTCAGTGGAGAATTCGGTCCATTGACAATTATTCAGAGTTTTGATAAGTGTGGTCAAGTTCTAGTCATCTTATTTTGTGAAAGTCCATGGTGTAGTTTTATCCTTCGCACCAGGGTAGAACCTAAGTTTTTACTTTTAGTTTCTGAGTGATTACTTTTCTGGTGGTCCAGTGTGATGGTCAATGTTGAGAATAGGTCTAAGTATTTCCTGTACAGCTGGTCTTGTGGTGAATTTTCCTCTGTGCTTGAATATCCACAAAAGATTTGATTTCTCTATCAGTTTTGAAGCTTAGTTTAGCAGGATATAGAATTCTGGGCTGAACATTGTTTAAGAATGTTGAAGGTGGACGACCATCTTCCTCTGGCTTGGAAGGTTTCATTTGAAAAGTCTGTGGTCATCCTAATGGCTCTGCCTCTTTAGGTAAGTTGGCAGTTACTCCTGGCTGCTTGCAGAATTTTTTCTTTCATCTTCACTTTGATCAGGTTCATTACAATGTGTCTTGGAGAGGCTCTGTTTGAGTTGAGATGACCTGCAGTTCAATATCCATCTGAAAGGAGTGTGTCAGAGTCTTCAGTAAATTTGGAAAGTTTTCATTTATGATAGTTTGTAGTAGAGTTTCCATTTTGGGAGGGAGGGCAATCTTCTTCCCTTTCAGGAATCCCTATTATTTGTATGTTTGAATGCTTCATGGAGTCACATAGTTCTCTAAGCATTCATGCTGTTTTCTCTTTCTTCTTTTCTGCCTCTCTAGCTGGCTTTACCCAAAACCTTTATCCTCTAGCTCTGAGGTTCTTTCTTCTCCATGGTCTAGCCTATTTTTGATACTTTCTACTGCATCTTTATATTCCTTAATTGTCTACATTTCCTTAAGCTCCACCATATCCTTTCTATATTCTATGTATCTCTCATCTGACTTTAGTTCTGTCTTTCCATTTTCTTGTCCATTCCTTTTGTTGTTTTTATCATCCATATTTTAAATTCCAATTCTGTCAAATCCATTAATACTTTATAGGTGGAGTGACTTACTATGTATCAGTCCATTGGGTTTGAAATAGAATGCTCATGCAAAACCAGAGTGTGATGGATTAGGATTCCCTTGAATCCAAGGCTCTGCTTTTACTTCCTTTGCTGTAACTGGGCAAATATTCAAGAAGAAAAACAATCCATTAAAAAAAAAAACAATTGGAGCGGAGAGAGGGTGAGAGTGCAAGAGAGTGAGATGGACTTGTTTGTGTTTGGTTGGTTCAGCTACCCTGGGATCTGCCTGCCTTCCTTCTTCCACCTTCCAGCTCACAGTGTTTGAGACTCTCCTGTTTTCTGGACAGCCCTAGGTTTCCTGTTCAGCTTCTCTGATGCTTTGATTATTTATCTCTTCAAGGCAAGTCTGCCTTGATGTCAGCATAAAAAAAAATTACATTAAATTTTGCATTTATGGTATACAACTAAATGAATTTTATATGCATAGTTCTGACAATTAAGTTCATAATTGCTGAATATCACTATGGTCGCCTTCATAGTACTCCGCTTTGTAAACTATGCACTGATGCCAGTGCCTAATCCACCCTTCAAAGCAATTTTGGAAATTTCTCTGGAATGACTATCAGAGCTCTTGTCCTGCAGCACACAAAAACACACAATAATGACTGCCACTCACCAAGACACCATCACCTGTTGACATGAATACTGCTATGAGACACTGATATACTGAGGTTATAGAACCTTACTGAGTTGTGTGTATAGTGCTGCCAATGTAAACATATGGTGGTAAATTTGTGAACTTCATTGTCAGACCTCATATATCATCCATATAACTACTGTGTAGATAAAGATATAGACTTCCAGAAACCCTTACTAGTTAAAATCCCCAGGTAATTACTATCTTGACATCTGTTACTACAAATTTATTTTTCCTGCTTGTGAATACTATCCTATTTGTTTGTAAATTAGGTTTCAAATATTATGTATACAGTATGTTGTGTCTGGATTCTTTCATTTATGTGTGTTTGTGAGATTTAGCTTTGTTGTTGCCAACAGCCAAAGTTAGTTCATTCTAATTTCTGTATAGTATTCCATTGTATGATTATATCACAATTTATCTTTCTATTTTTGATGGGCATTTAGGTTATTCCCTGTTTCTGGCTATTAGAAAAAAAAAGTACCTATGAATATTCTTGTTCATATATTTTGATGAATATTAACACTCAATTTGTTTGGATATATATCCAGGAATGGAATTCCTGGGTATACATATGTTTACCTTTAGTTCTGCCAAATATTTTTCCAAAGTGATTGTGTCATTTTACACTCTTCCCATCAATTTATGAGAGTTCCAGTTGGTTCAAATTCTTGCCAACACCTGGTTTTGTCAGTCCCTAAATTTAAGCTAGTCTAGTCTGTGTAAAGTAGTATCTTAGTGTAGTTTAAATTTGCATTAAATTTGCAGCTGTTTGGAAAGGCTTGAGAAAGTGGGCTGGACATATAGTGCAGCATGTACAGCACTTAACTGCAAAAAAAAGCCTGTCTGATTTCTTGGAGGTGAGCTTTCTGATGTAACCACATTCTCAAAGAGATTTGACATAAACTAATATATAAACCTAAATTGTGCATAGATGGTTTTCAATGATCTGAATAGAGCTAGGAGGTTTTAATTGTAGGTTGTCACCCTGTGATTTTCTGGTACAATGCACATAAACTTAGCTAGGACACTTGACAGAATTGCAAGTAGTAGTTCCTTAAGTTCAAATTGGATCATTTTCTTATAATCAAAGAGTCATGTATGGTACAATGTACCATGTACATTTTTCCCTAGTAAGCAATATCAAATCAGGCCACATATATGTTATTAATGAGGTCTATTTATATCTTGATTCAAACATGGCAACTATTTATAATTTTATTAGACAATGTTATTCAGCATGTGAGAAAAACTGAGTTACACTGTAGGTGAATGGCTTACACAAGTTATCCACTGACAGAATATTATTTTGAATTAATTTTTTTTCTATAAAAACATCTTTTTTGGGGAGGTACAATGTGCTGGATTATATACAATTTGAAAGCATTTTATATTCTTAATGAGACTTTG
The DNA here is from genome assembly GCF_027406575.1 of Nycticebus coucang. NCBI lineage: Eukaryota > Metazoa > Chordata > Mammalia > Primates > Lorisidae > Nycticebus > Nycticebus coucang. The sequence goes on from NC_069780.1 coordinate 28,147,243, forward strand.
GTATCTACTCATGTCCTTTTTAAGCTGAAGAAAGCATAGAAAGTACTTCTCTTGGGAACACCTTTTCACTGCTGGTGGGATTGCCAACTAATACAACCTCTCTGGAAGGAAGTATGGAGAATTCCCAAAGAACTAAAAGAGAACCTTCCATTTAATCCCACAATGCCATTACTAGGTATCTACAAAGAAGAAAAAAAAATCATTTTACCACAGTACATTTGCATTAAAATGTTTATTGCAGCTCATAGTATATATATATACTGTGCAGTACTATTCAGCCATAAGAAAAGATGCATCTCTTGTGTTTACCTGGAAACACATTCTCCTTAGAAAAGTATCACAAGAATGGAAAAACAAGTATCCAATGTACTCAGTACTAATATGAAATCAATATATAAACAACTACACTACCACATAAAAGAAAAACACTCGTATAGTCTAGTGAGGGAGAGGAGAGATGGGGGGAGGGAAGGTGATTGGCAGGTTCTCACCTAATGTGCACAAAGTAAGGGTGTTCAACACATCCCTGGGTGAAGGGCTCAACTTGAATTTTACCTTAGAAATGAAAACAATGTAACCTAAATATTTGTACCCTCATATTAACTTGAGATTAAAGAAAAAAGAAAGTTCTTCTTTTGTTCTTTCTCCATCCCAAACCCATTCTACTCTCTCAAGGAAGTAGGAGAGCACACTTGCATGTGCCAGCTTTGGAAACCATCACACCACCTTAGTGACCTTGAACAGATGGTTTAACCTTGCAGAGCCTCTGTTTCTCCAGTTGTGCAATAATAACTACTTCATAGTGTTGGAGTGAATATTAAACAAGCTAATGTTTAAAAAAACTCCACAATAGTACAGTTCACTCCAATAGCATGGTCCACTCCAATAGCATAGTCCTTCACACAAAGTAATCAAACTGAAAATGTTTATGTTGGCTGGGTGCAGTGGCTCACGCCTATAATCCATGGGGGTGAGTTCAAGATGAGCTCCTGGGTTCAGGAGTTCAAGATGAGCCTGAGCCAGAGTGAGACCCCCGTCCCCACTAAAAATAGAAAAACTAGCCAGGTGTAGTGGTGCATGCCTATAGTCCCAGCTACTCAGGAGGCTGAGGCAAGGGGATTGCTTGAGCCTAAGAGTTTGAGGTTGCTGTGAGCTATGACACCATGGTCCTCAACCCCAGGGCAACAGAGTAATACTCTATCTCAAAAACAAAAAAATAAAAAAGAGAAGAAGAAAAAGAAAGAAAGAAAAAAAAAAAGAAAGAAAAGAAAATGGTTATGTTCAAGTTGTCTGGCATGAAAAAATGAGAAAACAATCACTTTCTGTCAGAGGTGGTCTTACAGTGCAGCAAATGAAGTTTAGCCTTCACTAGCAAGGTACCCTTGTAAGTAAGTGTACTCAGATAAGGTACTCAACCTGAAACTGCCTGAGATCACTTTTCCCATTTGGACTTCTTCACCATCACATTTTCTCTTGCGTCAACCAGCCTTGGAGGGCTGCAATCATTCCCGGGAAAGTTGTGGGAAAGTTGAGCTGAGAATACGTTTAGTTGTGTTTGTGGGATATATTTGACTCACATTTCTACACATAGTTGAGTTACTTCTAGCTGCCTTGGTGTTGGAGTGGGTTCTAGAAAACCTCCGACAGGCCACTGTGCTTGCTATGTGCAGGAGCAGGCCAGCCGTGTGGTCAAGCTGAGAAACAGAGTACAGTATCCAATATCAGAAGTGTGTGGATGGTGAGGGGGAAATGGTTTGAGAGAGCTCTTAGATGAAACTGGTGGAAAATTCCTCCAAACTTTAGAGTTCACACAGTAAAGAAATTTGGATATAAGTCTTTCTAATATTGACTACAATTCTAAAAATTTATATGAAGTTACTAATAATGAGTTTTGAAGCTGAAAGAAACTTCTCCAAACTATCAATAACATAAGTTTTGAACAACTCTGCTCAAGGGGATACTGAAGTTCTTCTATTCCCTCGTAGATATTAGGTAATAATATGGCTCATTTTTATAATCCCAGCACTTTGGAAGGCCAAGGCAGGAGGATCTCTTGAAGTTAGGAGTTACAGACCAACCTGAGCAACATAGCAAGACTCCACCTTTACAAAAAAATAGAAGAATTAGCCAGGGATGGTGGTGCACATTGGTAGTCCCACCTACTTGAGAGGCTGAGGCAGGAGAATCCCCTGAGTCCAGGAGTTCGAGTCTGCAAAGAGCTATGATCATGTCCTAGGCTGTAGCCTGGGTAACAGAACAAGACCCTGTCTCTATAAAAATTTGTCATACCAAAAGGTGCTCAAAGACCATTAAGTAAAAAAACAAAAAACAAAAAAAAAAAAGGAAAAAAAGCCTACTGGAAGTGTATCGGGAAGTTTGCTAATAAAATTAGGTTATTTTTCTGGCTATTTGAATGAATCATATTTTTCATCAGTTTCTAATTTATTCTGTTTTGCTTTTTTCCTTATACCTGATACTTTTGTACCCAGTTTTGGATTCACAGTTTGCATTCTTTTTCTCATGGGAGCCCTTTCCAGTGTGTGCAAGCTTCTGGCCACACACTACCTGGGACTACCCTTGTTTGTGGTCATGTACTCTTGCTGCTAAAGACACAGAAGGGCCTTGTAGATATGTTTCTCAATTTGTAGTTCTTGGCTGAGTTCTGAAGCACCATGAAACTGAGAAACCCGAATTATATATTTGTAGGGACAGGAATTTTTAAAACTTTCTTTCTGCTCCCACATTGCTTTATTTCCTTTGCCATCCAATTGTGTATTGGCCTTGCATTCTGAAGGAGAAAATGGGGGCTCTTTGTTCCCTTCCTTTCCAAAGTAATTACAGAAGGCTTTGACTCTATACACTACGCACAATGAGATGACAAACCGTACATCAGATAGATGTACGAGATTCCACAATTAAATTGCTGGAGAGTAAGACAGCATAATCATAGTTGGGTTATAGGTAAAGAAACCAAGGAAGGCATAATAAGAGGTCCAACTAATTTATCGAGGAAACAGTGATTGGAATTAAACCCAACTACTGGATTAACTCACCTCTCTAACTTGCTGCTACCTTGCTAAACAAGTCATTTCAATGATTCACTTCAAAAACACATAGGAGGTAAGATTTACCTTGAATGTACTTGGATATTGATGTTTCCTTGGCAACATCTTCTAAGTTAAAAGCAAAATAGTGATTTAACACATACAGTTTTGTAAAAAAATTGTGAGCTCTAAAGCAGCAGTCTCAGAAGCTCCTTCTTATCCTTTGTAATTGAAAGAGAAGTTTTATTCTTGGATACTAAGTAGCAATTAGTTTAGAAAAATCTGTTTTCTAGGCAGGAAATGAGGAGACCATTCCCCTTTTTCTCTGAGTCTCCCTCAGAGCAACCTGGCTAATTAGCACTTAACTCTCACCTCATTGAGATCTAATCATTAATGCCCATCTGTAATTGAAGAAATTATATTTTAATTTCAATTACAGACTAATATGAACATAAAGTATGTTACTAATAGGATACCTATATTTTTATCTAGATGCTCTCAATTTTGGTTGGTCCAAACCATTCCAGTGTTAAGTTCCTTGTATAGTTTTTCTTTTAAAAAGAGATGAATAAGGCTGGGTGCAGTGGCTCATGCCTGTAATCCTAGCACTCACAGAGGCTGAGGAGAGTGGATCCCTTTAGCTCAGGAGTTCTAAAGCTGTCTGAGCTACAGCAAGACCCCATCTCTAAAAATAGCCAGGTGTTGTGGTGAGCCCCTGTAATCCCAGCTACTCAGGAGGCTGAAGCAAGAGGATCACTTGATCCTAAGAGTTTGAGGTTGCTGTGAACTCTGACGCCACAACACTCTAGCCAGGATGACAAAGTGAGACTCTGTCTCAAAATAAATGAATAAATAAATAAATACTTTTATGGAAATGCTGTGGTTTTTTGTCACCTACTTCCTTTGAGGGATGCTATAAGATAGAGCCCCTGGAAACTAGGAATATTGTTTGCTTCAGCTTTGCTAGGAGCTTTTGGTCACCTGGGAGTCAGGTGAAATGTAGAATCTCAGACTCCACCCCAGGTGGTTTATACATGCAATAAAGTTTGAGACACATTGTTCTCTGTCACTTGGTCAATTTTCCTGAGGACATACAGTAAAATTTATTTCATATATAATCTAAGCTGTTGTGGTGGTGTGTACCTGTAGTCCCAGGTGCTTAAGAGGCTGAGGTGGGACGATCACTTTGGCCTAGAAATTTGAAACCCTATCTCAAAAAAAAAAAAAAAGAAAGAAAGAAAAGAAAAGAAAAGAAAGATTTCATCTAGTAGTTCAGTTCCTGGCTTGAGGTCAGCAGAAAATTGGCTGACTTGGAGGTTGCCAGTCCCACTTATTGGCTATGTGCTTTTGGGACGTATCTTATCTTCTCTAAATTGCCAGTTATCTTCTCGGTATGTTGGAGATCATAATGGGGTCACCTCATAGAGGTGCTATGGTCATCAAATGAGAAAATACACATAAATTAATTCAGCCCGATAGTTGCATCTGATAGCAAATAAAAGTTAACTGCTATTTTTATTATTACTACTAGAAATTATTTTCTTAATTAAATGGTTTTGCCTTATTGACTCATCTATCTGATGATGTTTTGGGCGTAGAATATTGACTGCTAGAAAACATAGAGCTATGTTTATAGCCCTTTTCAGCAGGTATTTGACTTTTGTTTTCTTTTTGAGACAGTTCACTCTGTCACCCTGGGTAGAGTGTCATGGTGTCATCGTGGCTCACAGAAATCTCAAACTCATGGGTTTGAGCAATCCTCTTGCCTTAGCCTTTTTATGGGTGCCAGCCACCATACCTAGCTAATTCTTCTATTTTTTCTAGAGACGAGATATCTTACTCTTACTCAGGCTAGTCTTGAACTCCTGAGGTCAAGTGATCCACCTGCCTCAGCCTCCCAGAGTGCTAGGACTACTAGTGTGAGCCACCACACCCATCCAGGTATTTGGGTTTTTAACTGACCTTACCTCAGCTTCTCTCATTTTTTATATTTCTATTTTGTCATCGCAGTCTTCTCAGAATTTTATATTTTTTGTTAAACATGGTAAGCCACTTCAAAATTATTTTACGTCAAGATGAGACATAACATATTAACAATCACAATTATAAATTTATTACTCCATAATATTTGTGCCAAATTACATTGAAAGCCTTGTTATATTTTTCTTCTTTACCAATCCCTTGGTACAATTATATTGGTGAATCTAATCATCCTTGTAAAAGTAGGCACACTTAAGCAATTTCTTAAGAAATGTTGTTCTCCTCAAATTCCCTTCTTGTTTATCACTATATCCATGGCATAGTACCTTACACATAACAGGTGCATAATATATTAATTGAATGGGTAATTGTTTATCACTTGCCTGTTTATATCTCTTCATGCTTGCTATTCAATTCCAAACTAGAATGGGCTTTCTTCATCCTCTTGGTTTGTCCAGTATATATAAGGCTCGGATTGAGTGTTACCCTTCCTTTGAAGACTTCTTTGACCCTCAGTCCAGAAATGGACTCTCTCTTTCCAAAACCATGGAATTCACTGTTTGTCTTATTCAGCTGACACTCAGCATTCCTCTTTGTGTTGGTAGCTATCCTTGATGAAGAGCGCAATCTTTGGAGTCAAGATGTTATTGGTGCAATTCTGTTTGGGTTGCTTGTTGGCTGTGTGACATTAGGGATATTACTTATCTTCTCTAGGGCTGTTCCTTCTTCTGTAAAATGGGGAATGTAGAGTGCTGTATTGCCACAATAGATGACATATGTGGATATCTGGAACATTACCTAGAGATGTTGATAATTGTACCTTTTTTCCCAAATTGAATTTGTAAACTTTTATGGAATCCATGGGGAAATATTACAGGACTATGGGTGAAGTGTTATTCCTATAGTTCTTGAGGACTTTTTCCCCCCCAATTTGAAAGCAATCACTATTTATTGACTGACCAGATTACAGCAATAATTATGGCAGATACTTTAGTTCATTCTTCTCGTAAGCCTGTTGATCTCATCTTCCCTGCTGCATCTCCACCTTCTACACAGTGGATTGTGTTTTTTTTCATTCCACCCATGGAGATGATAACTTGAAGGGCCACAGGAAGTTATTTGCAACTACAAAGCATTTTCCAATAGTACAGATCTCATGAATCAGATTCTCCTTGCAGAGGATACCATGTTTATCAAAAGATCAAGTAATCAAACTGTTACCTGTCAATACAATTCTCTTCTTATTGATTCTGCCATGATCACGCTTGTAAAGCTCATTTACTGACTTCAGGTCCCGGTGCTTGCAGACAATATGTGGTTCTACAGTCATCAGCATGTTAATTGAAGCCTGATCAGCTTAACAAAGGTTACACTGAAGATCTGGTGAAGGTGAAGAAGCTGCAAAACCTTTCAAACCTTTGGACTCACGCCACTGATACCTCCCATCCTGATGCCAAATGCCAGTTTGGGTCCTGCTGGTAACTAGAAGTACAACTGCCTGTACTACTCATGATAATGCTTAGCTTTTTCATAGATAAGCTTCATCCTAGCTTGTCAAAGCATCTTTGGGGCAAACTTCTTTCTCAGATGCTTGCTCTTCAGCTTGGTGAAATTCCTTCACTTTTTCTTAATGGTTTCTGATATAGCAGAAACCTTCTTTTTCTTCTCTTTGACACGCTCCATGGTTCCTGCCGGAAAAGAGCTGAGGAGTCTTTTTGCCTCTGGACTCCCCTGGCTGACAAAAGCTGCCAGGGGTTGTCTATTGATGATTCTTGGTGAATGTAGCTGTGATTAAATATTGTCTAGGAAGGAAGTAAAACCCAGTGGAAATCCAGCAGGGGGGAGGAATAGGAGGGGAGGGGCAAAAAACCTACTTAACAGGTACAATGAACACTATGGTCCACGTCACCAAAAACATCTGTACCTCCTTAATATTTTGAAGTAAAATAAATGAATACATAAATATTGTCTAGGTTTCATGACTCATCCATGGTGACAGAGGAGGAAGGCAAGAGTGTTACCCAGGCAACACTGCACATCATGGTTTCAAACTCTCCTTACATTCCTTTTTTTTTTTTCCACTTTTTATTTGGTAGCATTATTTATTTTATTTTATTGTTTTTACATTTCTTTTCCTAAGAATATTATAGACAAAAGAATTAATATTTTTAAGGGAGCACTGTAGTTTTTACTCTTTGAAATGTCTTTAAAATAATCTCTGACCCCTTGGAGCTGTATGCAGGAACATACTTGGACAGTTCTGAAATGCAAAGTGCACGAGAGTCAAACAAACAAAAAAATCTTTTGAGTCTCAGAATCCTGAAAAAGTGTTATCCCACACTCCCATGAGAGAGTAGAAAGAGTTATCACTCGCGATGCTTTTCATCCTCACAAAATAACTAGAAATAACAAGATAATTAGAAAGTTAGTGTGCGTAGTTTCAGAATTTTTTCTTATGAATATATAATTGATCAAAAGAGTGCTTTGAACAACAAGGAGGCTTATGTGTCAGAATTCTGCATCTGATCTGGATCTCTAAGCTATTCTAGTTCTTTCTCCATATGGTAGTGGGGGAGACCTTTGACATCAAATCTGGTCACCTTTCTTTCTGCATACCATGCCACCGCTTCCTTGTTGCCTGCAATATTAAATCCAGTGAAAGGCTTTGCTTCATCTGGCTCTAGATACCTCCCCTGCCCCAGCTTCTGTCCCTGCAGTGTGGGCTCCACAGGCTCCAGAAGCTCCTGCTGTACTGGCTGCAGGTGATGCTCCTTCACAGAGGGGACACTGCACAGGCCCTTCCCTCTGCTGCTCATGACTGAGAATCATCCCGCAGGGCCTTTCTCTCTGAAGCCTCCCTAGACAACCCCAAGCAGTTTCTCTTTCCTTTGGGGACCCATAACAATTTCAACATAACATTTGTAAAGCGCTTATTATGTTGGCTAATAACTTTCCCATTTACACATCTCTGATTAGCTTGTGAATAATTCGAAGGTGAGGATGTTCCTCTTTCTTGCTCTTGTCACCTGTAACACCTAGCACAATGGCTAGCACATAGAAGTTATTCAATACAGGCTATGCAAATGGACACATTCATCTAAATTTATGTTTATTTATTTATTTAGAGTTTCACTTTGTTGCCCTAGGTAGAGTGCCCTGGCATCAGCTCATAGCAACCTCAAACTCTTGGGCTTAAGTGATCTTCTTGCCTCAGTCTTACAGGGAGCTGGACATATAGGTGGCTAACCACACCGCCTGGCTAATTTTTCTATTTTCTGTACAGGTGGGATCTCCATCTTGCTTGGGCTGGTCTCTGAATTCCTGAGCTCAAGCAATTTACCTGCCTTGGCCTTCCAGAGTGTTAGGATTATAGGTATGAGCCACTGTGCCAGGCCACATATTTATATATTTATATATTTTCAGGAAAGACCATACATTTTGGCTTCTCTCAGGTTCAATTTAATTTTGCTGCTCTTAAATATACTTAATGAATATTAATGCAAGTTATTCTTCTCTGTGTATTTATAGTACATACTCGAATCTTCTAATTCATTTTTAAAATAAGTCCAACTTCACATTCATTTTTACAATTATAAGTATTGGAAAACACATTTAAAATGTCTTCTCCTTGTGCAGACATGCTATTTGAAAAGATATGTTAGTTCTAAGGTATCGCAGGTTGCCCGCGAGCTCCTCTGCTGTTATCAGCTTGTCAGTGGCACTGCAGTTCAGATTCCCTGTTGGTCACTTAACTGATCTTTTTGGTTAGTAAGGGACCAAGACTACCCACAGAATGCTGTAACCATGGTGATAAGATGCCCTATGTTAACTTTTCAGCAGAAAAGATGAGATGCTCTAGTACTCTGTGCCTGCGTTTCCCAGTGGAATTTTAGGGAAGCATTTAAGCAATAGAATCAGGCCTTGAACAGATAATTACTTTTTCCTTTATACTAGTACCTTTCAAATTAGGGGTGGTGACTGACAGCACATATAGTTCATGACCAGCCAAATGTGAGGTCTAGGGCAAACTAGGGAGCTTGTCATTCTTCTATACTGACTGAGAAAAAAGCTTCTTTAAGTAAATGGTTTTACTTTTTTAAATAAAATTGAAGTACTTAGGAAAAATAATGGCTGTGTGCTCTTTGCACGTGATGAAAAATAACTATAATGGAAAATGGGTGTGAATCTTGCAGAAAATCAGACTATGTTCTTCACTGAGATTAGTCTTGGACCTACGGAGGATGAGACCTTTGAGATTTAGGGGCACTGAGAAGATACAATATCCATCCAATACCTTTCTTTTTCTTTAGTCTGAAAATCCAACTTGCCAGAGTTTTCTCCTTTATAGGTTTATAAACCATTATAATATAAGTATCTCTGGAAAGGCATCACAGTATGGGAGAGAGTGAAATTTAGTGGCCTGTGGACTACAACTGGGTTGTAGCTATGTGTGTTTGGCCTAAAGAGTGTCTTATACCTGGTTTTGAGCTAAAATATTTTAATCCTAAGAAGACTTTACAGAAACATCTGCATTACTCTATTATCTTTAAACACGAAATGTGGCAAAATTAAGTTCTTATAAAACTGGAGCTGAATAGCTGCTGTCTTATTTAAACAGGCCGAATTTTCTTTAATTTGTCACAGTCTTCACCCCTCCCACCATAACTCTAGATATAGTTTTTTAAGCCTTCCTTACTTATTTACTTACCTTGCTGGCTCTTCTAGGTAAAAAACAAAATAAAACAAAACGTAAAAACTCAAACCAGCTCCATAGACAAATTTCAATGACCTCTATTCTTTTTTTTTTTTTTTTGTAATCTTCTCCCTTAACTAACTACTTGACATTTTGAATTGTTTCCAAGAAATGGTGGATTTTCTTCATGATGAAGAAGCTGAGATTCTGAAGGCCCCCGGGCAGACTTCCTGATGCCAAGATTCACCCTGTTCTGTGACCTGCCCCAAGACACGTGGCCCCTCTTCAAAGAGGCCGTGATCTCCCATAGTTGGAGAGATGGATTTGAGGAAGCTTCTCTCATTCTCTGGACAAGACATGGGTTATATTAAAAATTCCTTTCCTTATCTGAATTCAAACAAATAGTTCTGATAAAAGAAATAAATTTTTTAAAAAAATTCCTTTCCTCCTTGGCAATCCCTGTTGTCTCAATAATTGGATCTTGGTCGACGTGGGAGGATTGCTTGAGTTCAGGAGTGTGATGTTGACATGAGCTGTGATGACATCAGGGGCAACAGAGTGAGATTTTCTCTCAAACAACAAAACAGAAAGATCTTCTACCCCCCAAAAGCAAAATATAGAAAAGAAGGGATACTGGAAATTAGCTGAAGAGATTAAATATGGAAGGACAAGTCTTTCTTTGAGACAGGAAGAAAAGAGGTAGGCTCCCGCCCAGACCTCCGTAAGAGCTGTGCTGCCCAGATCTCTGTAAGAACTGTGCTGTGACCACGATCAGCCACCACCGGACCTTGGTAAGACCTGCCCCGCAACCCCCCACCCGCAACCGCGCCGCAGGGCCTCTGCATGCCCTGACCAGGAACTGCAGGAGCCACGCAACCCACCGTCCTCACTCCTGTACCCTCCCTACTTCCACACCAGCCGCTCCTCTGGCCATGGACTCTGGTAGCCGCATGCCCTCCGGAGCCCTCCCTGCCTCTGCACGGAGCCCTTCTCCTGGCCAGAGACTGCTGGAGCCTTGGGCTCTCTGTGCCAAAGTCACTGGGTTCCAGGCACTCTCAAAACTATGTGCGCTGCCCCCTGTTGCTGGATCCGGGTGTGTCACACTCTGGAGCTTCTTCCACAACCAGAACTCCCTGGCTGGGGCAGCTCCAGAGGAACTACACAGGGTCACTCCCTACAAAGAACAGCAACAATAGAGTGATCCCACTGGGGTCTAATCTTGGAGAGACACCTCCCCAACTCTGAGGACGGCCAGAGGCAATGGTGAAAAACCATCATGAGGCAAAATCAACAGAAAAACTCTGGCAATATGAATAATCAGAGTAGATCAACTCCCCCAAGGATCAATGGGGCAGACACAGCACAAGATCCCATGGACAAACAAATAGCTGAGATGTCAGAAATCAAATTCAGAAACTGGATAGCCAATAAGATCGAATTAGAATTCCAAGCAGTAACCCAAAAGACGTCTCAAGAATTCAACGAATTCAAAGACCAAATGACCAAGGATTTTGACACATTGAGATAAGAAGTTGCATCCCTCAAAGATATGAAAAACACAGTAGAATCCCTCAGTAACAGAAAGGACCAAGCAGAAGAAAGGATTTCTGAAGTTGAAGACAAAGCTTTCGAATGCTCCCAAACTCTCAAAGAGGAAGAAAAATGGAGGGCAAAAACAGATCATGCTCTCAGAGAGATCTGGGATAATTTGAAGAAAACCAATATGCATCTTATAGGTATCCCTGAAAGTGATGAAGTGGCTTCACAAGGCACAGAGTCTATTCTCCATGAGATTATGAAGGAGAACTTTCCAGACATGCCAAGAGATTCTGAAATTCAGATAGCAGACAGTTTCAGAACTCCAGCACAACTTAACCCAAAGAAGACATCTCCTAGACACATCATAATCAATTTTACTAAAGTTAATATGAAGGAGAAAATTCTGAAAGCAGCCAGACAAAAGAAAACCATCACCTACAAGGGCAAGAATATTAGAATAACTGCAGATCTGTCTGCTGAAACCTTTCAAGCTAGAAGAGGATGGTCATTGACTTTTAATCTCCTAAAACAAAATAACTTTCAACCCAGGATCCTGTACCCAGCTAAACTGAGTTTCGTTTATGACAGAGAAATTAAATACTTTAGCGACATTCACATGTTGAAGAAATTTGCCATAACTAAACCAGATCTTCAGGATATTCTCAGACCTATCCTTCATAAAGACCAGAGTAACCCTCCACCACAAAACTAAACCCACCCAGAAAATTTTTATCAAATTCCAACTTCCACAGTCGTAAAATGATTAAAAATGTCCACCGGACTCTCAAAAGGCTTATCAATATTCTCAATTAATGTGAATGGTTTAAATTGTCCTCTAAAGAGGCATAGGTTGGCTGACTGGATACAAAAACTCAAGCCAGATATCTGCTGCATACAAGAATCTCATCTTACATTAAAAGACAAATATAGACTCAAGGTGAAGGGATGGTCATCTATACTCCAGGCAAATTGGAAAGCAGAAAAAAGCAGGCATTGTAATCCTGTTTGCAGATGCAGTAGGCTTTAAACCAACCAAAATAAGGAAGGATGAGGATGGAAACTTCATATTTGTTAAAGGTAATACTCAATATGATGAGATTTCAATTATTAATATTTATGCACCCAACAAGAATGCACCTCAATTTATAAGAGAAACTCTAACAGACATGAGCAACTCGATTTCCTCCAGTTCCATAGTAGTTGGAGATTTTAACACCCCTTTAGCAGTGCTGGGGGTGCTTCTTTCCTCCAAAAAGAAGCTAAGCAACGAAATTTTAGATTTAAACTTAACCATTCAACATCTGGACTTAACAGACATCTACAGAACATTTCATCCCAACAAAACTGAATACATATTCTTCTCATCAGCCCACGGAACATACTCCAAAATCGACCACATCCTAGGCCATAAATCTAACCTAAGCAAATTAAAAAAGATAGAAATTATTCCTTGCATCTTCTCAGACCATCATGGAATAAAAGTTGAACTCAATAATAACAGGAATCTGCATACCCATACAAAAACATGGAAGCTAAACAACCTTATGCTGAAGGTTAGGTGGGTTATAGACAAGATTAAGAAGGAAATCACCAAATTTTTGGAACAAAACAACAATGAAGACACAAATTATCAAAACCTCTGGGATACTGCAAAGGCAGTCCTACGAGGGAAATTTATAGCACTGCAAGCCTTCCTCAAAAAACCGGAAAGAGAGGAAGTTAATAACTTAATGGGACATCTCAAGCAACTGGAGAAGGAAGAACATTCCAACCTGAAACCCAGCAGAAGAAAAGAAATAACCAAAATCAGAGCAGAATTAAATTAAATTGAAAACAAAAGAATTACACAACAGATCAATAAATCCAAAAATTGGTTTTTCTAAAAGATCAATAAAATAGATAAACCGTTGGCCAACCTAACCAGGAAAAAAAGAGTAAAATCCCTAATTTCATCAATCAGAAATAGTAAAGATGAAATAACAACAGACCCCTCAGAAATTAAAAAAATCCTTAATGAATACTACAAGAAATTCAAAAAATCCTTAACGAATACTCTCAGAAAGATGAAAATCTGAAAGAAATTGACCAATACCTGGAAGTACGCCACATACCAAGACTTAGCCAGAATGAAGTGGAAATGTTGAACATGCCTATATCAAGTTCTGAAATAGCATCAACTATACAAAATCTCCCTAAAAAGAAAAGCCCAGTACCAGATGGCTTTACATCAGAATTCTACCAAACCTTTAAAGAAGAGCTAGTACCTATATTACTAAACCTCTTCCAAAATATAGAAAAAGAAGGAATATTACCCAACACATTCTACAAAGCAAACATCACCTTGATCCCCAAACCAGGGAAAGACCCAACAAGAAAAGAAAATTATAGATCAATATCACTAATGAATATTGATGCAAAAATACTCAATAAGATCCTAACGAACAGAATCCAACAATACATCAAAAAATTATACACCATGACCAAGTAGGATTTATCCCAGGGTCTCAAGGCTGGTTCAATATACGTAAATCTATAAATGTAATTCAGCACATAAACAAACTAAAAAATAAAGACCATATAATTATCTCAATTGATGCAGAAAAAGCTTTTGATAATATCCAGCATCCCTTCATGATCAGAACACTTAAGAAATTGGTATAGAAGGAACATTGGTTAAACTAATAGAGGCCATCTACAGCAAACCCACAGCTAATATTGTACTGAATGGAGTTAAATTGAAATCATTTCCACTTAGATCAGGAAGCAGGCAAGGTTGCCCATCGTCTCCATTGCTCTTTAACACTGTAATGGAAGTTTTAGCCATTGCAATTGGGGAAGAAAAGGCGATCAAAGGTATCCACATAGGGTCAGAAGAGATCAAATTTTCACTCTTCACAGATGATATGATCGTATGTCTGGAAAACACTAGGGATTCTACTACAAAACTTTTAGAAGTGATCAAGGAATACAGCAATGTCTCAGGCTACAAAATCGACACCCATAAATCTGTAGCCTTTATATATATCAACAATAACCAACCCGAAAAAACAGTCAAGGACTCTATTCCTTTCACAATAGTGCCAAAAAAGATGAAATATTTGGGAGTATACCTAACAAAGGACATGAAAGATCTCTTCAAAGAGAACTATGAAACTTTAAGAAAAGAAATAGCTGAAGATGTTAACAAATGGAAAAACATACCATGCTCGTGGCTGGGAAGAATCAACATGGTTAAAATGTCTATACTACCCAAAGCAATATATAATTTTAATGCAATTCCTATTAAAACTCCATTGTCATATTTTAAAGATCTTGAAAAAAATAATACTTCATTTTATATGGAATCAGAAAAAAACCTTGAATAGCCAAAACATTACTCAGCAATAAAAACAAAGCAGGAGGAATCACGCTACCAGACCTGAGACTACTATAAATCGATAGTGATCAAAACGGCATGATACTGGCACAAAAACAGATAAGTAGATGTCTGGAACAGAATAGAGAACCAAGAGATGAATCCAGCTACTTACCGTTATTTGATCTTTGACAAGCCAATTAAAAACATTCAGTGGGGAAAAGATTCCCTATTTAACAAATGGTGCTGGGTAAACTGGCTGGCAACCTGTAGAAGATTGAAACTGGACCCACACCTTTCACCATTAACTAAGATAGACTCTCACTGGATAAAAGATTTAAACTTAAGACATGAAACTATAAAAATACTTGAAGAAAGTGCAGGGAAAACTCTTGAAGGAATCGGCCTGGGTGAATATTTTATCAGGAGGACTCCCCTGGCAATTGAAGCAGTATCAAAAATACATTACTGGGACCTGATCAAACTAAAAAGCTTCTGCACAGCGAAGAACATAGTAAGTAAAGCAAGCAGACAGCCCTCAGAATGGGAGAAAATATTTGCAGGTTATACCTCTGATAAAGGTCTAATAACCAGAATCCACAGAGAACTCAAATATATTAGCCTGAAAAGAACAAGTGATCCCATCTCAGGGTGGGCCAGGGACTTGAAGAGAAACTTCTCTAAAGAAGACAGACACATGATCTACAGACACATGAAAAAAAGCTCATCATCCTTAATCATCAGAGAAATGCAAATCAAAACTACTTTGAGGTATCACCTAACCCCAGTAAGGGTAGCCCACATAACAAAATCCCAAAACCAGAGATGTTGGCATGGATGTGGAGGAAAGGGCACACTTCTACACTGCTGGTGGGAATGCACACTAATATGTTCCTTCTGGAAGGATGTTTGGACAATACTTAGGGATGTAAAAATAGACCTGCCATTCGATTCTATAATTCCTTTACTAGGTTTATACCCAGAAGACCAAAAATCACAATATAATAAGGACATCTGTACCAGAATGTTTATTGTAGCCCAATTCACAATTGCTAAGTTATGGAAGAAGCCCATAACTTCGAATGGGCTAGCAAATTGTGGTACATGTATACCATGGAATATTATGCAGCCTTAAAGAAAGATGGAGACTTTACCTCTTTCATGTTTACATGGATGGAGCTGGAACATATTCTTCTTAGCAAAGTATCTCAGGAATGGAAGAAAAAGTATCCAATGTACTCAGCCCTACTATGAAGCTAATTTATAGTTTTCACATGAAGGCTATAACCCAACTATAGCACAAGAATATGGGGAAAGGGCCAAGGAAGGGGAAGGGAGGGGGGAGGTTAGGGTGGAGGGAGGGTAATGGGTGACTACGGTGTATCTTAGAATGAGTACAGGCGAAACTTACTAAAGGCAGAATACAAATGTCTACATACAATGACTAAGAAAATGCCATGAAGGCTATGTTGAACAGTTTGATGAGAATATTTCAGATTGTATATGAAACCAGCACATTGTATCCCTTGATTGCACTACTTACACAGGCATGATTTAACAATAAAAAATAATAATAATTGGATCTTCATGCAAAGAGCAATTGGACATAGACCCAACTGCCACTGCGGTTTTGACAAAAAAAAAATGAGCAGCTTCAGTTACTGTAGCAATTCAGGGGCTAATGCTAGGGCGCCTGCCTTGTATACTGCCTGCCTGCACCTTCATCTATAATATGTCCTTGCCAGAAGTCTGGTACTTGTCCCTGAGACCAACGAAGAAGGAAGAGAAGTGGTTTGAAGAAAAAGAAAGAAAAATTTATTAATTTGGTGGCAAATGAGGAGGGCAGTAGACTAGTGCCTCAAAGACCAGCATCCTGCCTATAAGCAGAAAAATATTTTTTTTGAGGGGAGTTTTTGGCAGTCAAATGTCATTGTTTTGGGCCATTGAATATGATTTTAAGATAATTCTGTTGAGCCAACTCGTGGTTTAAGATACTAGAACACAAATGACAAAGAACCTTTTTCTGCCCCTTTGGTTACTGGCCTTGGGAATGAATTCAGGGCTTTTTTGTTTGTTTGTTTGTTCTTGAGACAGAGTTTTACTTTGTTGCCCTCAGTGGAGTGATGTGTTGTCATAGCTCACAGCAACCTCAAACTCCTGGGCTTAAGGGATCCTCTTGCCTCAGCCCCTGAGTAGCTGGGACTACAGGTATGCACCACAACATCCAGGCATTTTTTGAGAGGTCTTGCTGTTGCTCAGGCTGGTCTCCAACTCCTAAGCTCAAGCAATCCACCTGCCGTGGCTTCCCAGAGTACTAGGATTACAGGCATAAGCCACAGTGCCTGGCCTAGGAATTCAGATATTAATTCCCTCAAAGGATGGGGAATATTAAAGAGACAACTCAAAAAGTATTTTATTGTCCTTTTGTGGACCTTTACCTCTACATTAAGACTTTCCCATGCCTCTTCTTTGTTCTACCCCCATTCTCCTCTTGAGATATTATCAGAAAATAATAAGTACACCAAATAACATAAAATAAAGCATTTGCAAAAGATTCTCCTTCTAGAATTCACTTAAAAACTCCTACTATTTATATTTGTAGCACAAATACACACAAACATAGGTATAATATATACAGAAAAGTGCCAAAGAAATTCCACCTTTACTTAAGGCTGATTTGAATGGAATGTTTGGGTTTCTCCAATTTGTTGATCATTGCCTCGATTGAGAAAACATTTGGTTGGGCCTGAATAATGCAGCACAATTGAGATGAAGCATAGAAATTATTTTTTAAGTATAATCAGAATTTTCCATGTGTGGGAAAAGATCCCTAGGCTTTATTCACCAGAGAAGAGGCACTGTTTAGTTAGGAGTTTGACCTGAGCCTATTGTTCAGTATACTATATACTATGGAGAGTGAGAGCACAGTAAGGGCATTGAGAGGAGCAGATGTACCGGGTATCATCAGGAGATGCTTCAAGACTGGGGAGGGAAATTTGAGAGGCTGATTTCTTTTTCCCCTGAAGTCTTCAAGTCTTAGGAGTTTATTAAAGCCCTCTAATTTCTACTTCATCCAAATCTCTCACATCCAAATCATGTTCAAGGATTTCTGAACTATCTTAAAATATTTATTATTTATAATAAAGCTTAAAATAAGATACTTGTGCATGAGATTATACATAAACATCCTCAGAAGCGTAAACATTTGGAATTACACTCACTGGCATTAAACTGTATGATTTCCCTCTGAGAACCTGCTGTAAGGAATATAGTTAACTGAATATGGTCCAGCTGTCTTATCTTTTGATACACCATTGCAAGGATGCAAGGCCATCCTTCTCTGTCCCCAGGTTGTTCCCATCCAATCGCTGATCCTGGTGTGGGTACCAGAACCAGCTCATATTAAGTGCTGGTCTCTTCATTAGCTGACTGAGCTTCTCTCTGAGGCTCTTCCTTCTTCCAGTCAAACCTCTGTGCTCTCTTCTCCCAGATGTCAGACTCATATCATCATCTGAAGGCTCTCTCCGCCTTCTCCTGTTTCTTTCCCTTCACAGGCATTTCAGCTAACAAATCTCTTGCATCTTGCACCTCTAGTCCTGTTTTGGTATTTGCTTCTCAGAGATCCAAATAGACACAGGGTAAATGACTAAGTATTATTGTCAGGAATCAAGAGGAATTATAGGCTACACACAGAGTCTCATGCCTGTAATTCCAGTGCTTTGGGAGGCTAAGATGGGAGGATAACTTGAGGCTACAAGTTCAAGCTTGGGGAATATAGCGAGATTCTGTCTCCACAAAAAAACTGTTCGAAAAATTATCCAGGTATGGTGCTTTGCCCCAGAGTCCAACCTACCCATGAGGATGAAGCAAGAAGATCCTTGAGCCCAGGAACTTGAGGCTTCAATGAGCTATGATCATGCTACTGCACTCCAATCTGGGTGATAGATTGAAACCCTGTCTCTAAAAACAAACAACACCCCAAATAACACTAAAGACTTGAGAAGATTATATGGGCTATGTATGTGTGGTAAAAGAGCACAAGAAGATCAAAGATAATTTTTCCCATCAATCAGCACATATTATATCTCTCAAAAGTGTAAGAATCCAAATGAAATTAGAACAAGACTCTGGTTGCTGCTCTCAGGGAACAGTAATGGAGCAAAATCTGGTGGAGACAAGGCACAAAATGAAGTGCTGAATGAAAATACATATGTTAAATAATAATAGTTGAAAATGCAATGTGATTTCTTTCCTAAAAGGTGGAATTACAAGTGGATAATTGAAGAAGAGATAAGGGAAGAGGCTGAAATAGAAGAGCTTTATGAATATTAGGGAAGGTGGTCACCAAACAATATTTTGGAGGTGTGTTTCTTGAGTGTGACCTCAAGATTGCTTAGGAATCAAGTTATCAATGAAAAATTTTAAGATATTATAATGGTTTCACTTTGATGCTAAACTTAAAAAATTAGTATTTGTATATTTGGGATCCCCTGGATTATCTTCTATCTGAGGGCTACCTCTGGATTTCTTTGCCTCCTTTTGTACTTATGTCTCCTCTCCTAGACAGAGTCTCGTTCTGTCATCTGGGCTAGCATGTGCTGGAGCCTAGCACATAGCAACCTCAAACTCCTGGGCTCAGGTGATCCTCCTGCCTCAGCCTCCCAAGTATCTGGGACTACAGGCATCAGCCACAATGCCTGGCTAGTTTATCTATTTTTAGTAGAGAGAGGGTCTCACTCTTGCACAGGCTGGTCTCTTAACTCTTAAGCTCAAGTGATCCTCCTGCCTTGGCCTCCCAGAGTGCTAAGATTACAGGTGTGAGTTACCACATATGGCTGTATTTGTGTTTTTAATTGTGTTGGCACCAAATAGTACCATTTCAAACCACCACATGCTGATGAGAAAAAAACAGAAGGAAACTGAACATACCAATGAAGCATTCTTGTCAAGTGAAGGCAGAGTAGACATCATTTGTGAAAGGCAGAAATAATTATGAAGAGTAGTTTGAATACAGAATACTGTTAGGAAAATAAAGTCATCACATAGTGTAGGATAATGTAAGTTATATCATAAACTGAAAGTCTTCATGTGCTAAGGCAATAGGTGTGAGTGGCAACTTAGAGTCAGCAAAATGATTTTAATTTTTACATGAAATCAATATAATACATTTGATTTTTATTGCTTTTTGTTTACGATAGAATTGATAAATTTGATTTAGTTTTATTATTGCATAAAATGTTTAAGCTTAAGAGTGTATACTCATTTTTATGTACAGTGTGATTCATATGTCTATTCCCAGCCTTTCTCTCGTCCCTTCCACCAAAAGAGAAAACTACTTGCTAACTTAGCTTACTTCTACTCCCTGCATCCCAGAGGAATGTTGCTTTTGAGCAGATAAATTAGAAAAGATACAACCATGGTAGGTGAAGCCAGGCAGACTTTGTGGAAAACAGCAAGCTGATATAAGAAGAGTCTAAGTTTGATATTAGTGCCAACTTGATTCTGGACCTGGGTGTTTTCCTGGAGCATAGAAACTTTTCAACCGGAGGGGAGACAAGATGGCGGACTGAAGCCAGCTTTCAACAAAGGCTCCCGTCCAGAAGGAGACTTAAGGGACAGGAATTTAGTAAGTATCCTGGTGGACTTGAGCCTCACCAAGAGAGAAGGCTGAAGAACGCACATCAACACCGCTGAGGCAAGTTGTGATCACAAGGACGCAAACAAAAGAACGCTCACTTCTGGATATTCTGAGGCCACACCCCCTGTCTCCCTGGGCAACCAGAGGAAGCCACCGGTGACACGGCTCACAAACCCAGAAGCCTCCAGGGCGGGGCCGACCCAGAGAGGTGTTCAGACGCAATTCTCCAGCAGCAAAGACGTTTGAACTCAAAACAGCCCGTCTCCTGTAGGCGACGACAGGAACAGAGACAGAACCTCACAAAGTTGTCTGTTCTGTTCTGTTCTGTTAGCAGCATCCATCAGGGACGGGGCTAAGCCTGAGTGAACACCTCCTTCCCATCACCTGCATCAAACACTCAAAGATGTCAGGCCCCATCTCCTCCTGCTAGATAGCGGCAGTCTGCAGGGGCCTGGCAGACTTCCTTGCGATTCAGGCAGGTGCAAACCCCTGGAGTGTCTGTTCACTGCAGGCAACTGGGTTAGCCATCTGCAGAGATACCAGTGACTGGGTCCGACAGAGGGGCAAAGTGGGGAAGGAGATGTCAACCTTCCCAGACTGCTCTGTTTGCAGGGTGGCTCCTCCTGACTCCACGCTGCACTGGGGTGAGCTGTCTCAGAGGAGTCACCAGGCCCCTGTGATCCAGTTCCCAGAGACCTCTTGAACCCTTCCACCTGAGACAAGTGCCGATTGAGACAGTTGATTCGGACCTTTTGAACTGGGCTAATAGACTGAGGACTTTTCAGGTGGTGCCCTGGGTGTGCGATTGTAGGAAGGTTTGATTCTCCTTTTCCAACTGGGGCCAGAGGTGGGCAGGCGGGGTGACTTAATTGCTGATTTTTCCACACAGCTGAGACTTCAAGCCAGAGTAGAAGTTGCAATAGGATCGAACAGAAACCAGCTGAAAACAAGACAGAACCACTTTGCTCCACCACACCAGACAGGGCCCCAGTTTCTCAGGCCACAACACTGTACGGGCCCTCGATAAAACCCCAGGGGAAAAACCAAAGGGAGTAAACCATGGGGCGGAATCAGCGGAAAAACTCTGGTAACATGAATAACCAGAATAGATCAACCCCCCCAAGAAAAGATACGGCAGATGTGATTGAAGATCCCATTCATAAACAACTGGCTGAGATGTCAGAAGTCGAATTCAGAATTTGGTTTGCAGACAAGATTAATAAAATGGAATTAGGAATTCGAGGAGAAATTCAAAAACTGTCTCAAGAATTTAACGAATTTAAAGACAAAACCACCAAAGACTTAGACACACTGAAACAAGAACTTACAGCCCTCAAAGATATGAAAAATACAGTAGAATCCCTCAGTAACAGAATAGAGCAAGCAGAAGAAAGGATTTCTGACATTGAAGATAAAGTCTTCGAACGCTCCCAATCTCTCAAAGAGGAAGAGAAATGGAGAGCAAAAACGGATCACTCACTCAGAGAGCTCTCAGATAATTCGAAAAAAAATAACATAAGAGTTATAGGAATTTCGGAGACTGATGAAGTGGCAGCCAAGGGCACAGAGGCCCTTCTACATGAAATTATGAAAGAAAATTTTCCAGACATGCCTAGAGAATCTGAAATTCAGATAGCAGACAGCTTCAGAACCCCAGCACGATTCAACCCCAATAAGCCATCTCCCAGACATATCATAATTAGCTTCACTAAAGTTAACATGAAAGAGAAGATTCTCAAAGCAGCCTGGCGAAAGAAAACTATAACGTACAAAGGTAAGAATATTAGAATAACTGCAGATCTCTCTGCTGAAACTTTGCAAGCAAGAAGAGGCTGGTCATCAACTTTTAATCTCCTAAAGCAAAAAAACTTTCAACCCAGGATCTTGTATCCAGCTAAACTGAGTTTCATCTATGATGGAGAAATTAAATACTTCAATGACATTCATATGTTGAAAAAAATTGCCATAAGTAAACCAGCTCTTCAGGATGTTCTCAGACCTATCCTCCACAATGACCAACCCAATCCTATACCACAAAAGTAAACTCAATCAGAAACTTCGGATCAAACTCCAACTTCCACACTGGCGAAAGGATTAAAAATGTCTACTGGACCTTTGAAAAACTCGATACCCAAAATTCCACCAGACTTATCCTTACTCTCTATCAATGTGAATGGCTTAAACTGTCCTCTAAAGAGGCATAGGTTAGCTGACTGGATACAAAAACTTAAGCCAGATATTTGTTGCATACAAGAGTCACATCTCAACTTAAAAGACAAATACAGACTCAGGGTGAAAGGATGGTCATCCATATTTCAGGCAAATGGTAATCAGAAAAAAGCAGGTGTTGCAATTTTATTTGCAGATACAGTAGGCTTTAAACCATCAAAAGTAAGGAAGGACAAGAATGGTCACTTCATATTTGTTAAGGGTAATACTCAATATGACGAGATCTCAATTATTAATATCTATGCACCCAACCAGAATGCACCTCAATTTATAAGAGAAACTCTAACAGACATGAGTAACTTGATTTCCTCCAGCTCCATAATCGTTGGAGATTTCAACACTCCCTTGGCAGTGTTGGATCGATCCTCCAGAAAGAAGCTGAGCAAAGAAATCTTAGATTTAAACCTAACCATCCAATATTTAGATTTAGCAGACATCTACAGAACATTTCATCCCAACAAAACTGAATACACATACTTCTCATCAGCCCACGGAACTTACTCCAAAATTGATCACATTTTAGGTCACAAGTCTAACCTCAGTAAATTTAAAGGAATAGAAATTATTCCATGCATCTTCTCGGACCATCATGGAATAAAACTTGAATTGAGTAACAACAGGAATCTGCATACCCATACAAAAACATGGAAGTTAAATAACCTTATGCTGAATGATAGCTGGGTCAGAGATGAGATTAAGAAAGAAATCACCAATTTTTTGGAACAAAATGACAATGAAGACACAAGCTATCAGAACCTCTGGGACACTGCAAAGGCAGTTCTAAGAGGGAAATTTATAGCACTGCAAGCCTTCCTCAAGAGAACGGAAAGAGAGGAAGTTAACAACTTAATGGGACATCTCACGCAACTGGAAAAGGAAGAACATTCCAACCCCAAACCCAGTAGAAGAAAAGAAATAACCAAAATTAGAGCAGAATTAAATGAAATTGAAAACAAAAGAATAATACAACAGATCAATAAATCAAAAAGCTGGTTTTTTGAAAAGGTCAATAAAATAGATAAACCTCTGGCCAACCTAATCAGGAAAAAAAGAGTAAAATCTCTAATATCATCAATCAGAAACAACAAAGACAAAATAACCACAGACTCATCAGAAATCCAAAAAATCCTTAATGAATATTACAAGAAACTTTATTCTCAGAAATATGAAAATCTGAAGGAAATAGACCGATACTTGGAAGCACGCCACCTTCCAAGACTTAACCAGAATCAAGTGGAAATGTTGAACAGACCCATATCAAGTTCAGAAATAGCATCAACTATACAAAACCTCCCTAAAAAGAAAAGCCCGGGACCAGATGGTTTCACGTCAGAATTCTACCAAACCTTTAAAGAGGAATTAGTACCTATATTACTCAACCTGTTCCAAAATGTAGAAAAAGAAGGAAGACTACCCAACATGTTCTATGAAGCAAATATCACCCTGATCCCCAAACCAGGAAAAGACCCAACAAGAAAAGAAAATTATAGACCAATATCACTAATGAATATAGATGCAAAAATATTCAACAAGATCCTAACAAACAGAATCCAGCAACACATCAAACAAATTATACATCATGACCAAGTTGGTTTTATCCCAGGGTCTCAAGGCTGGTTCAATATACGTAAATCTATAAATGTAATTCAGCACATAAACAAATTAAAAAACAAAGACCATATGATTCTCTCAATTGATGCAGAAAAAGCTTTTGATAATATCCAGCATCCCTTCATGATCAGAACACTCAAGAAAATTGGTCTAGAAGGGACTTTTCTTAAACTGATAGAGGCTATCTACAGCAAACCCACAGCCAATATCATATTGAATGGAGTTAAATTGGAATCATTTCCACTCAGATCAGGAACCAGACAAGGCTGCCCATTGTCTCCATTGCTTTTCAACATTGTAATGGAAGTTTTAGCCACCGCAATTAGGGAAGAAAAGGCGATCAAGGGTATCCATATAGGGTCAGAAGAGATCAAACTCTCGCTCTTCGCAGATGATATGATTGTGTATCTGGAAAACACTAGGGACTCTACTACAAAACTCCTAGAAGTGATCAAGGAATACAGCAGCGTCTCAGGTTACAAAATCAACACTCATAAATCGGTAGCCTTTATATACACCAACAACAGTCAAATTGAAAAAGCAGTTAAGGACTCTATCCCATTCACAGTAGTGCCAAAGAAGATGAAATATTTGGGAATTTACCTAACAAAAGACGTGAAAGATCTCTATAAAGAGAACTATGAAACTCTAAGAAAAGAAATAGCTGAAAATGTTAACAAATGGAAAAACATACCATGCTCATGGCTAGGAAGAATCAACATTATCAAAATGTCCATACTACCCAAAGCAATATATAATTTCAACGCACTCCCTATTAAAGCTCCACTGTCATATTTTCAAGATCTTGAAAAAACATTACTTCGTTTTATATGGAATCAGAAAAAACCTCGAATAGCCAAGACATTACTCAGAAATAAAAACAAAACAGGAGGAATCACACTACCAGACCTCAGACTTTACTACAAATCGATAGTGATCAAAACAGCATGGTATTGGCACAAAAACAGAGAAGTAGATATCTGGAATAGAATAGAGAACCAAGAGATGAATCCAGCTACTTACCGCTATTTGATTTTTGACAAGCCAATTAAAAACATTCAGTGGGGAAAAGATTCCCTATTTAACAAATGGTGCTGGGTGAACTGGCTGGCAACCTGCAGAAGACTGAAATTGGACCCACACCTTTCACCATTAACTAAGATAGACTCTCATTGGATTAAAGATTTAAACTTAAGACATGAAACTATAAAAATACTAGAGGAGAATGCAGGGAAAACCCTTGAAGAAATTGGTCTGGGTGAGTATTTCATGAGGAGAACCCCCCGGGCAATTGAAGCAGCTTCAAAAATACACTACTGGGACTTGATCAAACTAAAAAGCTTCTGCACAGCTAAGAACACAGTAAGCAGAGCAAGCAGACAGCCCTCAGAATGGGAGAAGATATTTGCAGGGTATAACTCTGACAAAGGTTTAATAACCAGAATCCACAGAGAACTCAAACGCATCAGCAAGAAAAAAACAAGGGATCCCATCGCAGGCTGGGCAAGGGATTTGAAGAGAAACTTCTCTGAAGAAGACAGGCGCACGGCCTTCAGACATATGAAAAAATGCTCATCATCTTTAATCATCAGAGAAATGCAAATCAAAACTACTTTGAGATATCATCTAACTCCAATGAGACTAGCCTATATCACAAAATCTCTAGACCAGAGATGTTGGCGTGGATGCGGAGAAAAGGGAACACTTCTGCACTGCTGGTGGGAATACAAATTAATACATTCCTTTTGGAAAGATATATGGAGAACACTCAGAGATCTAAAAATAGATCTGCCATTCAATCCTGTAATTCCTCTGCTGGGCATATACCCAGAAGACCAAAAATCACAACATAACAAAGATATTTGTACCAGAATGTTTATTGCAGCCCAATTCATAATCGCTAAGTCATGGAAAAAGCCGAAGTGCCCATCGATCCACGAATGGATTAATAAATTGTGGTATATGTATACCATGGAATACTATGCAGCCTTAAAGAAAGATGGAGACTTTACCTCTTTCATGTTTACATGGATGGAGCTGGAACATATTCTTCTTAGTAAAGTATCCCAAGAATGGAAGAAAAAATACCCAATGTACACAGCCCTACTATGAAACTAATTTGGGACTCTCACATGAAAGCTATAACCCAGCTACAACTTAACAACAGGGGGAAGTGGGAAAGGGGGGGGGTGGGTAGAGGGAGGGGAATCGGTGGGATCACACCTGTAGTGCATATTACAGGGGTATTTGCGAAACTTGGTAAATGTAGAATATAAATGTTTTGGCACAGTAACTGAGATAACGCCGGAAAGGCTATGTTAACCACTGTGATAAAAAAGTGTCAAATGGTTTATGAAGTGAGTGTATGATGCCCCATAATCATATCATTGTATACAGTTATGATTTAATAAAAAAATTAAAAAAAAAAAAAAGAAACTTTTCAACCATACCGGGTGGGTGGGGGGTGGGGTGTTAATGGGACCTGTGAGAGGAAAAGAGAAGAAAAGGGAAGATTCCTAGTAAGAGAAGCAAAGTCTACATATAGTAACAAGCAGAGAGAGAAAATATTCACAAGTTTGGGGTGGGAATGGTAACATTTTGGCAGTTTGGGGCATTTTGGTAAGAAAGAAAATGTAGTCTGAGAAAGCTAGAGAATTTGAGAGCAAAGGCAAACATCAAGCATTTTCGGGGCTGTAAGTGATTAGTGTTTTTGCTGGAATCAGAGGAAAAGACTGGAATTCCTTTTTCAGGGCTCTGAGGGAAAGGGCCTTCTCTTCTGTGCTCTAGGATAGATGGGAACCCTTATGGCTAGGCTGGGTCTTTTGATATTCTGATCAGAATGAGCTGATGGCATGCTGGTTTCTCTAATGATAGAGCAGATAAATTAAGCATATGGAAATTTCTCAAGGACAGACATTAAATTGGGAGGTACCCTTTATAACCACTTTGAGAATGGAAACATTAGGTTAGGCAGTTAGGCATGAGCAAGGTGGATGGCAGATAAGTTTAGGCTATTTGGGGCTGACTTGGGTCAGGCTGACCTGGGTTTTTATTAAAGACCTCGCAAGTGCAAGACCTTGCAGGTGAGTTGTTTTGGGGAGCTGGTTGCTTGGGGAGAACTGGTTAATGTCCCCGGGGCTTTGTGATATGGATAGTTACACATTGCTATGGTAAAACATAGTGTGGACAGAGTTGATCAAGACCCTGGAAATTTCTAAGAAGCAGCTGACATCTCCCCAAAGTTGGGTATAAAATCCAGCACTATGTTGTCCTCAGTGCCTACAGTCTAGGACGAGGCCTGCTATCTAGGTTGTTACAATAAATTTTTCCTTTCTTTCTAAAACTTTACTTGGTCTTGTTCTCTTCAATTACTTAGGCAACTACCTTGAGCCATCGCTGTGCTGCTCTAACATTTTGGGGGGCCAGCCAGGAGAAACTCTTGTTTATGCTTTGGCACTGTGCCTGCTTGCACTACTCACACTGAGCATCTGTTCACTCTGCTCATTCATTCCAGGGACTTGGTACCTGTAACCCTTCATTGGTACTGGGAACCAAGAACCCCAGAACACAGGGAACTCACGGCTGGTCCCACACCTAACAGATATACTTGCTCAAGAAAAATTCCTCCAGTCCCAATCCAAAGTCTCAGCTGCTATTATTTTCTGGAGTAGGGGAGTTAGCATTTGACTTCTTTCTTGTTTTGCCTGGAAGACTTATCAGAAAAATAGAGAGAGAGAGAGAATGGTCTTCAGTAGCTCAGGGTTCATAAGTTCTCTATGAACTTATGAACTTGTTGTCTTGGCTAAATGGAGTTAATTTGGTAGTGCTGTCTTTGTAGGAAGAAGCCTATGCCACAGAAGACACCTCACCTCCAGATAAATGGAATTAGATCAGCATATAAAATGTAATTAGCAGCTTGTCAATTTTACATCTCAAATAGCTCTTGTAGGCACCTATTCCTCTCAAGCTGTACTGTCTTTTACCTCATTTGCATTGTTAAATGTTTTAAACTGGAAGCTGTGATTCCAGGGGGTGTGTTCTCCATTTGTTTAACCCCACTCATTATACCTATAGGTGAATGCTGCTGTGGGCTGCTCACCATGTTAGGTGCTGTGATAAGCCTCACAGAAGAGTGCCTGCCCTCGCAGAGCCCACAGCCTAACAGGGTCATGGGCATCACACAGTAACAGTACAAATGATGGGTGTGATAGGACATCAGGATCTCATCACAGCGATGGGGAAAGTCTGGAGCTCAGAGAAAGGCTCCCAGAGAAGCTCTGAGGGTCTGAGGCTGGAAAGGAGAAGGGGAATTCTCTGAGCAGAAGGCAAGCACTGAGGCAGCTGGACTAGAATCTTCCCAGAGCAAGACAGGGAGAGGCTGAATGGCACCCAAATGAAAGTGCTGGCCTTTAGGGGCTGGCAGGTGGGGGGCACTGAGTGGGAATAGCTCAAAGGAGCTCTGCCCAAAGTCTCAGATCTAGAAAGGGCCTATAAATCTGGCAATGACTTGAGGTTTCGCCTTAAAAACAGTTGGAAGGCACTTAAGGATTTTAACCTGGGAGTGATAGGATTGGCTGTAGAAGGGAGAGCTCATTCCAAGTGGCAGGCAATCTTTTTTAAGAATGCAATCTGATTATTTATTCTCTTATTTAAAAATATTTAAATAGCATGGCTTCTTCCTGCTATGAGAATGACGTTTAAACATTTTATAAGGTTTGCAAAGCCCTTCTTAAACTGATGTTGCTACTTCTCCGGGCTCACCTTTGCACCTTTGATTCGCCTATCTTTTTTCTCTATTGCACCCACGACACTCAGCTTGAGCCTAGGGCTTTCATGCTTTCTTTGATCTCAACCCAGTAAATTCTTCAGCATTTTACACTGCCATTCAGTATGCATGCACGTGCATAATTTTCATGTATCAGACAAAAGTTTCATGCAATAATGGGGAAGGGACTCTGATGATTCCCCTTTTCTATCTTGAAAATGTGGGCTTACACTTAGCAAATTCACACTGCCCACTAATTCTTCCGTAAGCCAAGCGCTTCCTCTACACCTGGGACTTTGACCATGTGCTTCCTCCTGCGTAGAGTGCTCTCTCCTACTCCACTGTTTCCTGGAGAATTCCTGCTCCAGCTTCCAACTCCTTTCAGGGAATCTTTGCTGACTTACCAGGCCCAGCTCAGGCACTTTTTCTAAGACTCTCTCATTGCCCTCTCTCTGCCTATTCCCCACCCACCCCCCACCTTTCTTTTTTCGCACAAAGATTTATTGAAAGCCTACCATCTGCCAGGCACCGTTCTGGGCATGATTGCAGGGCTGCATTTATTGGACCCTGTGCTCAGAGGACCTTCCACGCTTGGTTTAATGCTCTGCCTCTGCAGTCTTGAACATCTTAATAATTATGAAACAAGGGCCCCACATTTTCATTTTGTACTGAGCCTCGCAATTTATGTAGCCATTCCTGCACTGGGGTGTAATGAACAAAGCAGACCAAATCCTTACCCTCGTAGAGTTCACATTCTGCACTCACTTCATACCTTAGTACAAT
Organism: Nycticebus coucang; assembly: GCF_027406575.1. NCBI lineage: Eukaryota > Metazoa > Chordata > Mammalia > Primates > Lorisidae > Nycticebus > Nycticebus coucang. The sequence continues at coordinate 28,176,880 of NC_069780.1, forward strand.
ATTTGCCTATTCACCTTCCTGTTATCCTAGCTGGACCATAAGCTCCTAGGGTGCAAATGCTCCTTCCCACCACCGTCTCCAGCATGCACTTTACTGCCTGGCACCTTCTACACAGTAATACAGAATGAATGAATGAACAAATGTGCTGCCTCCAACCTTAGTCCTGCCATGCATGGTTCCCTGGACAATGCTACCCTTGACATTCCTTTGACAAGATTTCACTTGCACTAAAGCTCTTTTACTGGCTATTTGCCCATCAACTCTGAAGTGTAACTTTAGTTAGAACATGTTAGTGAGTTACATTTACACTTAACAAGTGTGAGGAATTCACAAGCAGATGGCTTCAACCAAGAATATGAGCCCAAGAATTATTCTCAAAGTGAGCAAAGAAACATTCAAATGTTTTTGTGATGATTAATGACTTCAATTGTAAACGAGATGAAGGCAGAGGAAGAGCATCAAGGGTTGAGAACACCAGGGAAACTGAGATGAAAGCTCGTTTTGTGCTTTTGAATTCTCTTTAAAATTTAACTTGGTTACGCCATAATTTATTTGTAAAAATATTGGTTCAAACTTGAAAATAGAGTTATAGGATAACACCTTAAAAGATGTCATAATCATCAATTGGGCATCTTTTTTTAGTTTCAGTCAAAGAACTTTAGTATTTAGTATTTTTTTTTATTTTATTTCTGTATCTAGTTTGAAGAATGGTGTACAGGCTGTGTCAGCTGTTTGAAGTGTCTCTATGCCTTAAAACCCTTTTAAGGGTCAATAGTGGCCTATCCTTATCTCTTACCTTTTACTGCCATCCTGTGGCCATTTCATTTTTAGATAAAAATTTATTTGAAAAACCATGTTTCTATTTTTATCATGGATTGCAGTTTCAGATTTTATCAGCCCCCAATTAACACAGCCCTACAATACACATATTTAAAGCACTTTTACTTATTAAAATATTCTGCAGTGCAATCATGTACAGTTACTGTGGACTTAGGGGTTTACATCTGGTCTCTCTGGCATCTGACTCCCAGCTTTTGTGCAGGCCATGGTGTAGACCTGCTCCCTCATCCAGGGAAAGGGTGGCACTGTGGTTAAGAGTGGGGCTCTGGAGGGTGGCACCTATGGCTCAAAGGAGTAGGGCGCCAGCCCCATATGCTGGAGCTGGTGGGTTCAAGCCCAGCCCTGGCCAATAACTGCAAAAAAAAAAAAAAAAAAAAAGAGTGGGGCTCTGGAACCAAACTGCTGGATTTGTTTCCCAGCTCTGCCACTCTTAGTACAAGAGACCTTGGACAAGCCCAGTAAACTCTCTAAAATCTTCAGGTTCCTTTCTGTAAAATGAAAATTGTGAGAGTATAGCAGAGTAACTCATGTGAAGCATTTAGAGTGGCTGAGATTGTAAGCACTCATTCACTCATTTATGTATTCAACAAATATTCATTGGGATCCTCTGGTGTGCTGGGCACTGTTCCACTTTTGGGACCAATGCAATAAACTAAATAAACATAAATCTCCACCTTTCTGGAGCTTATATTCATGTGTGTGTATGTGTATGTGTTCAGATAATAGAAGAAAAAAGTTAAATAGAACATATATGCTATATTAAATAATGATAACTGTTAAGGGGAAAAATAAAGCAAGAAAAAGGACTGAAAAGTGTTTGGGGGCTGGTTTGTAATTTTAACTAGGTTGAATTTAAAAGGACTCATTAAGAAGATAGTTGAGGAAAGAATAAATGAGATGAAGGAGACCGCCAGGCACATTTCTCAGGACAGAGAACACCAGGCAGAAGGAATGACAAGTGCAAAGACACGAGACAGCCAGGGCTGCAAGGTTAATGAACTCACAGGAAGACTGACCTGTGACTCCCAGGGTTTGCTGAGGGATGGCACACAGGATGTGGGAGGAGGAGAGCACTCAAAAAAGATGCCATAGATTTATGAGTGTTAATTTTGTATCCTGAGATGTTACTATATTCCTTGATCACTTCTAGGAGTTTTGTAGTTGATTCTCTGGGATTTTCCAGATATATAATCATATTGTCTGTGAAGAGTGACAGCTTGATCTCCTCTGGTCCTATTTGGATCTCCTTGATTGCCTTCTCTTGCCAGATTGCTATGGCTAAGACTTCTATTACAATGTTAAAAAGCAGTGGAGACAGTGACCAGAAATCACTTGGCAATAAAGATATTTGCACCAGATTGTTCATTGCAGCTCAATTCATAATTGCCAAGTCATGGAAGAAGCCCAAGTGCCCATCAACCCATGAATGGGTTAATAAATTATGGTATATGTATACCATGCAATACTATGCAGCACTAAAAAAAATGGAGACTTTACTCTTTTATGTTTACATGGATGGAGCTGGAAAATATTCTTCCCAGTAAAGTATCTCAGGAATGGAGAGAAAAGTATCCAATATACTCAGTACTACTGTGAAACCAATTTATAATCACTCACACTTGCATATGAAAAATGAAACACAACTTTAGCCTAGGATGAAGGAGGGAAGGGGAGGGAGAGGAGAGGGGAGGGAGTGGGAGGGATAGTAGGGGATAGTAGGGGGACCACACCTATGGAGCACATTGCAAGTACAAGTTGGATCTATCATGTGTAGAACACAAATGTCCTAATGCTATAATTGGGTAAATGAGGTGAAAGCTATGTTGATTAGCACTCCAATTTGTACAAATAATCAGCACATTGAAAATGGCATAAATATATTTATGATCTATGTACGAAAGACTTAATAAAAATAAATAAATAAATAAAATAAAGAAAGATGCCATATTTGCTAAACAACAATAGTATGTAACCGTCATTTGTTGAGGTGGGGATGGTGATGAGAGAAGTAAATTTGGGACTGGAGTGGTGGGGTGGTTTGTTAAGGACCTCAATACTGAACATATGAGATGACAATTAAACATTCAAGTTGACATATTGCAGAGGCAGTCAGATATGAAAGTCTGGAGCTCAGGGGAAAGGTCTGGGTTGAAATAGAAATAGTATTGAAGGTCATGAAATTGAATGAGATCATCAGAGAAATGAGTTGCATTCAGTGATAAAAGAGGAAAGCCAATGTTTAGAAGTCAGCCAGCTAAGCAAGGATTCTGTAAATGGTGACAGCTAGGGTTATTATCAAATTGTCTCCTCAGCTCCCTGACTTGCGGTATACCTCTCAATTCAGCTCACCCTCAGTTTCAGCTCACCAGCTGCTGATCCCCCAGCTCTCCACATATCCTCTAAGAAGCCCTTTGGAAAGACTTATCCTCTGCTGCATCTTTGTCTCTCTACACTATTGCCAGCTGTGGACCACATTGCCTTTTCCTGACTACACCTCCCATCCTGGGTAGAACCAGGTTATGTTCCTCCTGTGTTAGGACACAGGTCTCTCCTTGGAAGAGTTCCTCAGTGCCTTCCCTGTCCCTGATCACCGCACCACTCATCTAGGGGGTGAGCAGTCTGTCATCTCACCACCTGGGTCTCTGGATCTGACTGCTTCTTCCTGCCTCTCTGCACAGAGACCAAGTCCCAACACTGATTTCTCTTTAACCAGAGGCAATTATTTTTCTTCTTAGCCTTTACAGCATCTTGACTTTTCCTGAAGATTTGGACTCTGGTTTAAAACATTTCCCTATATGTCTTTGTTTGTGTTTAATTTTTTTTTCTCTCTCTTTTTTTTTATTGTTGGGGATTCACTGAGGGTACAATAAGCCAGGTTACACTGATTGCAATTGTTAGGTAAAGTCCCTCTTGCAATCATGTCTTGCCCCCATAAAGTGTGACACACACTAAGGCCCCACCCACCTCCCTCCTTCCCTCTTTCTGTCCCCCCCCCATAACCATAATTGTCATTAATTGTCCTCATATCAAAATTGAGTACATAGGATTCATGCTTCTCCATTCTTGTGATGCTTTACTAAGAATAATGTCTTCCACGTCCATCCAGGTTAATACGAAGGATGTAAAGTCTCCCATTTTTTTTAATGGCTGAATAGTATTCCATGGTATACATATACTACAGCTTGTTAATCCATTCCTGGGTTGGTGGGCATTTAGGCTGTTTCCACATTTTGGCGATTGTAAATTGAGCTGCAATAAACAGTCTAGTACAAGGGTCCTTATGATAAAAGGATTTCTTTCCTTCTGGGTAGATGCCCAGTAATGGGATTGCAGGATCAAATGGGAGGTCTAGCTTGAGTGCTTTGAGGTTTCTCCATACTTCCTTCCAGAAAGGTTGTACTAGTTTGCAGTCCCACCAGCAGTGTAAAAGTGTTCCCTTCTCTCCACATCCACGCCAGCATCTGCAGTTTTGAGATTTTGTGATGTGGGCCATTCTCACTGGGGTTAGATGATATCTCAGGGTTGTTTTGATTTGCATTTCTCTAATATAGAGAATAATAATAATAATAATAATATAATAATATATAGAGATGAGGAACATTTTTTCATGTGTTTGTTAGCCATTCGTCTGTCGTCTTTAGAGAAAGTTTTATTCATGTCTCTTGCCCATTGATATAAGGGATTGTTGGCTTTTTTCATGTGGATTAATTTGAGTTTTCTGTAGATCCTAGTTATCAAGCTTTTGTCTGATTGAAAATATGCAAATATCCTTTCCCATTGTGTAGGTTGTCTCTTTGCTTTGGTTATTGTCTCCTTAGCTGTACAGAAGCTTTTCAGTTTAATGAAGTCCCATTTGTTTATTTTTGTTGTTGTTGCAATTGCCATGGCAGTCTTCTTCATGAAGTCTTTCCCCAGGCCAATATCTTCCAGTGTTTTTCCTATGCTTTCTTGGAGGATTTTTATTGTTTCATGCCTTAAGTTTAAGTCCTTTATCGATCTTGAATCAATTTTTGTGAGTGGGGAAAGGTGTGGGTCCAGTTTCAGTCTTTTACATGTAGACATCCAGTTCTCCCAACACCATTTACTGAATAGGGAGTCTTTCCCCCAAGGTATGTTCTTGTTTGGTTTATCAAAGATTAGGTGGTTGTAAAATGTTAGTTTCATTTCTTGGTTTTCAATTCGATTCCAAGTGTCTATGTCTCTGTTTTTTGTGCCAGTACCATGCTGTCTTGAGCACTATGGCTTTGTAGTACAGACTAAAATCTGGTATGCTGATGCCCCCAGCTTTATTTTTGTTACAGAGAACTGCCTTAGCTATACGGGGTTTTTTCTGGTTCCATACAAAACGCAGAATCATTTTTTCCAAATCTTGAAAGTACAATGTTGGTATTTCGATAGGAATGGCATTGAATAGGTAGATTGCTTTGGGAAGTATAGACATTTTAACAATGTTGATTCTTCCCGTCCATGAGCATGGTATGTTCTTCCATTTGTTAATATCCTCTGCTATTTCCTTTCTGAGGAGTTCATAGTTTTCTTTATAGAGGTCCTTCATCTCCTTCGTTAGGTATATTCCTAGGTATTTCATTTTCTTTGAGACTATGGTGAAGGGAGTTGTGTCCTTAATTAGCTTCTCATCTTGACTGTTATTGGTGTACACAAAGGCTACTATCTTGTGGACATTGATTTTATATCCTGAAACATTACTGTATTTTTTGATGACTTCTAGGAGTCTTATGGTTGAGACTTTGGGGTTCTCTAAGTATAAGATCATGTCGTCAGCAAAGAGGGAGAGTTTGACCTCCTCTGCTCCCATTTGGATTCCCTTTATTTCCTTGTCTTGCCTAATTGTATTGGCTAGAACTTCCAGCACTACGTTGAATAGTAAAGGTGACAGAGGACAACCTTGTCTGGTTCCAGTTCTAAGAGGAAAAGCTTTGAGTTTTACTCCATTCAGTAAAATATTGGCTGTGGGTTTGTCATAGATAGCTTCAATCAGTTTTAGAAATGTGCCACCTATGCCTATACTCAGTGTTCTAATTAGAAAAGGATGCTGGATTTTATCATATGCTTTTTCTGCATCTATTGAGAGGATCATGTGATCTTTATTTTTGCCTCTGTTAATATGGTGGATAAAGTTTATAGACTTGCGTATGTTAAACCAGCCTTGCATCCCTGGGATGAAGCCTACTTGATCATGATGAATGACTTTTTTGATGATAAGCTGTAATCTATTGGCTAGGATTTTGTTGAGAATTTTTGCGTCTATGTTCATGAGTGAGATTGGTCTGAAATTCTCCTTTTTGTTTGGGTCTTTTCCTGGTTTTGGTATCAGGGTGATGTTTGCTTCATAGAATGTGTTGGGGAAGATTCCGTCTTCCTCAATTTTTTGGAATAATTTCTGCAGTACAGGAATAAGCTCTTCCTTGAAGGTTTGTTAGAATTCTGGAGTGAAGCCATCTGGACCAGGGCATTTTTTGGTTGGAAGATTTTTTATTGTTTCTTTGATCTCAGTGCTTGAAATTGGTCTGTTCAGGAGCTCTATTTCTTCCTGGCTGAGTCTAGGGAGAGAGTGTGATTCCAAATATTGATCAATTTCTTTCACATTGTCAAATTTCTGGGCATAGAGTTTCTGGTAGTATTCAGAGATGATCTCTTGTATCTCTGTGGGATCAGTTGTTATTTCCCCTTTATCATTTCTGATTGAGGTTACTAGAGATTTTACTTTTCTATTCCTCGTTAGTCTGGCCAATGGCTTATCTATTTTATTTATTTTTTCAAAAAACCAACTCCTTGTTTCATTAATTTTCTGAATGATTCTTTTGTTTTCAATTTCATTGATCTCTGATTTGATTTTGGATATTTCTTTTCTTCTACTGAGTTTAGGTTTAGATTGTTCTTCTTTTTCCAATTCTATAAGATCTCTTGTGAGATTGTTGATGTGCTCTCTTTCTGTTTTTCGAATGTAGGCATCTAAAGCGATGAATTTTCCTCTCAAAACTGCTTTTGCAGTATCCCACAGGTTTTAGTAGCTTGTGTCTTCATTGTTGTTATGCTCAAGGAAGTTAATGATTTCCTGTTTTATTTCTTCCTGCACCCATCTGTTATTCAACAGAAGATTGTTTAGTTTCCATGCCTTTGGGTGGGGTCGAGCATTTTTGTTAGAGTTGAGTTCCACCTTTAGTGGCTTATGGTGTGAGAAGATACAAGGTAAAATTTCAATTCTTTTGATTCTGTTGATATTTGTTTTGTGTCCCAGGATATGATCAATTTTGCAGAATGTTCCATGGGGTGATGAGAAGAATGTATATTCTTTATCTTTGGGATGGAGTGTTCTATATGCGTCTATCAAGCACAGTTGTTCTAGGGTCTCATTTAAATCTCTTATATCCTTGTTTAATTTCTGTTTAGAGGATCTGTCCAGCTCTGTAAGAGGAGTGTTAAGGTCCCCTGTTATTATGGTATTATCAGATATCATATTGCTCAGACTGAGTAAGGTCTGTTTCAAGAATCTGGGAGCATTTAAATTGCGTGCATAGATATTTAGAATTGAAATGTCTTCTTGTTGTATTTTTCCCTTGACCAATATAAAGTGACCATCTTTGTCTTTTTTGACTTTAGTTGCTTTAAATCCACATGTATCTGAAAAAAAGATTGCAACTCCTCTTTTCTTCTGAATGCCATTTGCCTGAAAAATTGTCTTGCAACCCTTGACTCGGAGCTTTAATTTGTCTTTTGAAGCCAGGTGTGTTTCTTGCAGACAGCAAATGGATGGCTTGTGTTTTTTAATCCAGTCAACCAATCTATGTCTCTTCAGTGGGGAATTCAAGCCATTAACATTTATTGAGATAATTGATAAGTGTGGTAGTATTCTATTTGTCTTATTTGGTGAGAGTCCATTGCTTAGTTTTATCTTTTGCATCAGTGTGGAGGTTTGGTTCTGTCCTTTAATTTCTGAGTTCTTACTTTGCTGCTGATCCATTGTGGTGGTCAGTGTGCAGAACAGGTTGAAGTATTTCCTGTAGAGCTGGTCTTGTTGTGGCGAATTTCCTCAATGTTTGTATATCCATAAATGATTTGATTTCTCCATCAATTTTGAAGCTTAACTTAGCAGGGTACAGAATTCTGGGCTGGAAATTGTTCTGTGTAAGTAGATTAAAGTTAGATGACCATTGTCTTCTTGCTTGGAAAGTTTCATTAGAGAGGTCTGCGGTCTCTCTGATGGATTTGCCCCTGTAGGTCAACTGGCGCTTACTCCTGGCAGCTTGCAGAATCTTTTCTTTTGTCTTGACTTTGGACAGGTTCATCACAATGTGTCTTGGAGAAGCTCGGTTAGAGTTGAGGCGACCTGGGGTCCGATAGCCCTCTGAAAGCAGTGTGTCAGAATCTTTGTTGATATTTGGGAAATTTTCTTTTATAATATTCTCTAGTATGGCTTCCATTCCTCTGGGGTATTCTTCTTCCCCTTCTGGAATTCCTATAACTCGTATGTTAGAACGCTTCATAAAGTCCCATAATTCTGACAGTGAACGTTCTGCTTTCTCTCTCTTCTTTTATGCCTCTTTTACTATCTGAGTTATCTGAAAAACTTTGTCTTCTACCTCTGAAATTCTTTCTTCTGCATGGTCTAACCTGTTGCTGATACTTTCCATTGCATCTTTAAGTTCCCTGATTGTTTCAGTTCCTTCAGCTCTGCTATATCCTTTTTATATTCTTCATATCATTCATCTCTGATTTGATTCTGTTTTTGGATTTCCTTTTGGTTATTTTCCACTGTATTAGCAGTTTCCTTCATTGTTTCCATCATTTCTTTCATTGTTTTCAACATGTGTATTCTAAATTCCCTTTCTGTCATTCTTAACATTTCTGTATAGGTGGAATCCTCTGCAGTAGCTACCTCATGGTCCCTTGGCGGGGTTGTTCTGGACTGGTTCTTCATGTTGCCAGGAGTTTTGTGCTGATTCTTCCTCATGGGTGATTTCTTTTATCTGTTTTCTTGCCCTAATTTTCCTTTCACTTCCTCTTGCTCTTTTAGTTCTCGTGCCTGTGGACTAAGGGTTACAGGACCAGAAGGGTGAGAAGGTTTAAGAGCAAAAAAGGGATGAAAGAAAGGAGGACCGAATGATAAGGAAAATAAAAGAAAAATAGAGAAAGGAGAGGGGGTGGGTAAAAGGAATATTGACAAAAAGAAGAGAGGCACAGAAAGAGGGAGACAGAGCAATATAGGTGTACAGTGGGGTACTTTGGTACAAGCTTAAAAAAAAAACCACCTTCTGGAGGTGCCCAGTTGGGTGGTTCCCTTGAGGTCAGCAGCTCTTTGCTAACCTGATCAGACACAGTACCCCACCTCCACCAAGTAGAGAGGAAAGACAAAAATGCTATAAATCAAACCAAAACAAGCAAACAGAAAACTTTACGGGATAAAATTGGCTGGAAAAACCAAATAATAGCGGTAGAAACACTAACAAAAATGAAGTTCTAATTATTGAAATAGGCAGCAATGGGAAATTATACTTAAACTAGAAAAATTGAGAAAGAAAAAGGATCTGTATGGAAAAGGTTGAACTTAAAAAAGAAAACAACAATCCACAACATCAAAATAAACAAAAAAAACCAACCAAACCAAAAAAAAAAAAAACACACACAACCAAAAACAAAGCAGTATGTATATGTTATTGAATGTTGTCTGGGCAACACGTCGTCTTCCAGGGTATGAGATGTTAATCACAGTTCTGATAGGACTGGAGGCTGCCAGTTTCTCAAACCCCAGCAGTTAGACACCCTAAATCTCTCTTCAGCCCACTTAAAAGGCACTTTGAACTTGTTCACTTACTGAGCAGAAGCTTTCTCAGGGAAGTGCTTGTCGCTGGAATCACTGCTGAAGTGGCTATCCACTTACCCTGTGTGTCAAAACTGGTTTCCCCTGCCCCCGAGGGTTAGGGCTGCAAGGCGGCTCAGACCCCGCCCTTAGGCTACTTGGTCGCTGGGTTACCAGCTCCCACCCAATTCCAGCTCTGCGACCCTGAGGGCGGAGCTTGCCGGGGCAGATCGCTCACAATGTCTGCCTGTGACCCAGAGCCAAACACTATTAGCTCCGTCTGGCTCAGCGGCTCAGACTGGGGCCCTAGACAAAGGCCAAAGTTCTCCGCACTCCCGCTCAGGCTCTCCCCAAGGCAGTTCAGCTGAGTGCTAAGTCCAAAGACACCAAAACAGTCCACAGGTAAGGCCTTTCTGGTTTGCAGTCTCGCTGCTACTGAACTTACAGTTGCGGGCGGGTTTAGACGGATTGAACACTTGCGACCACTTGCAGGTTTTCCACTGTTTTAGTCCTCCTCTTGGGGTCCAGAAGTCTCTTGCTGACTCCCTGTATCCTCTCAGGGGTGATGATAGGCAGATCCCACCAGCCAGAGATGCCTGGAGTCCTATATCCCCAGACTCACGGTGCCCAGATGCAAGGAAGCTGTTACTCGGCTGCCATCTTGCTCCGCCTCCATTTGTGTTTAATTTTTAATTATAAACTTCATAACAGATAGAAGTACATATTATACATGTACAATTTTATAAATAATTACGCTAAACTAAGTGCTTGCATACTCACACCCTTCTAAGGAAGAAGGACATTCTGGTGCCTCAAGTGCCCTGTGTGTCCGTTCTTAACTCTGTCCCTTCCCCTTCTCATCAGAGCTGCTGGTGTCTTGAATTACGTCTGAGATGTTCTTTTGCTTGTCTTTATAGTGTTGTCAATATATGGAAGGGTTTCATAAGGAAAACGGAGCCACTATGATGTGGGATGACAGGGTTATTATGGAATAATAATACACCTTTATTATTTATTAATTTATTAATATATTTATTAATATACACCTCCTATTATTATGGAATAATAATAAACACCTCATGCTGTCAGTGACGATCTGGAAAGGGCAATGGGAGAAATGGAGGAGAAATGATTACCCAGACTTCCTTAGCACTGCATGGATGGACAAGTTGGAATTTCAAAGAAGAGCTAAGACCAGTCATTGGAGTGAGCCATAAAGGGGGAGCTGGAGGAGAAGACCAGGGGAAGCGACTGCCCCTCCTCATCAAGCTCATCAGGGGGCTGGCAGGGAGGAAGCAGGACAGGTACCAGGTGGACAAGAGGACATGTAAACTGGAAGCTCTGCACCTCTCTGCCTCTCATCACCACTTTTGATGCACACACCCTTTGAGACAATTGGAGGCTACTTCACTTCTGCCTCCAGTATCTTGTTCAAGTTTCTCTTTTTGAAAGTCTAAACTCATGCTTGCATTGGGAAGGGAACTCTGGGACATGTAGCTCTTGCCTTAGCCATGTTGGCCGTGGAATAAACTGGCTTTGATGTCTGGGAGTGAATCCTTAGGAAGCACACTGTTTAGTTTGGGATGTGCTTTATCATAATAGGACCCATATAATATATTTGTTGCTATCACTTGCTTTAATCTTTTTAAGATTATTATTAGTATAATTTTTTGAGATTTCTTCCTATTGTTTTTTTTTAAGATAGTGTCTTACTCTATTGCCTGGGTTAGAGCACAATGCCATCATCACAGTTAACTGTGCAACCTCAAACTCCTGGACTCAAGCAATCTTCCTGCCTCAGCCTCCCTAGTAGCCAAAGTTATAGGTGTATGCCACCACACCCAACTAATTTTTCTATTTTTTGTAGAGACAGGGCCTCTCTATGTTTCTCAGGCTTGTCTTGAATTCCTGGCCCTCCCAAAGTGCTGAAATTACAAGTGTGAGCCATCACAACCAGCCCTCATTTTACCTTTAGCTGATATATATGTATAATATTCCATAGTATGAAAATGTAATTTATTCATTTACATGTTATTAGATATTTGTTTTTCCTCAAATATTGCTCTTATGAGCAATGTTTCCATGGATATTTTATGTCTCCTCATGCACAGGTGCAAGACTTTCTTTAAATACATACCTGGAGAGAGAAATTACTGCTGAATAGAGTATGCTATGTACACTGCATTGTTTATTGCCAAACTGTTTTCCAAAGGACTTGTGCTCCCACTAGCAGTGTTTAAGAGTATAAGGGTTGCTTTTGCTAAATATCCTCATTATGAAGACATGTGACATCAGAAATTTCAATATTTGCAGAATTGAGGATTTATAACATGCCATTTGATTTTGGCTCCCCTCTCCCCTAATTACTGATGAGACCAGACATATTTTTTATATGCTTATCCACCCCACATACCTCCTCTTCTCTGGGATGACTGTTTGCATATCTTGCCTTCCTTCTTTTCTTTATGGATTTTCATACATTCTAGATAGTGATTTTTTTTTTTGCTGGTTATTTGTAATGTAAATTTTCTCTCTCAGTCTATGGCTCATGATCAGTTTGAGCCATTTCTGCCTTGCTGTTCTATTCCATTAATCTGTTTTATTATTCCAGTCTCATTTCTATGTTGTCTTATCTTATCACACTCTTAATAGCATTTGTTGATGAACAGAAGGCCCCAATTTTAATATAGTTATGACAACTTCGAGTCTTTTATAAGGGATTCTAGTTTTCCTTCAAATCATAAAGCTATTTGGTATTACTTTCCAAAATTATTCTGGTTTTCCCTTTTCCATTGAAGTCATTAGTCCTTGTTATGGTTTGAATGTTTGTCCCCTCCAGAACCCATGTTGAAATTTAGTTGCATTGTAGCAGTGTTAAGAGGTAAGGCTTAATCCCTTGTGGTCTCTTCTTTCTCTTGTCCTTCTATCTTCTGCCAGGGGATGATGCAGCAAGAAGACCCTTGCAAGATGCTAACTCCTAGATCTTGGACTTTTCACCTTCCAAAACTATGAGCCAGTAAATTTCTGTTCATTATAAATTACTTAGTCAGTGGTATCCTATCATAACAGCAAAGACCAGATTTATTCACAAAGAATACAAAAGCTACAAAAACCAAAGCTCCCAGTAAAGAGAAGCCAGGTGGGAAACAAGAGTCCAAAATCTGTGTTTGGGCTCTCTACTCAGGGTTATGTATAGTCACAGGGGGTTGTTTTGCCAACTCAATGCTACTTTCAGGGCTGTAAAGTTACAGCCAGCCTCCCATTTAGCAGCAGGGGGCTGGAACTCTTAGGCCTTGGAAACTTACAAGAAATTGATTGGCCATGAAATTGACCAGCCCTGAGAAAAGGTGGGGTTTTCTGTTCAGCAGGAAGTGCAAGGGGAAGGAGACACCAAGGCGCCAGTGTCTCCCCCACAGTTGTCTGGCCCCTGGGGCTACTGGAACCTCCCAGGGCCCCCCTGCCTGCCCTCCAGCAGGCTTGTTCCTGCCAGGGTTGAGGTGGCAGGTCTTGGCATCACCTATCCAGTATTGGTATCCTATCATACAGCAAAAAGTAGACAAAGACAGTCCTTATATCCCATAGATATATAATACATCCTCACTGACAATAGAGTTTCCATATATACCTGAGTTTGTTTCTCGTCCAGTGGTCTTGATATGTGCAAAGGCAGGTGTCTCCACCATGTTCTTCTTTAGCTTTGTCTTGTCACTTCTTACATAGGAAAACCACTTGTTTAACTGCATAAATCTTCGAATCAAATTGTCAACTTCCCCAAAAAGCTTTGTTGTTATTTTGTTTAGTATTAGGGACAACTGAAATCTTTATAGACTGCTAATTTGTTCCCAATGAAACTGTTTTTCCTACCCATCAGTTTTATGCCTGCCATTTAAAGACTCCGTCACCCTTTCTGGCAGCTAATTTTGGTCACATCTGGGAGAGTATTTGCAAACTGACTGTAACTATTCCCTTCCCTGAATTCACACTCTTTTGCAGTGTAACTTTGCTTCTTCTGCTTTCATTAGGTAAAGTCTGCTGCCCCTTTCTTTGAATATGAGCTGGCCTATGACTTGCTTGCCTAACATAGAATGCAGTGGGAGTAATATTTGTGTCAATTCTGAGCGTAGGTTTCAATAGGCCTTTCATACCATTGCTCTTCCTTGGAATTTCAGTGCTGTTTACAAATAAGCTTGTGTAGTCTGCTGGATGGTAAGAGGCACATGGTAATTACCTCATCTCTTCAGCTGATAGTAAGCAAACCCCCAGAAGCAAAAACCTCTTAGTTGATCAATGATGCATGAGGAATTTTAACAGAGACCAGAACCATCCAGCTGAGTACATATTGCCAACCCATGGAATAATAAAATGAATAAAATGGTGGTTGTTTTAAGCTACTAAATTTGGGGGATGGATTACTCAGAAATAGCCACTGAACACAAAGTGACCAAGTTCTCACCAGTACAATGCAAGGAGAAACGACTTATTTTTCTTTAATAGGTTTCCATAACAACAGGCTGATATGGAGTTCACCTGACTTAGACCATGCAGATGCAGACAGAGCTCTCGAAAAGTTGACCTCAAAGTGTGGTTTCCATACTCCCGCAAGTCTCCAAAACACTTTTGAGGGCCTGAGAGGTCAAAACTATCTTCACAATAATATTAATTTGTTATTCTCTTTTTTCCACTATGCTGACATTCACACTGATGGTACAAAATCAATGATGGGTAAAGCTGTCAGTTTAGCATAAATTTGGGCAGTTTATTATACAAGTACATTGTACAAGTCATTCAATAGTCATTCAACACAACACTAGTAGTAAACAGTCCCAATTTTATCTAAGGTTGTTCTTGATGAAACAGTAAAAATCATTAATTTTATTAAATCTTGGCCCCTGAGTACATGTCTTTTGAACATTCATTGTGACAAAATGGCAGGTATGCATCAAATCCTTCCCATATGCTGCATACCCAAGTGATGTTTGTCTCAAAAATCATTATATGACTTTCTGTTTATATGGCTGGACTTGCTTTTTTTGTTTGTTTATTTGTTTATTGGTGATTTACTGCCACTTCCTTTTAAATCAATAGATAGGAAAACTATGGTTATTTAGACCTGGGGATTTTGGCACACTTTTTTTTTTTTTTTTTAATGAACAAGACAGCCAATGTTAAGATTTGGGTGATCAAGCAAAGATATTTTTAAAACTTCAATCTGCTACTATGAATATGATGAATTCTCAATACTTAAAAGTTTTTTCTGATGATGTTGATACTATATTGATTAATATGTTTTTAAAATATTGCATAATGAGAAATGATAAAGGGGAAATTACAACTGATGCCACAGGGATACAAGAGATCATCTCTGAATACTACCAGAAACTCTATGCCCAGAAATTTGACAATGTGAAGGAAATGGATCAATATTTGGAATCACACCCTCTCCCTAGACTTAGCCAGGAAGAAATAGAGCTCCTGAACAGACCAATTTCAAGCACTAAGATCAAAGAAACAATAAAAAATCTTCTAACAAAAAAAATGCCCTGTCTGGATGGCTTCACACCAGAACTCTATGAAACCTCTAAAGAAGAGCTTGTTCCTGTACGGCAGAAATTATTTCAAAAAATTGAGGAGGAAGGAATCTTCCCCAAGATGTTCTACGAAGCAAACATCATCCTGATACCAAAACCAGGAAAAGACCCAACTAAAAAGGAGAACAATTTCACTCATGAATATAGATGCAAAAATTCTCAACAAAATCCTAGCCAATAGATTACAGCTTATCATCAAAAAAGTCATACATCATGATCAAATAGGTTTTATCCCAGGGATGCAAGGCTGGCTTAACATATGCAAGTCCATGAATGTTATCCACCATATTAACGGAAGCAAAAACAGAGACCATATGATCTCAATAGATGCATAAAAAGCATTTGATAAAATCCAGCATCGTTTTCTAATTAGAACACTGAAGAGTATAGGCATATGTGGCTCATTTCTGAAACTGATCGAAGCTGTCTATGACAAACCCACAGCTAATACTTTACTGAATGGAGTAAAACTGAAAGCTTTTCCTCTTAGAACTGGAACCAGACAAGGTTGTCCTCTGTCATCATTACTATTCAATGTAGTGCTGGAAGTTCTAGCCAATACAATTAGGCAAGACAAAGAAATAAAGGGCATCTAAATGGGAGCAGAGGAGGTCAAACTCTCCCTCTTTGCTGACGACATAATCTTATACTTAGAGAACCCCAAAGACTCAACTGCAAGACTCCTGGAAGTTATCAAAAAATACAGTAATGTCTCAGGGTATAAAATCAATGTCCACAAGTCAGTAGCCTTTGTATATGCCAATAACAGTCAAGATGAGAGGCTAATTAAAGACACAACTCCCTTCACCATAGCTTCAAAGAAAATGAAATACCTAGGAATATACCTAACAAAGGAGGTGAAGGACCTCTATAAAGAAAATTATGAAATCCTAAGACAGGAAATAGCAGAGGATATTAACAAATGGAAGATGGATGGTGCCTGTGCCTCAGTCGGTAAGGTGCCGGCCCCATATACTGAGGGTGGCGGGTTCAAACCCGGCCCCGGCTGAACTGCAAAACAAATGGAAGAACATACCATGCTCATGGATTGGAAGAATCAACATTGTTAAAATGTCTATACTTCCCAAAGAAATCTACTGATTCAATGCCATCACTATTAAGATACCAACATTGTACTTTCAAGATTTGGAAAAAATGATTCTGCATTTATATGGAACCAGAAAAAACCCTGTATAGCTACGGCAGTTTTTAGTAATAAAAACAAAGCCGGGGCATCACCATACCAGATTTTTAGGCTGTACTACAAAACCATAGTGGTCAAGACAGCATGGTACTGGCACAAAAATAGAGACGTAGACATTTGAAATTGAATAGAAAACCAGGAAATGAAACTCACACCTTACAACCACCTAATCTTCAATAAACCAAATCAGAATATACCTTGGGGGAAAGACTCCCTATTCAATAAATCATGCTGAGAGAACTGGATATCCATATATAAAAGACTGAAACTGGACCCACACCTTTCTCCACCCACAAAAATTGATTCAAGATGGATAAAGGACTTAAATTTAAGGCATGACATGATAAAAATCCTCAAAGAAAGCATAGGAAAAACACTGGAAGATACTGGCCTGGAGAAAGACTTCATGAAGAAGACTGCCGTGTCAATTGCAACAACAACAAAAATAAACAAATGGGACTTAATTAAACTGAAGAGCTTCTGTACAGCTAAGGAGACAACAACCAAAGCAAATCGACTACCTACACAATGGGAAAGGATATTTGCATATTTTGAATCAGACAAAAGCTTGATAACTAGGATCTATAGAGAACTCAAATTAATCCACATGAAAAAAAGCCAATAATCCCATATATCAATGGGCAAGAGACATGAATAGAACCTTCTCTAAAGAAGAGCATGAAAAAATGCTCATCATCCCTAATTATTAGAGAAATGCAATCAAAACCACCCCCAATATACCATCTAACCCCAGCAAGAATGGCACACATCACAAAATCTCAAAACTGCAGATGTTGGCATGGATGTGGAGAGAAGGGAACACTTTTGCTGGTGGGATTGCAAACTAATACCATCCTTTTAAAAATTTTAATTGTTGGGGATTCATTGAGGGTACAATAAACCAGGTTATACTGATTGCATTTGTTAGGTAAAGTCCCTCTTGTAATCGTGTCTTGCCCCCAAAAGGTGGGGCACACACCAAGGCCCAACCCCCTCCATCCTTTCCTCTCTCTGCTCTTCCTGTCCCCACCCCTCCTTCCTTCTTTCTCTCTCTACTCTCCTCTCCCCCCACTGTGACCTTTATTGTCATTAATTGTCCTCATATCAAAATTGAGTACATAGGACTCATGCTTTGAAAGGAAGTATGGAGAACTCTCAAAGAACTCAGGTTAGACCTCCCATTTGATCCTGTAATCCCATTATTGGGCATATACCCAGAAGAAAAAAATCCGTTTATCATAAGGACACTTGCACTAGACTGTTTATTGCAGCTCAATTTACAATCACCAAAATGTTGAAACAGCCTAAATGCCCACCAACCCAGGAATGGATTAACAAGCTATGGTATATGTACACCATGGAATACTATTCAGCCATTTAAAAAAATGGAGACTTGGAGGCGGAGCAAGATGGCAGCCGAGTAACAGCTTCCTTGCATCTGGGCACTGTGAGTCTGGGGAGATAGGACTCCAGGCATCTCTGGCTGGTGAGATCTGCCTATCATCACCCCTGAGAGAATACAGGGAGTCAGCGAGAGACTTCTGGACCCCAAGAGGAGGACTAAAACAGTGGAAAACCTGCAAGTGGTCACATGTGTTCAATCCGTCTAAACCCGCCCGCAACGGTAAGTTCAGTAGCAGTGAGACTACAAACCAGAAAGGCCTTCCCTGT